>NC_134548.1:68856394-69462517 GCF_050624435.1 Tenrec ecaudatus | reverse complement strand
GGACTATGTGTGTTCCCTAGCGGGCATTTGGACTTTCTAGGTTACCTAACGGGCACTTGGACTATGTAGGTTACCTAGCGGGCCCTTGGACTATGTAGGTTAATTAGCGGGCCCCTGGACTATGTGGGTTACCTAGCGGGCACGTGGACGATCTAGGTTATCTAGCGGGTACTTGGACTATGTAGGTTAACTAGCCGGCCCTTGGACTATGTAGATTAACTAGCGGCACTTGGACTATCTACGTTAACTAGCGGGCCCTTGGACTATGTAGATTCCCTAGCGGGCATTTGGACTATATAGATAACCTAGTGGGCACTTAGACTTTTTAGGTTACCTAGCGGGCACTTGGACTATCTAGGTTACCTAGCTGGCACTTGAACTATCTACGTTACGTTGCGGGTTCTTGGAGTATGTAGGTTACCTAGCGGGCTGTTGGACTATCTAGGTTACCAAGCGGGCACTTGGACTATCTAGGTTAACTAACGGGCACTTGGACTATGTAGGTTCCCTAGCGGGCCCTTGGACTATGTAAGTTCCCTAGCGGGCACTTGGACTATGTGGGTTTCCTGGCGGGCACTTGGACTGTGTAGGTTCCCTAGCCGGCACTTGGATTATGTAGGTTCCCTATCGGGCACTTGGACTGTGTAGGTTAACTAGAGGGCATTTGGACTATGTAGGTTACCTAGCGGGCACTTGGACTATGTAGGTTAACTAGCGGGCCCTTGGACTATATAGGTTACCTAGCGGGGACTTGGACGATCTAGGTTAACTAGCGGGTACTTGCACTATGTAGGTTAACTAGCGGGCCCTTGGACTATGTAGATTAACTAGCGGCACTTGGACTATCTACGTTAACTAGCGGGCCCTCGGACTATGTAGGTTACCTAGCGGGCATTTGGACTATATAACTAACCTAGAGGGCACTTAGACTTTGTAGGTTACCTAGCGGGCACTTGGACTATCTAGGTTACCTAGCTGGCACTTGGACAATCTAGGTTACCTAGCTGGCACTTGGACTATGAAGGTTCCCTAGCGGGCACTTGGATTATCTATGTTACCTAGTGGGCACTTGGACTATGTAGGTCAACTAGCGGGCCCTTGGACTATCTAGGTTACCTAGCGGGCACTTGTACTATATAGGTTACCTAGCGGGCACTTGGACTATGTAGGTTACCTAGAAGGCACTTGGACTATGTAGATTAACTAGCGGGCACTTGGACTATCTAGGTTAACTAGCGTGCACTTGGACTATGTAAGTTCCTTAGCTTGCATTTGGACTATCTAGGTTGCCTAGCGGGCACTTGGACTATGTAGGTTAACTAGCGTGCCCTTGGACTATCTAGGTTATGTAGGGGGCACTTGGTATATAGGTTAACTAGCGGGCACTTGGACTATCTAGGTTACCTAGCGGGCACTTGTACTATATAGGTTACCTAGCGGGCACTTGGACTATGTAGGTTACCTAGCGGGCACTTGGACAATCTAGGTTACCTAGCTGGCACTTGGACTATCAAGGTTCCCTAGCGGGCACTTGGATTATCTATGTTACCTAGTGGGCACTTGGACTATGTAGGTCAACTAGCGGGCCCTTGGACTTTCTAGGTTAGCTAACTGGCACTTGGACTATGTAGGTTAACTAGCGGACACTTGCATGATCTAGGTTAACTAGCGGGCTCTTGCACTATGTAGGTTAACCTGTGGGCCCATTGACTATGTTGGTTAACTAGCGGGCACTTGGAAGATCTAGGGTAACTAGCGGGCACTAGGACGATATAGGTTAACTAGCGGGCACTTGGATTATCTAGGTTACCTAGCGGGCATTTGGACTTTGTAGGTTCCCTAGCGGGCATTTAGACTATATAGATAACCTAGCAGGCACATAGACTTTGTAGGTTACCTAGCGGGCACTTGGACGATCTAGGTTAACTAGCGGGTACTTGGACTATGTAGGTTAACTAGCGGGCCCTTAGACTATGTAGATTCCCTAGCGGGATTTGCACTATATAGATAACCTAGCGGGCACTTAAACTTTGTAGGTAACCTAGCGGGCAGTTGGACTTTCTAGGTTACCTAGCTGGCACTTGAACTATCTACGTTACCTAGCGGGTTCTTGGAGTATGTAGGTTACCTAGCGGGCTGTTGGACTATCTAGGTTACCAATCGGGCACTTGGACTATCTAGGTTAACTAACGGGCACTTGGACTATGTAGCTTCCCTAGCGGGCCCTTGGACTATGTAAGTTCCCTAGCGGGCACTTGGACTATGTGGGTTTCCTGGCGGGCATTTGGACTATCTAGGTTACCTAACGGGCACTTGGACTATGTAGGTTCCCTAGCGGGCACTTGACTATGTATGTTAACTATAGGGCATTTGGACTATGTAGGTTGCCTAGCCGCCACTTGGACTATCTAGGTTAGCTAACAGGCACTTGGATTATTTAGGTTCCCTAGCGGGCACTTGTACTATCTAGGATACCTAGCTGGCACTTGGACTATGTAGGTCAACTAGCGGGCCATTGGACTATCTAGGTTAGCTAACGGGCACTTATATTATGTAGGTTAACTAGCGGGCACTTGGAATATGTAGGTTAACTAGCGGGCCCATGGACTATGTAGGTTTACTAGCGGGCCCTTGGACTATCTAGGTTCCCTAAAGGGCACTTGGACTATCTAGGTTACCGAACGGGCACTTGGACGATCTAGGTTAACTAAAGGGCACTTGGACTATGTAGGCTAACTAGGGGGCCCTTGGACGATCTAGGTTACCTAGCGGGTACTTGAACTATCTAGGTTAACTAGCGGGCACTTGCACTATCTAGTTTACCTAGCGGTCACTTGGACTATGTACGTTCCCTAGCGAGCACTTGCACTATCTATGTTAACTAGCGGGCACTTGGAATATGTAGGTTAACTAGCGGACACTTGCACTATGTAGGTTACCTAGCAGGCACTTGGACTATCTAGGATAACTAGCGGGCACTTTGAGTATCTAGGTTACCTAGCGGGAACTTGGACAATGTAAGTTACCTAACGGGCACTTTGACTATCTAGGTTACATAGCGGACACATGGAAAATGTAGGTTAACTAGCGGGCACTTGGACGATCTAGGTTAACTAGCGGGCACTTGGATGATCAATGTTAACTAGCGGGCACTTGGACTATGTAGGTTAGCTAACGGGCACTTGGACTAAGTACGTCCCCTAGTGGGCACTTGGACACTCTAGGTTAACTAACAGGCACTAGGACTATCTAGGTTAACTAGCGTGCACTTGGACTATCTAGGTTACCTAGCTGGCACTTGGGCTATGAAGGTTCCCTAGCGGGCACTTGGATTATCTTGGTTACCTAGCGGGCACATGGACTATGTAGGTCAACAGGCGGGCCATTGGACTATCTAGGTTAGCTAACTGGCACTTGGACTATGTAGGTTAAAGAGCGGACATTTGCCCAATCTAGGTTAACTAGCGGGTTCTTGCACTATGTAGGTTAACTAGCGGGCCCATTGACTATGTTGGTTAACTAGCGGGCACTTGGACGATCTAGGTTAACTAGCGGGCACTTGGATGATCAATGTTAACTAGCGGGCACTTGGATTATCTAGGTTACCTAGCGGGCCCTTCGACTATGTAGGTTCCCTAGCGGGCCCTTGGACTATGTAAGTTCCCTAGCGGGCACTTGGACTATGTGTGTTCCCTAGCGGGCATTTGGACTTTCTAGGTTACCTAACGGGCACTTGGACTATGTAGGTTACCTAGCGGGCCCTTGGACTATGTAGGTTAACTAGCGGGCCCCTGGACTATGTGGGTTACCTAGCGGGCACGTGGACGATCTAGGTTATCTAGCGGGTACTTGGACTATGTAGGTTAACTAGCCGGCCCTTGGACTATGTAGATTAACTAGCGGCACTTGGACTATCTACGTTAACTAGCGGGCCCTTGGACTATGTAGATTCCCTAGCGGGCATTTGGACTATATAGATAACCTAGTGGGCACTTAGACTTTTTAGGTTACCTAGCGGGCACTTGGACTATCTAGGTTACCTAGCTGGCACTTGAACTATCTACGTTACGTTGCGGGTTCTTGGAGTATGTAGGTTACCTAGCGGGCTGTTGGACTATCTAGGTTACCAAGCGGGCACTTGGACTATCTAGGTTAACTAACGGGCACTTGGACTATGTAGGTTCCCTAGCGGGCCCTTGGACTATGTAAGTTCCCTAGCGGGCACTTGGACTATGTGGGTTTCCTGGCGGGCACTTGGACTGTGTAGGTTCCCTAGCCGGCACTTGGATTATGTAGGTTCCCTATCGGGCACTTGGACTGTGTAGGTTAACTAGAGGGCATTTGGACTATGTAGGTTACCTAGCGGGCACTTGGACTATGTAGGTTAACTAGCGGGCCCTTGGACTATATAGGTTACCTAGCGGGGACTTGGACGATCTAGGTTAACTAGCGGGTACTTGCACTATGTAGGTTAACTAGCGGGCCCTTAGACTATGTAGATTAACTAGCGGCACTTGGACTATCTACGTTAACTAGCGGGCCCTCGGACTATGTAGGTTACCTAGCGGGCATTTGGACTATATAACTAACCTAGAGGGCACTTAGACTTTGTAGGTTACCTAGCGGGCACTTGGACTATCTAGGTTACCTAGCTGGCACTTGGACAATCTAGGTTACCTAGCTGGCACTTGGACTATGAAGGTTCCCTAGCTGGCACTTGGAATATCTAGGTTGCCTAGCGGGCACTTGGAATATGTAGGTTAACTAGTGGACACTTGCACTATGTAGGTTACTTAGCAGGCACTTGGACTATCTAGATTAACTAGCGGGCACTTGGACTATCTAGGTTAACTAGCGTGCACTTGGACTGTGTAGGTTCCTTAGCGGGCACTTGTACTATCTAGGTTGCCTAGCGGGCACTTGGACTATGTAGGTTAACTAGCGTGCCGTTGCACTATCTAGGTTACGTAGCGGGCACTTGGTATATAGGTTAACTAGCGGGCACTTCGACAATGTAGGTTAACTAGCGGGCCCATGGACTATGGAGGTTTACAAGCGGGCCCTTGGACTATCTAGGTTTCCTAAAGGGCACTTGGACTGTCTAGGTTACCGAACGCGCACTTGGACTATCTAGGTTACCTAGCGGGCACTTGGACTATGTATGTTAACTAGCGGGCACTTGGACTGTCTAGGTTACCTAGCGGGCACTTGGATTATCTAGGTTAACGAACTGGCACTTGGACTATGTAGGTTACCTAGTAGCCACTTGGACTATCTAGGTTAGCTAACAGACACTTGGACTATCTAGGTTTCCTAGCGGGCACTTGTACTATCTAGGTTACCTAGCTGGCACTTGGACTATGTAGGTCAACTAGCTGGCCCTTGGACTATCTAGGTTACCTAACGGGCACTTAGATTATGTAGGTTAACTAGCGGGCACTTGGACTATGTAGGTTAACTAGCGGACACTTGCACTATGTAGGTTAACTTGCGGGCCAATGGACTATGTAAGTTTACTAGCGGGCCCTTGGACTATCTAGGTTCCCTAAAGGGCAATTGGACAATCTAGGTTACCTAGCGGGCACTTGGAGTATGTAGGCTAACTAGGGGGCCCTTGGACGATCTAGGTTACCTAGGGGGTACTTTAACTATCTAGGTTAACTAGCGCACACTTGCACTATCTAGGTTACCTAGTGGGCACTTGGACTATCTTGATTAACTAGCGGGCACTTGGACTATCTAGGTTAACTAGCGTGCACTTGGACTATGTAAGTTCCTTAGCGGGCACTTGGACTATCTAGGTTGCCTAGCGGGTACGTGGACTATGTAGGTTAACTAGCGTGCCCTTGGAGTATCTAGGTTACGTAGCGGGCACTTGGTATATAGGTTAACTAGCGGGCACTTGGACTATGTTGGTTAACTAGAGGACACTTGGACTATCTAGGTTAACTAGTGGGCCCTTGGACTATGTAGGTTAACTAGCGGGCACTTGGACAATCTAGCTTAACTAGCAGGCACTTCGACGATCTAGGTTATCTAGCGGGCACTTGGACTATATAGGTTACCTAGCGGGCACTTAGACTATGTAGGTTACCTAGTGGGCACTTGGACTATCTAGGTTAACGAACGGGCACTTGGAATGTGCAGGTAACCTAGCGGGCACTTGGACTGTTCAGGTTACCTAGCGGGCACTTGGACTTCTAGGTTAAGGACGGGCACTTGGACTATGTATGTTGCTTAGTGGGCACTTGGACTATCTAGGTTGGGTAACGGGCATTTTGAGTATCTAGGATACCTAGCGGGAACTTGGACAATGTACGTTACCTAGCGGGCACTTGGACTATCTAGGTTACCTACCGGGCACTTTGACTATCTAGGTTACATAGCGGGCACTTGGACTATGTAGGTTAACTAGCGAGCACTTGGACTCTAGGTTACCTCGCGGTCACTTGGACTATCTATGTTACCTAGCGGGCCCTTGGACTATGTAGGTTTCCTAGCGGGCACTTTGACTATCTAGGTTAAAGAACGGGCACTTGGACTATGTAGGTAACCTAGCGGGCACTTGGACAGTCTAGGTTACCTAGCGGGCACTTGGACTATCTAGGTCAACTAGCGGGCCCTTGTACTATGTAGGTTAACTAGCGAGCGGTTGGACTATCTAGGTTAACTAGCGGACCTTGGACTACGTAGGTTAACTAGCGGGCCCTTGGACTATCTAGGTTAACTAGCGGGCACTTGGATGATCAATGTTAACTAGCGGGCACTTGGACTATCTAGGTTAGCTATCGGGCACTTGGACTAAGTACGTCCCCTACTGTGCACTTGGAAACTCTAGGTTAACTAACGGGCACTAGGACTATCTAGGTTAACTAGCGGGCACTTGGAATATCTAGGTTACTTAGCTGGCACTTGGACTATGAAGGTTCCCTAGCGGGCACTTGGTTTATCTAGGTTACCTAGCAGGCACTTGGACTATATAGGTCAACTAGCGGGCCCTTGGAATATCTAGGTTAGCTAACTGGCACTTGGACTATGTAAGTTAACTAGCGGACACTTGCACGATCTGGTTAACTAGCGGGCTCTTGCACTATGTATGTTAACTAGCAGGCCCATTGACTATGTTGGTTAACTAGCGGGCCCTTGGACTATGTAGATTAACTAGCGGCATTTGGACTATCTACGTTAACTAGCGGGCCCTTGGACTATGTAGGTTACCTAGTGGGCACTTGGACTATCTAGGTTACCTAGCTGGCACTTGAACTATCTACGTTGCCTAGCGGATTCTTGGAGTATGTAGGTTACCTAGCGGGCTGTTGGACTATCTAGGTTACCAAGCGGGCACTTGGACTATCTAGGTTAACTAACGGGCACTTGGACTATGTAGGTTCCCTAGCGGGCCCTTGGACTATGTAATTTCCCTAGCGTGCACTTGGACTATGTGGGTATCCTGGCGGGCATTTGGACTATCTAGGTTACCTAACGGTCACTTGGACTATGTAGGTTCCCTAGCGGTCACTTGGATTATATAGGTTCCCTATCGGGCACTTGGACTATGTAGGTTAACTAGAGTGCATTTGGACTATGTACGTTACCTAGCGGGCACTTGGACTATGTAGGTTAACTAGCGTGCCCTTGGACTATCTAGGTTACGTAGCAGGCACTTGGTATATAGGTTAACTAGCGGGCACATGGACTATATAGGTTAACTAGCAGACAATTGTACGATCTAGGTTAACTAGCGGGCCCTTGCACTATCAAAGTTAGCAAGTGAGCCCTTGGACTATGTAGGTTAACAAGCGGGCCCTTGGACTATCTAGGTTAACTAGCGGGCACTTGGACGATGCAGGTTCCCTAGCGGGCACTTGGACTACTATGTTTCCTAACGGGCACTTGGACTATGAGGTTCCCTAGCGGGCATTTGGACTATGTACATTCCTTAGCGGGCACTTGGACTATGTAAGTTCCCTATCGGGCACTTGGACTATGTAGGTTAACTAGCGGGCCTTGGACTATGTAGGTTACCTAGCGGGCACTTGGACTCTGTACATACCCTAGAGGGCACTTGGACTATCTAGGTTAACTAACGGGCTGTTGTACTATCTAGGTTACCTAGAGGGCACTTGGACTATGTAGGTTAACTAGTGGACACTTGGACGATCTAGGTTAACTAGCGGGTACATGGACTATCTAGGTTAACTAGCGGGCCCTTGGATTATGTAGATTCCCTAGGAGGCACTTGGACTACGTAGGTTCCCTAGCGAGCTCTTGGACTATGTGGGTACCCTAGCGGGCACTTGGACAATCTAGGTTAACTAGCGGGCACTTGGACTATCAAAGTTAACTTGCCAGCCCTTGGAGTATATAGGTTTCCTAGCGGGCATTTGGACTATCTAGGTTACTTAGGGGGCATTTGGACTATATAGGTTACCTAGCCGGCAATTGGACTATGTAGGTTAACTAGAGGACACTTGGACTATCTAGGTTAACTAGTGGGCACTTGGACTATGTAGGTTAACTAGCGGGCACTTGGACTCTGTACATACCCTAGGGGGCACTTGGACTATCTAGGTTAACTAGCGGGTACTTGGACTGTGTACGTTCCCTAGTGGGCACTTGGACTATCTAGGTTAACTAACGGGCTGTTGTTCTATCTAGGTTACCTAGCGGGCACTTGGACTATGTAGGTTACCTAGCGGGCGCTTGGAATATGTAGGTTCCCTATCGGGCGTTGGACTATGTAGGTTAACTAGCGGGATCTTGGACTATCTAGGTTACCTAGCGGGCACTTGAACTATGTACATACCCTAGCGGGCACTTGGACTATCTAGGTTACCTAGTGGGCACTTGAATTATGTACATACCCTAGCGGGCACGTGGACTATCTAGGTTGCCTAGCGGGCACTTGGACTATGTAGGTTCCCTATCGGGCATTGGACTATGTAGGTTAACTAGCGGGACCTTGGACTATCTAGGTTACCTAGCGGGCACTTGGAGTATGTAGGTTAACTAGCGTACACTTGGACAATCTAGGTTACCTAGTGGGCACTTGAACTATGTACATACCCTAGCGGGCACTTGGACTATCTAGGTTAACTAGCGGGCACTTGGACGATCTAGGTTAACTAGCAGGCACTTGGACGATCTAGGTTAACTAGCGGGCACTTGGACGATGCATGTTCCCTAGCGGGCACTTGGACGACTAAATTCCCTAACCAGCACTTTGACTACGTAGGTTCCCTAGCGGACACTTGGACTATGTTCGTCCCTTAGTGGGCACTTGGACTATGTAGGTTCCCTATTGGGCACTTGGACTATGTAGGTTAACTAGCGGGCACTTGGACTCTGTACATACCCTAGCGGGCACTTGGACTATCTAGGTTAACTAGCGGGTACTTGGACTGTGTAGGTTTCCTAGTGGGCACTTGGACTATCTAGATTAACTAACGGGCTGTTGTTCTATCTAGGTTACCTGGCGGGCACTTGGACTATGTAGGTTAACTAGCGGGCCCATGGACTCTCTAGGTTACCTAGCGGGCACTTGGACTATCTAGGTTACCGAACGGGCATTTGGACTATGTAGGTAACCTAGCGGGCACTTGGACAGTCTAGGTGCCCTAGCGGGCACTTGGACTTCTAGTTTAACGAACGGGCACTTGGACTATGTAAGTTCCCTAGCGGGCACTTGGACTATGTGGGTTTCCTGGCGGGCATATGGACTATCTAGGTTACCTACCGGGCACTTGGACTCTGTAGGTTCCCTAGCGGGCACTTGGATTATATAGGTTCCCTATCGGGCATTGGACTACATAGGTTAACTAGAGGGCATTTGGACTATGTAGGTTATCTAGCGGGCACTTGGACTATGTAGGTTCCCTACCGGGCACTTGGAGAATGTAGGTTAACTAGCGGGCCCTTGGACTATGTAGGTTAAGTAGCGGGCCCTTGGACTATGTATGTTACCTAGCGGGCACTTGGACGATCTAGGTTAACTAGCGGGTACTTGGACTATGTAGGTTAACTAGCGGGCCCTTGGACTATGTAGATTAACTAGCGGCACTTGGACTATCTACGTTAACTAGCGGGCCCTTGGACTATGTAGATTCCCTAGCGGGCACTTGGACTATGTATGTTCCAGAGCGGGCACTTGGACTATGTAGGTTCCCTAGCAGGCACTTGGACTATGTAGGTTCCAGAGCGGGCACTTGGACTATCTAGGTTCCCTAGCAGGCACTTGTACTATGTAGGTTAACTAGCGGCACTTGGACTATCTACGTTAACTAGCGGGGCCCTTGGACTATGTAGATTTCCTAGCGGGCACTTGGACTACATAGATTCCCTAGCGGGCGCTTGGACTCTGTATGTACCCTAGCGGGCACTTGGACTATGTATGTTCCCTACGGACATTTGAACTATGTAAGTTAACTACCGTGCACTTGGACTATGTAGGTTAACTATGGGGCCCCTGGACTATCTAGGTTACCTAGCGGGCACTTGGACTATGTAGGTTAACTATGGGGCACTTGCACTATCTAGGTTACCGAACGGGCATTTGGATTATGTAGGTAATCTAGCGGGCACTTGGACAGTCCAGGTTACATAGCGGGCACTTGGCCTTCTAGGTTAACGAACGGGCACTTGGACTATGTATGTTGCATAGCGGGCAATTGGACTATCTAGGTTAGGTAACGGGCACTTGGACTATCTAGGTTACCTAGCGGGAACTTGGACTATGTAGGTTACCTAGCGGGCACTTGGACCATCTAGGTTTCTTAGCGGCCACTTGTACTATGTAGGTTAACTAGCGGGCACTTGGACTATATAGGTTACCTAGAGGGCCCTTGGACTATGTAGGTTACGTAGCGGGCACGTGGACTATCTAGGTTAACGAACGTGCACTTGGACTATGTAGGTAACCTAGCGGACACTTGGACAGTCTAGGTTACCTAGCGGGCACTTGGACTATCTAGGTTAACGAAAGGGCACTTGGACTATGTAGGTTACCTAGCGGGCACTTGGATTATCTAGGTTACCTAACAGGAACTTGGAATATCTAGGTTACCTAGCGGGCACTTCGACTATGTAGGTTACATTGCGGTCACTTGTACTATCTAGTTTACCTAACTGTAACTTGGACTATGTAGGTTAACTAGCGGGCACTTGGACTATCTTGGTTAACTAGCGGACCATGGACTACGTAGGTTAACAAGCGGGTACTTGGATGATCAATGTTAACTAGCGGGCACTTGGACTATCTAGGTTAGCTAACAGGCACTTGGACTAAGTACGTCCCCTAGTGGGCACTTGGACAGTCTAGGTTAACTAACAGGCACTAGGACTATCTAGGTTAACTAGCGGGCACTTGGACTATCTAAGTTACCTAGCTGGCACTTGGACTATGAAGGTTCCCTAGCGGGTACTTGGATTATCTAGGTTACCTAGCGGGCACTTGGACTATGTAGGTCAACTAGCGGGCCCTTGGACTATCTAGGTTAGCTAACTGGCACTTGGACTATGTAGGTTAACTAGCGGACACTTGCACGATCTAGGTTAACTAGCGGGCTCTTGCACTATGTAGGTTAACTAGTGGGCCCATTGACTATGTTGGTTAACTAGCGGGCACTTGGACGATCTAGGTTAACTAGCGGGCACTTGGACGATATAGGTAAACTAGCGGACACTTGGACAATCTATGTTACCTAGCGGGCACTTGGATTATCTTGGTTAACTAGCGGGCACTTGGACGATCTAGGTTAACTAGCGGGCACTTGGACTATCTACATACCGTAGCGGGCACTTGGACTATCTAGGTTGCCTAGCGGGCACTTGGACTATGTACGTCCCCTAGCAGGCACTTGGACTATCTAGGTTAACTAGAGGGCCCTTGGTCTATGTAGGTTAACTAGCGGGCACTTGGATTATCTAGGTTTACTAGCGGGCACTTGGACGATCTAGGTTAACTAGCGGGCACTTGGACGTTGCAGGTTCGCTAACGGGCACTTGGACTATATAGATTCCCTAGCGGGCACTTGGACGACGTAGGTTCCCTAGCGAGCACTTGGACTATGTGGGTACCCTAGCGGGCATTTGGACTATCTAGGTTAACTAGTGGGCCCTTGGACTATGTAGGTTAACTAGCGGGCACTAGGACGATCTAGGTTAACTAGCGGGCACTTGGACAATCTAGGTTAACTAGCGGGCACTTGGACTATCAAAGTTAACTAGCGAGCCCTTGGACTATATAGGTTACCTAGCGGGCATTTGGACTATCTAGGTTACTTAGGGGGCACTTGGACTATATAGGTTACCTAGCGGGCACTTGGACTATGTAGGTTAATTAGAGGACACATGGACTATCTAGGTTAGCTAACTGGCACTTGGACTATGTAGGTTAACTAGCGTACACTTGCACGATCTAGGTTAACTAGCGGGCTCTTGCACTATGTAGGTTAACTAGCGGGCCCATTGACTATGTTGGTTAACTAGCGGGCACTTGGACGATCTAGGTTTACTAGCGGGCACTTGGACGATATAGGTAAACTAGCGGACACTTGGACAATCTAGGTTACCTAGCGGGCACTTGGATTATCTAGGTTAACTAGCGGGCACTTGGACGATGTAGGTTAACTAGCGGGCACTTGGACTATCTAGGTTAACTAGCGTGCACTTGGACTATGTAGGTTCCTTAGCGGGCACTTGGACTATCTAGGTTGCCTAGCGGGCACTTGGATTATGTAGGTTAACTAGCGTGCCCTTGGACTATCTAGGTTACGTAGCGGGCACTTGGTATATAGGTTAACTAGCGGGCATTTCGACAATGTAGGTTAACTAGCGGGCCCATGGACTATGTAGGTTTACAAGCGGGCCCTTGGACTATCTAGGTTCCCTAAAGGGCACTTGGACTATCTAGGTTACCGAACGTGCACTTGGACTATCTAGGTTACCTACCTGGCACTTGGACTATGAAGGTTCCCAGCGGGCACTTGGATTTTCTAGGTTACCTAGCGGGCACTTGGACTATGTAGGTTAACGAACTGGCACTTGGACTGGTAGGTTACCTAGTAGCCACTTGGACTATCTAGGTTAGCTAACAGGCACTTGGACTATCTAGGTTCCCTAGCGGGCACTTGTACTATCTAGGTTACCTAGCTGGCACTTGGACTATGTAGGTCCTCAAGCGGGCCCTTGGACTATCTAGGTTACCTAACGGGCAATTAGATTATGTAGGTTAACTAGCGGGCACGTGGAATATGTAGGTTAACTAGCGTACACTTGCACTATGTAGGTTAACTTGCGGGCCCATGGACTATGTAAGTTTACTAGCTGGCCCTTGGACTATCTAGGTTCCCTAAAGGGTACTTGCACAATCTAGGTTACCTAGCGGGCACTTGGACTATGTAGGCTAACTAGGGTGCCCTTGGACGATCTAGGTTACCTAGCGGGTACTTGAACTATCTAGGTTAACTAGCGCGCACTTGCACTATCTAGGTTACCTAGCGGGCACTTGGACAATCTAGGTTACCTAAGGGGCACTTAGATTATGTAGGTTAACCAGCGGGCACTTGGAATATGTAGGTTAACTAGTGGACACTTGCACTATGTAGGTTACCTAGCAGGCACTTGGACTATCTAGATTAACTAGCAGGCACTTGGACTATCTAGGTTAACTAGCGTGCACTTGGACTATGTAAGTTCCTTAGCGGGCACTTGGACTATCTAGGTTGCCTAGCAGGCACTTGGACTATGTAGGTTAACTAGCGTGCCCTTGGAGTATCTAGGTTACGTAGCGGGCACTTGGTATATAGGTTAACTAGCGGGCACTTGGACTATGTAGGTTAACTAGAGGACACTTGGACTATCTAGGTTAACTAGTGGGCCCTTGGACTATGTAGGTTAACTAGCGGGCACTTGGACAATCTAGCTTAACTAGCAGGCACTTGGACGATCTAGGTTAACTAGCGGGCACTTGGACTATCAAAGTTAACAAGTGAGCCCTTGGACTATGTAGGTTAACTAGCGGGCCATTGGACTATCTAGGTTACCTAGCGGGCACTTGGACTATATAGGTTACCTAGTGGGCACTTAGACTATGTAGGTTACCTAGTGGGCACTTGGACTACCTAGGTTAACGAACGGGCACTTGGAATGTGCAGGTAACCTAGCGGGTTTGGACTGTCTAGTTTACCTAGCAGGCACTTGGACTTCTAGGTTAAGGACGGGCACTGGTACTATGTAGGTTGCTTAGCGGGCACTAGGACTATCTAGGTTGGGTAACGGGCATTTTGAGTATCTAGGTTACCTAGCGGAAACTTGGACAATGTAAGTTACCTAGCGGTCACTTGGACTATCTAGGTTACCTCGCGGGCACTTGTACTATCTATGTTACCTAGCGGGCCCTTGGACTATGTAGGTTTCCTAGCGGGCACTTGGACTATCTAGGTTAACGAAAGGGCACTTGGAATATGTAGGTAACCTAGCGGGCACTTGGACAGTCTAGGTTACCTAGCGGGCACTTGGATTATCTAGGTCAACTAGCGGACACTTGGACAATCTATGTTACCTAGCGGGCACTTGGATTATCTTGGTTAACTAGCGGGCACTTGGACGATCTAGGTTAACTAGCGGGCACTTGGACTATCTAGGTTAACTAGCGGGCACTTGGACTATCTAGATTAACTAGCGGGCACTTGGACAATGCAGGTTCCCTAGCGGGCACTTGGACTACCAAGTTCCCTAACGGGCACTTGGACTATGTACGTCCCTTAGCGGGCACTTGGACTATCTAGGTTCCCTAACGGGCAATTCGAATATGTACGTTCCCTATCGGACACTTGGACTATGTAGTTTCCTCAGCGGGCACTTGGACTATGTAGGTTCCCTATCGTGCATTGGACTATGTAGGTTAACTAGAGGGACCTTGGACAATCTAGGTTACCAAGCGGACAAGTGGAGTATGTAGGTTAACTAGCGGACACTTGGACAATCTAGGTTACCTAGCGGGCACTTGAACTATGTACATACCGTAGCGGGCACTTGGACTATCTAGGTTGCCTAGCGGGCACTTGGACTATGTACGTCCCCTAGCAGGCACTTGGACTATCTAGGTTAACTAGAGGGCCCTTGGTCTATGTAGGTTAACTAGCGGGCACTTGGATTATCTAGGTTTACTAGCGGGCACTTGGACGATCTAGGTTAACTAGCGGGCACTTGGACGTTGCAGGTTCGCTAACGGGCACTTTTACTATATAGATTCCCTAGCGGGCACTTGGACGACGTAGGTTCCCTAGCGAGCACTTGGACTATGTGGGTACCCTAGCGGGCATTTGGACTATCTAGGTTAACTAGTGGGCCCTTGGACTATGTAGGTTAACTAGCGGGCACTAGGACGATCTAGGTTAACTAGCGGGCACTTGGACAATCTAGGTTAACTAGCGGGCACTTGGACTATCAAAGTTAACTAGCGAGCCCTTGGACTATATAGGTTACCTAGCGGGCATTTGGACTATCTAGGTTACTTAGGGGGCACTTGGACTATATAGGTTACCTAGCGGGCACTTGGACTATGTAGGTTAATTAGAGGACACATGGACTATCTAGGTTAGCTAACTGGCACTTGGACTATGTAGGTTAACTAGCGGACACTTGCACGATCTAGGTTAACTAGCGGGCTCTTGCACTATGTAGGTTAACTAGCGGGCCCATTGACTATGTTGGTTAACTAGCGGGCACTTGGACGATCTAGGTTAACTAGCGGGCACTTGGACGATATAGGTAAACTAGCGGACACTTGGACAATCTAGGTTACCTAGCGGGCACTTGGATTATCTAGGTTAACTAGCGGGCACTTGGACGATGTAGGTTAACTAGCGGGCACTTGGACTATCTAGGTTAACTAGCGTGCACGTGGACTATGTAGGTTCCTTAGCGGGCACTTGGACTATCTAGGTTGCCTAGCGGGCACTTGGATTATGTAGGTTAGCTAGCGTGCCCTTGGACTATCTAGGTTACGTAGCGGGCACTTGGTATATAGGTTAACTAGCGGGCATTTCGACAATGTAGGTTAACTAGCGGGCCCATGGACTATGTAGGTTTACAAGCGGGCCCTTGGACTATCTAGGTTCCCTAAAGGGCACTTGGACTATCTAGGTTACCGAACGTGCACTTGGACTATCTAGGTTACCTACCTGGCACTTGGACTATGAAGGTTAACGAACTGGCACTTGGACTGTGTAGGTTACCTAGTAGCCACTTGGACTATCTAGGTTAGCTAACAGGCACTTGGACTATCTAGGTTCCCTAGCGGGCACTTGTACTATCTAGGTTACCTAGCTGGCACTTGGACTATGTAGGTCCTCAAGCGGGCCCTTGGACTATCTAGGTTACCTAACGGGCACTTAGATTATGTAGGTTAACTAGCGGGCACGTGGAATATGTAGGTTAACTAGCGTACACTTGCACTATGTAGGTTAACTTGCGGGCCCATGGACTATGTAAGTTTACTAGCTGGCCCTTGGACTATCTAGGTTCCCTAAAGGGTACTTGCACAATCTAGGTTACCTAGCGGGCACTTGGACTATGTAGGCTAACTAGGGTGCCCTTGGACGATCTAGGTTACCTAGCGGGTACTTGAACTATCTAGGTTAACTAGCGCGCACTTGCACTATCTAGGTTACCTAGCGGGCACTTGGACTATCTAGGTTACCTAAGGGGCACTTAGATTATGTAGGTTAACCAGCGGGCACTTGGAATATGTAGGTTAACTAGTGGACACTTGCACTATGTAGGTTACCTAGCAGGCACTTGGACTATCTAGATTAACTAGCAGGCACTTGGACTATCTAGGTTAACTAGCGTGCACTTGGACTATGTAAGTTCCTTAGCGGGCACTTGGACTATCTAGGTTGCCTAGCAGGCACTTGGACTATGTAGGTTAACTAGCGTGCCCTTGGAGTATCTAGGTTACGTAGCGGGCACTTGGTATATAGGTTAACTAGCGGGCACTTGGACTATGTAGGTTAACTAGAGGACACTTGGACTATCTAGGTTAACTAGTGGGCCCTTGGACTATGTAGGTTAACTAGCGGGCACTTGGACAATCTAGCTTAACTAGCAGGCACTTGGACGATCTAGGTTAACTAGCGGGCACTTGGACTATCAAAGTTAACAAGTGAGCCCTTGGACTATGTAGGTTAACTAGCGGGCCATTGGACTATCTAGGTTACCTAGCGGGCACTTGGACTATATAGGTTACCTAGTGGGCACTTAGACTATGTAGGTTACCTAGTGGGCACTTGGACTATCTAGGTTAACGAACGGGCACTTGGAATGTGCAGGTAACCTAGCGGGTTTGGACTGTCTAGTTTACCTAGCAGGCACTTGGACTTCTAGGTTAAGGACGGGCACTGGTACTATGTAGGTTTCTTAGCGGGCACTTGGACTATCTAGGTTGGGTAACGGGCATTTTGAGTATCTAGGTTACCTAGCGGAAACTTGGACAATGTAAGTTACCTAGCGGTCACTTGGACTATCTAGGTTACCTCGCGGGCACTTGGACTATCTATGTTACCTAGCGGGCCCTTGGACTATGTAGGTTTCCTAGCGGGCACTTGGACTATCTAGGTTAACGAACGGGCACTTGGAATATGTAGGTAACCTAGCGGGCACTTGGACAGTCTAGGTTACCTAGCGGGCACTTGGACTATCTAGGTCAACTAGCGGGCCCTTGTACTATGTAGGTTAACTAGCGAGCACTTGTACTATGTAGGATCCCTATCGGACATTTGAACTACTTATGTTACCTAGCGGGCACTTGGACTATCTAGGTTAACTAGCGGACCTTGGACTACGTAGGTTAACTAGCGGGCCCTTGGACTATCTAGGTTAACTAGCGGGCACTTGGATGATCAATGTTAACTAGCGGGCACTTGGACGATCTAGGTTAGCTATCGGGCACTTGGACTAAGTACGTCCCCTAGTGGGCACTTGGAAACTCTAGGTTAACTAACGGGCACTAGGACTATCTAGGTTAACTAGCGGGCACTTGGAATATCTAGGTTACCTAGCTGGCACTTGGACTATGAAGGTTCCCTAGCGGGCACTTGGTTTATCTAGGTTACCTAGCAGGCACTTGGACTATATAGGTCAACTAGTGGTCCCTTGGACTATCTAGGTTAGCTAACTGGCACTTGGACTATGTAGGTTAACTAGCGGACACTTGCATGATCTAGGTTAACTAGCGGGCCCTTGAACTATCAAGGTTAACTAGCGGGCACTTGGATGATCAATGTTAACTAGCGGGCACTTGGACTATCTAGGTTAGCTATCGGGCACTTGGACTAAGTACGTCCCCTAGTGGGCACTTGGAAACTCTAGGTTAACTAACGGGCACTAGGACTATCTAGGTTAACTAGCAGGCACTTGGACGATCTAGGTTACCTGGCTGGCACTTGGATTATGAAGGTTCCCTAGCGGGCACTTGGTTTATCTAGGTTACCTAGCAGGCACTTGAACTATATAGGTCAACTAGCGGGCCCTTGGACTATCTAGGTTAGCTAACTGGCACTTGGACTATGTAGGTTAACTAGCGGATACTTGCACGATCTAGGTTAACTAGCGGGCTCTTGCACTATGTAGGTTAACTAGCAGGCCCATTGACTATGTTGGTTAACTAGCGGGCACTTGGACGATCTAGTTAACTAGCGGGCACTTGGATTATGTAGGTTACCTAGCGGGCACTTGTACTATGTAGGTTCCCTAGCGGGCATTTAGACTATATAGATAACCTAGCGGGCACTTAGACTTTGTAGGTTACCTAGAGGGTCCTTGGAACATGTAGGTTAACTAGCGGGCCCTTGGACTATGTAGGTTACCTAGTGGGCAATTGGACGATCTAGGTTAACTAGCGGGTACTTGGACTATGTAGGTTAACTAGCGGGCCCTTGGACTATGTAGATTAACTAGCGGCACTTGGACTATCTACGTTAACTAGCGGGCCCTTGGACTATGTAGGTCACCTAGCGGGCACTTGGACTATCTAGGTTACCTAGCTGGCACTTGAACTATCTACGTTGCCTAGCGGATTCTTGGAGTATGTAGGTTACCTACGGGCTGTTGGACTATCTAGGTTACCAAGCGGACACTTGGACTATCTAGGTTAACTAACGGGCACTTGGACTATGTAGGTTCCCTAGCGGGCCCTTGGACTATGTAAGTTCCCTAGCGGGCACTTGGACTATGTGGGTATCCTGGCGGGCATTTGGACTATCTAGGTTACCTAACTGGTACTTGGACTATGTAGGTTCCCTAGCGGTCACTTGGATTATATAGGTTCCCTATCGGGCACTTGGACTATGTAGGTTAACTAGAGTGCATTTGGACTATGTACGTTACCTAGTGGGCACTTGGACTATCTAGGTTAACGAATGGGCACTTGGATAGTGCAGGTAACCTAGCGGGCACTTGGATTGTCTAGGTTACCTAGCGGGCACTTGGACTTCTAGGTTAACGACGGGCACTTGGACTATGTAGGTTGCTTAGCGGGCACTTGGACTATCTAGGTTAGGTAACGAGCACTTTGCGTATCTAGGTTACCTAGCGGGAACTTGGACAATGTAAGTTACCTAACGGGAATTTGGACAATGTAAGTTACCTAGCGGGAACTTGGACTATCTAGGTTACCTACTGGGCACTTTGACTATCTAGGTTACATAGCGGGCACTTGGACTATGTAGGTTAACTAGCGAGCACTTGGACTCTAGGTTACCTAGCGGGCACTTGGACTATCTAGGTTACCTAGCGGGCCCTTGGTCTATGTAGGTTTCCTAGTGGGCACTTGGACTATCTAGGTTAACGAACGGGCACTTGGACTATGTAGGTAACCTAGCGGGCACTTGGACAGTCTAGGTTACCTAGCGGGCACTTGGACTATCTCGGTTAACGAACAGGCACTTGGACTATGTAGGTTACCTAGCGGGCACTTGGACTATGTAGGATCCCTATCGGACACTTGGACTACTTAGGTTACCTATCGGGCACTTGGACTATCTAGGATAACTAGCGGGCACTTGGACTATCTAGGTCAACTAGGGGGACCTTGTACTATGTAGGTTAACTAGCGAGCACTTGGACTATCTAGGTTAACTAGCGGACCTTTCACTACGTAGGTTAACTACCGGGCACTTGGATGATCAATGTCAACTAGCGGGTACTTGGACTATCTAGGCTAGCTAACGGGCACTTGGACTAAGTACGTCCCCTAGTGGGCACTTGGACAGTCTAGGTTAACTAACGGGCACTAGGACTATCTAGGTTAACTAGCGGGCACTTGGACACTCTAAGTTAACTAGCTGGCACTTGGACTATGAAGGTGCCCTAGCGGGCACTTGGATTATCTACGTTACCTAGCGGGTACTTGGACTATGTAGGTCAACTAGCGGGCCCTTGGACTATCTAGGTTCGGTAACTGGCACTTGGATTATGTAGGTTACCTAGCGGACACTTGCACGATCTAGGTTAACTAGCAGGCTCTTGCACTATGTAGGTTAACAAGCGGGCCCATTGACTATGTTGGTTAACTAGCGGGCACTTGGACGATCTAGGTTAACTAGCGGACACTTGGACAATCTAGGTTACCTAGCTGGCACTTGAACTATGTACATACCCTAGTGGGCACTTGGACTATCTAGGTAAACTAGAGGGCCCTTGGACTATGTAGGTTAACCAGCGGGCACTTGGATTATCTAGGTTAACTAGCAGGCACTTGGACGATCTAGGTTAACTAGCGGGCACTTGGACGATGCAGGTTCCCTAGCGGGCACTTGGACTACCAAGTGCCCTAACGGGCACTTGGGCTATGTACATCCCCTAGCGCGCACTTGGACTATCTAGGTTAACTAGCGGGCACTTGGACGATGCAGGTTCTCTAGCGGGCACTTGGACTACTATGTTCCCTAACGGGCACTTGGACTATGTAGGTTACCTAGGGGGCACTTGGACTATGTAGGTTACCTAGCGGGCACTTGGACTCTGTACATACCCTAGAGGGCACTTGGACTATCTTGGTTACCTAGCAGGTACTTGGACTATGTACGTTCCCTAGTGGGCACTTGGACAATCTAGGTTAACTAACGGGCTGTTGTACTATCTAGGTTACCTAGCGGGCACTTGGACTATGTAGGTTAACTAGTGGACACTTGGACGATCTAGGTTAACTAGCGGGTAAATGGACTATCTAGGTTAACTAGCGGGCCCTTGGACTATGTAGATTCCCTACCGGGCACTTGCACTACGTAGGTTCCCTAGCGAGCACTTGGACTATGTGGGTACCCTAGCGGGCATTTGGACTATCTAGGTTAACTAGTGGGCCCTTGGACTATGTAGGTTAACTAGCGGGCACTTGGACGATCTAGGTTAACTAGCGGGCACTTGGACAATCTAGGTTAACTAGCGGGCACTTGGACTATCAAAGTTAACTAGCGAGCCCTTGGAGTATATAGGTTTCCTAGCGGGCATTTGGACTATCTAGGTTACCTAGGGGGCATTTGGACTATATAGGTTACCTAGCGGGCAATTGGACTATGTAGGTTAACTAGAGGACACTTGGACGATCTAGGTTAACTAGTGGGCCCTTGGACTACATAGGTTAACGAACGGGCACTTGGAGTATGTAGGTTACCTAGCGGGCACTTGGACTATGTGGGTTACCTAA
This sequence comes from Tenrec ecaudatus, assembly GCF_050624435.1. Taxonomy (NCBI): domain Eukaryota; kingdom Metazoa; phylum Chordata; class Mammalia; order Afrosoricida; family Tenrecidae; genus Tenrec; species Tenrec ecaudatus. The sequence continues at coordinate 69,440,811 of NC_134548.1, read as the reverse complement.
CGGGCACTTGGACTATCTAGGTTACCTAACGGGCACTTGGACTATGCAGGATACCTTGTGGGCACTTGGACTGTCTAGGTTACCTAGCGGGGACTTGGACTATCTATGCTATTAACGGGCACTTGGACTATGTAGGTAACCTAGCGGGCACTTGGACAGTCTAGGTTACCTAGCGGGCACTTGGACTTCTCGGTTAACGAACGGGCACTTGGACTATGTAGGTTGCCCACCGGGCACTTGGACTATCTTCGTTAGGTAACGGGCACTTGAACTATCTAGGTTACCTACAGGGAACTTGGACAATGTAGTTTACCTAGGGGGAACTTGGACTATCTAGGTTACCTAACGGGCACTTGGACTATCTAGGTTACATAGCGGGCACTTGGAGTATGTAGGTTACCTAGCGGGCCCTTGGACTATGTAGGTTACCTTGTGGGCACTTGGACTATCTAGGTAAACTAGCGGGTTCTGGACTATGTAGATTAACTAGCGGGCACTTGGACAATGCAGGTTCCCTTGCGCCACTTTGACTATGTAGGTTCCCTAGCGGGCACTTGGACTATATATGTTCCCTACGGGCACTTGGACTATCTAGGTTACCTAACGGGCACTTGGAATATGTAGGTTAACTATCGGGCACTTGGACTATGTTGGTTCCCTAGCGGGCCCTTGGACTATGTAGGTTCCCTAGCGGGCACTTGGACTATGTGGGTTTCCTGGCGGGCATTTGGACTATCTAGGTTACCTACCGGGCACTTGGACTCTATAGGTTCCCAAGCGGGCACTTGGATTATGTAGGTTCCCTATCGGGCACTTGGACTATGTAGGTTAACTAGAGGCAATTTGGACTATGTAGGTAACCTTGCGGGCACTTGGACTATGTAGGTTCCCTATCGGGCACTTGGAGAATGTAGGTTAACTATGGGGCACTAGGACTATGTAAGTTACCTAGAGGGCCCATGGAATATCTAGGTTACCTAGCGGACATTTGGACTATGTAGGCTCCCTAGCGGACATTTGGACTATATAGATTACCTACTGGGCACTTAGAATTTGAAGGTTACCTAGCGGGCACTTGGACTATCTAGGTTACCTAGCTGGCACTTGAACTATCTTCGTTACCTAGCGGGTACTTGGAGTATGTAGGTTAACTACCGAGCTTTGGACTATCCAGGTTAGCTAGCGGGCACTTGGACTATCTAGGTTAACTAACGGTCACTTGGACTATGTAGGTTCCCTAGTGTGCACTTGGACTATGTGGGTTCCCTACGGGCATTTGGACTATCTAGGTTACCTAACGGGCACTTGGACTATGTAGGTTCCCTAGCGGGCACTTGGATTATGTAGGTTCCCTATCAGGCACTTGGACTATGTAGGTTAACTAGCGGGCTTTTGGAATATGTAAGTTACCTAGCGGGCACTTGGACTGTATAGGTTCCCTATCGGGCACTTGGAGAATGTAGGTCAACTAGGGGGCACTAGGACAATGTAGGTTCCCTAGCGGGCCCTTGGACTATCTAGGTTACCTAGGGGGAACCTGGACTATGTAGGTTAACTAGTGGGCACTTGCACTATCTAGGTTACCTAGCAGGCACTTGGACTATGTAGGTTAACTAGAGGGCATTTGGACTATGCAGGGAACCTTGCGGGCACTTGGACTATGTAGGTTCCCTAGCGGGCCCTTGGACTATGTAAGTTCCCTAGCGGGCACTTGGACTATGTGGTTTCCCTAGCGGGCATTTGGACTATCTAGGTTACCTAACGGGCACTTGGACTATGTACGTTCCCTAGCAGGCATTTGGCCTATCTACGTTACCTAGCGGGCACTTGGACTATGTACGTTACCTAGGGGGCACTTGGACTATGTACGTTTCCTAGCTTGTACTTGGACCATCTATGTTAACTAGCGGGCACTTGGACTATGTAGGTTCCCTATCGGGAACTTGGACTAGATAGGTTCCCTAGCGGGCACTTGGTCTATCTAGGTTAACTAGCTGGTTCTTGGACTATGTAGATTAACTAGAAGGCACTTGGACTATCTAGGTTAACTAGCGGACCTTGGACTATGTAAGTTAACTAGGTGGCACTTGGACTATCTAGGTTAACTAGCGGGCAAATGCACAATGCAGGTTCCCTAGCGGGCACTTTGACTATGTCGGTTCCCTAGCGGGCACTTGGACTATATAGGTTCCCAACGGGCACTTGGACTATCTAGGTTCCCTAACGGGCACTTGGAATATGTAGGTTCCCTATCTGGCACTTGGACTATGTAGGTTCCTCAGCAGGCACTTGGACTATGTAGGTTCCCTATCAGGCACTTGGACTATGTAGGTTAACTAGCGGGCACTTGGACTATCTAGGTTAATTAGCGGGCACTTGTACAATGCAGGTTCGGTAGCGGGCACTTGGACTATGTAGGTTCCTCAGCGGGCACTTGGACTATGTAGGTTCCCTATCGGGCATTGGACTATGTAGGTTAACTAGCGGGATCTTGAACTATCTAGGTTACCTAGCGTGCACTTGGACTATGTACATACCCTAGCGGGCACATGGACTATCTAGGTTGCCTAGCGGGCACTTGGACTAGGTACGTCCCCTAGCGGGCACTTGGACTATCTAGGTTAACTAGAGGGCGCTTGGTCTATGTAGGTTAACTAGCGGGCACTTGGATTATCTAGGTTAACTAGCGGGCACTTGGACGATGCAGGTTCCCTAGCGGGCACTTGGACTACCAAGTTCCCTAACGGGCACTTGGACTATGTAGGTTCCCTAGCGGGCACTTGGAATATGTACGTCCTTTAGCGGGCACTTGGACTATCTAGTTTCCCTAACGGGCACTTGGACTATGTAGGTTCCTCAGCAGGCACTTGGACTATGTAGGTTCCCTATCAGGCACTTGGACTATGTAGGTTAACTAGCGGGCACTTGGACTATCTAGGTTAATTAGCGGGCACTTGTACAATGCAGGTTCCCTAGCGTCACTTGGACTATGTAGGTTCCTCAGCGGGCACTTGGAATATGTAAGTTCCCTATCGGGCATTGGACTATGTAGGTTAACTAGCGGGATCTTGGACTATCTAGGTTACCTAGCGGGCACGTGGTCTATGTAGGTTAACTAGCGGACACTTGGACAATCTAGGTTACCTAGCGGGCACTTGAACTATGTACATACCCTAGCGGGCACGTGGACTATCTAGGTTGCCTAGCGGGCACTTGGACTAGGTACGTCCCCTAGCGGGCACTTGGACTATATAGGTTAACTAGAGGGCCCTTGGTCTATGTAGGTTAACTAGCGGGCACTTGGATTATCTAGGTTAACTAGCGGGCACTTGGACGATCTAGGTTAACTAGCGGGCACTTGGACGATGCAGGTTCCCTAGCGGGCACCTGGACTACCAAGTTCCCTAACGGGCACTTGGATTATGTAGGTTCCCTAGCGGGCACTTGGAATATGCACGTCCTTTAGCGGGCACTTGGACTATCTAGTTTCCCTAACGGACACTTGGACTATGTAGGTTCCTCAGCAGGCACTTGGACTATGTAGGTTCCCTATCAGGCACTTGGACTATGTAGGTTAACTAGCGGGCACTTGGATTATCTAGGTTAATTAGCGGGCACTTGTACAATGCAGGTTCCTAGCGGGCACTTGGACTATGTAGGTTCCTCAGCGGGCACTTGGACTATGTAGGTTCCCTATCGGGCATTGGACTATGTAGGTTAACTAGCGGGATCTTGGACTATCTAGGTTACCTAGCGGGAACTTGGACTATGTAGGTTAACTAGCGGACACTTGGACAATCTAGGTTACCTAGCTGGCACTTGAACTATGTACATACCCTAGCAGGCACGTGGACTATCTAGGTTGCCAAGCGGGCACTTGGACTATGTACGTCCCCTATCGGGCACTTGGACTATCTAGGTTAACTAGAGGGCCCTTGGTCTATGTAGGTTAACTAGCGGGCACTTGGATTATCTAGGTTAACTAGCGGGCACTTGGACGATCTAGGTTAATAACTAGCGGGCACTTGGACGATGCAGGTTCCCTAGCGGGCACTTGGACTACCAAGTTCCCTAACGGGCACTTGGACTATGTAGGTTCCCTAGCGGGCACTTGGAATATGTACGTCCCTTAGCGGGCACTTGGACTATCTAGTTTCCCTAACGGGCACTTGGACTATGTAGGTTCTTCAGCGGGCACTTGGACTATGTAGGTTCCCTATCGGGCATTGGACTATGTAGGTTAACTAGCGGGACCTTGGAATATCTAGGTTACCTAGCGGGCACTTGGAGTATGTAGGTTAACTAGCGGACACTTGGACAATCTAGGTTACCAAGTGGGCACTTGAACTATGTACATACGCTAGCGGGAACTTGGACTATCTAGGTTACCTATTGGGCACTTGGACTATGTACGTCCACTAGCGGGCATTTGGACTATCTAGGTTAACTAGAGGGCCCTTGGTCTATGTAGGTTAACTAGCGGGCACTTGGATTATCTAGGTTAACTAGCGGGCACTTGGACGATCTAGGTTAACTAGCAGGCACTTGGAAGATCTAGGTTAACTAGCGGGCACTTGGACGATGCATGTTCCCTAGCGGGCACTTGGACGACTAAGTTCCCTAACGGGCACTTTGACTATGTAGGTTCCCTAGCGGGCACTTGGACTATATTTGTCCCTTACTGGGCACTTGGACTATGTAGGTTCCCTATCGCGCACTTGGACTATGTAGGTTAACTAGCAGGCACTTGGACTCTGTACATACCCTAGCGGGCACTTGGACTATCTAGGTTAACTAGCGGGTACTTGGACTGTGTACGTTCCCTAGTGGGCACTTGGACTATCTAGGTTAACTAACGGGCTGTTGTTCTATCTAGGTTACCTAGCGGGCACTTGGACTATGTAGGTTACCTAGCGGGCGCTTGGAATATGTAGGTTCCCTATTGGGCGTTGGACTATGTAGGTTAACTAGCGGGATCTTGGACTATCTAGGTTACCTAGTGGGCACTTGAACTATGTACATACCCTAGCGGGCACGTGGACTATCTAGGTTGCCTAGCGGGCACTTGGACTATGTAGGTTCCCTATCGGGCATTGGACTATCTAGGTTAACTAGCGGGACCTTGGACTATCTAGGTTACCTAGCGGGCACTTGGAGTATGTAGGTTAACTAGCGTACACATGGACAATCTAGGTTACCTAGTGGGCACTTGAACTATGTACATACCCTAGCGGGCACTTGGACTATCTAGGTTAACTAGCGGGCACTTGGACGATCTAGGTTAACTAGCAGGCACTTGGACGATCTAGGTTAACTAGCGGGCACTTGGACGATGCATGTTCCCTAGCGGGCACTTGGACGACTAAGTTCCCTAACGGGCACATTGACTATGTAGGTTCCCTAGCGGGCACTTGGACTATGTTCGTCCCTTAGTGGGCACTTGGATTATGTAGGTTCCCTATCGGGCACTTGGACTATGTAGGTTAACTAGCAGGCACTTGTACTCTGTACATACCCTAGCGGGCACTTGGACTATCTAGGTTAACTATCGGGTATTTGGACTGTGTACGTTTCCTAGTGGGCACTTGGACTATCTAGGTTAACTAACGGGCTGTTGTTCTATCTAGGTTACCTAGCGGGCACTTGGACTATGTAGGTTACCTAGCGGGCGCTTGGAATATGTAGGTTCCCGATCGGGCGTTGGACTATGTAGGTTAACTAGCGGGATCTTGGACTATCTAGGTTACCTAGCGGGCACTTGAACTATGTACATACCCTAACGGGCACTTGGACTATCTAGGTTACCTAGTGGGCACTTGAACTATGTACATACCCTAGCGGGCACGTGGACTATCTAGGTTGCCTAGCGGGCACTTGGACTATGTACGTCCCCTAGAGGGCCCTTGGTCTATGTAGGTTAACTAGCGGGCACTTGGATTATCTAGGTTAACTAGCGGGCACTTGGACGATCTAGGTTAACTAGCGGGCACTTGGACGATGCAGGTTCCCTAGCGGGCACTTGGACGACTAAGTTCCCTAACGGGCACTTTGACTATGTAGGTTCCCTAGCGGACACTTGGACTATGTTCGTCCCTTAGTGGGCACTTGGACTATGTAGGTTCCCTATCGGGCACTTGGACTATGTAGGTTAACTAGCGGGCACTTGGACTCTGTACATACCCTAGCGGACACTTGGACTATCTACGTTAACTAGCGGGTACTTGGACTATGTACGTTCCCTAGTGGGCACTTGGACTATCTAGGTTAACTAACGGGCTGTTGTTCTATCTAGGTTACCTAGCGGGCACTTGGACTATGTAGGTTACCTAGCGGGCACTTGGACTATCTAGGTTACCTAACGGACAATTGGATTATGCAGGATACCTAGTGGGCACTTGGACTGTCTAAGTTACCTAGCGGGCACTTGGACTATGTAGTTTAACTAGCGGGCACTTGGACTATCTAGGTTACCTAACGGGCATTTGGACTATGTAGATTCCCTAGCGGGCACTTGGACTACGTAGGTTCCCTAGCGGGCACTTGGACCCTGTATGTTCCCTAGCGGGCACTTGGATTATGTATGTTCACTACGGACACTTGAACTATGTAAGTTAACTACCGGGCACTTGGACTATGTAGGTTAACTAGCGGGCCCTTGGACTATCTAGGTTACCTAGCGGGCACTTGGACTATCTAGGTTACCGAACGGGCATTTGGACTATGTAGGTAACCTAGCGGGCACTTGGACAGTCTAGGTTCCCTTGCGGGCACTTGGACTTCTAGGTTAACGAACGGGCACTTGGACTATGTAAGTTCCGTAGCGGGCACTTGGACTATGTGGGTTTCCTGGCGGGCATATGGACTATCTAGGTTACCTACCGGGCACTTTGACTCTGTAGGTTCCCTAGCGGGCACTTGGATTATGTAGGTTCCCTATCAGGCATTGGACTATATAGGTTAACTAGAGGGCATTTGGACTATGTAGGTTACCTAGCGGGCACTTGGACTATGTAGGTTCCCTATCGGGCACTTGGAGAATGTAGGTTAACTAGCGGGCCTTTGGACTATGTAGGTTAACTTGCGGGCCCTTGGACTATGTATGTTAACTAGCGGGCACTTGGACGATCTAGGTTAACTAGCGGGTACTTGGACTATGTAGGTTAACTAGCGGGCCCTTGGACTATGTAGATAAACTAGCGGCACTTGGACTATCTACGTTAACTAGCGGGCCCTTGGACTATGTAGATTCCCTAGCGGGCACTTGGACTACGTATGTTCCAGAGCGGGCACTTGGAGTATGTAGGTTCCCTAGCAGGCACTTGGACTATGTAGGTTCCAGAGCGGGCACTTGGACTATCTAGGTTCCCTAGCGGGCACTTGTACTATGTAGGTTAACTAGCGGCACTTGGACTATCTACGTTAACTAGCGGGGCCCTTGGACTATGTAGATTCCCTAGCGGGCACTTGAACTACATAGGTTCCCTAGCGGGCGATTGGACTCTGTATGTTCCCTAGCGGGCACTTGGACTATGTATGTTCCCTACGGACATTTGAACTATGTAAGTTAACTACCGGGCACTTGGACTATGTAGGTTAACTAGCGGGCCCTTGGACTATCTAGGTTACCTAGCGGGCACTTGGACTATGTAGGTTAACTACGGGGCACTTGCACTATCTAGGTTACCGAACGGGCATTTGGACTATGTAGGTAACCTAGCGGGCACTTGGACAGTCTAGGTTACCTAGCGGGCACTTGGCCTTCTAGGTTAACGATCAGGCACTTGGACTATGTATGTTGCATAGCGGGCAATTGGACTATCTAGGTTAGGTAACGGGCACTTGGACTATCTAGGTTACCTAGGGGGAACTTGGACTATGTAGGTTACCTAGCGGGCACTTGGACTATCTAGGTTACCTAACGGGCACTTGGACCATCTAGGTTTCTTAGCGGGCACTTGGACTATGTAGGTTAACTAGCGGGCACTTGGACTATATAGGTTACCTAGAGGGCCCTTGGACTATGGAGGTTACGTAGCGGGCACGTGGACTATCTAGGTTAACGAACGTGCACTTGGACTATGTAGGTTAACTAGCAGGCACTTGGACTCTGTACATACCCTAGCGGGCACTTGGACTATCTAGGTTAACTAGCGGGTACTTGGACTGTGTACGTTCCCTAGTGGGCACTTGGACTATCTAGGTTAACTAACGGGCTGTTGTTCTATCTAGGTTACCTAGCGGGCACTTGGACTATGTAGGTTACCTAGCGGGCGCTTGGAATATGTAGGTTCCCTATCGGGCGTTGGACTATGTAGGTTAACTAGCGGGATCTTGGACTATCTAGGTTACCTAGTGGGCACTTGAACTATGTACATACCCTAGCGGGCACGTGGACTATCTAGGTTGCCTAGCGGGCACTTGGACTATGTAGGTTCCCTATCGGGCATTGGACTATCTAGGTTAACTAGCGGGACCTTGGACTATCTAGGTTACCTAGCGGGCACTTGGAGTATGTAGGTTAACTAGCGTACACATGGACAATCTAGGTTACCTAGTGGGCACTTGAACTATGTACATACCCTAGCGGGCACTTGGACTATCTAGGTTAACTAGCGGGCACTTGGACGATCTAGGTTAACTAGCAGGCACTTGGACGATCTAGGTTAACTAGCGGGCACTTGGACGATGCATGTTCCCTAGCGGGCACTTGGACGACTAAGTTCCCTAACGGGCACATTGACTATGTAGGTTCCCTAGCGGGCACTTGGACTATGTTCGTCCCTTAGTGGGCACTTGGATTATGTAGGTTCCCTATCGGGCACTTGGACTATGTAGGTTAACTAGCAGGCACTTGTACTCTGTACATACCCTAGCGGGCACTTGGACTATCTAGGTTAACTATCGGGTATTTGGACTGTGTACGTTTCCTAGTGGGCACTTGGACTATCTAGGTTAACTAACGGGCTGTTGTTCTATCTAGGTTACCTAGCGGGCACTTGGACTATGTAGGTTACCTAGCGGGCGCTTGGAATATGTAGGTTCCCGATCGGGCGTTGGACTATGTAGGTTAACTAGCGGGATCTTGGACTATCTAGGTTACCTAGCGGGCACTTGAACTATGTACATACCCTAACGGGCACTTGGACTATCTAGGTTACCTAGTGGGCACTTGAACTATGTACATACCCTAGCGGGCACGTGGACTATCTAGGTTGCCTAGCGGGCACTTGGACTATGTACGTCCCCTAGAGGGCCCTTGGTCTATGTAGGTTAACTAGCGGGCACTTGGATTATCTAGGTTAACTAGCGGGCACTTGGACGATCTAGGTTAACTAGCGGGCACTTGGACGATGCAGGTTCCCTAGCGGGCACTTGGACGACTAAGTTCCCTAACGGGCACTTTGACTATGTAGGTTCCCTAGCGGACACTTGGACTATGTTCGTCCCTTAGTGGGCACTTGGACTATGTAGGTTCCCTATCGGGCACTTGGACTATGTAGGTTAACTAGCGGGCACTTGGACTCTGTACATACCCTAGCGGACACTTGGACTATCTACGTTAACTAGCGGGTACTTGGACTATGTACGTTCCCTAGTGGGCACTTGGACTATCTAGGTTAACTAACGGGCTGTTGTTCTATCTAGGTTACCTAGCGGGCACTTGGACTATGTAGGTTACCTAGCGGGCACTTGGACTATCTAGGTTACCTAACGGACAATTGGATTATGCAGGATACCTAGTGGGCACTTGGACTGTCTAAGTTACCTAGCGGGCACTTGGACTATGTAGTTTAACTAGCGGGCACTTGGACTATCTAGGTTACCTAACGGGCATTTGGACTATGTAGATTCCCTAGCGGGCACTTGGACTACGTAGGTTCCCTAGCGGGCACTTGGACCCTGTATGTTCCCTAGCGGGCACTTGGATTATGTATGTTCACTACGGACACTTGAACTATGTAAGTTAACTACCGGGCACTTGGACTATGTAGGTTAACTAGCGGGCCCTTGGATTATCTAGGTTACCTAGCGGGCACTTGGACTATATAGGTTACCGAACGGGCATTTGGACTATGTAGGTAACCTAGCGGGCACTTGGACAGTCTAGGTTCCCTTGCGGGCACTTGGACTTCTAGGTTAACGAACGGGCACTTGGACTATGTAAGTTCCGTAGCGGGCACTTGGACTATGTGGGTTTCCTGGCGGGCATATGGACTATCTAGGTTACCTACCGGGCACTTTGACTCTGTAGGTTCCCTAGCGGGCACTTGGATTATGTAGGTTCCCTATCAGGCATTGGACTATATAGGTTAACTAGAGGGCATTTGGACTATGTAGGTTACCTAGCGGGCACTTGGACTATGTTCGTCCCTTAGTGGGCACTTGGATTATGTAGGTTCCCTATCGGGCACTTGGACTATGTAGGTTAACTAGCAGGCACTTGTACTCTGTACATACCCTAGCGGGCACTTGGACTATCTAGGTTAACTATCGGGTATTTGGACTGTGTACGTTTCCTAGTGGGCACTTGGACTATCTAGGTTAACTAACGGGCTGTTGTTCTATCTAGGTTACCTAGCGGGCACTTGGACTATGTAGGTTACCTAGCGGGCGCTTGGAATATGTAGGTTCCCGATCGGGCGTTGGACTATGTAGGTTAACTAGCGGGATCTTGGACTATCTAGGTTACCTAGCGGGCACTTGAACTATGTACATACCCTAACGGGCACTTGGACTATCTAGGTTACCTAGTGGGCACTTGAACTATGTACATACCCTAGCGGGCACGTGGACTATCTAGGTTGCCTAGCGGGCACTTGGACTATGTACGTCCCCTAGAGGGCCCTTGGTCTATGTAGGTTAACTAGCGGGCACTTGGATTATCTAGGTTAACTAGCGGGCACTTGGACGATCTAGGTTAACTAGCGGGCACTTGGACGATGCAGGTTCCCTAGCGGGCACTTGGACGACTAAGTTCCCTAACGGGCACTTTGACTATGTAGGTTCCCTAGCGGACACTTGGACTATGTTCGTCCCTTAGTGGGCACTTGGACTATGTAGGTTCCCTATCGGGCACTTGGACTATGTAGGTTAACTAGCGGGCACTTGGACTCTGTACATACCCTAGCGGACACTTGGACTATCTACGTTAACTAGCGGGTACTTGGACTATGTACGTTCCCTAGTGGGCACTTGGACTATCTAGGTTAACTAACGGGCTGTTGTTCTATCTAGGTTACCTAGCGGGCACTTGGACTATGTAGGTTACCTAGCGGGCACTTGGACTATCTAGGTTACCTAACGGACAATTGGATTATGCAGGATACCTAGTGGGCACTTGGACTGTCTAAGTTACCTAGCGGGCACTTGGACTATGTAGTTTAACTAGCGGGCACTTGGACTATCTAGGTTACCTAACGGGCATTTGGACTATGTAGATTCCCTAGCGGGCACTTGGACTACGTAGGTTCCCTAGCGGGCACTTGGACCCTGTATGTTCCCTAGCGGGCACTTGGATTATGTATGTTCACTACGGACACTTGAACTATGTAAGTTAAGTACCGGGCACTTGGACTATGTAGGTTAACTAGCGGGCCCTTGGACTATCTAGGTTACCTAGCGGGCACTTGGACTATCTAGGTTACCGAACGGGCATTTGGACTATGTAGGTAACCTAGCGGGCACTTGGACAGTCTAGGTTCCCTTGCGGGCACTTGGACTTCTAGGTTAACGAACGGGCACTTGGACTATGTAAGTTCCGTAGCGGGCACTTGGACTATGTGGGTTTCCTGGCGGGCATATGGACTATCTAGGTTACCTACCGGGCACTTTGACTCTGTAGGTTCCCTAGCGGGCACTTGGATTATGTAGGTTCCCTATCAGGCATTGGACTATATAGGTTAACTAGAGGGCATTTGGACTATGTAGGTTACCTAGCGGGCACTTGGACTATGTAGGTTCCCTATCGGGCACTTGGAGAATGTAGGTTAACTAGCGGGCCTTTGGACTATGTAGGTTAACTTGCGGGCCCTTGGACTATGTATGTTAACTAGCGGGCACTTGGACGATCTAGGTTAACTAGCGGGTACTTGGACTATGTAGGTTAACTAGCGGGCCCTTGGACTATGTAGATTCCCTAGCGGCACTTGGACTATCTACGTTAACTAGCGGGCCCTTGGACTATGTAGATTCCCTAGCGGGCACTTGGACTACGTATGTTCCAGAGCGGGCACTTGGAGTATGTAGGTTCCCTAGCAGGCACTTGGACTATGTAGGTTCCAGAGCGGGCACTTGGACTATCTAGGTTCCCTAGCGGGCACTTGTACTATGTAGGTTAACTAGCGGCACTTGGACTATCTACGTTAACTAGCGGGGCCCTTGGACTATGTAGATTCCCTAGCGGGCACTTGAACTACATAGGTTCCCTAGCGGGCGATTGGACTCTGTATGTTCCCTAGCGGGCACTTGGACTATGTATGTTCCCTACGGACATTTGAACTATGTAAGTTAACTACCGGGCACTTGGACTATGTAGGTTAACTAGCGGGCCCTTGGACTATCTAGGTTACCTAGCGGGCACTTGGACTATGTAGGTTAACTACGGGGCACTTGCACTATCTAGGTTACCGAACGGGCATTTGGACTATGTAGGTAACCTAGCGGGCACTTGGACAGTCTAGGTTACCTAGCGGGCACTTGGCCTTCTAGGTTAACGATCAGGCACTTGGACTATGTATGTTGCATAGCGGGCAATTGGACTATCTAGGTTAGGTAACGGGCACTTGGACTATCTAGGTTACCTAGGGGGAACTTGGACTATGTAGGTTACCTAGCGGGCACTTGGACTATCTAGGTTACCTAACGGGCACTTGGACCATCTAGGTTTCTTAGCGGGCACTTGGACTATGTAGGTTAACTAGCGGGCACTTGGACTATATAGGTTACCTAGAGGGCCCTTGGACTATGGAGGTTACGTAGCGGGCACGTGGACTATCTAGGTTAACGAACGTGCACTTGGACTATGTAGGTTAACTAGCAGGCACTTGGACTCTGTACATACCCTAGCGGGCACTTGGACTATCTAGGTTAACTAGCGGGTACTTGGACTGTGTACGTTCCCTAGTGGGCACTTGGACTATCTAGGTTAACTAACGGGCTGTTGTTCTATCTAGGTTACCTAGCGGGCACTTGGACTATGTAGGTTACCTAGCGGGCGCTTGGAATATGTAGGTTCCCTATCGGGCGTTGGACTATGTAGGTTAACTAGCGGGATCTTGGACTATCTAGGTTACCTAGTGGGCACTTGAACTATGTACATACCCTAGCGGGCACGTGGACTATCTAGGTTGCCTAGCGGGCACTTGGACTATGTAGGTTCCCTATCGGGCATTGGACTATCTAGGTTAACTAGCGGGACCTTGGACTATCTAGGTTACCTAGCGGGCACTTGGAGTATGTAGGTTAACTAGCGTACACATGGACAATCTAGGTTACCTAGTGGGCACTTGAACTATGTACATACCCTAGCGGGCACTTGGACTATCTAGGTTAACTAGCGGGCACTTGGACGATCTAGGTTAACTAGCAGGCACTTGGACGATCTAGGTTAACTAGCGGGCACTTGGACGATGCATGTTCCCTAGCGGGCACTTGGACGACTAAGTTCCCTAACGGGCACATTGACTATGTAGGTTCCCTAGCGGGCACTTGGACTATGTTCGTCCCTTAGTGGGCACTTGGATTATGTAGGTTCCCTATCGGGCACTTGGACTATGTAGGTTAACTAGCAGGCACTTGTACTCTGTACATACCCTAGCGGGCACTTGGACTATCTAGGTTAACTATCGGGTATTTGGACTGTGTACGTTTCCTAGTGGGCACTTGGACTATCTAGGTTAACTAACGGGCTGTTGTTCTATCTAGGTTACCTAGCGGGCACTTGGACTATGTAGGTTACCTAGCGGGCGCTTGGAATATGTAGGTTCCCGATCGGGCGTTGGACTATGTAGGTTAACTAGCGGGATCTTGGACTATCTAGGTTACCTAGCGGGCACTTGAACTATGTACATACCCTAACGGGCACTTGGACTATCTAGGTTACCTAGTGGGCACTTGAACTATGTACATACCCTAGCGGGCACGTGGACTATCTAGGTTGCCTAGCGGGCACTTGGACTATGTACGTCCCCTAGAGGGCCCTTGGTCTATGTAGGTTAACTAGCGGGCACTTGGATTATCTAGGTTAACTAGCGGGCACTTGGACGATCTAGGTTAACTAGCGGGCACTTGGACGATGCAGGTTCCCTAGCGGGCACTTGGACGACTAAGTTCCCTAACGGGCACTTTGACTATGTAGGTTCCCTAGCGGACACTTGGACTATGTTCGTCCCTTAGTGGGCACTTGGACTATGTAGGTTCCCTATCGGGCACTTGGACTATGTAGGTTAACTAGCGGGCACTTGGACTCTGTACATACCCTAGCGGACACTTGGACTATCTACGTTAACTAGCGGGTACTTGGACTATGTACGTTCCCTAGTGGGCACTTGGACTATCTAGGTTAACTAACGGGCTGTTGTTCTATCTAGGTTACCTAGCGGGCACTTGGACTATGTAGGTTACCTAGCGGGCACTTGGACTATCTAGGTTACCTAACGGACAATTGGATTATGCAGGATACCTAGTGGGCACTTGGACTGTCTAAGTTACCTAGCGGGCACTTGGACTATGTAGTTTAACTAGCGGGCACTTGGACTATCTAGGTTACCTAACGGGCATTTGGACTATGTAGATTCCCTAGCGGGCACTTGGACTACGTAGGTTCCCTAGCGGGCACTTGGACCCTGTATGTTCCCTAGCGGGCACTTGGATTATGTATGTTCACTACGGACACTTGAACTATGTAAGTTAACTACCGGGCACTTGGACTATGTAGGTTAACTAGCGGGCCCTTGGATTATCTAGGTTACCTAGCGGGCACTTGGACTATCTAGGTTACCGAACGGGCATTTGGACTATGTAGGTAACCTAGCGGGCACTTGGACAGTCTAGGTTCCCTTGCGGGCACTTGGACTTCTAGGTTAACGAACGGGCACTTGGACTATGTAAGTTCCGTAGCGGGCACTTGGACTATGTGGGTTTCCTGGCGGGCATATGGACTATCTAGGTTACCTACCGGGCACTTTGACTCTGTAGGTTCCCTAGCGGGCACTTGGATTATGTAGGTTCCCTATCAGGCATTGGACTATATAGGTTAACTAGAGGGCATTTGGACTATGTAGGTTACCTAGCGGGCACTTGGACTATGTTCGTCCCTTAGTGGGCACTTGGATTATGTAGGTTCCCTATCGGGCACTTGGACTATGTAGGTTAACTAGCAGGCACTTGTACTCTGTACATACCCTAGCGGGCACTTGGACTATCTAGGTTAACTATCGGGTATTTGGACTGTGTACGTTTCCTAGTGGGCACTTGGACTATCTAGGTTAACTAACGGGCTGTTGTTCTATCTAGGTTACCTAGCGGGCACTTGGACTATGTAGGTTACCTAGCGGGCGCTTGGAATATGTAGGTTCCCGATCGGGCGTTGGACTATGTAGGTTAACTAGCGGGATCTTGGACTATCTAGGTTACCTAGCGGGCACTTGAACTATGTACATACCCTAACGGGCACTTGGACTATCTAGGTTACCTAGTGGGCACTTGAACTATGTACATACCCTAGCGGGCACGTGGACTATCTAGGTTGCCTAGCGGGCACTTGGACTATGTACGTCCCCTAGAGGGCCCTTGGTCTATGTAGGTTAACTAGCGGGCACTTGGATTATCTAGGTTAACTAGCGGGCACTTGGACGATCTAGGTTAACTAGCGGGCACTTGGACGATGCAGGTTCCCTAGCGGGCACTTGGACGACTAAGTTCCCTAACGGGCACTTTGACTATGTAGGTTCCCTAGCGGACACTTGGACTATGTTCGTCCCTTAGTGGGCACTTGGACTATGTAGGTTCCCTATCGGGCACTTGGACTATGTAGGTTAACTAGCGGGCACTTGGACTCTGTACATACCCTAGCGGACACTTGGACTATCTACGTTAACTAGCGGGTACTTGGACTATGTACGTTCCCTAGTGGGCACTTGGACTATCTAGGTTAACTAACGGGCTGTTGTTCTATCTAGGTTACCTAGCGGGCACTTGGACTATGTAGGTTACCTAGCGGGCACTTGGACTATCTAGGTTACCTAACGGACAATTGGATTATGCAGGATACCTAGTGGGCACTTGGACTGTCTAAGTTACCTAGCGGGCACTTGGACTATGTAGTTTAACTAGCGGGCACTTGGACTATCTAGGTTACCTAACGGGCATTTGGACTATGTAGATTCCCTAGCGGGCACTTGGACTACGTAGGTTCCCTAGCGGGCACTTGGACCCTGTATGTTCCCTAGCGGGCACTTGGATTATGTATGTTCACTACGGACACTTGAACTATGTAAGTTAAGTACCGGGCACTTGGACTATGTAGGTTAACTAGCGGGCCCTTGGACTATCTAGGTTACCTAGCGGGCACTTGGACTATCTAGGTTACCGAACGGGCATTTGGACTATGTAGGTAACCTAGCGGGCACTTGGACAGTCTAGGTTCCCTTGCGGGCACTTGGACTTCTAGGTTAACGAACGGGCACTTGGACTATGTAAGTTCCGTAGCGGGCACTTGGACTATGTGGGTTTCCTGGCGGGCATATGGACTATCTAGGTTACCTACCGGGCACTTTGACTCTGTAGGTTCCCTAGCGGGCACTTGGATTATGTAGGTTCCCTATCAGGCATTGGACTATATAGGTTAACTAGAGGGCATTTGGACTATGTAGGTTACCTAGCGGGCACTTGGACTATGTAGGTTCCCTATCGGGCACTTGGAGAATGTAGGTTAACTAGCGGGCCTTTGGACTATGTAGGTTAACTTGCGGGCCCTTGGACTATGTATGTTAACTAGCGGGCACTTGGACGATCTAGGTTAACTAGCGGGTACTTGGACTATGTAGGTTAACTAGCGGGCCCTTGGACTATGTAGATAAACTAGCGGCACTTGGACTATCTACGTTAACTAGCGGGCCCTTGGACTATGTAGATTCCCTAGCGGGCACTTGGACTACGTATGTTCCAGAGCGGGCACTTGGAGTATGTAGGTTCCCTAGCAGGCACTTGGACTATGTAGGTTCCAGAGCGGGCACTTGGACTATCTAGGTTCCCTAGCGGGCACTTGTACTATGTAGGTTAACTAGCGGCACTTGGACTATCTACGTTAACTAGCGGGGCCCTTGGACTATGTAGATTCCCTAGCGGGCACTTGAACTACATAGGTTCCCTAGCGGGCGATTGGACTCTGTATGTTCCCTAGCGGGCACTTGGACTATGTATGTTCCCTACGGACATTTGAACTATGTAAGTTAACTACCGGGCACTTGGACTATGTAGGTTAACTAGCGGGCCCTTGGACTATCTAGGTTACCTAGCGGGCACTTGGACTATGTAGGTTAACTACGGGGCACTTGCACTATCTAGGTTACCGAACGGGCATTTGGACTATGTAGGTAACCTAGCGGGCACTTGGACAGTCTAGGTTACCTAGCGGGCACTTGGCCTTCTAGGTTAACGATCAGGCACTTGGACTATGTATGTTGCATAGCGGGCAATTGGACTATCTAGGTTAGGTAACGGGCACTTGGACTATCTAGGTTACCTAGGGGGAACTTGGACTATGTAGGTTACCTAGCGGGCACTTGGACTATCTAGGTTACCTAACGGGCACTTGGACCATCTAGGTTTCTTAGCGGGCACTTGGACTATGTAGGTTAACTAGCGGGCACTTGGACTATATAGGTTACCTAGAGGGCCCTTGGACTATGGAGGTTACGTAGCGGGCACGTGGACTATCTAGGTTAACGAACGTGCACTTGGACTATGTAGGTAACCTAGCGGACACTTGGACAGTCTAGGTTACCTAGCGGGCACTTGGACTATCTAGGTTAACGAAAGAGCACTTGGACTATATAGGTTACCTAGCGTTCACTTGGAATATCTAGGTTACCTAGCGTGCACTTGGACTATGTAGGTTACATTGCGGGCACTTGTATTATCTAGGTTACCTAACTGTAACTTGGACTATGTAGGTTAAAGCGGACACTTGGACGATCTAGGTTAACTAGCGGGCACGTGGAATATCTAGGTTAACTAGCGGGCCCTTGGACTATGTAGGTTAACTAGCGGGCACTTGGACTATCTAGGTTAACTAGCGGGTTCTTGGACTATGTAGGTTAACTAGCAAGCAATTGGACAATCTAGGTTAACTAGCAGACCGTGGACTATGTAGGTTAACTAGCAAGCACTTGGACTATCTAGGTTAACTAGCGGGCACTTGGACTATCTAGGTTAACTAGCGGGCACTTGCACAATGCAGGTTCCCTAGCGGGCACTTTGACTATGTAGGTTCCCTAGCGGGCACTTGGTCTATATAGGTTCCCTACGGGCACTTGGACTATCTAGGTACCCTAACGGGCACTTGGAATATGTAGGTTCCCTATCGGGCACTTGGACTATGTAGGTTCCTCAGCGGGCACTTGGACTATGTAGGTTCCCTATCAGGCACTTGGACTATGTAGGTTAACTAGCGGGCACGTGGATGATCAATGTTAACTAGTGGGCACTTTGACTATCAAGTTTAACTAGCGGGCAATTGGACTAACTAGGTTAATTAGTGTGCACTTGTACAATGCAGGTTCCCTAGCGGGCACTTTGACTATGTAGGTTCCTTAGCGGGCACTTGGACTATATAGGTTCCCTACGGGCACTTGGACTATCTAGGTTCCCTAAGGGGCACTTGGACTATGTAGGTTCCTCAGCGGGCACTTGGACTATGTAGGCTAACTAGGGGGCCCTTGGACGATCTAGGTTACCTAGCGGGTACTTGAACTATCTAGGTTAACTAGCGCGCACTTGCACTATCTAGGTTACCTAGCGGGCACTTGGACTATGTACGTTCCCTAGCGGGCACTTGGAAAATCTATGTTAACTAGTGGGAACTTGGAATATGTAGGTTAACTAGGGACACTTGCACTATGTAGGTTACCTAGCAGGCACTTAGACTATCTAGGTTAACTAGTGTGCACTTGGATTATGTAGGTTCCTTAGCGGGCACTTGGACTATCTAGGTTACGTAGCGGGAACTTGGTATATAGGTTAACTAGCGGGCACTTGGACTATGTAGGTTAACTAGAGGACACTTCGACTATCTAGGTTAACTTGTGGGCCCTTGGACTATGTAGGTTAACTAGCGGGCACTTGGACAATCTAGGTTAACTAGCATTCATTTGGACGATCTAGGTTAACTAGCGGGCACTTGGACTATCTAAGTTACCTAGCTGGCACTTGGACTATGAAGGTTCCCTAGCGGGCACTTGGATTATCTACGTTACCTAGCGGGCACTTGGACTATGTAGGTCAACTAGCGGGCCCTTGGACTATCTAGGTTAGCTAACTGGCACTTGGACTATGTAGGTTAACTAGCGGACACTTGCACGATCTAGGTTAGATAGCGGGCTCTTGCCCTATGTAGGTTAACTAGCGGGCCATTGACTATGTTGGTTAACTAGCGGGCACTTGGACGATCTAGGTTAACTAGCAGACACTTGGACTATCTAGATTAACTAGCGGGCACTTGGACGTTGCAGGTTCCCTAACGGGCACTTGGACTATGTAGATTCCCTAGCGGGCACTTGGACTACGTAAGTTCCCTAGCGAGCACTTGGACTATGTGGGTACCCTAGCGGGCATTTGGACTATCTAGGTTAACTAGTGGGCCCTTGGACTATATAGGTTAACTAGCGGGCACTAGGACGATCTAGGTTAAGTAGCGGGCACTTGGACAATCTAGGTTAACTAGCGGGCACTTGGACTATCAAAGTTAACTAAAGAGCCCTTGGACTATATAGGTTACCTTGCGGGCATTTGGACTATCTAGGTTACCTAGGGGGCACTTGGACTATATAGGTTACCTAGCAGGCACTTGGACTATCTAGGTTAACTAGCGGACCTTGGGCTCCGTAGGTTAACAAGCGGGCACTTGGGTGATCAATGTTAACTAGCGGGCACTTGGACTATCTATGTTAGCTAACAGGCACTTGGACTAAGTACGTCCCCTAGTGGGCACTTGGACAGTCTAGGTTAACTAATGGGCACTAGGACTATCTAGGTTAACTATCGGGCACTTGGACTATCTAAGTTACCTAGCTGGCACTTGGAATATGAAGGTTCCCTAGCGGGCACTTGGATTATCTAGGTTACCTAGCGGGCACTTGGACTATGTAGGTCAACTAGCGGGCCCTTGGACTATCTAGGTTAGCTAACTGGCACTTGGACTATGTAGGTTAACTAGCGGACACTTGCACGATCTAGGTTAACTAGCGGGCTCTTGCACTATGTAGGTTAACTAGCGGGCCCATTGACTATGTAGGTTAACTAGCGGGCACTTGGACGATCTAGGTTAACTAGCGGGTTCTTGGACTATGTAGGTTAACTAGCAGGCACTTGGACAATCTAGGTTAACTAGCAGACCGTGGACTATGTAGGTTAACTAGCGGGCACTTGGACTATCTAGGTTAACTAGCGGGCACTTGGACTATCTAGGTTAACTAGCGGGCACTTGCACAATGCAGGTTCCCTAGCGGGCACTTTGACTATGTAGGTTCCCTAGCGGGCACTTGGTCTATATAGGTTCCCTACGGGCACTTGGACTATCTAGGTACCCTAACGGGCACTTGGAATATGTAGGTTCCCTATCGGGCACTTGGACTATTTAGGTTCCTCAGCGGGCACTTGGACTATGTAGGTTCCCTATCAGGCACTTGGACTATGTAGGTTAACTAGCGGGCACGTGGATGATCAATGTTAACTAGTGGGCACTTTGACTATCAAGTTTAACTAGCGGGCAATTGGACTAACTAGGTTAATTAGTGTGCACTTGTACAATGCAGGTTCCCTAGCGGGCACTTTGACTATGTAGGTTCCTTAGCGGGCACTTGGACTATATAGGTTCCCTACGGGCACTTGGACTATCTAGGTTCCCTAAGGGGCACTTGGACTATGTAGGTTCCTCAGCGGGCACTTGGACTATGTAGGCTAACTAGGGGGCCCTTGGACGATCTAGGTTACCTAGCGGGTACTTGAACTATCTAGGTTAACTAGCGCGCACTTGCACTATCTAGGTTACCTAGCGGGCACTTGGACTATGTACGTTCCCTAGCGGGCACTTGGAAAATCTATGTTAACTAGTGGGAACTTGGAATATGTAGGTTAACTAGGGACACTTGCTCTATGTAGGTTACCTAGCAGGCACTTAGACTATCTAGGTTAACTAGTGTGCACTTGGATTATGTAGGTTCCTTAGCGGGCACTTGGACTATCTAGGTTACGTAGCGGGAACTTGGTATATAGGTTAACTAGCGGGCACTTGGACTATGTAGGTTAACTAGAGGACACTTCGACTATCTAGGTTAACTTGTGGGCCCTTGGACTATGTAGGTTAACTAGCGGGCACTTGGACAATCTAGGTTAACTAGCATTCATTTGGACGATCTAGGTTAACTAGCGGGCACTTGGACTATCTAAGTTACCTAGCTGGCACTTGGACTATGAAGGTTCCCTAGCGGGCACTTGGATTATCTACGTTACCTAGCGGGCACTTGGACTATGTAGGTCAACTAGCGGGCCCTTGGACTATCTAGGTTAGCTAACTGGCACTTGGACTATGTAGGTTAACTAGCGGACACTTGCACGATCTAGGTTAACTAGCGGGCTCTTGCCCTATGTAGGTTAACTAGCGGGCCATTGACTATGTTGGTTAACTAGCGGGCACTTGGACGATCTAGGTTAACTAGCAGACACTTGGACTATCTAGATTAACTAGCGGGCACTTGGACGTTGCAGGTTCCCTAACGGGCACTTGGACTATGTAGATTCCCTAGCGGGCACTTGGACTACGTAAGTTCCCTAGCGAGCACTTGGACTATGTGGGTACCCTAGCGGGCATTTGGACTATCTAGGTTAACTAGTGGGCCCTTGGACTATATAGGTTAACTAGCGGGCACTAGGACGATCTAGGTTAAGTAGCGGGCACTTGGACAATCTAGGTTAACTAGCGGGCACTTGGACTATCAAAGTTAACTAAAGAGCCCTTGGACTATATAGGTTACCTTGCGGGCATTTGGACTATCTAGGTTACCTAGGGGGCACTTGGACTATATAGGTTACCTAGCAGGCACTTGGACTATCTAGGTTAACTAGCGGACCTTGGGCTCCGTAGGTTAACAAGCGGGCACTTGGGTGATCAATGTTAACTAGCGGGCACTTGGACTATCTATGTTAGCTAACAGGCACTTGGACTAAGTACGTCCCCTAGTGGGCACTTGGACAGTCTAGGTTAACTAATGGGCACTAGGACTATCTAGGTTAACTAGCGGGCACTTGGACTATCTAAGTTACCTAGCTGGCACTTGGAATATGAAGGTTCCCTAGCGGGCACTTGGATTATCTAGGTTACCTAGCGGGCACTTGGACTATGTAGGTCAACTAGCGGGCCCTTGGACTATCTAGGTTAGCTAACTGGCACTTGGACTATGTAGGTTAACTAGCGGACACTTGCACGATCTAGGTTAACTAGCGGGCTCTTGCACTATGTAGGTTAACTAGCGGGCCCATTGACTATGTAGGTTAACTAGCGGGCACTTGGACGATCTAGGTTAACTAGCGGGTTCTTGGACTATGTAGGTTAACTAGCAGGCACCTGGACAATCTAGGTTAACTAGCAGACCGTGGACTATGTAGGTTAACTAGCGGGCACTTGGACTATCTAGGTTAACTAGCGGGCACTTGGACTATCTAGGTTAACTAGCGGGCACTTGCACAATGCAGGTTCCCTAGCGGGCACTTTGACTATGTAGGTTCCCTAGCGGGCACTTGGTCTATATAGGTTCCCTACGGGCACTTGGACTATCTAGGTACCCTAACGGGCACTTGGAATATGTAGGTTCCCTATCGGGCACTTGGACTATTTAGGTTCCTCAGCGGGCACTTGGACTATGTAGGTTCCCTATCAGGCACTTGGACTATGTAGGTTAACTAGCGGGCACGTGGATGATCAATGTTAACTAGTGGGCACTTTGACTATCAAGTTTAACTAGCGGGCAATTGGACTAACTAGGTTAATTAGTGTGCACTTGTACAATGCAGGTTCCCTAGCGGGCACTTTGACTATGTAGGTTCCTTAGCGGGCACTTGGACTATATAGGTTCCCTACGGGCACTTGGACTATCTAGGTTCCCTAAGGGGCACTTGGACTATGTAGGTTCCTCAGCGGGCACTTGGACTATGTAGGCTAACTAGGGGGCCCTTGGACGATCTAGGTTACCTAGCGGGTACTTGAACTATCTAGGTTAACTAGCGCGCACTTGCACTATCTAGGTTACCTAGCGGGCACTTGGACTATGTACGTTCCCTAGCGGGCACTTGGAAAATCTATGTTAACTAGTGGGAACTTGGAATATGTAGGTTAACTAGGGACACTTGCACTATGTAGGTTACCTAGCAGGCACTTAGACTATCTAGGTTAACTAGTGTGCACTTGGATTATGTAGGTTCCTTAGCGGGCACTTGGACTATCTAGGTTACGTAGCGGGAACTTGGTATATAGGTTAACTAGCGGGCACTTGGACTATGTAGGTTAACTAGAGGACAGTTCGACTATCTAGGTTAACTTGTTGGCCCTTGGACTATGTAGGTTAACTAGCGGGCACTTGGACAATCTAGGTTAACTAGCATTCATTTGGACGATCTAGGTTAACTAGCGGGCACTTGGACTATCTAAGTTACCTAGCTGGCACTTGGACTATGAAGGTTCCCTAGCGGGCACTTGGATTATCTACGTTACCTAGCGGGCACTTGGACTATGTAGGTCAACTAGCGGGCCCTTGGACTATCTAGGTTAGCTAACTGGCACTTGGACTATGTAGGTTAACTAGCGGACACTTGCACGATCTAGGTTAACTAGCGGGCTCTTGCCCTATGTAGGTTAACTAGCGGGCCCATTGACTATGTTGGTTAACTAGCGGGCACTTGGACGATCTAGGTTAACTAGCAGACACTTGGACTATCTAGATTAACTAGCGGGCACTTGGACGTTGCAGGTTCCCTAACGGGCACTTGGACTATGTAGATTCCCTAGCGGGCACTTGGACTACGTAAGTTCCCTAGCGAGCACTTGGACTATGTGGGTACCCTAGCGGGCATTTGGACTATCTAGGTTAACTAGTGGGCCCTTGGACTATATAGGTTAACTAGCGGGCACTAGGACGATCTAGGTTAACTAGCGGGCACTTGGACAATCTAGGTTAACTAGCGGGCACTTGGACTATCAAAGTTAACTAATGAGCCCTTGGACTATATAGGTTACCTTGCGGGCATTTGGACTATCTAGGTTACCTAGGGGGCACATGGACTATATAGGTTACCTAGCAGGCACTTCGACTATATAGGTTAACTAGCGGACCTTGGGCTACGTAGGTTAACAAGCGGGCACTTGGATGATCAATGTTAACTAGCGGGCACTTGGACTATCTAGGTTAGCTAACAGGCACTTGGACTAAGTACGTCCCCTAGCGGGCACTTGGACAATCTAGGTTAACTAGCATTCATTTGGACGATCTAGGTTAACTAGCGGGCACTTGGACTATCTAAGTTACCTAGCTGGCACTTGGACTATGAAGGTTCCCTAGCGGGCACTTGGATTATCTACGTTACCTAGCGGGCACTTGGACTATGTAGGTCAACTAGCGGGCCCTTGGACTATCTAGGTTAGCTAACTGGCACTTGGACTATGTAGGTTAACTAGCGGACACTTGCACGATCTAGGTTAACTAGCGGGCTCTTGCCCTATGTAGGTTAACTAGCGGGCCATTGACTATGTTGGTTAACTAGCGGGCACTTGGACGATCTAGGTTAACTAGCAGACACTTGGACTATCTAGATTAACTAGCGGGCACTTGGACGTTGCAGGTTCCCTAACGGGCACTTGGACTATGTAGATTCCCTAGCGGGCACTTGGACTACGTAAGTTCCCTAGCGAGCACTTGGACTATGTGGGTACCCTAGCGGGCATTTGGACTATCTAGGTTAACTAGTGGGCCCTTGGACTATATAGGTTAACTAGCGGGCACTAGGACGATCTAGGTTAAGTAGCGGGCACTTGGACAATCTAGGTTAACTAGCGGGCACTTGGACTATCAAAGTTAACTAAAGAGCCCTTGGACTATATAGGTTACCTTGCGGGCATTTGGACTATCTAGGTTACCTAGGGGGCACTTGGACTATATAGGTTACCTAGCAGGCACTTGGACTATCTAGGTTAACTAGCGGACCTTGGGCTACGTAGGTTAACAAGCGGGCACTTGGGTGATCAATGTTAACTAGCGGGCACTTGGACTATCTATGTTAGCTAACAGGCACTTGGACTAAGTACGTCCCCTAGTGGGCACTTGGACAGTCTAGGTTAACTAATGGGCACTAGGACTATCTAGGTTAACTAGCGGGCACTTGGACTATCTAAGTTACCTAGCTGGCACTTGGAATATGAAGGTTCCCTAGCGGGCACTTGGATTATCTAGGTTACCTAGCGGGCACTTGGACTATGTAGGTCAACTAGCGGGCCCTTGGACTATCTAGGTTAGCTAACTGGCACTTGGACTATGTAGGTTAACTAGCGGACACTTGCACGATCTAGGTTAACTAGCGGGCTCTTGCACTATGTAGGTTAACTAGCGGGCCCATTGACTATGTAGGTTAACTAGCGGGCACTTGGACGATCTAGGTTAACTAGCGGGTTCTTGGACTATGTAGGTTAACTAGCAGGCACTTGGACAATCTAGGTTAACTAGCAGACCGTGGACTATGTAGGTTAACTAGCGGGCACTTGGACTATCTAGGTTAACTAGCGGGCACTTGGACTATCTAGGTTAACTAGCGGGCACTTGCACAATGCAGGTTCCCTAGCGGGCACTTTGACTATGTAGGTTCCCTAGCGGGCACTTGGTCTATATAGGTTCCCTACGGGCACTTGGACTATCTAGGTACCCTAACGGGCACTTGGAATATGTAGGTTCCCTATCGGGCACTTGGACTATTTAGGTTCCTCAGCGGGCACTTGGACTATGTAGGTTCCCTATCAGGCACTTGGACTATGTAGGTTAACTAGCGGGCACGTGGATGATCAATGTTAACTAGTGGGCACTTTGACTATCAAGTTTAACTAGCGGGCAATTGGACTAACTAGGTTAATTAGTGTGCACTTGTACAATGCAGGTTCCCTAGCGGGCACTTTGACTATGTAGGTTCCTTAGCGGGCACTTGGACTATATAGGTTCCCTACGGGCACTTGGACTATCTAGGTTCCCTAAGGGGCACTTGGACTATGTAGGTTCCTCAGCGGGCACTTGGACTATGTAGGCTAACTAGGGGGCCCTTGGACGATCTAGGTTACCTAGCGGGTACTTGAACTATCTAGGTTAACTAGCGCGCACTTGCACTATCTAGGTTACCTAGCGGGCACTTGGACTATGTACGTTCCCTAGCGGGCACTTGGAAAATCTATGTTAACTAGTGGGAACTTGGAATATGTAGGTTAACTAGGGACACTTGCACTATGTAGGTTACCTAGCAGGCACTTAGACTATCTAGGTTAACTAGTGTGCACGTGGATTATGTAGGTTCCTTAGCGGGCACTTGGACTATCTAGGTTACGTAGCGGGAACTTGGTATATAGGTTAACTAGCGGGCACTTGGACTATGTAGGTTAACTAGAGGACACTTCGACTATCTAGGTTAACTTGTGGGCCCTTGGACTATGTAGGTTAACTAGCGGGCACTTGGACAATCTAGGTTAACTAGCATTCATTTGGACGATCTAGGTTAACTAGCGGGCACTTGGACTATCTAAGTTACCTAGCTGGCACTTGGACTATGAAGGTTCCCTAGCGGGCACTTGGATTATCTACGTTACCTAGCGGGCACTTGGACTATGTAGGTCAACTAGCGGGCCCTTGGACTATCTAGGTTAGCTAACTGGCACTTGGACTATGTAGGTTAACTAGCGGACACTTGCACGATCTAGGTTAACTAGCGGGCTCTTGCCCTATGTAGGTTAACTAGCGGGCCATTGACTATGTTGGTTAACTAGCGGGCACTTGGACGATCTAGGTTAACTAGCAGACACTTGGACTATCTAGATTAACTAGCGGGCACTTGGACGTTGCAGGTTCCCTAACGGGCACTTGGACTATGTAGATTCCCTAGCGGGCACTTGGACTACGTAAGTTCCCTAGCGAGCACTTGGACTATGTGGGTACCCTAGCGGGCATTTGGACTATCTAAGTTAACTAGTGGGCCCTTGGACTATATAGGTTAACTAGCGGGCACTAGGACGATCTAGGTTAAGTAGCGGGCACTTGGACAATCTAGGTTAACTAGCGGGCACTTGGACTATCAAAGTTAACTAAAGAGCCCTTGGACTATATAGGTTACCTTGCGGGCATTTGGACTATCTAGGTTACCTAGGGGGCACTTGGACTATATAGGTTACCTAGCAGGCACTTGGACTATCTAGGTTAACTAGCGGACCTTGGGCTCCGTAGGTTAACAAGCGGGCACTTGGGTGATCAATGTTAACTAGCGGGCACTTGGACTATCTATGTTAGCTAACAGGCACTTGGACTAAGTACGTCCCCTAGTGGGCACTTGGACAGTCTAGGTTAACTAATGGGCACTAGGACTATCTAGGTTAACTAGCGGGCACTTGGACTATCTAAGTTACCTAGCTGGCACTTGGAATATGAAGGTTCCCTAGCGGGCACTTGGATTATCTAGGTTACCTAGCGGGCACTTGGACTATGTAGGTCAACTAGCGGGCCCTTGGACTATCTAGGTTAGCTAACTGGCACTTGGACTATGTAGGTTAACTAGCGGACACTTGCACGATCTAGG
The DNA here is from genome assembly GCF_050624435.1 of Tenrec ecaudatus. NCBI lineage: Eukaryota > Metazoa > Chordata > Mammalia > Afrosoricida > Tenrecidae > Tenrec > Tenrec ecaudatus. Next base: position 69,412,725 of record NC_134548.1, on the reverse strand, counting down.
TTAACTAGCGGGCTCTTGCACTATGTAGGTTAACTAGCGGGCCCATTGACTATGTAGGTTAACTAGCGGGCACTTGGACGATCTAGGTTAACTAGCGGGTTCTTGGACTATGTAGGTTAACTAGCAGGCACTTGGACAATCTAGGTTAACTAGCAGACCGTGGACTATGTAGGTTAACTAGCGGGCACTTGGACTATCTAGGTTAACTAGCGGGCACTTGGACTATCTAGGTTAACTAGCGGGCACTTGCACAATGCAGGTTCCCTAGCGGGCACTTTGACTATGTAGGTTCCCTAGCGGGCACTTGGTCTATATAGGTTCCCTACGGGCACTTGGACTATCTAGGTACCCTAACGGGCACTTGGAATATGTAGGTTCCCTATCGGGCACTTGGACTATTTAGGTTCCTCAGCGGGCACTTGGACTATGTAGGTTCCCTATCAGGCACTTGGACTATGTAGGTTAACTAGCGGGCACGTGGATGATCAATGTTAACTAGTGGGCACTTTGACTATCAAGTTTAACTAGCGGGCAATTGGACTAACTAGGTTAATTAGTGTGCACTTGTACAATGCAGGTTCCCTAGCGGGCACTTTGACTATGTAGGTTCCTTAGCGGGCACTTGGACTATATAGGTTCCCTACGGGCACTTGGACTATCTAGGTTCCCTAAGGGGCACTTGGACTATGTAGGTTCCTCAGCGGGCACTTGGACTATGTAGGCTAACTAGGGGGCCCTTGGACGATCTAGGTTACCTAGCGGGTACTTGAACTATCTAGGTTAACTAGCGCGCACTTGCACTATCTAGGTTACCTAGCGGGCACTTGGACTATGTACGTTCCCTAGCGGGCACTTGGAAAATCTATGTTAACTAGTGGGAACTTGGAATATGTAGGTTAACTAGGGACACTTGCACTATGTAGGTTACCTAGCAGGCACTTAGACTATCTAGGTTAACTAGTGTGCACTTGGATTATGTAGGTTCCTTAGCGGGCACTTGGACTATCTAGGTTACGTAGCGGGAACTTGGTATATAGGTTAACTAGCGGGCACTTGGACTATGTAGGTTAACTAGAGGACACTTCGACTATCTAGGTTAACTTGTTGGCCCTTGGACTATGTAGGTTAACTAGCGGGCACTTGGACAATCTAGGTTAACTAGCATTCATTTGGACGATCTAGGTTAACTAGCGGGCACTTGGACTATCTAAGTTACCTAGCTGGCACTTGGACTATGAAGGTTCCCTAGCGGGCACTTGGATTATCTACGTTACCTAGCGGGCACTTGGACTATGTAGGTCAACTAGCGGGCCCTTGGACTATCTAGGTTAGCTAACTGGCACTTGGACTATGTAGGTTAACTAGCGGACACTTGCATGATCTAGGTTAACTAGCGGGCTCTTGCCCTATGTAGGTTAACTAGCGGGCCCATTGACTATGTTGGTTAACTAGCGGGCACTTGGACGATCTAGGTTAACTAGCAGACACTTGGACTATCTAGATTAACTAGCGGGCACTTGGACGTTGCAGGTTCCCTAACGGGCACTTGGACTATGTAGATTCCCTAGCGGGCACTTGGACTACGTAAGTTCCCTAGCGAGCACTTGGACTATGTGGGTACCCTAGCGGGCATTTGGACTATCTAGGTTAACTAGTGGGCCCTTGGACTATATAGGTTAACTAGCGGGCACTAGGACGATCTAGGTTAACTAGCGGGCACTTGGACAATCTAGGTTAACTAGCGGGCACTTGGACTATCAAAGTTAACTAACGAGCCCTTGGACTATATAGGTTACCTTGCGGGCATTTGGACTATCTAGGTTACCTAGGGGGCACATGGACTATATAGGTTACCTAGCAGGCACTTGGACTATATAGGTTAACTAGCGGACCTTGGGCTACGTAGGTTAACAAGCGGGCACTTGGATGATCAATGTTAACTAGCTGGCACTTGGACTATCTAGGTTAGCTAACAGGCACTTGGACTAAGTACGTCCCCTAGCGGGCACTTGGACAATCTAGGTTAACTAGCATTCATTTGGACGATCTAGGTTAACTAGCGGGCACTTGGACTATCTAAGTTACCTAGCTGGCACTTGGACTATGAAGGTTCCCTAGCGGGCACTTGGATTATCTACGTTACCTAGCGGGCACTTGGACTATGTAGGTCAACTAGCGGGCCCTTGGACTATCTAGGTTAGCTAACTGGCACTTGGACTATGTAGGTTAACTAGCGGACACTTGCACGATCTAGGTTAACTAGCGGGCTCTTGCCCTATGTAGGTTAACTAGCGGGCCATTGACTATGTTGGTTAACTAGCGGGCACTTGGACGATCTAGGTTAACTAGCAGACACTTGGACTATCTAGATTAACTAGCGGGCACTTGGACGTTGCAGGTTCCCTAACGGGCACTTGGACTATGTAGATTCCCTAGCGGGCACTTGGACTACGTAAGTTCCCTAGCGAGCACTTGGACTATGTGGGTACCCTAGCGGGCATTTGGACTATCTAGGTTAACTAGTGGGCCCTTGGACTATATAGGTTAACTAGCGGGCACTAGGACGATCTAGGTTAAGTAGCGGGCACTTGGACAATCTAGGTTAACTAGCGGGCACTTGGACTATCAAAGTTAACTAAAGAGCCCTTGGACTATATAGGTTACCTTGCGGGCATTTGGACTATCTAGGTTACCTAGGGGGCACTTGGACTATATAGGTTACCTAGCAGGCACTTGGACTATCTAGGTTAACTAGCGGACCTTGGGCTCCGTAGGTTAACAAGCGGGCACTTGGGTGATCAATGTTAACTAGCGGGCACTTGGACTATCTATGTTAGCTAACAGGCACTTGGACTAAGTACGTCCCCTAGTGGGCACTTGGACAGTCTAGGTTAACTAATGGGCACTAGGACTATCTAGGTTAACTAGCGGGCACTTGGACTATCTAAGTTACCTAGCTGGCACTTGGAATATGAAGGTTCCCTAGCGGGCACTTGGATTATCTAGGTTACCTAGCGGGCACTTGGACTATGTAGGTCAACTAGCGGGCCCTTGGACTATCTAGGTTAGCTAACTGGCACTTGGACTATGTAGGTTAACTAGCGGACACTTGCACGATCTAGGTTAACTAGCGGGCTCTTGCACTATGTAGGTTAACTAGCGGGCCCATTGACTATGTAGGTTAACTAGCGGGCACTTGGACGATCTAGGTTAACTAGCGGATTCTTGGACTATGTAGGTTAACTAGAAGGCACTTGGACAATCTAGGTTAACTAGCAGACCGTGGACTATGTAGGTTAACTAGCGGGCACTTGGACTATCTAGGTTAACTAGCGGGCACTTGGACTATCTAGGTTAACTAGCGGGCACTTGCACAATGCAGGTTCCCTAGCGGGCACTTTGACTATGTAGGTTCCCTAGCGGGCACTTGGTCTATATAGGTTCCCTACGGGCACTTGGACTATCTAGGTACCCTAACGGGCACTTGGAATATGTAGGTTCCCTATCGGGCACTTGGACTATTTAGGTTCCTCAGCGGGCACTTGGACTATGTAGGTTCCCTATCAGGCACTTGGACTATGTAGGTTAACTAGCGGGCACGTGGATGATCAATGTTAACTAGTGGGCACTTTGACTATCAAGTTTAACTAGCGGGCAATTGGACTAACTAGGTTAATTAGTGTGCACTTGTACAATGCAGGTTCCCTAGCGGGCACTTTGACTATGTAGGTTCCTTAGCGGGCACTTGGACTATATAGGTTCCCTACGGGCACTTGGACTATCTAGGTTCCCTAAGGGGCACTTGGACTATGTAGGTTCCTCAGCGGGCACTTGGACTATGTAGGCTAACTAGGGGGCCCTTGGACGATCTAGGTTACCTAGCGGGTACTTGAACTATCTAGGTTAACTAGCGCGCACTTGCACTATCTAGGTTACCTAGCGGGCACTTGGACTATGTACGTTCCCTAGCGGGCACTTGGAAAATCTATGTTAACTAGTGGGAACTTGGAATATGTAGGTTAACTAGGGACACTTGCACTATGTAGGTTACCTAGCAGGCACTTAGACTATCTAGGTTAACTAGTGTGCACGTGGATTATGTAGGTTCCTTAGCGGGCACTTGGACTATCTAGGTTACGTAGCGGGAACTTGGTATATAGGTTAACTAGCGGGCACTTGGACTATGTAGGTTAACTAGAGGACACTTCGACTATCTAGGTTAACTTGTGGGCCCTTGGACTATGTAGGTTAACTAGCGGGCACTTGGACAATCTAGGTTAACTAGCATTCATTTGGACGATCTAGGTTAACTAGCGGGCACTAGGACTATCTAAGTTACCTAGCTGGCACTTGGACTATGAAGGTTCCCTAGCGGGCACTTGGATTATCTACGTTACCTAGTGGGCACTTGGACTATGTAGGTCAACTAGCGGGCCCTTGGACTATCTAGGTTAGCTAACTGGCACTTGGACTATGTAGGTTAACTAGCGGACACTTGCACGATCTAGGTTAACTAGCGGGCTCTTGCCCTATGTAGGTTAACTAGCGGGCCCATTGACTATGTTGGTTAACTAGCGGGCACTTGGACGATCTAGGTTAACTAGCAGACACTTGGACTATCTAGATTAACTAGCGGGCACTTGGACGTTGCAGGTTCCCTAACGGGCACTTGGACTATGTAGATTCCCTAGCGGGCACTTGGACTACGTAAGTTCCCTAGCGAGCACTTGGACTATGTGGGTACCCTAGCGGGCATTTGGACTATCTAGGTTAACTAGTGGGCCCTTGGACTATATAGGTTAACTAGCGGGCACTAGGACGATCTAGGTTAAGTAGCGGGCACTTGGACAATCTAGGTTAACTAGCGGGCACTTGGACTATCAAAGTTAACTAAAGAGCCCTTGGACTATATAGGTTACCTTGCGGGCATTTGGACTATCTAGGTTACCTAGGGGGCACTTGGACTATATAGGTTACCTAGCAGGCACTTGGACTATCTAGGTTAACTAGCGGACCTTGGGCTACGTAGGTTAACAAGCGGGCACTTGGGTGATCAATGTTAACTAGCGGGCACTTGGACTATCTATGTTAGCTAACAGGCACTTGGACTAAGTACGTCCCCTAGTGGGCACTTGGACAGTCTAGGTTAACTAGCGGGCACTTGGACTATCTAAGTTACCTAGCTGGCACTTGGAATATGAAAGTTCCCTAGCGGGCACTTGGATTATCTAGGTTACCTAGCGGGCACTTGGACTATGTAGGTCAACTAGCGGGCCCTTGGACTATCTAGGTTAGCTAACTGGCACTTGGACTATGTAGGTTAACTAGCGGACACTTGCACGATCTAGGTTAACTAGCGGGCTCTTGCACTATGTAGGTTAACTAGCGGGCCCATTGACTATGTAGGTTAACTAGCGGGCACTTGGACGATCTAGGTTAACTAGCGGGTTCTTGGACTATGTAGGTTAACTAGCAGGCACTTGGACAATCTAGGTTAACTAGCAGACCGTGGACTATGTAGGTTAACTAGCGGGCACTTGGACTATCTAGGTTAACTAGCGGGCACTTGGACTATCTAGGTTAACTAGCGGGCACTTGCACAATGCAGGTTCCCTAGCGGGCACTTTGACTATGTAGGTTCCCTAGCGGGCACTTGGTCTATATAGGTTCCCTACGGGCACTTGGACTATCTAGGTACCCTAACGGGCACTTGGAATATGTAGGTTCCCTATCGGGCACTTGGACTATTTAGGTTCCTCAGCGGGCACTTGGACTATGTAGGTTCCCTATCAGGCACTTGGACTATGTAGGTTAACTAGCGGGCACGTGGATGATCAATGTTAACTAGTGGGCACTTTGACTATCAAGTTTAACTAGCGGGCAATTGGACTAACTAGGTTAATTAGTGTGCACTTGTACAATGCAGGTTCCCTAGCGGGCACTTTGACTATGTAGGTTCCTTAGCGGGCACTTGGACTATATAGGTTCCCTACGGGCACTTGGACTATCTAGGTTCCCTAAGGGGCACTTGGACTATGTAGGTTCCTCAGCGGGCACTTGGACTATGTAGGCTAACTAGGGGGCCCTTGGACGATCTAGGTTACCTAGCGGGTACTTGAACTATCTAGGTTAACTAGCGCGCACTTGCACTATCTAGGTTACCTAGCGGGCACTTGGACTATGTACGTTCCCTAGCGGGCACTTGGAAAATCTATGTTAACTAGTGGGAACTTGGAATATGTAGGTTAACTAGGGACACTTGCACTATGTAGGTTACCTAGCAGGCACTTAGACTATCTAGGTTAACTAGTGTGCACTTGGATTATGTAGGTTCCTTAGCGGGCACTTGGACTATCTAGGTTACGTAGCGGGAACTTGGTATATAGGTTAACTAGCGGGCACTTGGACTATGTAGGTTAACTAGAGGACACTTCGACTATCTAGGTTAACTTGTGGGCCCTTGGACTATGTAGGTTAACTAGCGGGCACTTGGACAATCTAGGTTAACTAGCATTCATTTGGACGATCTAGGTTAACTAGCGGGCACTTGGACTATCTAAGTTACCTAGCTGGCACTTGGACTATGAAGGTTCCCTAGCGGGCACTTGGATTATCTACGTTACCTAGCGGGCACTTGGACTATGTAGGTCAACTAGCGGGCCCTTGGACTATCTAGGTTAGCTAACTGGCACTTGGACTATGTAGGTTAACTAGCGGACACTTGCACGATCTAGGTTAACTAGCGGGCTCTTGCCCTATGTAGGTTAACTAGCGGGCCCATTGACTATGTTGGTTAACTAGCGGGCACTTGGACGATCTAGGTTAACTAGCAGACACTTGGACTATCTAGATTAACTAGCGGGCACTTGGACGTTGCAGGTTCCCTAACGGGCACTTGGACTATGTAGATTCCCTAGCGGGCACTTGGACTACGTAAGTTCCCTAGCGAGCACTTGGACTATGTGGGTACCCTAGCGGGCATTTGGACTATCTAGGTTAACTAGTGGGCCCTTGGACTATATAGGTTAACTAGCGGGCACTAGGACGATCTAGGTTAACTAGCGGGCACTTGGACAATCTAGGTTAACTAGCGGGCACTTGGACTATCAAAGTTAACTAACGAGCCCTTGGACTATATAGGTTACCTTGCGGGCATTTGGACTATCTAGGTTACCTAGGGGGCACATGGACTATATAGGTTACCTAGCAGGCACTTGGACTATATAGGTTAACTAGCGGACCTTGGGCTACGTAGGTTAACAAGCGGGCACTTGGATGATCAATGTTAACTAGCGGGCACTTGGACTATCTAGGTTAGCTAACAGGCACTTGGACTAAGTACGTCCCCTAGCGGGCACTTGGACAATCTAGGTTAACTAGCATTCATTTGGACGATCTAGGTTAACTAGCGGGCACTTGGACTATCTAAGTTACCTAGCTGGCACTTGGACTATGAAGGTTCCCTAGCGGGCACTTGGATTATCTACGTTACCTAGCGGGCACTTGGACTATGTAGGTCAACTAGCGGGCCCTTGGACTATCTAGGTTAGCTAACTGGCACTTGGACTATGTAGGTTAACTAGCGGACACTTGCACGATCTAGGTTAACTAGCGGGCTCTTGCCCTATGTAGGTTAACTAGCGGGCCATTGACTATGTTGGTTAACTAGCGGGCACTTGGACGATCTAGGTTAACTAGCAGACACTTGGACTATCTAGATTAACTAGCGGGCACTTGGACGTTGCAGGTTCCCTAACGGGCACTTGGACTATGTAGATTCCCTAGCGGGCACTTGGACTACGTAAGTTCCCTAGCGAGCACTTGGACTATGTGGGTACCCTAGCGGGCATTTGGACTATCTAGGTTAACTAGTGGGCCCTTGGACTATATAGGTTAACTAGCGGGCACTAGGACGATCTAGGTTAAGTAGCGGGCACTTGGACAATCTAGGTTAACTAGCGGGCACTTGGACTATCAAAGTTAACTAAAGAGCCCTTGGACTATATAGGTTACCTTGCGGGCATTTGGACTATCTAGGTTACCTAGGGGGCACTTGGACTATATAGGTTACCTAGCAGGCACTTGGACTATCTAGGTTAACTAGCGGACCTTGGGCTCCGTAGGTTAACAAGCGGGCACTTGGGTGATCAATGTTAACTAGCGGGCACTTGGACTATCTATGTTAGCTAACAGGCACTTGGACTAAGTACGTCCCCTAGTGGGCACTTGGACAGTCTAGGTTAACTAATGGGCACTAGGACTATCTAGGTTAACTAGCGGGCACTTGGACTATCTAAGTTACCTAGCTGGCACTTGGAATATGAAGGTTCCCTAGCGGGCACTTGGATTATCTAGGTTACCTAGCGGGCACTTGGACTATGTAGGTCAACTAGCGGGCCCTTGGACTATCTAGGTTAGCTAACTGGCACTTGGACTATGTAGGTTAACTAGCGGACACTTGCACGATGTAGGTTAACTAGCGGGCTCTTGCACTATGTAGGTTAACTAGCGGGCCCATTGACTATGTAGGTTAACTAGCGGGCACTTGGACGATCTAGGTTAACTAGCGGATTCTTGGACTATGTAGGTTAACTAGAAGGCACTTGGACAATCTAGGTTAACTAGCAGACCGTGGACTATGTAGGTTAACTAGCGGGCACTTGGACTATCTAGGTTAACTAGCGGGCACTTGGACTATCTAGGTTAACTAGCGGGCACTTGCACAATGCAGGTTCCCTAGCGGGCACTTTGACTATGTAGGTTCCCTAGCGGGCACTTGGTCTATATAGGTTCCCTACGGGCACTTGGACTATCTAGGTACCCTAACGGGCACTTGGAATATGTAGGTTCCCTATCGGGCACTTGGACTATTTAGGTTCCTCAGCGGGCACTTGGACTATGTAGGTTCCCTATCAGGCACTTGGACTATGTAGATTAACTAGCGGGCACGTGGATGATCAATGTTAACTAGTGGGCACTTTGACTATCAAGTTTAACTAGCGGGCAATTGGACTAACTAGGTTAATTAGTGTGCACTTGTACAATGCAGGTTCCCTAGCGGGCACTTTGACTATGTAGGTTCCTTAGCGGGCACTTGGACTATATAGGTTCCCTACGGGCACTTGGACTATCTAGGTTCCCTAAGGGGCACTTGGACTATGTAGGTTCCTCAGCGGGCACTTGGACTATGTAGGCTAACTAGGGGGCCCTTGGACGATCTAGGTTACCTAGCGGGTACTTGAACTATCTAGGTTAACTAGCGCGCACTTGCACTATCTAGGTTACCTAGCGGGCACTTGGACTATGTACGTTCCCTAGCGGGCACTTGGAAAATCTATGTTAACTAGTGGGAACTTGGAATATGTAGGTTAACTAGGGACACTTGCACTATGTAGGTTACCTAGCAGGCACTTAGACTATCTAGGTTAACTAGTGTGCACTTGGATTATGTAGGTTCCTTAGCGGGCACTTGGACTATCTAGGTTACGTAGCGGGAACTTGGTATATAGGTTAACTAGCGGGCACTTGGACTATGTAGGTTAACTAGAGGACACTTCGACTATCTAGGTTAACTTGTGGGCCCTTGGACTATGTAGGTTAACTAGCGGGCACTTGGACAATCTAGGTTAACTAGCATTCATTTGGACGATCTAGGTTAACTAGCGGGCACTAGGACTATCTAAGTTACCTAGCTGGCACTTGGACTATGAAGGTTCCCTAGCGGGCACTTGGATTATCTACGTTACCTAGCGGGCACTTGGACTATGTAGGTCAACTAGCGGGCCCTTGGACTATCTAGGTTAGCTAACTGGCACTTGGACTATGTAGGTTAACTAGCGGACACTTGCACGATCTAGGTTAACTAGCGGGCTCTTGCCCTATGTAGGTTAACTAGCGGGCCCATTGACTATGTTGGTTAACTAGCGGGCACTTGGACGATCTAGGTTAACTAGCAGACACTTGGACTATCTAGATTAACTAGCGGGCACTTGGACGTTGCAGGTTCCCTAACGGGCACTTGGACTATGTAGATTCCCTAGCGGGCACTTGGACTACGTAAGTTCCCTAGCGAGCACTTGGACTATGTGGGTACCCTAGCGGGCATTTGGACTATCTAGGTTAACTAGTGGGCCCTTGGACTATATAGGTTAACTAGCGGGCACTAGGACGATCTAGGTTAACTAGCGGGCACTTGGACAATCTAGGTTAACTAGCGGGCACTTGGACTATCAAAGTTAACTAACGAGCCCTTGGACTATATAGGTTACCTTGCGGGCATTTGGACTATCTAGTTTACCTAGGGGGCACATGGACTATATAGGTTACCTAGCAGGCACTTGGACTATATAGGTTAACTAGCGGACCTTGGGCTACGTAGGTTAACAAGCGGGCACTTGGATGATCAATGTTAACTAGCGGGCACTTGGACTATCTAGGTTAGCTAACAGGCACTTGGACTAAGTACCTCCCCTAGTGGGCACTTGGACAGTCTAGGTTAACTAATGGGCACTAGGACTATCTAGGTTAACTAGCGGGCACTTGGACTATCTAAGTTACCTAGCTGGCACTTGGACTATGAAGGTTCCCTAGCGGGCACTTGGATTATCTAGGTTACCTAGCGGTCACTTGGACTATGTAGGTCAACTAGCGGGCCCTTGGACTATCTAGGTTAGCTAACTGCCACTTGGACTATGTAGGTTAACTAGCGGGCCCATTGACTATGTTGGTTAACTAGCGGGCACTTGGACGATATTGGTTAACTAGAGGGCACTTGGACGAAATAGGTAAACTAGCGGACACTTGGACAATCTATGTTACCTAGCGGGCACTTGGATTATCTAGGTTAACTAGCGGGCACTTGGACGATCTAGGTTAACTAGCGGGCACTTGCACTATCTAGGTTAACTAGCGGGCACTTGGACTATCTAGATTAACTAGCGGGCACTTGGACAATGCAGGTTCCCTAGCGGGCACTTGGACTACCAAGTTCCCTAACGGGCACTTGGACTATGTAAGTTCCCTAGCGGGCACTTGGGCTATGTACGTCCCTTAGCGGGCACTTGGACTATCTAGGTTCCCTGACGGGCAATTGGAATATGTAGGTTCCCTATCGGGCACTTGGACTATGTAGTTTCCTCAGTGGGCACTTGGACTATGTAGGTTCCCTATCGTGCATTGGACTATGTAGGTTAACTAGAGGGACCTTGGACTATCTAGGTTACCTAGCGGACACTTGGAGTATGTAGGTTAACTAGCGGACACTTGGACAATCTAGGTTACCTAGCGGGCACTTGAACTATGTACATACCATAGCGGGCACTTGGACTATCTAGGTTGCCTAGCGGGCACTTGGACTATGTACGTCCCCTAGCAGGCACTTGGACTATCTAGGTTAACTAGAGGGCCCTTGGTCTATGTAGGTTAACTAGTGGGCACTTGGATTATCTAGGTTTACTAGCGGGCACTTGGACTATCTAGATTAACTAGCGGGCACTTGGACGTTGCAGGTTCGCTAATGGGCACTTGGACTATATAGATTCCCTAGCGGGCACTTGGACTACGTAGGTTCCCTAGCGAGCACTTGGACTATGTGGGTACCCTAGCGGGCATTTGGACTATCTAGGTTAACTAGTGGGCCCTTGGACTATGTAGGTTAACTAGCGGGCACTAGGACGATCTAGATTAACTAGCGGGCACTTGGACAATCTAGGTTAACTAGCGGGCACTTGGACTATCAAAGTTAACTAGCGAGCCCTTGGACTATATAGGTTACCTAGCGGGCATTTGGACTATCTAGGTTACCTAGGGGGCACTTGGACTATATAGGTTACCTAGCGGGCACTTGGACTATGTAGGTTAACTAGAGGACACTTGGACTATCTAGGTTAGCTAACTGGCACTTGGACTATGTAGGTTAACTAGCGGACACTTGCACGATCTAGGTTAACTAGCGTGCTCTTGCACTATGTAGGTTAACTAGCGGGCCCATTGACTATGTTGTTTAAATAGCGGGCACTTGGACGATCTAGGTTAACTAGCGGGCACTTGGACGATATAGGTAAACTAGCGGACACTTGGACAATCTAGGTTACCTAGCGGGCACTTGGATTATCTAGGTTAACTAGCGGGCACTTGGACGATCTAGGTTAACTAGCGGGCACTTGGACTATCTAGGTTAACTAGCGTTCACTTGGACTATGTACGTTCCTTAGCGGGCACTTGGACTATCTAGGTTGCCTAGCGGGCACTTGGACTATGTAGGTTAACTAGCGTCCCCTTGGACTATCTAGGTTACGTAGCGGGCACTTGGTATATAGGTTAACTAGCGGGCATTTCGACAATGTAGGTTAACTAGAGGGCCCATGGACTATGTAGGTTTACAAGCGGGCCCTTGGACTATCTAGGTTCCCTAAAGGGCACTTGGACTATCTAGGTTACTGAACGTGCACTTGGACTATCTAGGTTACCTACCTGGCACTTGGACTATGAAGGTACCCTAGCGGGCACTTGGATTTTCTAGGTTACCTAGCGGGCACTTGAACTATGTAGGTTAACTAGCGGGCACTTGGACTGTCTAGGTTACCTAGCGGGCACTTGGATTATCTAGGTTAACGAACTGGCACTTGGACTGTGTAGGTTACCTAGTAGCCACTTGGACTATCTATGTTAGCTAACAGGCACTTGGACTATCTAGGTTCCCTAGCGGGCACTTGTACTATCTAGGTTACCTAGCTGGCACTTGGACTATGTAGGTCAACTAGCCAGCCCTTGGACTATCTAGGTTACCTAACGGGCACTTAGATTATGTAGGTTAACTAGCGGGAACGTGGAATATGTAGGTTAACTAGCGGACACTTGCACTATGCAGGTTAACTTGCGGGCCCATGGACTATGTAAGTTTACTAGCGGGCCCTTGGACTATCTAGGTTCCCTAAAGGGTACTTGGACAATCTAGGTTACCTAGCGGGCACTTGGACTATGTAGGATAACTAGGGTGCCCTTGGACGATCTAGGTTACCTAGCGGGTACTTGAACTATCTAGGTTAACTAGCGCGCACTTGCACTATCTAGGTTACCTAGCGGGCACTTGCACTATCTAGGTTACCTAAGGGGCACTTAGATTATGTAGGTTAACCAGCGGGCACTTGGAATATGTAGGTTAACTAGTGGACACTTGCACTATGTAGGTTACCTAGCAGGCAGTTGGACTATCTAGATTAACTAGCTGGCACTTGGACTATCTAGGTTAACTAGCGTGCACTTGGACTATGTAAGTTCCTTAGCGGGCACTTGGACTATCTAGGTTGCCTAGCAGGCACTTGGACTATGTAGGTTAACTAGCGTGCCCTTGGAGTATCTAGGTTACGTAGCGGCACTTGGTATATAGGTAAACTAGCGGGCACTTGGACTATGTAGGTTAACTAGAGGACACTTTGACTATCTAGGTTAACTTGTGGGCCCTTGGACTATGTAGGTTAACTAGCGGGCACTTGGACAATCTAGGTTAACTAGTGGGCCCTTGGACTATGTAGGTTAACTAGCGGGCACTTGGACAATCTAGCTTAACTAGCAGGCACTTGGACGATCTAGGTTAACTAGCGGGCACTTGGACTATCAAAGTTAACAAGTGAGCCCTTGGACTATGTAGGTTAACTAGCGGGCCCTTGGACTATCTAGGTTACCTAGCGGGCACTTGGACTATATAGGTTACCTAGCGGGCACTTAGACTATGTAGGTTACCTAGTGGGCACTTGGACTATCTAGGTTAACGAACGGGCACTTGGAATGTGCAGGTAACCTAGCGGGCACTTGGACTGTCTAGGTTACCTAGCGGGCACTTGGACTTCTAGGTTAAGGACGGGCACTTGGACTATGTAGGTTGCTTAGCGGGCACTTGGAATATCTAGGTTGCTAACGGGCATTTTGAGTATCTAGGTTACCTAGCGGAAACTTGGACAATGTAAGTTACCTAGCGGGCACTTGGACTATCTAGGTTACCTCGCGGGCACTTGGACTATCTATGTTACCTAGCGGGCCCTTGGACTATGTAGGTTTCCTAGCGGACACTTGGACTATCTAGGTTAACGAACGGGCACTTGGACTATGTAGGTAACCTAGCGGGCACTTGGACAGTCTAGGTTACCTAGCGGGCACTTGGACTATCTAGGTCAACTAGCGGGCCCTTGTACTATTTAGGTTAACTAGCGAGCACTTGGACTATCTAGGTTAACTAGCGGACCTTGGACTATGTAGGTTAACTTGCGGGCACTTGTATTATGTAGGATCCCTATCAGACATTTGAACTACTTATGTTAGCTAGCGGGCACTTGGACTATCTAGGTTAACTAGCGGACCTTGGACTACGTAGGTTAACTAGCGGGCCCTTGGACTATCTAGGTTAACTAGCAGGCACTTGGATGATCAATGTTAACTAGCGGGCACTTGGACTATCTAGGTTAGCTATCGGGCACTTGGACTAAGTACGTCCCCTAGTGGGCACTTGGAAACTCTAGGTTAACTAACGGGCACTAGGACTATCTAGGTTAACTAGCGGGCACTTGGAATATCCAGGTTACCTAGCTGGCACTTGGATTATGAAGGTTCCCTAGCGGGCACTTGGTTTATCTAGGTTACCTAGCAGGCACTTGGACTATATAGGTCAACTAGCGGGCCCTTGGACTATCTAGGTTTGCTAACTGGCACTTGGACTATGTTGGTTAACTAGCGGGCACTTGGACGATCTAGGTTAACTAGCGGGCACTTGGATTATCTAGGTTACCTAGCGGGCACTTGTACTATGTAGGTTCCCTAGCGGGCATTTGGACTATATAGATAACCTAGCGGGCACTTAGACTTTGTAGGTTACCTAGAGGGCCCTTGGAACATGTAGGTTAACTAGCGGGACCTTGGACTATGTAGGTTACCTAGTGGGCAATTGGACGATCTAGGTTAACTAGCGGGTACTTGGACTATGTAGGTTAACTAGCGGGCTTTTGGAATATGTAGGTTACCTAGCGGGCACTTGGACTGTATAGGTTCCCTATCGGGCACATGGAGAATGTAGGTCAACTAGGGGGCACTAGGACAATGTAGGTTCCCTAGCGGGCCCTTGGACTATCTAGGTTACCTAGAGGGCATTTGGACTATGCAGGTAACCTTGCGGGCACTTGGACTATGTAGGTTCCCTAGCGGGCCCTTGGACGATGTTCGTCCCTTAGTGGGCACTTGGACTATGTAGGTTCCCTATCGGGCACTTGGACTATGTAGGTTAACTAGCGGGCACTTGGACTATGTACGTTCCCTAGTGGGCACTTGGACTATCTAGGTCAACTAACGGGCTGTTGTTCTATCTAGGTTACCTAGCGGGCACTTGGACTATGTATGTTACCTAGCGGGCGCTTGGAATATGTAGGTTCCCTATCGGGCGTTGGACTATGTAGGTTAACTAGCGGGATCTTGGACTATCTAGGTTACCTAGCGGGCACTTGAACTATGTATATACCCTAGAGGGCACTTGGACTATCTAAGTTACCTAGTTGGCACTTGAACAATGTACATACCCTAGCGGGCACCTGGACTATCTAGGTTGCCTAGCGGGCACTTGGACTATGTAGGTTCCCTATCGGGCATTGGACTATGTAGTTAACTAGCGGGACTTTGGACTATCTAGGTTACCTAGCGGGCACTTGGAGTATGTAGGTTAACTAGCGGACACTTGGACAATCTAGGTTACCTAGTGGGCACTTTTACTATGTACATACCCTAGCGGGCACTTGGACTATCTAGGTTAACTAGTGGGCACTTGGACAATCTAGGTTAACTAGCAGGCACTTGGACGATCTAGGTTAACTAGCGGGCACTTGGACGATGCATGTTCCCTAGCGGGCACTTGGACGACTAAGTTCCCTAACGGGCACTTTGACTATGTAGGTTCCCTAGCGGGCACTTGGACTATGTTCGTCCCTTAGTGGGCACTTGGATTATGTAGGTTCCCTATCGGGCACTTGGACTATGTAGGTTAACTAGCGGGCACTTGGACTCTGTACATACCCTAGCTGGCACTTGGACTATCTAGGTTAACTAGCGGGTACTTGGACTGTGTACGTTCCCTAGTGGGCACTTGGACTATCTAGGTTAACTAACGGGCTGTTGTTCTATCTAGGTTACCTAGCGGGCACTTGGACTATGTAGGTTACCTAGCGGGCGCTTGGAATATGTAGGTTCCCTATCGGGCGTTGGACTATGTAGGTTAACTAGCGGGATCTTGGACTATCTAGGTTACCTAGCCGGCACTTGAACTATGTACATACCCTAGCGGGCACGTGGACTATCTAGGTTGCCTAGCGGGCAATTGGACTATGTAGGTTCCCTACCGGGCATTGGACTATGTAGGTTAACTAGCGGGACCTTGGACTATCTAGGTTACCTAGCGGGCACTAGGAGTATGTCGGTTAACTAGCGTACACTTGGACAATCTAGGTTAACTAGTGGGCACTTGAACTATGTACATACCCTAGCGGGCACTTGGACTATCTAGGTTAACTAGCGGGCACTTGGACGATCTAGGTTAACTAGCAGGCACTTGGACGATCTAGGTTAACTAGCGGGCACTTGGACGATGCATGTTCCCTAGCGGGCACTTGGACGACTAAGTTCCCTAACGGGCACTTTGACTATATAGGTTCCCTAGCGGGCACTTGGACTATGTTCGTCCCTTAGTGGGCACTTGGACTATGTAGGTTCCCTATCGGGCACTTGGGCTATGTAGGTTAACTAGCGGGCACTTGGACTCTGTACATACCCTAGCGGGCACTTGGACTATCTAGGTTAACTATCGGGTACTTGGACTGTGTACGTTTCCTAGTGGGCACTTGGACTATCTAGGTTAACTAACGGGCTGTTGTTCTATCTAGGTTACCTAGCGGGCACTTGGACTATGTAGGTTACCTAGCGGGCGCTAGGAATATGTAGGTTCCCTATCGGGCGTTGGACTATGTAGGTTAACTAGCGGGATCTTGGACTATCTAGGTTACCTAGCGGGCACTTGAACTATGTACATACCCTAACGGGCACTTGGACTATCTAGGTAACCTAGTGGGCACTTGAACTATGTACATACCCTAGCGGGCACGTGGACTATCTAGGTTGCCTAGCGGGCACTTGGACTATGTACGTCCCCTAGAGGGCCCTTGGTCTATGTAGGTTAACTAGCGGGCACTTGGATTATCTAGGTTAACTAGCGGGCACTTGGACGATCTAGGTTAACCAGCGGGCACTTGGACGATGCAGGTTCCCTAGCGGGCACTTGGACGACTAAGTTCCCTAACGGGCACTTTGACTATGTAGGTTCCCTAGCGGGCACTTGGACTATGTTCGTCCCTTAGTGGGCACTTGGACTATGTAGGTTCCCTATCGGGCACTTGGACTATGTAGGTTAACTAGCGGGCACTTGGACTATGTACGTTCCCTAGTGGGCACTTGGACTATCTAGGTTAACTAACGGGCTGTTGTTCTATCTAGGTTACCTAGCGGGCACTTGGACTATCTAGGTTACCTAGCGGGCACTTGGACTATCTAGGTTACCTAACGGACACTTGGACTATGCAGGATAACTAGCGGGCACTTGGACTATGTAGTTTAACTAGCGGGCACTTGGACTATCTAGGTTACCTAGCGGGCATATGGACTATGTAGATTCCCTAGCGGGCACTTGGACTACGTAGGTTCCCTAGCGGGCACTTGGACCCTGTATGTTCCCTAGCGGGCACTTGGATTATGTATGTTCACTACGGACACTTGAACTATGTAAGTTAACTACCGGGCACTTGGACTATGTAGGTTAACTAGCGGGCCCTTGGACTATCTAGGTTACCTAGCGGGCACGTGGACTATCTAGGTTACCGAACGGGCATTTGGACTATGTAGGTAACCTAGCGGGCACTTGGACAGTCTAGGTTCCCTTGCGGGCACTTGGACTTCTAGGTTAACGAACGGGCACTCGGACTATGTAAGTTCCCTAGCGGGCACTTGGACTATGTGGGTTTCCTGGCGGGCATATGGACTATCTAGGTTACCTACCGGGCACTTGGATTCTGTAGGTTCCCTAGCGGGCACTTGGATTATGTAGGTTCCCTATCGGGCATTGGACTATATAGGTTAACTAGAGGGCATTTGGACAATGTAGGTTACCTAGCGGGCACTTGGACTATGTAGGTTCCCTTTCGGGTACTTGGAGAATGTAGGTTAACTAGCGGGCCTTTGGACTATGTAGGTTAACTTGCGGGCCCTTGGACTATGTATGTTACCTAGCGGGATCTTGGACGATCTAGGTTAACTAGCGGGTACTTGGACTATGTAGGTTAACTAGCGGGCCCTTGGACTATGTAGATTAACTAGCGGCACTTGGACTATCTACGTTAACTAGCGGGCCCTTGGACTATGTAGATTCCCTAGGGGGCACTGGACTATGTATGTTCCAAGGCGGGCACTGGGACTATGTAGGTTCCCTAGCAGGCACTTGGACTATGTAGGTTCCAGAGCGGGCACTTGGACTATCTAGGTTCCCTAGCGGGCACTTGTACTATGTAGGTTAACTAGCGGCACTTGGACTATCTACGTTAACTAGCGGGGCCCTTGGACTATGTAGATTCCCTTGCGGGCACTTGAACTACATAGGTTCCCTAGCCGGTGATTGGACTATGTATGTTCCCTAGCGGGCATTTGGACTATGTATGTTCCCTACGGACATTTGAACTATGTAAGTTAACTACCGGGCACTTGGACTATGTAGGTTAACTAGCGGGCCCTTGGACTATCTAGGTTACCTAGCGGGCACTTGGACTATGTAGGTTAACTACGGGGCACTTGCACTATCTAGGTTACCGAACGGGCATTTGGACTATGTAGGTAACCTAGTGGGCACTTGGACAGTCTAGGTTACCTAGCAGGCACTTGGTCTTCTAGGTTAACGAACGGGCACTTGGACTATGTATGTTGCATAGCGGGCAATTGGACTATCTAGGTTAGGTAACGGGCACTTGGACTATCTAGGTTACCTAGCGGGAACTTGGACTATGTAGGTTACCTAGCGGGCACTTGGACTATCTAGGTTACCTAACGGGCACTTGGACCATCTAGGTTTCTTAGCGGGCACTTGGACTATGTAGGTTAACTAGCGGGCACTTGGACTATATAGGTTACCTAGTGGGCCCTTGGACTATGGAGGTTACGTAGCGGGCACGTGGACTATCTAGGTTAACGCACGTGCACTTGGACTATGTAGGTAACCTAGCGGACACTTGGACAGTCTAGGTTACCTAGCGGGCACTTGGACTATCTAGGTTAACTAAAGGGCACTTGGACTATGTAGGTTACCTAGCGTTCACTTGGAATATCTAGGTTACCTAGCGGGCACTTGGACTATGTAGGTTACATTGCGGGCACTTGTACTATCTAGGTTACCTAACTGTAACTTGGACTATGTAGGTTAACTAGCGGACACTTGGACGATCTAGGTTAACTAGCGGGCACTTGGACTATCTAGGTTAACTAGCGGGTTCTTGGACTATGTAGATTAACTAGCAGGCACTTGGACTATCTAGGTTAACTAGCGGGTACTTGGACTGTGTACGTTCCCTAGTGGGCACTTGGACTATCTAGGTTAACTAACGGGCTGTTGTTCTATCTAGGTTACCTAGCGGGCACTTGGACTATGTAGGTTACCTAGCGGGCGCTTGGAATATGTAGGTTCCCTATCGGGCGTTGGACTATGTAGGTTAACTAGCGGGATCTTGGACTATCTAGGTTACCTAGCCGGCACTTGAACTATGTACATACCCTAGCGGGCACGTGGACTATCTAGGTTGCCTAGCGGGCAATTGGACTATGTAGGTTCCCTACCGGGCATTGGACTATGTAGGTTAACTAGCGGGACCTTGGACTATCTAGGTTACCTAGCGGGCACTAGGAGTATGTCGGTTAACTAGCGTACACTTGGACAATCTAGGTTAACTAGTGGGCACTTGAACTATGTACATACCCTAGCGGGCACTTGGACTATCTAGGTTAACTAGCGGGCACTTGGACGATCTAGGTTAACTAGCAGGCACTTGGACGATCTAGGTTAACTAGCGGGCACTTGGACGATGCATGTTCCCTAGCGGGCACTTGGACGACTAAGTTCCCTAACGGGCACTTTGACTATATAGGTTCCCTAGCGGGCACTTGGACTATGTTCGTCCCTTAGTGGGCACTTGGACTATGTAGGTTCCCTATCGGGCACTTGGGCTATGTAGGTTAACTAGCGGGCACTTGGACTCTGTACATACCCTAGCGGGCACTTGGACTATCTAGGTTAACTATCGGGTACTTGGACTGTGTACGTTTCCTAGTGGGCACTTGGACTATCTAGGTTAACTAACGGGCTGTTGTTCTATCTAGGTTACCTAGCGGGCACTTGGACTATGTAGGTTACCTAGCGGGCGCTAGGAATATGTAGGTTCCCTATCGGGCGTTGGACTATGTAGGTTAACTAGTGGGATCTTGGACTATCTAGGTTACCTAGCGGGCACTTGAACTATGTACATACCCTAACGGGCACTTGGACTATCTAGGTAACCTAGTGGGCACTTGAACTATGTACATACCCTAGCGGGCACGTGGACTATCTAGGTTGCCTAGCGGGCACTTGGACTATGTACGTCCCCTAGAGGGCCCTTGGTCTATGTAGGTTAACTAGCGGGCACTTGGATTATCTAGGTTAACTAGCGGGCACTTGGACGATCTAGGTTAACCAGCGGGCACTTGGACGATGCAGGTTCCCTAGCGGGCACTTGGACGACTAAGTTCCCTAACGGGCACTTTGACTATGTAGGTTCCCTAGCGGGCACTTGGACTATGTTCGTCCCTTAGTGGGCACTTGGACTATGTAGGTTCCCTATCGGGCACTTGGACTATGTAGGTTAACTAGCGGGCACTTGGACTATGTACGTTCCCTAGTGGGCACTTGGACTATCTAGGTTAACTAACGGGCTGTTGTTCTATCTAGGTTACCTAGCGGGCACTTGGACTATCTAGGTTACCTAGCGGGCACTTGGACTATCTAGGTTACCTAACGGACACTTGGACTATGCAGGATAACTAGCGGGCACTTGGACTATGTAGTTTAACTAGCGGGCACTTGGACTATCTAGGTTACCTAGCGGGCATATGGACTATGTAGATTCCCTAGCGGGCACTTGGACTACGTAGGTTCCCTAGCGGGCACTTGGACCCTGTATGTTCCCTAGCGGGCACTTGGATTATGTATGTTCACTACGGACACTTGAACTATGTAAGTTAACTACCGGGCACTTGGACTATGTAGGTTAACTAGCGGGCCCTTGGACTATCTAGGTTACCTAGCGGGCACGTGGACTATCTAGGTTACCGAACGGGCATTTGGACTATGTAGGTAACCTAGCGGGCACTTGGACAGTCTAGGTTCCCTTGCGGGCACTTGGACTTCTAGGTTAACGAACGGGCACTCGGACTATGTAAGTTCCCTAGCGGGCACTTGGACTATGTGGGTTTCCTGGCGGGCATATGGACTATCTAGGTTACCTACCGGGCACTTGGATTCTGTAGGTTCCCTAGCGGGCACTTGGATTATGTAGGTTCCCTATCGGGCATTGGACTATATAGGTTAACTAGAGGGCATTTGGACAATGTAGGTTACCTAGCGGGCACTTGGACTATGTAGGTTCCCTTTCGGGTACTTGGAGAATGTAGGTTAACTAGCGGGCCTTTGGACTATGTAGGTTAACTTGCGGGCCCTTGGACTATGTATGTTACCTAGCGGGATCTTGGACGATCTAGGTTAACTAGCGGGTACTTGGACTATGTAGGTTAACTAGCGGGCCCTTGGACTATGTAGATTAACTAGCGGCACTTGGACTATCTACGTTAACTAGCGGGCCCTTGGACTATGTAGATTCCCTAGGGGGCACTGGACTATGTATGTTCCAAGGCGGGCACTGGGACTATGTAGGTTCCCTAGCAGGCACTTGGACTATGTAGGTTCCAGAGCGGGCACTTGGACTATCTAGGTTCCCTAGCGGGCACTTGTACTATGTAGGTTAACTAGCGGCACTTGGACTATCTACGTTAACTAGCGGGGCCCTTGGACTATGTAGATTCCCTTGCGGGCACTTGAACTACATAGGTTCCCTAGCCGGTGATTGGACTATGTATGTTCCCTAGCGGGCATTTGGACTATGTATGTTCCCTACGGACATTTGAACTATGTAAGTTAACTACCGGGCACTTGGACTATGTAGGTTAACTAGCGGGCCCTTGGACTATCTAGGTTACCTAGCGGGCACTTGGACTATGTAGGTTAACTACGGGGCACTTGCACTATCTAGGTTACCGAACGGGCATTTGGACTATGTAGGTAACCTAGTGGGCACTTGGACAGTCTAGGTTACCTAGCAGGCACTTGGTCTTCTAGGTTAACGAACGGGCACTTGGACTATGTATGTTGCATAGCGGGCAATTGGACTATCTAGGTTAGGTAACGGGCACTTGGACTATCTAGGTTACCTAGCGGGAACTTGGACTATGTAGGTTACCTAGCGGGCACTTGGACTATCTAGGTTACCTAACGGGCACTTGGACCATCTAGGTTTCTTAGCGGGCACTTGGACTATGTAGGTTAACTAGCGGGCACTTGGACTATATAGGTTACCTAGTGGGCCCTTGGACTATGGAGGTTACGTAGCGGGCACGTGGACTATCTAGGTTAACGCACGTGCACTTGGACTATGTAGGTAACCTAGCGGACACTTGGACAGTCTAGGTTACCTAGCGGGCACTTGGACTATCTAGGTTAACTAAAGGGCACTTGGACTATGTAGGTTACCTAGCGTTCACTTGGAATATCTAGGTTACCTAGCGGGCACTTGGACTATGTAGGTTACATTGCGGGCACTTGTACTATCTAGGTTACCTAACTGTAACTTGGACTATGTAGGTTAACTAGCGGACACTTGGACGATCTAGGTTAACTAGCGGGCACTTGGACTATCTAGGTTAACTAGCGGGTTCTTGGACTATGTAGATTAACTAGCAGGCACTTGGACTATCTAGGTTAACTAGCGGGTACTTGGACTGTGTACGTTCCCTAGTGGGCACTTGAACTATCCAGGTTAACTAACGGGCTGTTGTTCTATCTAGGTTACCTAGCGGGCACTTGGACTATGTAGGTTACCTAGCGGGCACTTGGACTATATAGGTTCCCTACGGGCACTTGGACTATCTAGGTACCCTAACGGGCACTTGGAATATGTAGGTTCCCTATCAGGCACTTGGACTATGTAGGTTAACTAGCGGGCACGTGGATGATCAATGTTAACTAGTGGGCACTTTGACTATCAAGTTTAACTAGCGGGCAATTGGACTAACTAGGTTAATTAGCGTGCACTTGTACAATGCAGGTTCCCTAGCGGGCACTTTGACTATGTAGGTTCCTTAGCGGGTACTTGGACTATATAGGTTCCCTACGGGCACTTGGACTATCTAGGTTCCCTAAGGGGCACTTGGACTATGTAGGTTCCTCAGCGGGCACTTGGACTATGTAGGCTAACTAGGGGGCCCTTGGACGATCTAGGTTACCTAGCGGGTACTTGAACTATCTAGGTTAACTAGCGCGCACTTGCACTATCTAGGTTACCTAGCGGGCACTTGGACTATGTACGTTCCCTAGCGGGCACTTGGAATATCTATGTTAACTAGTGGGCACTTGGAATATGTAGGTTAACTAGGGACACTTGCACTATGTAGGTTACCTAGCAGGCACTTGGACTATCTAGGTTAACTAGTGTGCACTTGGATTATGTAGGTTCCTTAGCGGGCACTTGGACTATCTAGGTTACGTAGCGGGAACTTGGTATATAGGTTAACTAGCGGGCACTTGGACTATGTAGGTTAACTAGAGGACACTTGGACTATCTAGGTTAACTTGTGGGCCCTTGGACTATGTAGGTTAACTAGCGTGCACTTGGACAATCTAGGTTAACTAGCAGGCATTTGGACGATGTAGGTTAACTAGCGGGCACTTGGACTATCTAAGTTACCTAGCTGGCACTTGGACTATGAAGGTTCCCTAGCGGGCACTTGGATTATCTACGTTACCTAGCGGGCACTTGGACTATGTAGGTCAACTAGCGGGCCCTTGGACTATCTAGGTTAGCTAACTGGCACTTGGACTATGTAGGTTAACTAGCGGACACTTGCACGATCTAGGTTAACTAGCGGGCTCTTGCACTATGTAGGATAACTAGCGGGCCCATTGACTATGTTGGTTAACTAGCGGGCACTTGGACGATCTAGGTTAACTAGCAGACACTTGGACTATCTAGATTAACTAGCGGGCACTTGGACGTTGCAGGTTCCCTAACGGGCACTTGGACTATGTAGATTCCCTAGCGGGCACTTGGACTACGTAGGTTCCCTAGCGAGCACTTGGACTATGTGGGTACCCTAGCGGGCATTTGGACTATCTAGGTTAACTAGTGGGCCATTGGACTATGTAGGTTAACTAGCGGGCACTAGGACGATCTAGGTTAACTAGCGGGCACTTGGACGATCTAGGTTAACTAGCGGGCACTTGGACTATCAAAGTTAACTAGCGAGCCGTTGGACTATATAGGTTACCTAGCGGGCATTTGGACTATCTAGGTTACCTAGGGGGAACTTGGACTATATAGGTTACCTAGCGGGCACTGGGATTATGTAGGTTAACTAGAGGACACTTGGACTATCTAGGTTAGCTAACTGGCACTTGGACTATGTAGGTTAACTAGCGGACACTTGCACGATCTAGGTTAACTAGCGGGCTCTTGCACTATGTAGGTTAACTAGCGGGCCCATTGACTATGTTGGTTAACTAGCGGGCACTTGGACTATGTAGATTAACTAGCGGGCACTTGGACAATGCAGGTTCCCTAGCGGGCACTTGGACTACCAAGTTCCCTAACGGGCACTTGGACTATGTAGGTTCCCTAGCGGGCACTTGGACTATGTATGTCCCTTAGCGGGCACTTGGACTATCTAGGTTCCCTAACGGGCAATTGGAATATGTAGGTTCCCTATCGGGCACTTGGACTATGTAGTTTCCTTAGCGGGCACTTGGACTATGTAGGGTCCCTATCGTGCATTGGGCTATGTAGGTTAACTTGAGGGACCTTGGACTATCTAGGTTACCTAGCGGACACTTGGAGTATGTAGGTTAACTAGCGGACACTTGGACAATCTAGGTTACCTAGCGGGTACTTGAACTATGTACATACCGTAGCGGGCACTTGGACTATCTAGGTTATCTAGCGGGCACTTGGACTATGTACGTCCCCTAGCAGGCACTTGGACTATCTAGGTTAACTAGAGGGCCCTTGGTCTATGTAGGTTAACTAGCGGGCACTTGGATTATCTAGGTTTACTAGCGGGCACTTGGACAATCTAGGTTAACAAGCGGGCACTTTGACGATGCAGGTTCCCTAACGGGCACTAGGACTATGTAGATTCCCTAGCGGGCACTTGGACTATATGGGTACCCTAGCGGGCATTTGGACTATCTAGATTAACTCGTGGGCCCTTGTACTATGTAGGTTAACTAGCGGGCACTAGGACGATCTAGGTTAACTAGCGGGCACTTGGACAATCTAGGTTAACTAGCGGGCACTTGGACAATCAAAGTTAACTAGCGAGCCCTTGGACTATATAGGTTACCTAGCGGGCATTTGAACTATCTAGGTTACCTAGGGGGCATTTGGACTATGTAGTTTAACTAGAGGACACTTGGACGATCTAGGTTAACGAGTGGGCCCTTGGACTATATAGGTTAACGAACGGGCACTTGGACTATGTAGGTTTCCTAGCGGACACTTGGACTATCTAGGTTAGGTAACGGGCTCTTGGACTATCTAGGTTACCTAGTGGGAACTTGGACAATGTAGGTTACCTAGGGGGAATTTGGACGATCTAGGTTACCTAACGGGCACTTGGACTATCTAGGTTACATAGCGGGCACTTGGAGTATGTAGGTTACCTAGCGGTCCTGTGGACTATGTAGGTTACCTTGTGGGCACTTGGACTATCTATGGTATTAACGGGCACTGGTACTATGTAGGTAACCTAGCGGGCACTTGGACAGTCTAGGTTAACTAGCGGGCACTTGGACTATCTAGATTAACTAGCGGGCACTTGGACAATGCAGGTTACCTAGCGGGTACTTGGACTATGTACGTCCCTTAGTGAGCACTTGGACTATCTATGTTCCCTAACGGGCAATTGGAATATGTATGTTCCCTATCGGGCACTTGGACTATGTAGTTTCCTCAGCGGGCACTTGGACTATGTAGGTTCCCTATCGTGCATTGGACTATGTAGGTTAACTAGAGGGACCTTGGACTATCTAGGTTACCTAGCGTGCACTTGGACTATGTAGGTTAACTAGAGGACACTTGGACGATCTAGGTTAACCAGTGGGCCCTTGGACTATATAGGTTAATGAACGGGCACTTGGACTATGTAGGTTACCTAGCAGGCACTTGGACTGTCTAGGTTACCTAGCGGGCACTTGGACTATCTAGGTTAACGAACGGGCACTTGGACTATCTAGGTTACCTAGCGGGCACTTGGACTATTTAGGTTACCTAGCGGGCACTTGGACTATCTAGGTTACCTAACGGGTACTTGGACTATGCAGGATACCTATTGGGCATTTGGACTGTCTAGGTTACCTAGCGGGCACTTGGACTATGTAGGTTAACTAGCGGTCCTGTGGACTATGTAGGTAACCTTGTGGGCACTTGGACTATCTATGGTATTAACGGGCACTTGGACTATGTAGGCAACCTAGCGGGCACTTGGAGAGTCTAGGTTAACTAGCAGGCACTTGGACTATCTAGATTAACTATCTGCACTTGGACAATGCAGGTTCCCTAGCGGGCACTTGGACTACCAAGTTCCCTAACGGGCACTTGGACTATGTAGGTTCCCTAGCGGGCACTTGGACTATGTACGTCACTTAGCCGCCCTTGGACTATCTAGGTTCCCTAACGGGCAATTGGAATATGTAGGTTCCCTATCGGGCACTTGGACTATGTAGTTTCCTCAGCGGGCACTTGAACTATGTAGGTACCCTATCGTGCATTGGACTATGTAGGTTAACTAGAGCGAACTTGGACTATCTAGGTTACCTAGCGGACACTTGGAGTATGTAGGTTAACTAGCGGACACTTGGACAATCTAGGTTACCTAGCGGGCACTTGAACTATGTACATACCGTAGCGGGCACTTGGACTATCTAGGTTAGCTAGCGGGCACTTGGACTATGTACGTCCCCTAGCAGGCACTTGGACTATCTAGGTTAACTAGAGGGCCCTTGGTCTATGTAGGTTAACTAGCGGGCACTTGGATTATCTAGGTTTACTAGTGGGCACTTGGACGATCTAGGTTAACTAGCGGGCACTTGGACTATCTAGATTAACTAGCGGGCACTTGGACGTTGCAGGTTCCCTAACGGGATCTTGGACTATGGAGATTCCCTAGCGGGCACTTGGACTACGTAGGTTCCCTAGCGAGCACTTGGACTATGTGGGTACCCTAGCGAGCATTTGGACTATCTAGGTTAACTAGTGGGCCCGTGGACTATGTAGGTTAACTAGCGGGCACTAGGACGATCTAGGTTAACTAGCGGGCACTTGGACAATCTAGGTTAACTAGCGGGCACTTGGACTATCAAAGTTAAGTAGCGAGCCCTTGGACTATATAGGTTACCTAGCGGGCATTTGGAGTATCTAGGTTACCTAGGGGGCATTTGGACTATATAGGTTACCTAGCGGGCACTTGGACTATGTAGGTTAACTAGAGGACACTTGGACTATCTAGGTTAGCTAACTGGCACTTGGACTATGTAGGTTAACTAGCGGACACTTGCACGATCTAGGTTAACTAGCGGGCTCTTGCACTATGTAGGTTAACTAGCGGGCCCATTGACTATGTTGCTTAACTAGCGGGCACTTGGACGATCTTGGTTAACTAGCGGGCACTTGGACGATCTAGGTTAACTAGCGGGCACTTGGACTATCTAGGTTAACTAGCGGGCACTTGGACTATCTAGATTAACTAGCGGGCACTTGGACAATGCAGGTTCCCTAGCGGGCACTTGGACTACCAAGTTCCCTAACGGGCATTTGGACTATGTAGGTTCCCTAGCGGGCACTTGGACTATGTACGTCCCTTAGCGGGCACTTGGACTATCTAGGTTCCCTAACGGGCAATTGGAAAATGTAGGTTCCCTATCGGGCACTTGGACTATGTAGTTTCCACAGCGGGCACTTGGACTATGTAGGTTCCCTATCGTGCATTGGACTATGTAGGTTAACTAGAGGGACCTTGGACTATCTAGGTTACCTAGCGGACACTTGGAGTATGTAGGTTAACTAGCGGACACTTGGACAATCTAGGTTACCTAGCGGGCACTTCAACTATGTACATACCGTAGCGGGCACTTGGACTATCTAGGTTACCTAGCGGGCACTTGGACTATGTACGTCCCCTAGCAGGCACTTGGACTATCTAGGTTAACTAGAGGGCCCTTGGTCTATGTAGGTTAACTAGCGGGCACTTGGATTATCTAGGTTTACTAGCGGGCACTTGGACGATCTAGGTTAACTAGCGGGCACTTGGACTATCTAGATTAACTAGCGGGCACTTGGACTATCTAGGTTAGGTAACGGGCACTTGGACTATCTAGGTTACCTAGCGGGAACTTGGACAATGTAGTTTACCTAGGGGGAATTTGGACGATCTAGGTTACCTAACGGGCACTTGGACTATCAAGGTTACATAGCGGGCACTTGGAGTATGTAGGTTACCTAGCGGTCCTGTGGACTATGTAGGTTACCTTGTGGGCACTTGGACTATCTATGGTATTAACGGGCACTTGGATTATGTAGGTAACCTAGCGGGCACTTGGACAGTCTAGGTTAACTAGCGGGCACTTGGACTATGTAGATTAACTAGCGGGCACTTGGACAATGCAGGTTCCCTTATATGCACTTGGACTACCAAGTTCCCTAACGGGCACTTGGACTATGTAGGTTCCCTAGCGGGCACTTGGACTATGTACATCCCTTAGCGGGCACTTGGGCTATCTAGGTTCCCTAACGGGCAATTGGAATATGTAGGATCCCTATCGGGCACTTGGACTATGTAGTTTCCTCAGCGGGCACTTGGACTATGTAGGTTCCCTATCGTGCATTGGACTATGTAGGTTAACTAGAGGGACCTTGGACTATCTATGTTACCTAGCGGACACATGGAGAATGTAGGTTAACTAGCGGGCACTTGGATTATCTAGGTTTACTAGCGGGCACTTGGACTATCTAGGTTAACTAGTGGGCACTTGCACAATGCAGGTTCCCTAGCGGGCACTTTGACTATGTAGGTTCCCTACAGGCACTTGGACTATCTAGGTACCCTCACGGGCACTTGGAATATGTATGTTCCCTATCGGGCACGTGGACTATGTAGGTTCCTTAGCGGGCACTTGGACTATGTAGGTTCCCTATCAGGCAATTGGACTATGTAGGTTAACTAGCGGGCACGTGGATGATCAATGTTAACTTGTGGGCACTTTTACTATCTAGATTAACTAGCGGGCAATTGGACTATCTAGGTTAATTAGCGTGCACTTGTAAAATGCAGGTTCCCTAGCGGGCACTTTGACTATGTAGGTTCCCTAGCGGGCACTTGGACTATATAGGTTCCCTACGGGCACTTGGACTATCTGGTTGCCTAACGGGCACTTGGACTATGTAGGTTCCCTAGCGGGCACTTGGACTATGTACGTCACCTAGCGGGCACTTGGACTATCTAGGTTCCCTAACGGGCAATTGGAATATGTAGGTTCCCTATCGGGCACTTGGACTATGTAGTTTCCTCAGCGGGCACTTGAACTATGTAGGTTCCCTATCGTGCATTGGACTATGTAGGTTAACTAGAGGGACCTTGGGCTATCTAGGTTACCTAGCGGACACTTGGAGTATGTAGGTTAACTAGCGGACACTTGGACAATCTAGGTTACCTAGCGGGCACTTGAACTATGTACATACCGTAGCGGGCACTTGGACTATCTAGGTTACCTAGCGGGCACTTGGACTATGTACGTCCCCTAGCAGGCACTTGGACTATCTAGGTAAACTAGAGGGCCCTTGGTCTATGTAGGTTAACTAGCGGGCACTTGGATTATCTAGGTTTATTAGCGGGCACTTGGACGATCTAGGTTAACTAGCGGGCACTTGGACTATCTAGATTAACTAGCGGACACTTGGACGTTACAGGTTCCCTAACGGGCACTTGGACTATGTAGATTCCCTAGCGGGCACTTGGACTACGTAGGTTCCCTAGCGAGCACTTGGACTATATGGGTACCCTAGCGGGCATTTTGACTATCTAGGTTAACTAGTGGGCCCTTGGACTATGTAGGTTAACTAGCGGGCACTAGGACGATCTAGGTTAACTAGCGGGCACTTGGACAATCTAGGTTAACTAGCGGGCACTTGGACTATCAAAGTTAACTAGCGAGCCCTTGGACTATATAGGTTACCTAGCGGGCATTTGGACTATCTAGGTTACTTAGGGGGCATTTGGACTATATAGGTTACCTAGCGGGCACATGTACTATGTAGGTTAACTAGAGGACACTTGGACTATGTAGGTTAGCTAACTGGCACTTGGACTATGTAGGTTAACTAGCGGACACTTGCATGATCTAGGTTAACTAGCGGGCTCTTGCACTATGTAGGTTAACTAGCGGGCCCATTGACTATGTTGCTTAACTAGCGGGCACTTGGACTATCTAGGTTAACTAGCGGGCACTTGGACTATCTAGATTAACTAGCGGGCACTTGGACAATGCAAGTTCCCTAGCGGGCACTTGGACTACTAAGTTCCCTAACGGGCATTTGGACTATGTAGGTTCCCTAGCGGGCACTTGGACTATGTATGTCCCTTAGCGGGCACTTGGACTATCTAGGTTCCCTAACGGGCAATTGGAAAATGTAGGTTCCCTATCGGGCACTTGGACTATGTAGTTTCCACAGCGGGCACTTGGACTATGTAGGTTCCCTATCGTGCATTGGACTATGTAGATTAACTAGAGGGACCTTGGACTATCTAGGTTACCTAGCGGACACTTGGAGTATGTAGGTTAACTAGCAGACACTTGGACAATCTAGGTTACCTAGCGGGCACTTGAACTTTGTACATACCGTAGCGGGCACATGGACTATCTAGGTTAGCTAGCGGGCACTTGGACTATATACGTCCCCTAGCAGCACTTGGACTATCTAGGTTAACTAGAGGGCCCTTGGTCTATGTAGGTTAACTAGCGGGCACTTGGATTATCTAGGTTTACTAGCGGGCACTTGGACGATCTAGGTTAACTAGCGGGCACTTGGACTATCTAGATTAACTAGCGGGCACTTGGACTATCTAGGTTAGGTAACGGGCACTTGGACTATCTAGGTTACCTAGCGGGAACTTGGACAATGTAGGTTACCTAGGGGGAATTTGGACGATCTAGGTTACCTAACGGGCACTTGGACTTTCTAGGTTACAAAGCGGGCACATGGAGTATGTAGGTTACCTAGCGGTCCTGTGGACTATGTAGGTTACCTTGTGGGCACTTGGACTATCTATGGTATTAACGGGCACTTGGACTATGAAGGTAACCTAGCGGGCACTTGGACAGTCTAGGTTAACTAGCGTGCACTTGGACTATCTAGATTAACTAGCGGGCACTTGGACAATGCAGGTTCCCTAGTAGGCACTTGGACTACCAAGTTCCCTAACGGGCACTTGGACTATGTAGGTTCCCTAGCGGGCACTTGGACTATGTACGTCCCTTAGCGGGCACTTGGGCTATCTAGATTCCCTAACGGACAATTGGAATATGTAGGTTCCCTATCGGGCACTTGGACTATGTAGTTTCCTCAGCGGGCACTTGGACTATGTAGTTTCCTCAGCGGGCACTTGGACTATGTAGGTTCCCTATCGTGCATTGGACTATGTAGGTTAACTAGAGGGACCTTGGACTATCTAGGTTACCTAGCGGACACTTGGAGAATGTAGGTTAACTAGCGGGCACTTGGATTATCTAGGTTTACTAGCGGGCACATGGACGATCTAGGTTAACTAGCGGGCACTTGGACTATCTAGATTAACTAGCGGGCACTTGGACGTTGCAGGTTCCCTAACGGGCACTTGGACTATGTAGATTCCCTAGCGGGCACTTGGACTACGTAGGTTCCCTAGCGAGCACTTGGACTATGTGGGTACCCTAGCGGGAATTTGGACTATCTAGATTAACTAGTGGGCCCTTGGATTATGTAGGTTAACTAGAGGGCACTAGGACGATCTAGGTTAACTAGCGGGCACTTGGACTATCAAAGTTAACTAGCGAGACCTTGGACTATATAGGTTACCTAGCGGGCATTTGGACTATCTAGGTTACCTAGGGGGCATTTGGACTATATAGGTTACCTAGCGGGCACTTGGACTATGTAGGTTAACTAGAGGACACTTGGACTATCTAGGTTAGCTAACTGGCACTTGGACTATGTAGGTTAACTAGCGGACACTTGCACGATCTAGGTTAACTAGCGGGCTCTTGCACTATGTAGGTTAACTAGCGGGCCCATTGACTATGTTGGTTAACTAGCGGGCACTTGGATGATCTAGGTTAACTTGCGGGCAATTGGACGATATAGGTAAAGTAGCGGACACTTGGACAATCTAGGTTACCTAGCGGGCACTTTATTATCTAGGTTAACTAGCGGGAACTTGGACGATCTAGGTTAACTAGTGGGCACTTGGACTATCTAGGTTAACTAGCGGGCACTTGGACTATCTAGATTAAATAGCGGGCACTTGGACAATGCAGGTTCCCTAGCGGTCACTTGGACTACCAAGTTCCCTAACGGGCACTTGGACTGTGTAGGTTCCCTAGCGGGCACTTGGACTATGTACGTCCCTTAGCGGGCACTTGGACTATCTAGGTTCCCTGTCGGGCACTTGGACTATGTAGTTTCCTCAGCGGGCACTTGGACTATGTAGGTTCCATATCATGCATTGGACTATGTAGGTTAACTAGAGGGACCTTGGACTATCTAGGTTACCTAGCGGGCACTTGGACTATGTAGGTTAACTAGAGGACACTTGGACGATCTAGGTTAACAAGTGGGCCCTTGGACTATATAGGTTAACGAACGGGCACTTGGACTATGTAGGTTACCTAGCAGGCCTTGGACTGTCTAGGTTACCTAGCGGGCACTTGGACTATCTAGGTTAACGAACGGGCACTTGGAATATCTAGGTTACCTAGCGGCACTTGGACTATGTAGGTTACCTAGCGGGCACTTGGACTATCTAGGTTACCTAACGGGCACTTGGACTATGCAGGATACCTATTGGGCATTTGGACAGTCTAGGTTACCTAGCGGGCACTTGGACTATGTAGGTTAACTAGCAGGCACTTGGACTATCTAGGTTACCTAACGGGCACTTGGACTATCTAGGTTACCTAGCGGGCACTTTGCCTCTAAAGGTTACCTTGCGGGCCCTTGGACTATGTAGGTTACCTAGCGGGCACTTGGACTATCTATGCTATTAACGGGCACTTGGACTATGTAGGTAACCTAGCGGGCACTTGGACAGTCTAGGTTACCTAGCGGGCACTTGGACTTCTAGGTTAACGTACGGGCACTTGGACTATGTAGGTTGCCTAGCGGGCACTTGGACTATCTAGGTTAGTGAACGGGCACTTGGACTATCTAGGTTACCTAGCGGGAACTTGGACAATGTAGTTTACCTAGGGGGAAATTGGACTATCTAGGTTACCTAACGGGCACTTGGACTATCTAGGTTACATAGCGGGCACTTGGAGTATGTAGGTTACCTAGCAGGCCCTTGGACTATGTAGGTTACCTTGTGGGCACTTGGACTATCTAGGTAAACTAGCGGGTTCTGGACTATGTAGGTTCCCTAGAGGCACTTGGACTATCTAGGTTACCTAACGGTCACTTGGAATATGTAGGTTCCCTATCGGGCACTTGGAGAATGTAGGTTAACTAGGTTGCACTAGGACTATGTAGTTTACCTAGCGGGCCCTTGGACTATCTAGGTTACCTAGCGGGCAAATTGGACTATGTAGGCTCCCTAGCGGTCATTTGGACTATATAGATTACCTAGCGGGCACTTAGAATTTGTAGGTTACCTAGCGGGCACTTGGACTATCTAGGTTACCTAGCGGGCACTTGGACTATGTAGGTTAACTAACGGTCACTTTGATTATGTAGGTTCCCTAGCGGGCCCTTGTACTATGTAAGTTCCCTAGCGGGCACTTGGACTATGTGGGTTCCCTAGCGGGCATTTGGACTATCTAGGTTACCTAACGGGCACTTGGACTATGTAGTTTTCCTAGCGGGCACTTGGATTATGTAGGTTCCCTATCGGGCACTTGGACTATCTAGGTTACCTAACGGGTACTTGGACTATGTACGTTCCCTAGTGGGCACTTGGACTATCTAGGTTAACTAATGGGCTATTGAACTACCTAGGTTACCTAGCGGGCACTCAGATTATGTAGGTTAACTAGTTGACACTTGGACGATCTAGGTTAACTAGCGTGCACTTGGACTATATAGGTTAACTAGCGGACACTTGTACTATGTAGGTTACCTAGCGGACACTTCGACTATGTAGGTTACCTAGCGGGCACTTGTACTATCTAGGTTACCTAACGGGCACTTGAACTATGTAGGATACCTAGTGGGCACTTGGACTGTCTAGGTTACCTAGCGGGCACTTGGACTATGTAGTTTAACTAGCGGGCACTTGGACTATCTTGGTTACCTAGCGGGCACTTGGACTCTAAAGGTTACCTTGCGGCCCTTGGTCTATGTAGGTTACCTAGCGGGCACTTGGACTATCTATGTTATTAACGGGCACTTGGACTATGTAGGTAACCTAGCAGACACTTGGACAGTCTAGGTTACCTAGCGGGCACTTGGACTTCTAGGTTAACGAACGGGCACTTGGACTATGTAGGTTGCCTAGCGGGCACTTAGAATTTGTAGGTTACCTAGCGGGCACTTGGACTATCTAGGTTACCTAGCGGGCACTTGGGCTATGTAGGTTCCCTAGCGGGCACTTGGATTATGTGGGTTCCCTAGCGGGCATTTGGACTATCTAGGTTACCTAACGGGCACTTGGACTATGTAGTTTTCCTAGCGGGCAGTTGTATTATGTAGGTTCCCTATCGGGCACTTGGACTATCTAGGTTACCTAGCGGGTACTTGGACTATGTACGTTCCCTAGTGGGCACTTGGACTATCTAGGTTAACTAACGGGCTGTTGAACTACCTAGGTTACCTAGCGGGCACTCAGACTATGTAGGTTATCTAGTGGACACTTGGATGATCTAGGTTAACTAGCGTGCACTTGGACTATGTAGGTTAACTAGCGGACACTTGTACTATGTAGGTTACCTAGCGGGCACTTCGACTATGTAGGTTACCTAGCGGGCACTTGTACTATCTAGGTTACCTAACGGGCACTTGGACTATGCAGGATACCTAGTGGGCACTTGGACTGTCTAGGTTACCTAGCGGGCACTTGGACTATGTAGTTTAACTAGCGGACACTTGGACTATGTAGGTTACCTAGCGGGCACTTGGACTATCAATGTTATTAACGGGCACTTGGACTATATAGGTAACCTAGCAGACACTTGGACAGTCTAGGTTACCTAGCGGGCACTTGGACAGTCTAGGTTACCTAGCGGGCACTTGGACTTCTAGGTTAACGAAAGGGCACTTCGACTATGTAGGTTGCCTAGCGGGCACTTGAACTATCTAGGTTAGGTAATGGGCACTTGGACTATCTAGGTTACCTAGCAGGAACTTGGACTATGTACGTTACCTAGCGGGCACTTGGACTATCTAGGTTACCTAACGGGCACTTGGACTATCTAGGTTACCAAGCGTGAACTTGGAATATGTAGGTTACCTAGCGGGCCCTTGGACTATGTAGGTTACCTTGCGCGCACTTGTACTATCTAGGTCAACCATCGTGCACTTCGACTATGTAGGAAACCTAGAGGGCACTTGGACAGTCTAGGTTACCTAGCGGGCACTTGGACTATCTAGGTTAACGAATGGGCACTTGGACTATGTAGGTTACCTAGCAGGCACTTGGACTATCTACGTTACCTAACAGGAACTTGGAATATCTAGGTTACCTAGCGGGCACTTGGATTATGTAGGTTACCTTCGGGCACTTGGACTATCTAGGTTACCTAACGGGAACTTTGACTATGTAGGTTAACTAGCGGACTCTTGGACGATCTAGGTTAACTAGCAGGCACTTGGACTATCTAGGTAAACTAGCGGGTTCTGGACTCTGTATGTTAACTAGCGGGCACTTGGACAATGCAGGTTCCCTAGCGGGCACTTTGACTATGTAGGTTCCCTAGCGGGCACTTGGACTATATATGTTCCCTAGCGGGCACTTGGACTATCTAGGTTCCCTAACGGGCACTTGGAATATGTAGGTTCCCTATCGGGCACTTGGACTATGTAGGTTCCCTAGCGGGTCCTGGGACTATGTAATTTCCTAGCGGGCACTTGGACTATGTGGTTTTCCTGGCGGGCATTTGGACTATCTAGGTTACCTACCGGGCACTTGGACTCTGTAGGTTCCCTAGCGGGCACTTGGATTATGTAGGTTCCCTATCGGGCATTGGACTATGTAGGTTAACTAGAGGGCACTTGGACTATGTAGGTTACCTAGCGGGCACTTGGATTTTGTAGGTTCCCTATCGGGCACTTGGACTATGTAGGTTAACTAGAGGGCATTTGAACTATGTAGGTTACCTAGCGGGCACTTGGAGAATGTAGGTTAACTAGCGGGCCCTTGGACTATGTAGGGTAACTAGCGGGCCCTTGGACTATGTAGGTTAATTAGCGGGCCCTTGGACTATGTAGATTAACTAGCGGCACTTGGACTATCTACGTTAACTAGCGGGCCCTTGGACTATGTAGATTCCCTAGCGGTCACTTGGACTATGTATGTTCCAGAGCGGGCACTTGGACTATGTAGGTTCCCTAGCAGGCACTTGGACTATGTAGGTTCCAGAGCGGACACATGGACTATCTAGGTTCCCTAGCGGGCACTTGGACTATGTAGGTTAACTAGCGAACACTTGGACGATTTAGGTTAACTAGCGGGCACTTGGACTATGTACCTTCCCTAGCGGGCACTTGGACTATCTAGGTTCCCTAGCGGGCACTTGGACTATGTAGATTAACTAGCGGACACTTGGAATATATAGGTTACCTAGAGGGCTCTTGGACTATGTAGGTTACGTAGAGGGCACGTGGACTATCTAGGTTAACGAACGTGCACTTGGACTATGT
The DNA here is from genome assembly GCF_050624435.1 of Tenrec ecaudatus. Classification (NCBI taxonomy): domain Eukaryota; kingdom Metazoa; phylum Chordata; class Mammalia; order Afrosoricida; family Tenrecidae; genus Tenrec; species Tenrec ecaudatus. The sequence goes on along the minus strand of NC_134548.1, from coordinate 69,375,205 downwards.
AGGTAACCGAGCGGACACTTGGACAGTCTAGGTTAACTAGCGGGCACTTGGACTATCTAGGTTAACTAGTGGGAACTTGCACAATGCAGGTTCCCTAGCGGGCACTTTGACTATGTAGGTTCCCTACGGGAACTTGGACTATCTAGGTACCCTCACGGGCACTTGGAATATGTAGGTTCCCTATCGGGCACGTGGACTATGTAGGTTCCTAGGCGGGCACTTGGACTATGTAGGTTCCCTATCAGGCAATTGGACTATGTAGGTTAACTAGCGGGCACGTGGATGATCAATGTTAACTAGTGGGCACTTTGACTATCTAGATTAACTAGCGGGCAATTGGACTATCTAGGTTAATTAGCGTGCACTTGTAAAATGCAGGTTCCCTAGCGGGCACTTTGACTATGTAGGTTCCCTAGCGGGCACTCGGACTATATAGGTTCCCTACGGGCACTTGGACCATCTAGGTTCCCTAACGGGCACTTGGACTATGTAGGTTCCTCAGCGGGCACTTGGACTGTGTAGTTTCCCTATCGGGCATGGGACTATGTAGGTTAACTAGCGGGACCTTGGACTATCTAGGTTACCTAGCGGGCACTTGGACTATGTAGGTTAACTAGCGGACACTTGGACAATCTAGGTTACCTAGCGGGCACTTGGACTATGTTCATACCCTAGCGGGCACTTGGATAATCTAGGTTAACTAGAGGGCCCTTGGACTATGTAGGTTAACTAGCGGGCACTTGGATTATCTAGGTTAACTAGCGAGACCTTGTACTATCTAGGTTACCTAGCGGGCACTTGGACTATGTAGCGGACACTTGGACAATCTGGGTTACCTAGCAGGCACTTGGACTATGTACGTCCGCTAGCGGGCACTTGGACTATCTAGGTTAACTAGAGGGCCCTTGGACTATGTAGGTTAACTAGCCGGCACTTGGATTATCTAGGTTAACTAGCTGACACTTGGACGATCTATGTTAACTAGCGGGCACTTGGACTATCTAGGTTAACTAGCGGGCACTTGGGCGATGTAGGTTCCATAGCGGGCACTTGGACTATGTAGGTTCCTCAGCGGGCACTTGGACTATGTAGGTTCCCTAGCGGGCATTGGACTATGTAGGTTAACTAGCGGGACCTTGGACTATCTAGGTTACCTACTGTGCACTTGGACAATCTAGGTTACCTAGCGGGCACTTGGACTATGTACGTTCCCTAGAGGGCACTTGGACTATCTATGTTAACGGGAGGGCCCTTGGTCTATGTAGGTTAACTAGCGGGCACTTGGATTATCTAGGTTAACTAGCGGGCACTTGGACGATCTAGGTTAACTAGCGGGCACTTGGACCATCTAGATTAACTAGCGGGCACTTGGACTATGCAGGTTACCTAGCGGGCACTTCGACTACTAAGTTCCCTAACGGGCATTTGGACTATGTAGGTTCCCTAGCGGGCACTTGGACTATGTAGGTTCCCAATCGGGCACTTGGACTATGTAGGTTAACTAGCGGGTCCTTGGACTATGTACGTTCCCTAGTGGGAACTTGGACTATCTAGGTTAACTAACGGGCTGTTGTACTATCTAGGTTACCTAGCGGGCACTTTGACAATGTAGATTACCTAGCGGGCACTTGGACTATCTAGGTTACCTAACGGGCACTTGGACTATGCAGGATACCTAGTGGGCACTTGGACTCTCTAGGTTAACTAGCGGGCACTTGGACTATGTAGGTTAACTAGCGGCACTTGGACTATGTAGGTTACCTAACAGGCACTTTGACTATGTAGGTTCCCTAGCGGGCACTTGGACTACTAAGTTCCCTAACGGGCATTTGGACTATCTAGGTTCCCTAACAGGCACTTGGAATATGTAGGTTCCCTATCGGGCACTTGGACTATGTAGGTTCCACAGCGGGCACTTGGACAATGTAGGTTCCCTATCGCGCACTTGGACTATGTAGGTTAACTTGCGGGCCCTTGACTATGTAGGTTAACTAGCGGGCACTTAGACTATCTAGGTGACCTAGCGGGCACTTGGACTATGTACGTCCCCTAGTGGGCACTTGGACTATCTAGGATAACTAACGGGCACTAGGACTATTTAGGTTAACTAGCGGTCACTTGGTGTATCTAGGTTACCTACCGGGCACTTGGACTATGTAGGTTAACTAGCGGGCACTTGGACTATCTAGGTTAACTTGCGGGCCCTTGGACTATGTAGGTTAACTAGCGGGCACTTGGACTATGTAGGTAACCTAGCGGACACTGGACAGTCTATGGTACCTAGCGGGCACCTGGACTGTCTAGGTTAGCTAACAGTAAATTGGAACATCTAGGTTACCTTGCGGGCCCTTGGACTATGTAGGTTAACTAGCGGGCACTTGGACTATCTCGGTTAACTAGTTGGTCCTTGGACTATCTAGGTTACCTGGCGGGCACTAGGACTATGTAGGTTAACTAGCAGACACTTGGACTATCTAGGTTACCTAGCGGGCACTTGAACTATGTACATACCCTAGCTTGCGCGTGGACTATCTAGGTTAACTAGAGGGCCCTTGGACTATGTAGTTTAACTAGCGGGAACTTGGACTATCTAGGTTAACTAGCTGGCACTTGGACTATCTAGGTTAGCTAACGGGCACTTGGACTATCTAAGTTACCTAGCGGGCACTTGGACTATGTACGTCCCCTAGGGGGCACTTGGACTATCTAGGTTAACTAGAGGGCCCTTGGACTATGTATGTTAACTAGCGGGCACTTGGACTATCTAGGTTAAGTAGCGGACATTGGACTATGTAGGTTAACAGGCAGGCCCTTGGACTATGTAGGTTAACTAGCGGGCACTTGGACGATCTAGGTTAACTACCGGGCACTTGGACTATCTAGGTTAACTAGCGGGCACTTGGACTATCTAGATTAACTACCAGGCACTTGGATGATGCAGGTTCCCTAGCGGGCACTTGGAGTATCTAGGTTCCCTAACGGGCACTTGGACTATGTAGGTTCCTTAGCGGGCACTTGGACTATGTACGTCCCTTAGCGGGCACTTGGACTATGTAGGTTAACTAGCGTGCCCTTGGACTATGTAGGTTAACTAGCCGGCACTTAGACTATCTAGGATACCTAGCGGGCACTTGGACTATGTACATACCCTAGCGGGCACTTGGAATATCTAGGTTACCTAGCGGGCACTTGGACTATATACGTCCCCTAGTGGGCACTAGGACTATCTAGGATAACTAACGGGCACTAGGACTATCTAGGTTAACTAGCCGGCACTTAGACTATCTAGGATACCTAGCGGGCACTTGGACTATGTACATACCCTAGCGGGCACTTGGACTATCTAGGTTACCTAGCGGGGACTTGGACTATGTACGTTTCCTAGTGGGCACTTGGACTATCTAGGATAATTAACGGGCACTTGGACTATCTAGGTTAACTAGCGGGCACTTGGTCTATCTAGGTCAGCTAGCGGGCCCTTGGACTATGTAGGTTAACTATCGGGCACTTGGACAATCTAGGTTAACTAGCGGGCACTTGGACGATATAGGTTAACTAGCGGGCACTTGGATTAGCTAGGTTACCTAGTGGGCCCTTGAACTATGTAGGTTAACTAGTTGACCCTTGGACTATCTAGGTTAGCTACCGGGCACTTGGACTATATAGGTAAATTAGCGGGCACTTGGACTATGTGGGTGCCCTAGTGGGCATTTGGACTATATAGATTACCAAGCAGGCACTTGGACTTTGAGGTTACCTACCGGGCACTTGGACTATCTAGGTTTTTGAGCGGGCACTTGGACTATATAGATTACTTAGCGGGCACTTGGACTATGTAGGTTACCTAACGGGCACTTGGAATATCTAGGTTACCTAGCGTGCGCTGGGACTATGTAGGTTACCTAGCGGGCACTTGGATTATCTAGGTTAACGAACGGGCACTTGGACTATGTAGGTAACCTAGCGGGCACTTGGACAGTCTAGGTTGACTAGCGGGCACTTGGACTATCTAGGTTAACGAATGGGCACTTGGACTATCTAGGTTAGCTAACAGGAACTTGGAATATCTAGGTTACCTAGTGGGCACTTGGACTATGTAGGTTACCTAGCGGGCACTTGGACTATCTAGTTTACCTAACGAGAACTTGGACTATGTAGGTTAACTAGCGGGCACTTGGACTATCTAGGTTAACGAACGGGCACTTGGATTATGTAGGTAACCAAATGGGCACTTGGACAGTCTAGGATACCTAGCGGGCACTTGGACAATCTAGGTTAACGAATGGGCACTTGGACTATGTAGTTTACCTCGCGGGCACTTGGACTATCTAGGTTAGCTAACAGGAACTGGGAATATCTAGGTTACCTAGCGGGCACTTGGACTATGTAGGTTACCTAGCGGGCACTTGGACTATCTAGGTTACCTAACGGGAACTTGGACTTTGTAGGTTAACTATCGGACACTTGGACGATCTAGGTTAACTAGCGGGAACTTGGAATAACTAGGTTAACTAGCGGGCACTTGGACAATGCAGGATCCCTAATGGGCACATTTACTATGTAGGTTCCTAGCGGGCACTAGAATATATAATTTTCCTACGGGCACTTGGACTATCTAGGTTCCCTACGGGCACTTGGACTATCTAGGTTCCCTATCGGGCACTTGGAATATGTAGGTTCCTCAGCGGGCACTTGGACTACGTAGGTTCCCTATTGGGCACTTGGACTACGTAGGTTCCCTATTGGGCACTTGGACTATGTAGGTTAACTAGCGGGCCCTTGGACTATCTAGGTTACCTAGCGGGCACTTGGACTATGTACGTTAACTAGCGGACACTTGCACTATCTAAGTTACCTAGTGGGCAGTTGGACGATGTACGTCCCCTAGCGGGCACGTGGACGATCTAGTTTAACTAGAGGGCCATGGACTATGTAGGTCAACTAGCGGGCCCTTGGACTATGTAGATTAACTAGCGGGCACTTGGACGATCTAGGTTAACTAGCGGGCACTTGGACGATGCAGGTTCCCTAGCGGGCACTTGGACTATCTAGGTTCCCTAATGGGCACTTGGACTATGTAGGTTCCCTATCAAGCACTTGACTATGTAGGTTAACGAGCGGGCCCTTGGACTATGTAGGTTAACTAGCGGGCCCTTGGACTATGTAGGTTACCTAGCGGGCACTTGGACTATGTAGATTAACTAGCGGGCCCTTGGACTATGTAGATTAACTAGCGGCACTTGGACTATCTACATTAAAAAGCGGGCCCTTGGACTATGTAGATTCCCTAGCGGGCACTTGGACTATGTATGTTCCAGAGCGGGCACTTGGACTATGTAGGTTCCCTAGCAGGCACTTGGACTATGTAGGTTCCAGAGCGGGCACTTGGACAATCTAGGTTCCCTAGCGGGCACTTGTACTATGTAGGTTAACTAGCGGACACTTGGACGATCTAGGTTAACTAGCGGGTACTTGGACTATGTAGGTTAACTAGAGGCACTTGGACTATCTACGTTAACTAGCCGGGCCCTTGGACTATGTAGAGTCCATAGCGGGCACTTGGACTACGTAGGTTCCTTAGCGGGCACTTGGACCCTGTATGTTCCCTAGCGGGCACTTGGACTATGTATGTTCCCTACGGACACTTGAAATATGTAAGTTAACTTCCGGGCACTTGGACTATGTAGGTTAACTAGCGGGCCCTTGGACTATCTAGGTTACCTAGCGGGCACTTGGACTATGTAGGTTAACTACTGGACACTTGTACTATCAAGGTTACCGAACGGGCATTTGGACTATGTAGGTAACCTAGCGGGCACTTGGACAGTCTAGGTTACCTAGCGGGCACTTGGACTTCTAGGTTAACGAACGGGCACTTGGACTATGTATGTTGCATAGCGGGCAATTGGACTATCTAGGTTAGGTAACGGGCACATGGACTATCTAGGTTACCGAACGCTCACGTGGACTATCTAGGTTACCTAGCGGGCACTTGGACTATATAGGTTACCTAGCGGGAACTTGGACTATGTAGGTTACCTAGCGGGCACTTGGACTATCTAGGTTACCTAACGGGCACTTGGACTATCTAGGTTTCTTAGCGGGCACTTGGACTATGTAGATTAACTAGCGGGCACTTGGACTATATAGGTTACCTAGAGGGCCCTTGGACTATGTAGGTTACGTAGCGGGCACGTGGACTATCTAGGTTAACGAACGTGCACTTGGACTATGTAGGTAACCTAGTGGACACTTGGACAATCTAGGTTACCTAGCGGGCACTTGGACTATCTAGGTTAACGAAAGGGCACTTGAACTATGTAGGTTACCTAGTGGGCACTTGGATTATCTAGGTTAGCTAACAGGAACTTGGAATATCTAGGTTACCTAGCGGGCACTTGGACTACGTAGGTTACCTTGCGGGCACTTGTACTATCTAGGTTACCTAACTGGAATTTGGACTATGTAGGTTAACTAGCGGACACTTGGACGATCTAGGTTAACTAGCGGGCACTTGGAATATCTAGGTTAACTATCTGGCCCTTGGACTATGTAGGTTAACTAGCAGGCACTTGGACTATCTAGGTTAACTAGCGGGTTCAAGGACTATGTAGGTTAACTAGCTGGCACTTGGACTATCTAGGTTAACTAGCAGACCGTGGACTATGTAGGTTAACTAGCGGGCACTTGGACTATTTAGGTTAACTAGCGGGCACTTGGACTATCTAGGTTAACTAGCGGGCACTTGCACAATGCAGGTTCCCTAGCGGGCACTTTGACTATGTTGGTTCCCTAACGGGCACTTGGACTATATAGGTTCCCTACGGGCACTTGGACTATCTAGGTACCCTCACGGGCACTTGGAATATGTAGGTTGCCTATCGGGCACTTGGACTATGTAGGTTCCTCAGCGGGCACTGGGACTCTGTAGGTTCCCTATCAGCCACTTGGACTATGTAGGTTAACTAGCGGGCACGTGGATGATCAATGTTAACTAGTGGGCACTTTGACTATCTAGATTAACTAGCGGGCAATTGGACTATCTAGGTTATTTAGCGTGCACTTGTAAAATGCAGGTTCCCTAGCGGGCACTTTGACTATGTAGGTTCCCTAGCAGGCACTTGGACTATATAGGTTCCCTACGGGCACTTGGACTATCTAGGTTCCCTAACGGGCACTTGGACTATGTAGGTTCCTCAGCGGGCACTTGGACTATGTAGGTTCCCTATCGGGCATCGAACTATGTAGGTTAACTAGCGGGACCTTGGACTATCTAGGTTACCTAGCGGGCACTTGGACTATGTAGGTTAACTAGCGGACACTTGGACAATATAGGTTACCTAGCGGGCACTTGAACTATGTAAATACCCTAGCGGGCACTTGGACTATCTAAGTTAACTAGAGAGCCCTTGAACTATGTAGGTTAACTAGCGGGCACTTGGATTATCTAGGTTAACTAGCGAGACTTTGTACTATCTAGGTTACCTAGCGGGCACTTGGACTATGTAGGTTAACTAGCGGACACTTGGACAATCTAGGTTACCTAGCGGGCAATTGGACTATGTACGTCCGCTAGCGGGCACTTGGACTATCTAGGTTAACTAGAGGGCCCTTGGACTATGTAGGTTAACTAGCGGGCACTTGGACGATCTAGGTTAACTAGCGGGCACTTGGACCATCTAGATTAACTAGCGGGCATTTGGACTATGCAGGTTCCCTTGCGGGCACTTGGACTACTAAGTTCCCTAACGGGCATTTGGACTATGTAGGTTCCCTAGCGGGACCTTGGACTATGTACGTCCCTCAGCGGGCAATTGGACTATGTAGGTTCCCGATCGGGCATTTGGACTATGTAGGTTAACTAGCGGGTCCTTGGACTATGTACGTTCCCTAGTGGGAACTTGGACTATCTAGGTTAACTAACGGGCTGTTGTACTATCTAGGTTACCTAGCGGGCACTTGGACTATGTAGATTACCTAGCGGGCACTTGGACTATCTAGGTTACCTAACGGGCACTTGGACTATGCAGGATACCTAGTGGGCACTTGGAATCTCTAGGTTAACTAGCGGCACTTGGACTATGTAAGTTAACTAGCGGCACTTGGACTATGTAGGTTACCTAACAGGCACTTTGACTATGTAGGTTCCCTAGCGGGCACTTGGACTACTAAGTTCCCTAACGGGCATTTGGACTATCTAGGTTCCCTAACAGGCACTTGGAATATGTAGGTTCACTATCGGGCACTTGGACTATGTAGGTTCCACAGCGGGCACTTGTACTATGTAGGTTCCCTATCGGGCACTTGGACTATGCAGGTTAACTAGCAGGCACTTGGACGATCAAGGTTAACTAGCGGGAACTTGGACTATCTAGGTTAACTAGTGGGCACTTGGATGATCTAGGTTAACTAGCGGGCACTTGAACAATGCAGGTTCCCTAGTGGGCACTTTGACTATGTAGGTTCCCTAGCGGGCACTTGGATTATATAGGTTCCCTACTGGCACTTGGACTATCTAGGTTCCCTAACGGGCACTTGGAATATGTAGGTTCCCTATCGGGCACATGGACTATGTAGGTTCCTCAGCGGGCAATTGGACTATGTAGGTTAACTAGCGGACACTTGGACTATGTAGGTTATCTAGCAGGCACTTGAACTATCAGGTTAACTAGCGGTCACTTGGACTATCTAGATTAACTAGAGGGCACTTGGACTATGTACGTCCCCTAGCGGGCACTTGGACTATCTAGGTTAACTAGAGGGCACTTGGAATATCTAGGTTAACTAGATGGCACTTGGACTATGTAGGTTAACTAGCGGGCACTTGCACTATCTAGGTTAAGTAGCGGACCTTGGACTATGTAGGTTAACTAGCGAGCACATGGACTATCTAGATTAACTAGCGGGCACTTGGATGATGCAGGTTCCCTAGCGGGCACTTGGACTATCTAGGTTCCCTAACGGGCACTTGGACTATGTAGGTTCCCTAGCGGGCACTTAGACTATGTACGTCCCTTAGCGGGCACGTGGACTATGTAGGTTCCCTATTGCGCACTTGGACTATGTAGGTTAACTTGCGGGCCCTTGACTATGTAGGTTAACTAGCGGGCACTTAGACTATCTAGGTTACCTAGCGGGCACTTGGACTATGTACATAACCTAGCGGGCACTTGGACTATCTAGGTGACCTAGCGGGCACTTGGACTATGTACGTCCCCTAGTGGGCACTTGGACTATCTAGGATAACTAACGGGCACTAGGACTATCTAGGTTAACTAGCGGTCACTTGGTGTATCTAGGTTACCTACCGGGCACTTGGACTATGTAGGTTAACTAGCGGGCACTTGGACTATCTAGGTTAACTAGTTGGTCCTTGGACTATCTAGGTTACCTAGCGGGCACCTGGACTATGTAGGTTAAATAGCAGACACTTGGACTATCTAGGTTACCTAGCGGGCACTTGAACTATGTACATACCCTAGCTTGCACGTGGACTATCTAGGTTAACTAGAGGGCCCTTGGACTATGTAGTTTAACTAGCGGGAACTTGGACTATCTAGGTTAACTAGCGGGCACTTGGACTATCTAGTTTAGCTAACGGGCACTTGGACTATCTAGGTTACCTAGCGGGCACTTGGACTATGTACGTCCCCTAGCGGGCACTTGCACTATCTAGGTTAACTAGAGGGCCTTTGGACTATATATGTTAACTAGCGGGCACTTGGACTATCTAGTTTAAGTAGCGGACCTTGGACTATGTAGGTTAACAGGCAGGCCCTTGGACTATGTAGGTTGACTAGCGGGCACTTGGACGATGTAGGTTAACTACCGGGCCCTTGGACTATCTAGGTTAACTAGCTTCACTTGGATGATGCAGGTTCCCTAGCGGGCACTTGGATTATCTAGGTTCCCTAACGGGCACTTGGACTATGTAGGTTCCTTAGCGGGCACTTGGACTATGTACGTCCCTTAGCGGGCACTTGGACTATGTAGGTTAACTAGCGTGCCCTTGGACTTTGTAGGTTAACTAGCCGGCACTTAGACTATCTAGGATACCTAGCGGGCACTTGGACTATGTACATACCCTAGCGGGCATTTGGACTATCTAGGTTACCTAGCGGGCACTTGGAATATCTATGTTATTAACGGGAACTTGGACTATGTAGGTAACCTAGCGGACACTTGGACAGTCTAGGTTACCTAGCGGGCACTTGGACTTCTAGGTTAACGAACGGGCACTTGGACTATGTAGGTTGCCTAGCGGGCACTTGAACTATCTAGGTTAGGTAACGGGCACTTGGACTATCTAGGTTACCTAGCGGGAACTTGGACTATGTATGTTACCTTGCGGGCACTTGGACTATCTAGGTTAACGAACGTGCACTTGGACTATGTAGGTAACCTAGAGGGCACTTGGACAGTCTAGGTTACCTAGCAGGCACTTGGACTATCTACGTTACCAAACAGAAACTTGGAATATCTAGGTTACCTAGCGGGCACTTGGATTATGTAGGTTACCTTGCGGGCACTTGGACTATCTAGGTTACCTAACGGGAAATTGGACTATGTAGGTTAACTAGCGGACTCTTGGACGATCTAGGTTACCTAGCGGGCACTTGGAATATCTAGGTTAACTAGCGGGCCCTTGGACTATGTAGGTTAACTAGCGGGCACTTGGACTATCTAGGTAAACTAGCGGGTTCTGGACTATGTATGTTAACTAGCGGGCACTTGTACTATGTAGGTTAACTAGCGGACACTTGGACGATCTAGGTTAACTAGCGGGTACTTGGACTATGTAGGTTAACTAGAGGCACTTGGACTATCTACGTTAACTAGCGGGGCCCTTGGACTATGTAGAGTCCCTAGCGGCCACTTGGACTACGTAGGTTCCTTAGCGGACACTTGGACTCTGTATGTTCCCTAGCGGGCACTTAGATTATGTATGTTCCCTACGGACACTTGAACTATGTAAGTTAACTACCGGGCACTTGGACTATGTAGGTTAACTAGCGGGCCCTTGGACTATCTAGGTTACCTAGCGGGCACTTGGACTATGTAGGTTAACTACTGGGCACTTGTACTATCTAGGTTACCGAACGGGCATTTGGACTATGTAGGTAACCTAGCGGGCACTTGGGCAGTCTAGGTTACCTAGCGGGCACTTGGACTTCTAGGTTAACGAACGGGCACTTGGACTATGTATGTTGCACAGCGGGCAATTGGACTATCTAGGTTAGGTAACGGGCACATGGACTATCTAGGTTACCTAGCAGGAACTTGGACTATGTAGGTTACCTAGCGGGCACTTGGACTATCTAGGTTACCTAACGGGCACTTGGACTATCTAGGTTTCTTAGCGGGCACTTGGACTATGTAGATTAACTAGCGGGCACTTGGACTATATAGGTTACCTAGAGGGCCCTTGGACTATGTAGGTTACGTAGCGGGCACGTGGACTATCTAGGTTAACGAACGTGCACTTGGACTATGTGGGTAACCTAGCGGACACTTGGACAGTCTAGGTTACCTAGCGGGCACTTGGACTATCTAGGTTAACGAAAGGGCACTTGGACTATGTAGGTTACCTAGCGGGCACTTGGATTATCTAGGTTAGCTAACAGGAACTTGGAATATCTAGGTTACCTAGCGGGCACTTGGACTACGTAGGTTACCTTGCGGGCACTTGTACTATCTAGGTTACCTAACTGGAACTTGGACTATGTAGGTTAACTAGCGGACACTTGGACGATCTAGGTTAACTAGCGGGCACTTGGAATATCTAGGTTAACTATCTGGCCCTTGGACTATGTAGGTTAACTAGCGGGCACTTGGACTATCTAGGTTAACTAGCGGGTTCAAGGACTATGTAGGTTAACTAGCAGGCACTTGGACTATCTAGGTTAACTAGCAGACCGTGGACTATGTAGGTTAACTAGCGGGCACTTGGACTATTTAGGTTAACTAGCGGGCACTTGGACTATCTAGGTTAACTAGCGGGCACTTGCACAATGCAGGTTCCCTAGCGGGCACTTTGACTATGTTGGTTCCCTAACGGGCACTTGGACTATATAGGTTCCCTACGGGCACTTGGACTATCTAGGTACCCTCACGGGCACTTGGAATATGTAGGTTCCCTATCGGGCACTTGGACTATGTAGGTTCCTCAGCGGGCACTTGGACTATGTAGGTTCCCTATCAGGCACTTGGACTATGTAGGTTAACTAGCGGGCACGTGGATGATCAATGTTAACTAGTGGGCACTTTGACTATCTAGATTAACTAGCGGGCAATTGGTCTATCTAGGTTAATTAGCGTGCACTTGTAAAATGCAGGTTCCCTAGCGGGCACTTTGCCTATGTAGGTTCCCAGCGGGCACTTGGACTATATAGGTTCCCTACGGGCACTTGGACTATATAGGTTCCCTAACGGGCACTTGGACTATGTAGGTTCCTCAGCTGGCACTTGGACTATGTAGGTTCCCTATCGGGCATGGGACTATGTAGGTTAACTAGCGGGACCTTGGACTATCTAGGTTACCTAGCGGGCACTTGGACTATGTAGGTTAACTAGCGGACACTTGGACAATATAGGTTACCTACCGGGCACTTGGACTATATAGGTAAATTAGCGGGCACTTGGACTATGTGGGTGCCCTAGTGGGCATTTGGACTATATAGATTACCAAGCAGGCACTTGGACTTTGTAGGTTACCTACCGGGCACTTGGACTATCTAGGTTACCTAGCGGGCACTTGGACTATCTAGGTTTTCGAGCAGGCACTTGGACTATATAGATTACTTAGCGGGCACTTGGACTATGTAGGTTACCTAACGGGCACTTGGAATATCTAGGTTACCTAGCGTGCGCTGGGACTATGTAGGTTACCTAGCGGGCACTTGGATTATCTAGGTTAACGAACGGGCACGTGGACTATGTAGGTAACCTAGCGGGCACTTGGACAGTCTAGGTTGACTAGCGGGCACTTGGACTATCTAGGTTAACGAATGGGCACTTGGACTATCTATGTTACCTAACAGGAACTTGGACTATGTAGGTTAACTGGCGGACACTTGGACTATCTAGGTTAACTAGCGGGCACTTGGAATATCTAGGTTAACTAGCGGGCACTTGGACAATAGAGGTTCCCTAGCGAGCACTTGGACAATCTAGGTTAACGAATGGGCACTTGGACTATCTAGGTTAGCTAACAGGAACTTGGAATATCTAGGTTACCTAGTGGGCACTTGGACTATGTAGGTTACCTAGCGGGCACTTGGACTATCTAGTTTACCTAACGAGAACTTGGACTATGTAGGTTACCTAGCGGGCACTTGGACTATCTAGGTTACCTAACGGGCACTTGGACTATCTAGGTTTCTTAGCGGGCACTTGGACTATGTAGATTAACTAGCGGGCACTTGGACTATATAGGTTACCTAGAGGGCCCTTGGACTATGTAGGTTACGTAGCGGGCACGTGGACTATCTAGGTTAACGAACGTGCACTTGGACTATGTGGGTAACCTAGCGGACACTTGGACAGTCTAGGTTACCTAGCGGGCACTTGGACTATCTAGGTTAACGAAAGGGCACTTGGACTATGTAGGTTACCTAGCGGGCACTTGGATTATCTAGGTTAGCTAACAGGAACTTGGAATATCTAGGTTACCTAGCGGGCACTTGGACTACGTAGGGTACCTTGCGGGCACTTGTACTATCCTGGTTACCTAACTGGAACTTGGACTATGTAGGTTAACTAGCGGACACTTGGACGATCTAGGTTAACTAGCGGGCACTTGGAATATCTAGGTTAACTATCTGGCCCTTGGACTATGTAGGTTAACTAGCAGGCACTTGGACTATCTAGGTTAACTAGCGGGTTCAAGGACTATGTAGGTTAACTAGCAGGCACTTGGACTATTTAGGTTAACTAGCGGGCACTGGGACTATCTAGGTTAACTAGCGGGCATTTGCACAATGCAGGTTCCCTAGCGGGCACTTTGACTATGTTGGTTCCCTAACGGGCATTTGGACTATATAGGTTCCCTACAGGCACTTGGACTATCTAGGTACCCTCACGGGCACTTGGAATATGTAGGTTCCCTATCGGGCACTTGGACTATGTAGGTTCCTCAGCGGGCACTTGGACTATGTAGGTTCCCTATCAGGCACTTGGACTATGTAGGTTAACTAGCGGGCACGTGGATGATCAATGTTAACTAGTGGGCACTTTGACTATCTAGATTAACTAGCGGGCAATTGGTCTATCTAGGTTAATTAGCGTGCACTTGTAAAATGCAGGTTCCCTAACGGGCACTTGGACTATGTAGGTTCCTCAGCGGGCACTTGGACTATGTAGGTTCCCTATCGGGCATGGGACTATGTAGGTTAACTAGCGGGACCTTGGACTATCTAGGTTACCTAGCGGGCACTTGGACTATGTAGGTTAACTAGCGGACACTTGGACAATATAGGTTACCTAGCGGGCACTTGAACTATGTACATAACCTAGCGGGCACTTAGACTATCTAGGTTAACTAGAGAGCCCTTGAACTATGTAGGTTAACTAGCGGGCACTTGGATTATCTAGGTTAACTAGCGAGACCTTGTACTATCTAGGTTACCTAGCGGGCACTTGGACTATGTAGGTTCCTCAGCGGGCACTTGGACTATGTAAGTTCCCTAGCGGGCATTGGACTATGTAGGTTAACTAGCGGGACCTTGGACTATCTAGGTTACCTAGCGTGCACTTGGACAATCTAGGTTACCTAGCGGGCACTTGGACTATGTATGTTCCCTAGAGGGCACTTGGACTATCTAGGTTAACTAGAGGGCCCTTGGTCTATGTAGGATAACTAGCGGGCACTTGGATTATCTAGGTTAACTAGCGGGCACTTGGAACATCTAGATTAACTAGCGGGCACTTGGACTATGCAGGTTACCTAGCGGGCACTTGGACTAATAAGTTCCCTAACGGGCATTTGGACTATGTAGGTTCCCTAGCGGGCACTTGGACTATGTACGTCCCTTAGCGGGCACTTGGACTATGTAGGTTCCCGATCGGGCACTTGGACTATGTAGGTTAACTAGCGGGTCCTTGGACTATGTACGTTCCCTAGTGGGAACTTGGACTATGTAGGTTAACTAACGGGCTGTTATACTATCTAGGTTACCTAGCGGGCACTTGGACTATGTAGATTACCTAGCGGGCACTTGGACTATCTAGGTTACCTAACGGGCACTTGGACTATGCAGGATACCTAGTGGGCACTTGGACTCTCTAGGTTAACTAGCGGGCACTTGGACTATGTAGGTTAACTAGCGGCACTTGGACTATGTAGGTTACCTAACAGGCACTTTGACTATGTAGGTTCCCTAGCGGGCACTTGGACTACTAAGTTCCCTAATGGGCATTTGGACTATCTAGGTTCCCTAACAGGCACTTGGAATATGTAGGTTCCCTATCGGGCACTTGGACTATGTAGGTTCCACAGCGGGCACATGGACTATGTAGGTTCCCTATCGAGCACTTGGACTATGTAGGTTAACTAGCGGGCACTTGGACGATCAAGGTTAACTAGCGGGAACTTGGACTATCTAGGTTAACTAGCGGGCACTTGGACGATCTAGGTTAACTAGTGGGCACTTGTACAATGCAGGTTCCCTAGCGGGCACTTTGACTATGTAGGTTCCCTAGCGGGCACTTGGACTATATAGGTTCCCTACTGGCACTTGGACTATCTAGGTTCCCTAACGGGCACTTGGAATATGTAGGTTCCCTATCGGGCACTTCACTATGTAGGTTCCTTAGCGGGCACTTGGACTATGTAGGTTATCTAGCAGGCACTTGTACTATCAGGTTAACTAGCGGTCACTTGGACTATCTAGATTAACTAGAGGGCACTTGGACTATGTACGTCCCCTAGCGGGCACTTGGACTATCTAGGTTAACTAGAGGGCACTTGGAATATCTAGGTTAACTAGAGGGCACTTGGACTATGTAGGTTAACTAGCGGGCACTTGCACTATCTAGGTTAAGTAGCGGACCTTGGACTATGTAGGTTAACTAGCGAGCACATGGACTATCTAGATTAACTAGCGGGCACTTGGATGATGCAGGTTCCCTAGCGGGCACTTGGACTATCTAGGTCCCCTAACGGGCACTTGGACTATGTAAGTTCCCTAGCGGGCACTTAGACTATGTACGTCCCTTAGCGGGCACTTGGACTATGTAGGTTCCCTATCGCGCACTTGGACTATGTAGGTTAACTTGCGGGCCCTTGACAATGTAGGTTAACTAGCGGGCACTTAGACTGTCTAGGTTACCTACCGGGCTCTTGGACTATGTAGGTTAACTAGCGGGCACTTGGACTATGTAGGTAACCTAGCAGACACTGGACAGTCTAGGGTACCTAGCGGGCACCTGGACTGTCTAGGTTAGCTAACAGGAAATTGGAATATCTAGGTTACCTTGCGGGCCCTTGGACTATGTAGGTTAACTAGCGGGCACTTGGAGTATCTAGGTTAACTAGTGGGTCCTTGGACTATCTAGGTTACCTGGCGGGCACTTGGACTATGTAGGTTAACTAGCAGACACTTGGACTATCTAGGTTACCTAGCGGGCACTTGAACTATGTACATACCCTAGCTTGCACGTGGACTATCTAGGTTAACTAGAGGGCCCTTGGACTATGTAGTTTAACTAGCGGGAACTTGGACTATCTAGGTTAACTAGCTGGCACTTGGACTATCTAGGTTAGCTAACGGGCACTTGGACTATCTAAGTTACCTAGCGGGCACTTGGACTATGTACGTCCCCTAGCGGGCACTTGGACTATCTAGGTTAACTAGAGGGCCCTTGGACTATGTATGTTAACTAGCGGGCACATGGACTATCTAGGTTAACTAGCAGGCACTTGGACTATCTAGATTAACTACCAGGCACTTGGATGATGCAGGTTCCCTAGCGGGCACTTGGAGTATCTAGGTTCCCTAACGGGCACTTTGACTATGTAGGTTCCTTAGCGGGCACTTGGACTATGTACGTCCCTTAGCGGGCACTTGGACTATGTAGGTTAACTAGCGGGCACTTGGACGATCTATGTTAACTACCGGGCACTTGGACTATCTAGGTTAACTAGCAGGCACTTGGACTATCTAGATTAACTACCAGGCACTTGGATGATGCAGGTTCCCTAGGGGGCACTTGGAGTATCTAGGTTCCCTAACGGGCACTTTGACTATGTAGGTTCCTTAGCGGGCACTTGGACTATGTACGTCCCTTAGCGGGCACTTGGACTATGTAGGTTAACTAGCGTGCCCTTGGACTATGTAGGTTAACTAGCCGGCACTTAGACTATCTAGGATACCTAGCGGGCACTTGGACTATGTACATACCCTAGCGGGCACTTGGAATATCTAGGTTACCTAGCGGGCACTTGGACTATGTACGTCCCCTAGTGGGCACTAGGACTATCTAGGATAACTAACGGGCACTAGGACTATCTAGGTTAACTAGCCGGCACTTAGACTATCTAGGATACCTAGCGGGCACTTGGACTATGTACATACCCTAGCGGGCACTTGGACTATCTAGGTTACCTAGCGGGGACATGGACTATGTACGTTCCCTAGTGGGCACTTGGACTATCTAGGATAATTAACGGGCACTTGGACTATCTAGGTTAACTAGCGGGCACTTGGTCTATCTAGGTCAGCTAGCGGGCCCTTGGACTATGTAGGTTAACTATCGGGCACTTGGACACTCTAGGTTAACTAGCGGGCACTTGGACGATATAGGTTAACTAGCGGGCACTTGGATTAGCTAGGTTACCTAGTGGGCCCTTGAACTATGTAGGTTAACTAGTTGACCCTTGGACTATCTAGGTTAGCTACCGGGCACTTGGACTATATAGGTAAATTAGCGGGCACGTGGACTATGTGGGTGCCCTAGTGGGCATTTGGACTATATAGATTACCAAGCAGGCACTTGGAATTTGTAGGTTACCTACCGGGCACTTGGACTATCTAGGTTACCTAGCGGGCACTTGGACTATCTAGGTTTTCGAGCGGGCACTTGGACTATATAGATTACTTAGCGGGCACTTGGACTATGTAGGTTACCTAACGGGCACTTGGAATATCTAGGTTACCTAGCGTGCGCTGGGACTATGTAGGTTACCTAGCGGGCACTTAGATTATCTAGGTTAACGAACGGGCACGTGGACTACGTACGTAACCTAGCGGGCACTTGGACAGTCTAGGTTGACTAGCGGGCACTTGGACTATCTAGGTTAACGAATGGGCAATTGGACTATCTATGTTACCTAACAGGAACTTGGACTATGTAGGTTAACTGGCGGACACTTGGACTATCTAGGTTAACTAGCGGGCACTTGGAATATCTAGGTTAACTAGCGGGCACTTGGACAATGCAGGTTCCCTAGCGAGCACTTGGACAATCTAGGTTAACGAATGGGCACTTGGACTATCTAGGTTAGCTAACAGGAACTTGGAATATCTAGGTTACCTAGTGGGCACTTGGACTATGTAGGTTACCTAGCGGGCACTTGGACTATCTAGTTTACCTAACGAGAACTTGGACTATGTAGGTTACCTAGCGGGCACTTGGACTATCTAGGTTACCTAACGGGCACTTGGACTATCTAGGTTTCTTAGCGGGCACTTGGACTATGTAGATTAACTAGCGGGCACTTGGACTATATAGGTTACCTAGAGGGCCCTTGGACTATGTAGGTTACGTAGCGGGCACGTGGACTATCTAGGTTAACGAACGTGCACTTGGACTATGTGGGTAACCTAGCGGACACTTGGACAGTCTAGGTTACCTAGCGGGCACTTGGACTATCTAGGTTAACGAAAGAGCACTTGGACTATGTAGGTTACCTAGCGGGCACTTGGATTATCTAGGTTAGCTAACAGGAACTTGGAATATCTAGGTTACCTAGCGGGCACTTGGACAACGTAGGTTACCTTGCGGGCACTTGTACTATCTAGGTTACCTAACTGGAACTTGGACTATGTAGGTTAACTAGCGGACACTTGGACGATCTAGGTTAACTAGCGGGCACTTGGAATATCTAGGTTAACTATCTGGCCCTTGGACTATGTAGGTTAACTAGCAGGCACTTGGACTATCTAGGTTAACTAGCAGACCGTGGACTATGTAGGTTAACTAGCGGGCACTTGGACTATTTAGGTTAACTAGCGGGCACTTGGACTATCTAGGTTAACTAGCGGGCACTTGCACAATGCAGGTTCCCTAGCGGGCACTTTGACTATGTTGGTTCCCTAACGGGCACTTGGACTATATAGGTTCCCTACGGGCACTTGGACTATCTAGGTACCCTCACGGGCACTTGGAATATGTAGGTTCCCTATCGGGCACTTGGACTATGTAGGTTCCTCAGCGGGCACTTGGACTATGTAGGTTCCCTATCAGGCACTTGGACTATGTAGGTTAACTAGCGGGCACGTGGATGATCAATGTTAACTAGTGGGCACTTTGACTATCTAGATTAACTAGCGGGCAATTGGTCTATCTAGGTTAATTAGCGTGCACTTGTAAAATGCAGGTTCCCTAACGGGCACTTGGACTATGTAGGTTCCTCAGCGGGCACTTGGACTATGTAGGTTCCCTATCGGGCATGGGACTATGTAGGTTAACTAGCGGGACCTTGGACTATCTAGGTTACCTAGCGGGCACTTGGACTATGTAGGTTAACTAGCGGACACTTGGACAATATAGGTTACCTAGCGGGCACTTGAACTATGTACATAACCTAGCGGGCACTTAGACTATCTAGGTTAACTAGAGAGCCCTTGAACTATGTAGGTTAACTAGCGGGCACTTGGATTATCTAGGTTAACTAGCGAGACTTTGTACTATCTAGGTTACCTAGCGGGCACTTGGACTATGTAGGTTCCTCAGCGGGCACTTGGACTATGTAGGTTCCCTAGCGGGCATTGGACTATGTAGGTTAACTAGCGGGACCTTGGACTATCTAGGTTACCTAGCGTGCACTTGGACAATCTAGGTTACCTAGCGGGCACTTGGACTATGTATGTACCCTAGAGGGCACTTGGACTATCTAGGATAACTAGAGGGCCCTTGGTCTATGTAGGATAACTAGCGGGCACTTGGATTATCTAGGTTAACTAGCGGGCACTTGGACGATCTAGGTTAACTAGCGGGCACTTGGAACATCTAGATTAACTAGCGGGCACTTGGACTATGCAGGTTACCTAGCGGGCACTTGGACTACTAAGTTCCCTAACGGGCATTTGGACTATGTAGGTTCCCTAGCGGGCACTTGGATTATGTACGTCCCTTAGCGGGCACTTGGACTATGTAGGTTCCCGATCGGACACTTGGACTATGTAGGTTAACTAGCGGGTCCTTGGACTATGTACGTTCCCTAGTGGGAACTTGGACTATCTAGGTTAACTAACGGGCTGTTATACTATCTAGGTTACCTAGCGGGCACTTGGACTATGTAGATTACCTAGCGGGCACTTGGACTATCTAGGTTACCTAACGGGCACTTGGACTATGCAGAATACCTAGTGGGCACTTGGACTCTCTAGGTTAACTAGCGGGCACTTGGACTATGTAGGTTAACTAGCGGCACTTGGACTATGTAGGTTACCTAACAGGCACTTTGACTATGTAGGTTCCCTAGCGGGCACTTGGACTACTAAGTTCCCTAACGGGCATTTGGACTATCTAGGTTCCCTAACAGGCACTTGGATTATGTAGGTTCCCTATCGGGCACTTGGACTATGTAGGTTCCACAGCGGGCACATGGACTATGTAGGTTCCCTATCGGGCACTTGGACTATGTAGGTTAACTAGCGGGCACTTGGACGATCAAGGTTAACTAGCGGGAACTTGGACTATCTAGGTTAACTAGCGTGCACTTGGACGATCTAGGTTAACTAGCGGGCACTTGTACAATGCAGGTTCCCTAGCGGGCACTTTGACTATGTAGGTTCCCTAGCGGGCACTTGGACTATATAGGTTCCCTACTGGCACTTGGACTATCTAGGTTCCCTAACGGGCACTTGGAATATGTAGGTTCCCTATCGGGCACTTGGACTATGTAGGTTCCTTAGCGGGCACTTGGACTATGTAGGTTAACTAGCGGACACTTGGACTATGTAGGTTATCTAGCAGGCACTTGAACTATCAGGTTAACTAGCGGTCACTTGGACTATCTAGATTAACTAGAGGGCACTTGGACTATGTACGTCCCCTAGCGGGCACTTGGACTATCTAGGTTAACTAGAGGGCACTTGGAATATCTAGGTTGACTAGAGGGCACTTGGACTATGTAGGTTAACTAGCGGGCACTTGCACTATCTAGGTTAAGTAGCGGACCTTGGACTATGTAGGTTAACTAGCGAGCACATGGACTATCTAGATTAACTAGCGGGCACTTGGATGATGCAGGTTCCCTAGCGGGCACTTGGACTATCTAGGTTCCCTAACGGGCACTTGGACTATGTAGGTTCCCTAGCGGGCACTTAGACTATGTACGTCCCTTAGCGGGCACTTGGACTATGTAGGTTCCCTATCGCGCACTTGGACTATGTAGGTTAACTTGCGGGCCCTTGACAATGTAGGTTAACTAGCGGGCACTTAGACTGTCTAGGTTACCTAGCGGGCACTTGGACTATGTACATAACCTAGCGGGCACTTGGACTATCTAGGTGACCTAGCGGGCACTTGGACTATGTACGTCCCCTAGTGGGCACTTGGACTATCTAGGATAACTAACGGGCACTAGGACTATCTAGGTTAACTAGCGGTCACTTAGTGTATCTAGGTTACCTACCGGGCTCTTGGACTATGTAGGTTAACTAGCGGGCACTTGGACTATGTAGGTAACCTAGCGGACACTGGACAGTCTAGGGTACCTAGCGGGCACCTGGACTGTCTAGGTTAGCTAACAGGAAATTGGAATATCTAGGTTACCTTGCGGGCCCTTGGACTTTGTAGGTTAACTAGCGGGCACTTGGACTATCTAGGTTAACTAGTGGGTCCTTGGACTATCTAGGTTACCTGGCGGGCACTTGGACTATGTAGGTTAACTAGCAGACACTTGGAATATCTAGGTTACCTAGCGGGCACTTGAACTATGTACATACCCTAGCTTGCACGTGGACTATCTAGGTTAACTAGAGGGCCCTTGGACTATGTAGTTTAACTAGCGGGAACTTGGACTATCTAGGTTAACTAGCTGGCACTTGGACTATCTAGGTTAGCTAACGGGCACTTGGACTATCTAAGTTACCTAGCGGGCACTTGGACTATGTACGTCCCCTAGCGGGCACTTGGACTATCTAGGTTAACTAGAGGGCCCTTGGACTATGTATGTTAACTAGCGGGCACTTGGACTATCTAGGTTAAGTAGCGGACCTTGGACTATGTAGGTTAACAGGCAGGCCCTTGGACTATGTAGGTTAACTAGCGGGCACTTGGACGATCTAGGTTAACTACCGGGCACTTGGACTATCTAGGTTAACTAGCAGGCACTTGGACTATCTAGATTAACTACCAGGCACTTGGATGATGCAGGTTCCCTAGCGGGCACTTAGAGTATCTAGGTTCCCTAACGGGCACTTGGACTATGTAGGTTCCTTCGCGGGCACTTGGACTATGTACGTCCCTTAGCGGGCACTTGGACTATGTAGGTTAACTAGCGTGCCCTTGGACTATGTAGGTTAACTAGCCGGCACTTAGACTATCTAGGATACCTAGCGGGCACTTGGACTATGTACATACCCTAGCGGGCACTTGGAATATCTAGGTTACCTAGCGGGCACTTGGACTATGTACGTCCCCTAGTGGGCACTAGGACTATCTAGGATAACTAACGGGCACTAGGACTATCTAGGTTAACTAGCCGGCACTTAGACTATCTAGGATACCTAGCGGGCACTTGGACTATGTACATACCCTAGGGGGCACTTGGACTATCTATGTTACCTAGCGGGGACTTGGACTATGTACGTTCCCTAGTGGGCACTTGGACTATCTAGGATAATTAACGGGCACTTGGACTATCTAGGTTAACTAGCGGGCACTTGGTCTATCTAGGTCAGCTAGCGGGCCCTTGGACTATGTAGGTTAACTATCGGGCACTTGGACAATCTAGGTTAACTAGCGGGCACTTGGACGATATAGGTTAACTAGCGGGCACTTGGATTAGCTAGGTTACCTAGTGGGCCCTTGAACTATGTAGGTTAACTAGTTGACCCTTGGACTATCTAGGTTAGCTACCGGGCACTTGGACTATATAGGTAAATTAGCGGGCACTTGGACTATGTGGGTGCCCTAGTGGGCATTTGGACTATATAGATTACCAAGCAGGCACTTGGACTTTGTAGGTTACCTACCGGGCACTTGGACTATCTAGGTTACCTAGCGGGCACTTGGACTATCTAGGTTTTCGAGCGGGCACTTGGACTATCTAGGTTTTCGAGCGGGCACTTGGACTATATAGATTACTTAGCGGGCACTTGGACAATGTAGGTTACCTAACGGGCACTTGGAATATCTAGGTTACCTAGCGTGCGCTGGGACTATGTAGGTTACCTAGCGGGCACTTGGATTATCTAGGTTAACGAACGGGCACTTGGACTATGTAGGTAACCTAGCGGGCACTTGGACAGTCTAGGTTGACTAGCGGGCACTTGGACTATCTAGGTTAACGAATGGGCACTTGGACTATCTATGTTACCTAACAGGAACTTGGACTATGTAGGTTAACTGGCGGACACTTGGACTATCTAGGTTAACTAGCGGGCACTTGGAATATCTAGGTTAACTAGCGGGCACTTGGACAATGCAGGTTCCCTAGCGAGCACTTGTACAATCTAGGTTAACGAATGGGCACTTGGACTATCTAGGTTAGCTAACAGGAACTTGGAATATCTAGGTTACCTAGTGGGCACTTGGACTATGTAGGTTACCTAGCGGGCACTTGGACTATCTAGTTTACCTAACGAGAACTTGGACTATGTAGGTTACCTAGCGGGCACTTGGACTATCTAGGTTACCTAACGGGCACTTGGACTATCTAGGTTTCTTAGCGGGCACTTGGACTATGTAGATTAACTAGCGGGCACTTGGACTATATAGGTTACCTAGAGGGCCCTTGGACTCTGTAGGTTACGTAGCGGGCACGTGGACTATCTAGGTTAACGAACGTGCACTTGGACTATGTGGGTAACCTAGCGGACACTTGGACAGTCTAGGTTACCTAGCGGGCACTTGGACTATCTAGGTTAACGAAAGGGCACTTGGACTATGTAGGTTACCTAGCGGGCACTTGGATTATCTAGGTTAGCTAACAGGAACTTGGAATATCTAGGTTACCTAGCGGGCACTTGGACTACGTAGGTTACCTTGCGGGCACTTGTACTATCTAGGTTACCTAACTGGAACTTGGACTATGTAGGTTAACTAGCGGACACTTGGACGATCTAGGTTAACTAGCGGGCACTTGGAATATCTAGGTTAACTATCTGGCCCTTGGACTATGTAGGTTAACTAGCAGGCACTTGGACTATCTAGGTTAACTAGCGGGTTCAAGGACTATGTAGGTTAACTAGCAGGCACTTGGACTATCTAGGTTAACTAGCAGACCGTGGACTATCTAGGTTAACTAACGGGCTGTTATACTATCTAGGTTACCTAGCGGGCACTTGGACTATCAAGGTTACCTAACGGGCACTTGGACTATGCAGAATACCTAGTGGGCACTTGGACTCTCTAGGTTAACTAGCGGGCACTTGGACTATGTAGGTTAACTAGCGGCACTTGGACTATGTAGGTTACCTAACAGGCACTTTGACTATGTAGGTTCCCTAGCGGGCACTTGGACTACTAAGTTCCCTAACGGGCATTTGGACTATCTAGGTTCCCTAACAGGCACTTGGATTATGTAGGTTCCCTATCGGGCACTTGGACTATGTAGGTTCCACAGCGGGCACATGGACTATGTAGGTTCCCTATCGGGCACTTGGACTATGTAGGTTAACTAGCGGGCACTTGGACGATCAAGGTTAACTAGCGGGAACTTGGACTATCTAGGTTAACTAGCGGGCACTTGGACGATCTAGGTTAACTAGCGGGCACTTGTACAATGCAGGTTCCCTAGCGGGCACTTTGACTATGTAGGTTCCCTAGCGGGCACTTGGACTATATAGGTTCCCTACTGGCACTTGGACTATCTAGGTTCCCTAACGGGCACTTGGAATATGTAGGTTCCCTATCGGGCACTTGGACTATGTAGGTTCCTTAGCGGGCACTTGGACTATGTAGGTTAACTAGCGGACACTTGGACTATGTAGGTTATCTAGCAGGCACTTGAACTATCAGGTTAACTAGCGGTCACTTGGACTATCTAGATTAACTAGAGGGCACTTGGACTATGTACGTCCCCTAGCGGGCACTTGGACTATCTAGGTTAACTAGAGGGCACTTGGAATATCTAGGTTGACTAGAGGGCACTTGGACTATGTAGGTTAACTAGCGGGCACTTGCACTATCTAGGTTAAGTAGCGGACCTTGGACTATGTAGGTTAACTAGCGAGCACATGGACTATCTAGATTAACTAGCGGGCACTTGGATGATGCAGGTTCCCTAGCGGGCACTTGGACTATCTAGGTTCCCTAACGGGCACTTGGACTATGTAGGTTCCCTAGCGGGCACTTAGACTATGTACGTCCCTTAGCGGGCACTTGGACTATGTAGGTTCCCTATCGCGCACTTGGACTATGTAGGTTAACTTGCGGGCCCTTGACAATGTAGGTTAACTAGCGGGCACTTAGACTGTCTAGGTTACCTAGCGGGCACTTGGACTATGTACATAACCTAGCGGGCACTTGGACTATCTAGGTGACCTAGCGGGCACTTGGACTATGTACGTCCCCTAGTGGGCACTTGGACTATCTAGGATAACTAACGGGCACTAGGACTATCTAGGTTAACTAGCGGTCACTTAGTGTATCTAGGTTACCTACCGGGCTCTTGGACTATGTAGGTTAACTAGCGGGCACTTGGACTATGTAGGTAACCTAGCGGACACTGGACAGTCTAGGGTACCTAGCGGGCACCTGGACTGTCTAGGTTAGCTAACAGGAAATTGGAATATCTAGGTTACCTTGCGGGCCCTTGGACTTTGTAGGTTAACTAGCGGGCACTTGGACTATCTAGGTTAACTAGTGGGTCCTTGGACTATCTAGGTTACCTGGCGGGCACTTGGACTATGTAGGTTAACTAGCAGACACTTGGAATATCTAGGTTACCTAGCGGGCACTTGAACTATGTACATACCCTAGCTTGCACGTGGACTATCTAGGTTAACTAGAGGGCCCTTGGACTATGTAGTTTAACTAGCGGGAACTTGGACTATCTAGGTTAACTAGCTGGCACTTGGACTATCTAGGTTAGCTAACGGGCACTTGGACTATCTAAGTTACCTAGCGGGCACTTGGACTATGTACGTCCCCTAGCGGGCACTTGGACTATCTAGGTTAACTAGAGGGCCCTTGGACTATGTATGTTAACTAGCGGGCACTTGGACTATCTAGGTTAAGTAGCAGACCTTGGACTATGTAGGTTAACAGGCAGGCCCTTGGACTATGTAGGTTAACTAGCGGGCACTTGGACGATCTAGGTTAACTACCGGGCACTTGGACTATCTAGGTTAACTAGCAGGCACTTGGACTATCTAGATTAACTACCAGGCACTTGGATGATGCAGGTTCCCTAGCGGGCACTTAGAGTATCTAGGTTCCCTAACGGGCACTTGGACTATGTAGGTTCCTTCGCGGGCACTTGGACTATGTACGTCCCTTAGCGGGCACTTGGACTATGTAGGTTAACTAGCGTGCCCTTGGACTATGTAGGTTAACTAGCCGGCACTTAGACTATCTAGGATACCTAGCGGGCACTTGGACTATGTACATACCCTAGCGGGCACTTGGAATATCTAGGTTACCTAGCGGGCACTTGGACTATGTACGTCCCCTAGTGGGCACTAGGACTATCTAGGATAACTAACGGGCACTAGGACTATGTAGGTTAACTAGCCGGCACTTAGACTATCTAGGATACCTAGCGGGCACTTGGACTATGTACATACCCTAGCGGGCACTTGGAATATCTAGGTTACCTAGCGGGCACTTGGACTATGTACGTCCCCTAGTGGGCACTAGGACTATCTAGGATAACTAACGGGCACTAGGACTATCTAGGTTAACTAGCCGGCACTTAGACTATCTAGGATACCTAGCGGGCACTTGGACTATGTACATACCCTAGGGGGCACTTGGACTATCTATGTTACCTAGCGGGGACTTGGACTATGTACGTTCCCTAGTGGGCACTTGGACTATCTAGGATAATTAACGGGCACTTGGACTATCTAGGTTAACTAGCGGGCACTTGGTCTATCTAGGTCAGCTAGCGGGCCCTTGGACTATGTAGGTTAACTATCGGGCACTTGGACAATCTAGGTTAACTAGCGGGCACTTGGACGATATAGGTTAACTAGCGGGCACTTGGATTAGCTAGGTTACCTAGTGGGCCCTTGAACTATGTAGGTTAACTAGTTGACCCTTGGACTATCTAGGTTAGCTACCGGGCACTTGGACTATATAGGTAAATTAGCGGGCACTTGGACTATGTGGGTGCCCTAGTGGGCATTTGGACTATATAGATTACCAAGCAGGCACTTGGACTTTGTAGGTTACCTACCGGGCACTTGGACTATCTAGGTTACCTAGCGGGCACTTGGACTATCTAGGTTTTCGAGCGGGCACTTGGACTATCTAGGTTTTCGAGCGGGCACTTGGACTATATAGATTACTTAGCGGGCACTTGGACAATGTAGGTTACCTAACGGGCACTTGGAATATCTAGGTTACCTAGCGTGCGCTGGGACTATGTAGGTTACCTAGCGGGCACTTGGATTATCTAGGTTAACGAACGGGCACTTGGACTATGTAGGTAACCTAGCGGGCACTTGGACAGTCTAGGTTGACTAGCGGGCACTTGGACTATCTAGGTTAACGAATGGGCACTTGGACTATCTATGTTACCTAACAGGAACTTGGACTATGTAGGTTAACTGGCGGACACTTGGACTATCTAGGTTAACTAGCGGGCACTTGGAATATCTAGGTTAACTAGCGGGCACTTGGACAATGCAGGTTCCCTAGCGAGCACTTGTACAATCTAGGTTAACGAATGGGCACTTGGACTATCTAGGTTAGCTAACAGGAACTTGGAATATCTAGGTTACCTAGTGGGCACTTGGACTATGTAGGTTACCTAGCGGGCACTTGGACTATCTAGTTTACCTAACGAGAACTTGGACTATGTAGGTTACCTAGCGGGCACTTGGACTATCTAGGTTACCTAACGGGCACTTGGACTATCTAGGTTTCTTAGCGGGCACTTGGACTATGTAGATTAACTAGCGGGCACTTGGACTATATAGGTTACCTAGAGGGCCCTTGGACTCTGTAGGTTACGTAGCGGGCACGTGGACTATCTAGGTTAACGAACGTGCACTTGGACTATGTGGGTAACCTAGCGGACACTTGGACAGTCTAGGTTACCTAGCGGGCACTTGGACTATCTAGGTTAACGAAAGGGCACTTGGACTATGTAGGTTACCTAGCGGGCACTTGGATTATCTAGGTTAGCTAACAGGAACTTGGAATATCTAGGTTACCTAGCGGGCACTTGGACTACGTAGGTTACCTTGCGGGCACTTGTACTATCTAGGTTACCTAACTGGAACTTGGACTATGTAGGTTAACTAGCGGACACTTGGACGATCTAGGTTAACTAGCGGGCACTTGGAATATCTAGGTTAACTATCTGGCCCTTGGACTATGTAGGTTAACTAGCAGGCACTTGGACTATCTAGGTTAACTAGCGGGTTCAAGGACTATGTAGGTTAACTAGCAGGCACTTGGACTATCTAGGTTAACTAGCAGACCGTGGACTATCTAGGTTAACTAACGGGCTGTTATACTATCTAGGTTACCTAGCGGGCACTTGGACTATCAAGGTTACCTAACGGGCACTTGGACTATGCAGAATACCTAGTGGGCACTTGGACTCTCTAGGTTAACTAGCGGGCACTTGGACTATGTAGGTTAACTAGCGGCACTTGGACTATGTAGGTTACCTAACAGGCACTTTGACTATGTAGGTTCCCTAGCGGGCACTTGGACTACTAAGTTCCCTAACGGGCATTTGGACTATCTAGGTTCCCTAACAGGCACTTGGATTATGTAGGTTCCCTATCGGGCACTTGGACTATGTAGGTTCCACAGCGGGCACATGGACTATGTAGGTTCCCTATCGGGCACTTGGACTATGTAGGTTAACTAGCGGGCACTTGGACGATCAAGGTTAACTAGCGGGAACTTGGACTATCTAGGTTAACTAGCGGGCACTTGGACGATCTAGGTTAACTAGCGGGCACTTGTACAATGCAGGTTCCCTAGCGGGCACTTTGACTATGTAGGTTCCCTAGCGGGCACTTGGACTATATAGGTTCCCTACTGGCACTTGGACTATCTAGGTTCCCTAACGGGCACTTGGAATATGTAGGTTCCCTATCGGGCACTTGGACTATGTAGGTTCCTTAGCGGGCACTTGGACTATGTAGGTTAACTAGCGGACACTTGGACTATGTAGGTTATCTAGCAGGCACTTGAACTATCAGGTTAACTAGCGGTCACTTGGACTATCTAGATTAACTAGAGGGCACTTGGACTATGTACGTCCCCTAGCGGGCACTTGGACTATCTAGGTTAACTAGAGGGCACTTGGAATATCTAGGTTGACTAGAGGGCACTTGGACTATGTAGGTTAACTAGCGGGCACTTGCACTATCTAGGTTAAGTAGCGGACCTTGGACTATGTAGGTTAACTAGCGAGCACATGGACTATCTAGATTAACTAGCGGGCACTTGGATGATGCAGGTTCCCTAGCGGGCACTTGGACTATCTAGGTTCCCTAACGGGCACTTGGACTATGTAGGTTCCCTAGCGGGCACTTAGACTATGTACGTCCCTTAGCGGGCACTTGGACTATGTAGGTTCCCTATCGCGCACTTGGACTATGTAGGTTAACTTGCGGGCCCTTGACAATGTAGGTTAACTAGCGGGCACTTAGACTGTCTAGGTTACCTAGCGGGCACTTGGACTATGTACATAACCTAGCGGGCACTTGGACTATCTAGGTGACCTAGCGGGCACTTGGACTATGTACGTCCCCTAGTGGGCACTTGGACTATCTAGGATAACTAACGGGCACTAGGACTATCTAGGTTAACTAGCGGTCACTTAGTGTATCTAGGTTACCTACCGGGCTCTTGGACTATGTAGGTTAACTAGCGGGCACTTGGACTATGTAGGTAACCTAGCGGACACTGGACAGTCTAGGGTACCTAGCGGGCACCTGGACTGTCTAGGTTAGCTAACAGGAAATTGGAATATCTAGGTTACCTTGCGGGCCCTTGGACTTTGTAGGTTAACTAGCGGGCACTTGGACTATCTAGGTTAACTAGTGGGTCCTTGGACTATCTAGGTTACCTGGCGGGCACTTGGACTATGTAGGTTAACTAGCAGACACTTGGAATATCTAGGTTACCTAGCGGGCACTTGAACTATGTACATACCCTAGCTTGCACGTGGACTATCTAGGTTAACTAGAGGGCCCTTGGACTATGTAGTTTAACTAGCGGGAACTTGGACTATCTAGGTTAACTAGCTGGCACTTGGACTATCTAGGTTAGCTAACGGGCACTTGGACTATCTAAGTTACCTAGCGGGCACTTGGACTATGTACGTCCCCTAGCGGGCACTTGGACTATCTAGGTTAACTAGAGGGCCCTTGGACTATGTATGTTAACTAGCGGGCACTTGGACTATCTAGGTTAAGTAGCAGACCTTGGACTATGTAGGTTAACAGGCAGGCCCTTGGACTATGTAGGTTAACTAGCGGGCACTTGGACGATCTAGGTTAACTACCGGGCACTTGGACTATCTAGGTTAACTAGCAGGCACTTGGACTATCTAGATTAACTACCAGGCACTTGGATGATGCAGGTTCCCTAGCGGGCACTTAGAGTATCTAGGTTCCCTAACGGGCACTTGGACTATGTAGGTTCCTTCGCGGGCACTTGGACTATGTACGTCCCTTAGCGGGCACTTGGACTATGTAGGTTAACTAGCGTGCCCTTGGACTATGTAGGTTAACTAGCCGGCACTTAGACTATCTAGGATACCTAGCGGGCACTTGGACTATGTACATACCCTAGCGGGCACTTGGAATATCTAGGTTACCTAGCGGGCACTTGGACTATGTACGTCCCCTAGTGGGCACTAGGACTATCTAGGATAACTAACGGGCACTAGGACTATCTAGGTTAACTAGCCGGCACTTAGACTATCTAGGATACCTAGCGGGCACTTGGACTATGTACATACCCTAGGGGGCACTTGGACTATCTATGTTACCTAGCGGGGACTTGGACTATGTACGTTCCCTAGTGGGCACTTGGACTATCTAGGATAATTAACGGGCACTTGGACTATCTAGGTTAACTAGCGGGCACTTG
Source organism: Tenrec ecaudatus (assembly GCF_050624435.1). Classification (NCBI taxonomy): domain Eukaryota; kingdom Metazoa; phylum Chordata; class Mammalia; order Afrosoricida; family Tenrecidae; genus Tenrec; species Tenrec ecaudatus. Next base: position 69,343,525 of record NC_134548.1, on the reverse strand, counting down.
GTCTATCTAGGTCAGCTAGCGGGCCCTTGGACTATGTAGGTTAACTATCGGGCACTTGGACAATCTAGGTTAACTAGCGGGCACTTGGACGATATAGGTTAACTAGCGGGCACTTGGATTAGCTAGGTTACCTAGTGGGCCCTTGAACTATGTAGGTTAACTAGTTGACCCTTGGACTATCTAGGTTAGCTACCGGGCACTTGGACTATATAGGTAAATTAGCGGGCACTTGGACTATGTGGGTGCCCTAGTGGGCATTTGGACTATATAGATTACCAAGCAGGCACTTGGACTTTGTAGGTTACCTACCGGGCACTTGGACTATCTAGGTTACCTAGCGGGCACTTGGACTATCTAGGTTTTCGAGCGGGCACTTGGACTATCTAGGTTTTCGAGCGGGCACTTGGACTATATAGATTACTTAGCGGGCACTTGGACAATGTAGGTTACCTAACGGGCACTTGGAATATCTAGGTTACCTAGCGTGCGCTGGGACTATGTAGGTTACCTAGCGGGCACTTGGATTATCTAGGTTAACGAACGGGCACTTGGACTATGTAGGTAACCTAGCGGGCACTTGGACAGTCTAGGTTGACTAGCGGGCACTTGGACTATCTAGGTTAACGAATGGGCACTTGGACTATCTATGTTACCTAACAGGAACTTGGACTATGTAGGTTAACTGGCGGACACTTGGACTATCTAGGTTAACTATCTGGCCCTTGGACTATGTAGGTTAACTAGCAGGCACTTGGACTATCTAGGTTAACTAGCGGGTTCAAGGACTATGTAGGTTAACTAGCAGGCACTTGGACTATCTAGGTTAACTAGCAGACCGTGGACTATGTAGGTTAACTAGCGGGCACTTGGACTATTTAGGTTAACTAGCGGGCACTTGGACTATCTAGGTTAACTAGCGGGCACTTGCACAATGCAGGTTCCCTAGCGGGCACTTTGACTATGTTGGTTCCCTAACGGGCACTTGGACTATATAGGTTCCCTACGGGCACTTGGACTATATAGGTACCCTCACGGGCACTTGGAATATGTAGGTTCCCTATCGGGCACTTGGACTATGTAGGTTCCTCAGCGGGCACTTGGACTATGTAGGTTCCCTATCAGGCACTTGGACTATGTAGGTTAACTAGCGGGCACGTGGATGATCAATGTTAACTAGTGGGCACTTTGACTATCTAGATTAACTAGCAGGCAATTGGTCTATCTAGGTTAATTAGCGTGCACTTGTAAAATGCAGGTTCCCTAACGGGCACTTGGACTATGTAGGTTCCTCAGCGGGCACTTGGACTATGTAGGTTCCCTATCGGGCATGGGACTATGTAGGTTAACTAGCGGGACCTTGGACTATCTAGGTTACCTAGCGGGCACTTGGACTATGTAGGTTAACTAGCGGACACTTGGACAATATAGGTTACCTAGCGGGCACTTGAACTATGTACATAACCTAGCGGGCACTTAGACTATCTAGGTTAACTAGAGAGCCCTTGAACTATGTAGGTTAACTAGCGGGCACTTGGATTATCTAGGTTAACTAGCGAGACTTTGTACTATCTAGGTTACCTAGCGGGCACTTGGACCATGTAGGTTCCTCAGCGGGCACTTGGACTATGTAGGTTCCCTAGCGGGCATTGGACTATGTAGGTTAACTAGCGGGACCTTGGACTATCTAGGTTACCTAGCGTGCACTTGGACAATCTAGGTTACCTAGCGGGCACTTGGACTATGTATGTACCCTAGAGGGCACTTGGACTATCTAGGTTAACTAGAGGGCCCTTGGTCTATGTAGGATAACTAGCGGGCACTTGGACGATCTAGGTTAACTAGCGGGCACTTGGACGATCTAGGTTAACTAGCGGGCACTTGGAACATCTAGATTAACTAGCGGGCACTTGGACTATGCAGGTTACCTAGCGGGCACTTGGACTACTAAGTTCCCTAACGGGCATTTGGACTATGTAGGTTCCCTAGCGGGCACTTGGATTATGTACGTCCCTTAGCGGGCACTTGGACTATGTAGGTTCCCGATCGGACACTTGGACTATGTAGGTTAACTAGCGGGTCCTTGGACTATGTACGTTCCCTTGTGGGAACTTGGACTATCTAGGTTAACTAACGGGCTGTTATACTATCTAGGTTACCTAGCGGGCACTTGGACTATGTAGATTACCTAGCGGGCACTTGGACTATCTAGGTTACCTAACGGGCACTTGGACTATGCAGAATACCTAGTGGGCACTTGGACTCTCTAGGTTAACTAGCGGGCACTTGGACTATGTAGGTTAACTAGCGGCACTTGGACTATGTAGGTTACCTAACAGGCACTTTGACTATGTAGGTTCCCTAGCGGGCAGTTGGACTACTAAGTTCCCTAACGGGCATTTGGACTATCTAGGTTCCCTAACAGGCACTTGGATTATGTAGGTTCCCTATCGGGCACTTGGACTATGTAGGTTCCACAGCGGGCACATGGACTATGTAGGTTCCCTATCGGGCACTTGGACTATGTAGGTTAACTAGCGGGCACTTGGACGATCAAGGTTAACTAGCGGGAACTTGGACTATCTAGGTTAACTAGCGGGCACTTGGACGATCTAGGTTAACTAGCGGGCACTTGTACAATGCAGGTTCCCTAGCGGGCACTTTGACTATGTAGGTTCCCTAGCGGGCACTTGGACTATATAGGTTCCCTACTGGCACTTGGACTATCTAGGTTCCCTAACGGGCACTTGGAATATGTAGGTTCCCTATCGGGCACTTGGACTATGTAGGTTCCTTAGCGGGCACTTGGACTATGTAGGTTAACTAGCGGACACTTGGACTATGTAGGTTATCTAGCAGGCACTTGAACTATCAGGTTAACTAGCGGTCACTTGGACTATCTAGATTAACTAGAGGGCACTTGGACTATGTACGTCCCCTAGCGGGCACTTGGACTATCTAGGTTAACTAGAGGGCACTTGGAATATCTAGGTTGACTAGAGGGCACTTGGACTATGTAGGTTAATTAGCGGGCACTTGCACTATCTAGGTTAAGTAGCGGACCTTGGACTATGTAGGTTAACTAGCGAGCACATGGACTATCTAGATTAACTAGCGGGCACTTGGATGATGCAGGTTCCCTAGCGGGCACTTGGACTATCTAGGTTCCCTAACGGGCACTTGGACTATGTAGGTTCCCTAGCGGGCACTTAGACTATGTACGTCCCTTAGCGGGCACTTGGACTATGTAGGTTCCCTATCGCGCACTTGGACTATGTAGGTTAACTTGCGGGCCCTTGACAATGTAGGTTAACTAGCGGGCACTTAGACTGTCTAGGTTACCTAGCGGGCACTTGGACTATGTACATAACCTAGCGGGCACTTGGACTATCTAGGTGACCTAGCGGGCACTTGGACTATGTACGTCCCCTAGTGGGCACTTGGACTATCTAGGATAACTAACGGGCACTAGGACTATCTAGGTTAACTAGCGGTCACTTAGTGTATCTAGGTTACCTACCGGGCTCTTGGACTATGTAGGTTAACTAGCGGGCACTTGGACTATGTAGGTAACCTAGCGGACACTGGACAGTCTAGGGTACCTAGCGGGCACCTGGACTGTCTAGGTTAGCTAACAGGAAATTGGAATATCTAGGTTACCTTGCGGGCCCTTGGACTTTGTAGGTTAACTAGCGGGCACTTGGACTATCTAGGTTAACTAGTGGGTCCTTGGACTATCTAGGTTACCTGGCGGGCACTTGGACTATGTAGGTTAACTAGCAGACACTTGGAATATCTAGGTTACCTAGCGGGCACTTGAACTATGTACATACCCTAGCTTGCACGTGGACTATCTAGGTTAACTAGAGGGCCCTTGGACTATGTAGTTTAACTAGCGGGAACTTGGACTATCTAGGTTAACTAGCTGGCACTTGGACTATCTAGGTTAGCTAACGGGCACTTGGACTCTCTAAGTTACCTAGCGGGCACTTGGACTATGTACGTCCCCTAGCGGGCACTTGGACTATCTAGGTTAACTAGAGGGCCCTTGGACTATGTATGTTAACTAGCGGGCACTTGGACTATCTAGGTTAAGTAGCGGACCTTGGACTATGTAGGTTAACAGGCAGGCCCTTGGACTATGTAGGTTAACTAGCGGGCACTTGGACGATCTAGGTTAACTACCGGGCACTTGGACTATCTAGGTTAACTAGCAGGCACTTGGACTATCTAGATTAACTACCAGGCACTTGGATGATGCAGGTTCCCTAGCGGGCACTTGGAGTATCTAGGTTACCTAACTGGCACTTGGACTATGTAGGTTCCTTCGCGGGCACTTGGACTATGTACGTCCCTTAGCGGGCACTTGGACTATGTAGGTTAACTAGCGTGCCCTTGGACTATGTAGGTTAACTAGCCGGCACTTAGACTATCTAGGATACCTAGCGGGCACTTGGACTATGTACATACCCTAGCGGGCACTTGGAATATCTAGGTTACCTAGCGGGCACTTGGACTATGTACGTCCCCTAGTGGGCACTAGGACTATCTAGGATAACTAACGGGCACTAGGACTATCTAGGTTAACTAGCCGGCACTTAGACTATCTAGGATACCTAGCGGGCACTTGGACTATGTACATACCCTAGCGGGCACTTGGACTATCTATGTTACCTAGCGGGGACTTGGACTATGTACGTTCCCTAGTGGGCACTTGGACTATCTAGGATAATTAACGGGCACTTGGACTATCTAGGTTAACTAGCGGGCACTTGGTCTATCTAGGTTAACTAGCGGGCACTTGGACGATATAGGTTAACTAGCGGGCACTTGGATTAGCTAGGTTACCTAGTGGGCCCTTGAACTATGTAGGTTAACTAGTTGACCCTTGGACTATCTAGGTTAGCTACCGGGCACTTGGACTATATAGGTAAATTAGCGGGCACTTGGACTATGTGGGTGCCCTAGTGGGCATTTGGACTATATAGATTACCAAGCAGGCACTTGGACTTTGTAGGTTACCTACCGGGCACTTGGACTATCTAGGTTACCTAGCGGGCACTTGGACTATCTAGGTTTTCGAGCGGGCACTTGGACTATATAGATTACTTAGCGGGCACTTGGACAATGTAGGTTACCTAACGGGCACTTGGAATATCTAGGTTACCTAGCGTGCGCTGGGACTATGTAGGTTACCTAGCGGGCACTTGGATTATCTAGGTTAACGAACGGGCACTTGGACTATGTAGGTAACCTAGCGGGCACTTGGACAGTCTAGGTTGACTAGCGGGCACTTGGACTATCTAGGTTAACGAATGGGCACTTGGACTATCTATGTTACCTAACAGGAACTTGGACTATGTAGGTTAACTGGCGGACACTTGGACTATCTAGGTTAACTAGCGGGCACTTGGAATATCTAGGTTAACTAGCGGGCACTTGGACAATGCAGGTTCCCTAGCGAGCACTTGTACAATCTAGGTTAACGAATGGGCACTTGGACTATCTAGGTTAGCTAACAGGAACTTGGAATATCTAGGTTAACTAGTGGGCACTTGGACTATGTAGGTTACCTAGCGGGCACTTGGACTATCTAGTTTACCTAACGAGAAATTGGACTATGTAGGTTAACTAGCGGGCACTTGGACTATCTAGGTTAACGAACGGGCACTTGGATTATGTAGGTAACCAAATGGGCACTTGGACAGTCTAGGTTACGTAGCGGGCACTTGGACAATCTAGGTTAACGAATGGGCACTTGGACTATGTAGGTTACCTCGCGGGCACTTGGACTATCTAGGTTAGCTAACAGGAACTTGGAATATCTAGGTTACCTAGCGGGCACTTGGACTATGTAGGTTACCTAGTGGGCACTTGGACTATCTAGGTTACCTAACGGGAACTTGGACTATGTAGGTTAACTATCGGACACTTGGACGATCTAGGTTTACTAACGGGCACTTGGAATAACTAGGTTAACTAGCGGGCACTTGGACAATGCAGTTCCCTAACGGGCACATTTACTATTTAGGTTCCTAGCGGGCACTTAGAATATATAGTTTTCCTACGGGCACTTGGACTATCTAGGTTCCCTACGGGCACTTGGACTATCTAGGTTCCCTATCGGGCACTTGGAATATGTAGGTTCCTCAGTGGGCACTTGGACTACGTAGGTTCCCTATTGGGCACTTGGACTACGTAGGTTCCCTACTGGGCACTTGGACTATGTAGGTTAACTAGCGGGCCCTTGGACTATCTAGGTTACCTAGTGGGCACTTGGACTATGTACGTTAACTAGCGGACACTTGGACTATCTAAGTTACCTAGTGGGCAGTTGGACTATGTACGTCCCCTAGCGGGCACTTGGACGATCTAGTTTAACTAGAGGGCCCATGGACTATGTAGGTCAACTAGCGGGCCCTTGGACTATGTAGATTAACTAGCGGGCACTTGGACGATCTAGGTTAACTAGCGGGCACTTGGACGATGCAGGAACCTAGCGGGCACTTGGACTATCTAGGTTAACTAGTTGGTCCTTGGACTATCTAGGTTAACTAGCGGGCACCTGGACTATGTAGGTTAAATAGCAGACACTTGGACTATCTCGGTTACCTAGCGGGCACTTGAACTATGTACATATCCTAGCTTGCACGTGGACTATCTAGGTTAACTAGAGGGCCCTTGGACTATGTAGTTTAACTAGCGGGAACTTGGACTATCTAGGTTAACTAGCGGGCACTTGGACTATCTATTTTAGCTAACGGGCACTTGGACTATCTAGGTTACCTAGCGGGCACTTGGACTTTGTACGTCCCCTAGCGGGCACTTGGACTATCTAGGTTAACTAGAGGGCCTTTGGACTATATATGTTAACTAGCGGGCACTTGGACTATCTAGTTTAAGTAGCGGACCTTGGACTATGTAGGTTAACAGGCAGGCCCTTGGACTATGTAGGTTAACTAGCGGGCACTTGGACGATCTAGGTTAACTACCGGGCCCTTGGACTATCTAGGTTAACTAGCTTCACTTGGATGATGCAGGTTCCCTAGCGGGCACTTGGATTATCTAGGTTCCCTAACGGGCACTTGGACTATGTAGGTTCCTTAGCGGGCACTTGGACTATGTACGTCCCTTAGCGGGCACTTGGACTATGTAGGTTAACTAGCGTGCCCTTGGACTTTGTAGGTTAACTAGCCGGCACTTAGACTATCTAGGATACCTAGCGGGCACTTGGACTATGTACATACCCTAGCGGCCACTTGGACTATCTAGGTTACCTAGCGGGCACTTGGAATATCTATGTTATTAACGGGAACTTGGACTATGTAGGTAACCCAGCGGACACTTGGACAGTCTAGGTTACCTAGCGGGCACTTGGACTTCTAGGTTAACGAACGGGCACTTGGACTATGTAGGTTGCCTAGCGGGCACTTGAACTATCTAGGTTAGGTAACGGGCACTTGGACTATCTAGGTTACCTAGCGGGAACTTGGACTATGTAGGTTACCTTGCGGGCACTTGGACTATCTAGGTTAACGAACGTGCACTTGGACTATGTAGGTAACCTAGAGGGCACTTGGACAGTCTAGGTTACGTAGCAGGCACTTGGACTATCTACGTTACCAAACAGAAACTTGGAATATCTAGGTTACCTAGCGGGCACTTGGATTATGTAGGTTACCTTGTGGGCACTTGGACTATCTAGGTTACCTAACGGGAAATTGGACTATGTAGCTTAACTAGCGGACTCTTGGACGATCTAGGTTACCTAGCGGGCACTTGGAATATCTAGGTTAACTAGCGGGCCCTTGGACTATGTAGGTTAACTAGCGGGCACTTGGACTATCTAGGTAAACTAGCGGGTTCTGGACTATGTATGTTAACTAGCGGGCACTTGGACAATGCAGGTTCCCTAGCGGGCACTTTGACTATGTAGGTTCCCTAGCGGGCACTTGGACTATATATGTTCCCTAGCGGGCACTTGGACTATCTAGGTTCCCTAGCGGGCACTTGTACTATGTAGGTTAACTAGCGGACACTTGGACGATCTAGGTTAACTAGCGGGTACTTGGACTATGTAGGTTAACTAGAGGCACTTGGACTATCTACGTTAACTAGCGGGGCCCTTGGACTATGTAGAGTCCCTAGCGGGCACTTGGACTACGTAGGTTCCTTAGCGGACACTTGGACTCTGTATGTTCCCTAGCGGGCACTTGGACTATGTATGTTCCCTACGGACACTTGAACTATGTAAGTTAACTACCGGGCACTTGGACTATGTAGGTTAACTAGCGGGCCCTTGGACTATCTAGGTTACCTAGCGGGCACTTGGACTATGTAGGTTAACTACTGGGCACTTGTACTATCTAGGTTACCGAACGGGCATTTGGACTATGTAGGTAACCTAGCGGGCACTTGGGCAGTCTAGGTTACCTAGCGGGCACTTGGACTTCTAGGTTAACGAACGGGCACTTGGACTATGTAGGTTGCCTAGCGGGCACTTGAAATATCTAGGTTAGGTAACGGGCACTTGGACTATCTAGGTTACCTAGCGGGAACTTGGACTATGTAGGTTACCTTGCGGGCACTTGGACTATCTAGGTTAACGAACGTGCACTTGGACTATGTAGGTAACCTAGAGGGCACTTGGACAGTCTAGGTTACCTAGCAGGCACTTGGACTATCTACGTTACCAAACAGAAACTTGGAATATCTAGGTTACCTAGCGGGCACTTGGATTATGTAGGTTACCTTGTGGGCACTTGGACTATCTAGGTTACCTAACGGGAAATTGGACTATGTAGCTTAACTAGCGGACTCTTGGACGATCTAGGTTACCTAGCGGGCACTTGGAATATCTAGGTTAACTAGCGGGCCCTTGGACTATGTAGGTTAACTAGCGGGCACTTGGACTATCTAGGTAAACTAGCGGGTTCTGGACTATGTATGTTAACTAGCGGGCACTTGGACAATGCAGGTTCCCTAGCGGGCACTTTGACTATGTAGGTTCCCTAGCGGGCACTTGGACTATATATGTTCCCTAGCGGGCACTTGGACTATCTAGGTTCCCTAGCGGGCACTTGTACTATGTAGGTTAACTAGCGGACACTTGGACGATCTAGGTTAACTAGCGGGTACTTGGACTATGTAGGTTAACTAGAGGCACTTGGACTATCTACGTTAACTAGCGGGGCCCTTGGACTATGTAGAGTCCCTAGCGGGCACTTGGACTACGTAGGTTCCTTAGCGGACACTTGGACTCTGTATGTTCCCTAGCGGGCACTTGGACTATGTATGTTCCCTACGGACACTTGAACTATGTAAGTTAACTACCGGGCACTTGGACTATGTAGGTTAACCAGCGGGCCCTTGGACTATCTAGGTTACCTAGCGGGCACTTGGACTATGTAGGTTAACTACAGGGCACTTGTACTATCTAGGTTACCGAACGGGCATTTGGACTATGTAGGTAACCTAGCGGGCACTTGGGCAGTCTAGGTTACCTAGCGGGCACTTGAACTTCTAGGTTAACGAACGGGCACTTGGACTATGTATGTTGCATAGCGGGCAATTGGACTATCTAGGTTAGGTAACGGGCACATGGACTATCTAGGTTACCTAGCGGGAACTTGGACTATGTAGGTTACCTAGCGGGCACTTGGACTATCTAGGTTTCTTAGCGGGCACTTGGACTATGTAGATTAACTAGCGGGCACTTGGACTATATAGGTTACCTAGAGGGCCCTTGGACTATGTAGGTTACGTAGCGGGCACGTGGACTATCTAGGTTAACGAACGTGCACTTGGACTATGTGGGTAACCTAGCGGACACTTGGACAGTCTAGGTTACCTAGCGGGCACTTGGACTATCTAGGTTAACGAAAGGGCACTTGGACTATGTAGGTTACCTAGCGGGCACTTGGATTATCTAGGTTAGCTAACAGGAACTTGGAATATCTAGGTTACCTAGCGGGCACTTGGACTACGTAGGTGCCTTGCGGGCACTTGTACTATCTAGGTTACCTAACTGGAACTTGGACTATGTAGGTTAACTAGCGGACACTTGGACGATCTAGGTTAACTAGGGGGCACTTGGAATATCTAGGTTAACTATCTGGCCCTTGGACTATGTAGGTTAACTAGCGGGCACTTGGACTATCTAGGTTAACTAGCGGGTTCAAGGACTATGTAGGTTAACTAGCAGGCACTTGGACTATCTAGGTTAACTAGCAGACCGTGGACTATGTAGGTTAACTAGCGGGCACTTGGACTATTTAGGTTAACTAGCGGGCACTTGGATTATCTAGGTTAGCTAACAGGAACTTGGAATATCTAGGTTACCTAGCGGGCACTTGGAATACGTAGGTTACCTTGCGAGCACTTGTACTATCTAGGTTACCTAACTGGAACTTGGACTATGTAGGTTAACTTGCGGACACTTGGACGATCTGGGTTAACTAGCGGGCACTTGGAATATCTAGGTTAACTATCTGGCCCTTGGACTATGTAGGTTAACTAGCGGGCACTTGGACTATCTAGGTTAACTAGCGGGTTCAAGGACTATGTAGGTTAACTAGCAGGCACTTGGACTATCTAGGTTAACTAGCAGACCGTGGACTATGTAGGTTAACTAGCGGGCACTTGGACGATCAAGGTTAACTAGCGGGAACTTGGACTATCTAGGTTAACTAGCGGGCACTTGGACGATCTAGGTTAACTAGCGGGCACTTGTACAATGCAGGTTCCCTAGCGGGCACTTTGACTATGTAGGTTCCCTAGCGGGCACTTGGATTATATAGGTTCCCTACTGGCACTTGGACTATCTAGGTTCCCTAACGGGCACTTGGAATATGTAGGTTCCCTATCGGGCACTTGGACTATGTAGGTTCCTCAGCGGGCACTTGGACTATGTAGGTTAACTAGCGGACACTTGGACTATGTAGGTTATCTAGCAGGCACTTGAACTATCAGGTTAATTAGCGGTCACTTGGACTATCTAGATTAACTAGAGGGCACTTGGACTATGTACGTCCCCTAGCGGGCACTTGGACTATCTAGGTTAACTAGAGGGCACTTGGAATATCTAGGTTAACTAGAGGGCACTTGGACTATGTAGGTTAACTAGCGGGCACTTGCACTATCTAGGTTAAGTAGCGGACCTTGGACTATGTAGGTTAACTAGCGAGCACATGGACTATCTAGATTAACTAGCGGGCACTTGGATGATGCAGGTTCCCTAGCGGGCACTTGGACTATCTAGGTTCCCTAACGGGCACTTGGACTATGTAGGTTCCCTAGCGGGCACTTAGACTATGTACGTCCCTTAGCGGGCACTTGGACTATGTAGGTTCCCTATCGCGCACTTGGACTATGTAGGTTAACTTGCGGGCCCTTGACAATGTAGGTTAACTAGCGGGCACTTAGACTGTCTAGGTTACCTAGCGGGCACTTGGACTATGTACATAACCTAGCGGGCACTTGGACTATCTAGGTGACCTAGCGGGCACTTGGACTATGTACGTCCCCTAGTGGGCACTTGGACTATCTAGGATAACTAACGGGCACTAGGACTATCTAGGTTAACTAGCGGTCACTTGGTGTATCTAGGTTACCTACCGGGCACTTGGACTATGTAGGTTAACTAGCGGGCACTTGGACTATGTAGGTAACCTAGCGGACACTGGACAGTCTAGGGTACCTAGCGGGCACCTGGACTGTCTAGGTTAGCTAACAGGAAATTGGAATATCTAGGTTACCTTGCGGGCCCTTGAACTATGTAGGTTAACTAGCGGGCACTTGGACTATCTAGGTTAACTAGTGGGTCCTTGGACTATCTAGGTTACCTGGCGGGCACTTGGACTATGTAGGTTAACTGGCAGACACTTGGACTATCTAGGTTACCTAGCGGGCACTTGAACTATGTACATACCCTAGCTTGCACGTGGAGTATCTAGGTTAACTAGAGGGCCCTTGGACTATGTAGTTTAACTAGCGGGAACTTGGACTATCTAGGTTAACTAGCTGGCACTTGGACTATCTAGGTTAGCTAACGGGCACTTGGACTATCTAAGTTACCTAGCGGGCACTTGGACTATGTACGTCCCCTAGCGGGCACTTGGACTATCTAGGTTAACTAGAGGGCCCTTGGACTATGTATGTTAACTAGCGGGCACTTGGACTATCTAGGTTAAGTAGCGGACCTTGGACTATGTAGGTTAACAGGCAGGCCCTTGGCCTATGTAGGTTAACTAGTGGGCACTTGGACGATCTAGGTTAACTACCGGGCACTTGGACTATCTAGGTTAACTAGCAGGCACTTGGACTATCTAGATTAACTACCAGGCACTTGGATGATGCAGGTTGCCTAGCGGGCACTTGGAGTATCTAGGTTCCCTAACGGGCACTTGGACTATGTAGGTTCCTTAGCGGGCACTTGGACTATGTACGTCCCTTAGCGGGCACTTGGACTATGTAGGTTAACTAGCGTGCCCTTGGACTATGTAGGTTAACTAGCCGGCACTTAGACTATCTAGGATACCTAGCGGGCACTTGGACTATGTACATACCCTAGCGGGCACTTGGAATATCTAGGTTACCTAGCGGGCACTTGGACTATGTACGTCCCCTAGTGGGCACTAGGACTATCTAGGATAACTAACGATCACTAGGACTATCTAGGTTAACTAGCCGGCACTTAGACTATCTAGGATACCTAGCGGGCACTTGGACTATGTACATACCCTAGCGGGCACTTGGACTATCTAGGTTACCTAGCGCGGACTTGGACTATGTACGTTCCCTAGTGGGCACTTGGACTATCTAGGATAATTAACGGGCACTTGGACTATCTAGGTTAACTAGCGGGCACTTGGTCTATCTAGGTCAGCTAGCGGGCCCTTGGACTATGTAGGTTAACTATCGGGCACTTGGACAATCTAGGTTAACTAGCGGGCACTTGGACGATATAGGTTAACTAGCGGGCACTTGGATTAGCTAGGTTACCTAGTGGGCCCTTGAACTATGTAGGTTAACTAGTTGACCCTTGGACTATCTAGGTTAGCTACCGGGCACTTGGACTATATAGGTAAATTAGCGGGCACTTGGACTATGTGGGTGCCCTAGTGGGCATTTGGACTATATAGATTACCAAGCAGGCACTTGGACTTTGTAGGTTACCTACCGGGCACTTGGACTATCTAGGTTACCTAGCGGGCACTTGGACTATCTAGGTTTTCGAGCGGGCACTTGGACTATATAGATTACTTAGCGGGCACTTGGACTATGTAGGTTACCTAACGGGCACTTGGAATATCTAGGTTACCTAGCGTGCGCTGGGACTATGTAGGTTACCTAGCGGGCACTTGGATTATCTAGGTTAACGAACGGGCACTTGGACTATGTTGGTAACCTAGCGGGCACTTGGACAGTCTAGGTTGACTAGCGGGCACTTGGACTATCTAGGTTAACGAATGGGCACTTGGACTATCTATGTTACCTAACAGGAACTTGGACTATGTAGGTTAACTGGCGGACACTTGGACTATCTAGGTTAACTAGCGGGCACTTGGAATATCTAGGTTAACTAGCGGGCACTTGGACAATGCAGGTTCCCTAGCGAGCACTTGGACAATCTAGGTTAACGAATGGGCACTTGGACTATCTAGGTTAGCTAACAGGAACTTGGAATATCTAGGTTACCTAGTGGGCACTTGGACTATGTAGGTTACCTAGCGGGCACTTGGACTATCGAGTTTACCTAACGAGAACTTGGACTATGTAGGTTAACTAGCGGGCACTTGGACTATCTAGGTTAACGAACGGGCACTTGGATTATGTAGGTAACCAAATGGGCACTTGGACAGTCTTGGTTACCTAGCGGGCACTTGGACAATCTAGGTTAACGAATGGGCACTTGGACTATGTAGGTTACCTCGCGGGCACTTGGACTATCTAGGTTAGCTAACAGGAACTTGGAATATCTAGGTTACCTAGCGGGCACTTGGACTATGTAGGTTACCTAGCGGGCACTTGGACTATCTAGGTTACCTAACGGGAACTTGGACTATGTAGGTTAACTATCGGACACTTGGACGATCTAGGTTAACTAGCGGGCACTTGGAATAACTAGGTTAACTAGCGGGCACTTGGACAATACAGTTCCCTAACGGGCACATTTACTATTTAGGTTCCTAGCGGGCACTTAGAATATATAGTTTTCCCACGGGCACTTGGACGATCTAGGTTCCCTACGGGCACTTGGACTATCTAGGTTCCCTATCGGGCACTTGGAATATGTAGGTTCCTCAGCGGGCACTTGGACTACGTAGGTTCCCTATTGGGCACTTGGACTACGTAGGTTCCCTATTGGGCACTTGGACTATGTAGGTTAACTAGCGGGCCCTTGGACTATCTAGGTTACCTAGCGGGCACTTGGACTATGTACGTTAACTAGCGGACACTTGGACTATCTAAGTTACCTAGTGGGAAGTTGGACTATGTACGTCCCCTAGCGGGCACTTGGACGATCTAGTTTAACTAGAGGGCCCATGGACTATGTAGGTCAACTAGCGGGCCCTTGGACTATGTAGATTAACTAGCGGGCACTTGGACGATCTAGGTTAACTAGCGGGCACTTGGACGATGCAGGTTCCCTAGCGGGCACTTGGACTATCTAGGTTAACTAGTTGGTCCTTGGACTATCTAGGTTACCTAGCGGGCACTTGAACTATGTACATACCCTAGCTTGCACGTGGACTATCTAGGTTAACTAGAGGGCCCTCGGACTATGTAGTTTAACTAGCGGGAACTTGGACTATCTAGGTTAACTAGCGGGCACTTGGACTATCTATTTTAGCTAACGGGCACTTGGACTATCTAGGTTACCTAGCGGGCACTTGGACTATGTACGTCCCCTAGCGGGCACTTGGACTATCTAGGTTAACTAGAGGGCCTTTGGACTATATATGTTAACTAGCGGGCACTTGGACTATCTAGTTTAAGTAGCGGACCTTGGACTATGTAGGTTAACAGGCAGGCCCTTGGACTATGTAGGTTAACTAGCGGGCACTTGGACGATCTAGGTTAACTACCGGGCCCTTGGACTATCTAGGTTAACTAGCTTCACTTGGATGATGCAGGTTCCCTAGCGGGCACTTGGATTATCTAGGTTCCCTAACGGGCACTTGGACTATGTAGGTTCCTTAGCGGGCACTTGGACTATGTACGTCCCTTAGCGGGCACTTGGACTATGTAGGTTAACTAGCGTGCCCTTGGACTTTGTAGGTTAACTAGCCAGCACTTAGACTATCTAGGATACCTAGCGGGCACTTGGACTATGTACATACCCTAGCGGGCACTTGGACTATCTAGGTTACCTAGCGGGCACTTGGAATATCTATGTTATTAACGGGAACTTGGACTATGTAGGTAACCTAGCGGACACTTGGACAGTCTAGGTTACCTAGCGTCACTTGGACTTCTAGGTTAACGAACAGGCACTTGGACTATGTAGGTTGCCTAGCGGGCACTTGAACTATCTAGGTTAGGTAACGGGCACTTGGACTATCTAGGTTACCTAGCGGGAACTTGGACTATGTAGGTTACCTTGCGGGCACTTGGACTATGTAGGTTACCTAACGGGCACTTGGAATATCTAGGTTACCTAGCGTGCGCTGGGACTATGTAGATTACCTAGCGGGCACTTGGACTATGTAGGTTACCTAACGGGCACTTGGAATATCTAGGTTACCTAGCGTGCGCTGGGACTATGTAGGTTACCTAGCGGGCACTTGGATTATCTAGGTTAACGAACGGGCACTTGGACTATGTAGGTAACCTAGCGGGCACTTGGACAGTCTAGGTTGACGAGCGGGCACTTGGACTATCTAGGTTAACGAATGGGCACTTGGACTATCTATGTTACCTAACAGGAACTTGGACTATGTAGGTTAACTGGCGGACACTTGGACTATCTAGGTTAACTAGCGGGCACTTGGAATATCTAGGTTAACTAGCGGGCACTTGGACAATGCAGGTTCCCTAGCGAGCACTTGGACAATCTAGGTTAACGAATGGGCACTTGGACTATCTAGGTTAGCTAACAGGAACTTGGAATATCTAGGTTACCTAGTGGGCACTTGGACTATGTAGGTTACCTAGCGGGCACTTGGACTATCTAGTTTACCTAACGAAAACGTGGACTATGTAGGTTAACTAGCGGGCACTTGGACTATCTAGGTTAACGAACGGGCACTTGGATTATGTAGGTAACCAAATGGGCACTTGGACAGTCTAGGTTACCTAGCGGGCACTTGGACAATCTAGGTTAACGAATGGGCACTTGGACTATGTAGGTTACCTCGCGGGCACTTGGACTATCTAGGTTAGCTAACAGGAACTTGGAATATCTAGGTTACCTAGCGGGCACTTGGACTATGTAGGTTACCTAGCGGGCACTTGGACTATCTAGGTTACCTAACGGGAACTTGGACTATGTAGGTTAACTATCGGACACTTGGACGATCTAGGTTAACTAGCGGGCACTTGGAATAACTAGGTTAACTAGCGGGCACTTGGACAATGCAGTTCCCTAACGGGCACATTTACTATTTAGGTTCCTAGCGGGCACTTAGAATATATAGTTTTCCCACGGGCACTTGGACTATCTAGGTTCCCTACGGGCACTTGGACTATCTAGGTTCCCTATCGGGCACTTGGAATATGTAGGTTCCTCAGCGGGCACTTGGACTACGTAGGTTCCCTATTGGGCACTTGGACTACGTAGGTTCCCTATTGGGCACTTGGACTATGTAGGTTAACTAGCGGGCCCTTGGACTATCTAGGTTACGTAGCGGGCACTTGGACTATGTACGTTAACTAGGGGACACTTGGACTATCTAAGTTACCTAGTGGGAAGTTGGACTATGTACGTCCCCTAGCGGGCACTTGGACGATCTAGTTTAACTAGAGGGCCCATGGACTATGTAGGTCAACTAGCGGGCCCTTGGACTATGTAGATTAACTAGCGGGCACTTGGACGATCTAGGTTAACTAGCGGGCACTTGGACGATGCAGGTTCCCTAGCGGGCACTTGGACTATCTAGGTTAACTAGTTGGTCCTTGGACTATCTAGGTTACCTAGCGGGCACTTGAACTATGTACATACCCTAGCTTGCACGTGGACTATCTAGGTTAACTAGAGGGCCCTTGGACTATGTAGTTTAACTAGCGGGAACTTGGACTATCTAGGTTAACTAGCGGGCACTTGGACTATCTAGTTTAGCTAACGGGCACTTGGACTATCTAGGTTACCTAGCGGGCACTTGGACTATGTACGTCCCCTAGCGGGCACTTGGACTATCTAGGTTAACTAGAGGGCCTTTGGACTATATATGTTAACTAGCGGGCACTTGGACAATCTAGGTTAAGTAGCGGACCTTGGACTATGTAGGTTAACAGGCAGGCCCTTGGACTATGTAGGTTAACTAGCGGGCACTTGGACGATCTAGGTTAACTACCGGGCCCTTGGACTATCTAGGTTAACTAGCTTCACTTGGATGATGCAGGTTCCCTAGCGGGCACTTGGATTATCTAGGTTCCCTAACGGGCACTTGGACTATGTAGGTTCCTTAGCGGGCACTTGGACTATGTACGTCCCTTAGCGGGCACTTGGACTATGTAGGTTAACTAGCGTGCCCTTGGACTTTGTAGGTTAACTAGCCGGCACTTAGACTATCTAGGATACCTAGCGGGCACTTGGACTATGTACATACCCTAGCGGGCACTTGGACTATCTAGGTTACCTAGCGGGCACTTGGAATATCTATGTTATTAACGGGAACTTGGACTATGTAGGTAACCTAGCGGACACTTGGACAGTCTAGGTTACCTAGCGGGCACTTGGACTTCTAGGTTAACGAACAGGCACTTGGACTATGTAGGTTGCCTAGCGGGCACTTGAACTATCTAGGTTAGGTAACGGGCACTTGGACTATCTAGGTTACCTAGCGGGAACTTGGACTATGTAGGTTACCTTGCGGGCACTTGGACTATGTAGGTTACCTAACGGGCACTTGGAATATCTAGGTTACCTAGCGTGCGCTGGGACTATGTAGATTACCTAGCGGGCACTTGGACTATGTAGGTTACCTAACGGGCACTTGGAATATCTAGGTTACCTAGCGTGCGCTGGGACTATGTAGGTTACCTAGCGGGCACTTGGATTATCTAGGTTAACGAACGGGCACTTGGACTATGTAGGTAACCTAGCGGGCACTTGGACAGTCTAGGTTGACGAGCGGGCACTTGGACTATCTAGGTTAACGAATGGGCACTTGGACTATCTATGTTACCTAACAGGAACTTGGACTATGTAGGTTAACTGGCGGACACTTGGACTATCTAGGTTAACTAGCGGGCACTTGGAATATCTAGGTTAACTAGCGGGCACTTGGACAATGCAGGTTCCCTAGCGAGCACTTGGACAATCTAGGTTAACGAATGGGCACTTGGACTATCTAGGTTAGCTAACAGGAACTTGGAATATCTAGGTTACCTAGTGGGCACTTGGACTATGTAGGTTACCTAGCGGGCACTTGGACTATCTAGTTTACCTAACGAGAACTTGGACTATGTAGGTTAACTAGCGGGCACTTGGACTATCTAGGTTAACGAACGGGCACTTGGATTATGTAGGTAACCAAATGGGCACTTGGACAGTCTAGGTTACGTAGCGGGCACTTGGACAATCTAGGTTAACGAATGGGCACTTGGACTATGTAGGTTACCTCGCGGGCACTTGGACTATCTAGGTTAGCTAACAGGAACTTGGAATATCTAGGTTACCTAGCGGGCACTTGGACTATGTAGGTTACCTAGCGGGCACTTGGACTATCTAGGTTACCTAACGGGAACTTGGACTATGTAGGTTAACTATCGGACACTTGGACGATCTAGGTTAACTAGCGGGCACTTGGAATAACTAGGTTAACTAGCGGGCACTTGGACAATGCAGTTCCCTAACGGGCACATTTACTATTTAGGTTCCTAGCGGGCACTTAGAATATATAGTTTTCCTACGGGCACTTGGACTATCTAGGTTCCCTACGGGCACTTGGACTATCTAGGTTCCCTATCGGGCACTTGGAATATGTAGGTTCCTCAGCGGGCACTTGGACTACGTAGGTTCCCTATTGGGCACTTGGACTACGTAGGTTCCCTATTGGGCACTTGGACTATGTAGGTTAACTAGCGGGCCCTTGGACTATCTAGGTTACCTAGCGGGCACTTGGACTATGTACGTTAACTAGCGGACACTTGGACTATCTAAGTTACCTAGTGGGCAGTTGGACTATGTACGTCCCCTAGCGGGCACTTGGACGATCTAGTTTAACTAGAGGGCCCATGGACTATGTAGGTCAACTAGCGGGCCCTTGGACTATGTAGATTAACTAGCGGGCACTTGGACGATCTAGGTTAACTAGCGGGCACTTGGACGATGCAGGTTCCCTAGCGGGCACTTGGACTATCTAGGTTCCCTAATGGGCACTTGGACTATGTAGGTTCCCTATCAAGCACTTGAATATGTAGGTTAACGAGCGGGCCCTTGGACTATGTAGGTTAACTAGCGGGCCCTTGGACTATGTAGGTTACCTAGCGGGCACTTGGACTATGTAGATTAACTAGCGGGCCCTTGGACTATGTAGATTAACTAGCGGCACTTGGACTATCTACATTGAATAGCGGGCCCTTGGACTATGTAGATTCCCTAGCGGGCACTTGGACTATGTATGTTCCAGAGCGGGCACTTGGAATAGGTAGGTTCCCTAGCAGGCACTTGGACTATGTAGGTTCCAGAGCGGGCACTTGGACAATCTAGGTTCCCTAGCGGGCACTTGTACTATGTAGGTTAACTAGCGGACACTTGGACTATGTTGGTTAACTACTGGGCACTTGTACTATCTACGTTAACTAGCGGGGCCCTTGGACTATGTAGAGTCCCTAGCGGGCACTTGGACTACGTAGGTTCCTTAGCGGGCACTTGGACCCTGTATGTTCCCTAGCGGGCACTTGGGCTATGTATGTTCCCTACGGACACTTGAACTATGTAAGTTAACTTCCGGGCACTTGGACTATGTAGTTTAACTACTGGGCACTTGTACTATCTAGGTTACCGAACGGGCATTTGGACTATGTAGGTAACCTAGCGGGCACTTGGACAGTCTAGGTTAACGAACGGGCACTTGGACTATGTATGTTGCATAGCGGGCATTTGGATTATCTAGGTTAGGTAACGGGCACATGGACTATCTAGGTTACCGAACGCGCACTTGGACTATCTAGGTTACCTAGCGGGCACTTGGACTATATAGGTTACCTAGCGGGAACTTGGACTATGTAGGTTACCTAGCGGGCACTTGGACTATCTAGGTTACCTAACGGGCACTTGGACTATGTAGATTAACTAGCGGGCACTTGGACTATATAGGTTACCTAGAGGGCCCTTGGACTATGTAGGTTACGTAGCGGGCACGTGGACTATCTAGGTTAACGAACGTGCACTTGGACTATGTAGGTAACCTAGTGGACACTTGGACAATCTAGGTTACCTAGCGGGCACTTGGACTATCTAGGTTAACGAAAGGGCACTTGGACTATGTAGGTTACCTAGCGGGCACTTGGATTATCTAGGTTAGCTAACAGGAACTTGGAATATCTAGGTTACCTAGCGGGCACTTGGACTACGTAGGTTACCTTGCGGGCACTTGTACTATCTAGGTTACCTAACTGGAACTTGGACTATGTAGGTTAACTAGCGGACACTTGGACGATCTAGGTTAACTAGCGGGCACTTGGAATATCTAGGTTAACTATCTGCCCCTTGGACTATGTAGATTAACTAGCAGGCACTTGGACTATCTAGGTTAACTAGCGGGTTCAAGGACTATGTAGGTTAACTAGCTGGCACTTGGACTATCTAGGTTAACTAGCAGACCGTGGACTATGTAGGTTAACTAGCGGGCACTTGGACTATTTAGGTTAACTAGCGGGCACTTGGACTATCTAGGTTAACTAGCGGGCACTTGCACAATGCAGGTTCCCTAGCGGGCACTTTGACTATGTTGGTTCCCTAACGGGCACTTGGAGTATATAGGTACCCTACGGGCACTTGGACTATCTAGGTACCCTCACGGGCACTTGGAATATGTAGGTTGCCTATCGGGCACTTGGACTATGTAGGTTCCTCAGCGGGCACTTGGACTATGTAGGTTCCCTATCAGCCACTTGGACTATGTAGGTTAACTAGCGGGCACGTGGATGATCAATGTTAACTAGTGGGCACTTTGACTATCTAGATTAACTAGCGGGCAATTGGACTATCTAGGTTAATTAGCGTGCACTTGTAAAATGCAGGTTCCCTAGCGGGCACTTTGACTATGTAGGTTCCCTAGCGGGCACTTGGACTATATAGGTTCCCTACGGGCACTTGGACTATCTAGGTTCCCTAACGGGCACTTGGACTATGTAGGTTCCTCAGCTGGCACTTGGACTATGTAGGTTCCCTATCGGGCATGGGACTATGTAGGTTAACTAGCGGGACCTTGGACTATCTAGGTTACCTAGCGCGCATTGGACTATGTAGGTTAACTAGCGGACACTTGGACAATATAGGTTACCTAGCGGGCACTTGAACTATGTACATACACTAGCGGGCACTTAGACTATCTAGGTTAACTAGAGAGCCCTTGAACTATGTAGGTTAACTAGCGGGCACTTGGATTATCTAGGTTAACTAGCGAGACCTTGTACTATCTAGGTTACCTAGCGGGCACTTGGACTATGTAGGTTAACTAGCGGACACTTGGACAATCTAGGTTACCTAGCGGGCAATTGGACTATGTATGTCCGCTAGCGGGCACTTGGACTATCTAGGGTAACTAGAGGGCCCTTGGACTATGTAGGTTAACTAGCGGGAACTTGGATTATCTAGGTTAACTAGCGGGCACTTGGACGATCTAGGATAACTAGCTGGCACTTGGACTATCTAGATTAACTAGCGGGCATTTTGGCTATGTAGGTTCCATAGCGGGCATTGGACTATGTAGGTTAACTAGCGGGACCTTGGACTATCTAGGTTACCTAGCGTGCACTTGGACAATCTAGGTTACCTAGCGGGCACTTGGACTATGTACGTTCCCTAGCGGGCACTTGGACTATCTAGGTTAACTAGAGGGCCCTTGTTCTATGTAGGTTAACTAGCGGGCACTTGGATTATCTAGGTTAACTAGCGGGCACTTGGACGATCTAGGTTAACTAGCGGGCACTTGGACCATCTAGATTAACTAGCGGGCACTTGGACTATGCAGGTTCCCTAGCGGGCACTTGGACTACTAAGTTCCCTAACGGGCATTTGGACTATGTAGGTTCTCTAGCGGGTACTTGGACTATGTACGTCCCTTAGCGGGCAATTGGACTATGTAGGTTCCCGATCGGGCACTTGGACTATGTAGGTTAACTAGAGGGTCCTTGGACTATGTACGTTCCCTAGTGGGAACTTGGACTATCTAGGTTAACTAACGGACTGTTGTACTATCTAGGTTACCTAGCGGGCACTTGGACTATGTAGATTACCTAGCGGGCACTTGGAATATCTAGGTTACCTAACGGGCACTTGGACTATGCAGGATACCTAGTGGGCACTTGAAATAGCTAGGTTAACTAGCGGCACTTGGACTATGTAGGTTAACTAGCGGCACTTGGACTATGTAGGTTACCTAACAGGCACTTTGACTATGTAGGTTCCCTAGCGGGCACTTGGACTACTAAGTTCCCTAATGGGCATTTGGACTATCTAGGTTCCCTAACAGGCACTTGGAATATGTAGGTTCCCTATCGGGCACTTGGACTATGTTGGTTCCACAGCGGGCACTTGGACTATGTAGGTTCCCTATCGGGCACTTGGACTATATAGGTTAACTAGCGGGCACTTGGACGATCAAGGTTAACTAGCGGGAACTTGGACTATCTAGGTTAACTAGTGGGCACTTGGATGATCTAGGTTAACTAGCGGGCACTTGTACAATGCAGGTTCCCTAGCGGGCAATTTGACTATGTAGGTTCCCTAGCGGGCACTTGGACTATATAGGTTCCCTACTGGCACATGGACTATCTAGGTTCCCTAACGGGCACTTGGAATATGTAGGTTCTCTATCGGGCACTTGGACTATGTAGGTTCCTCAGCGGGCACTTGGACTATGTAGGTTAACTAGCGGACACTTGGACTATGTAGGTTATCTAGCAGGCACTTGAACTATCAGGTTAACTAGCGGTCACTTGGACTATCTAGATTAACTAGAGGGCACTTGGACTATGTACGTCCCCTTGCGGGCACTTGGACTATCTAGGTTAACTAGAGGGCACTTGGAATATCTAGGTTAACTAGAGGGCTCTTGGACTATGTAGGTTAACTAGCGGGCACTTGCACTATCTAGGTTAAGTAGCGGACCTTGGACTATGTAGGTTAACTAGCGAGCACATGGACTATCTAGATTAACTAGCGGGCACTTGGATGATGCAGGTTCCCTAGCGGGCACTTGGACTATCTAGGTTCCCTAACGGGCACTTGGACTATGTAGGTTCCCTAGCGGGCACTTAGATTATGTACGTCCCTTAGCGGGCACTTGGACTATGTAGGTTCCCTATCGCGCACTTGGACTATGTAGGTTAACTTGCGGGCCCTTGACTATGTAGGTTAAAGAGGGCACTTAGACTATCTAGGTTACCTAGCGGGCACTTGGACTATGTACATAACCTAGTGGGCACTTGGACTATCTAGGTGACCTAGCGGGCACTTGGACTATCTACGTCCCCTAGTGGGCACTTGGACTATCTAGGATAACTAACGGGCACTAGGACTATCTAGGTTAACTAGCGGTCACTTGGTGTATCTAGGTTACCTACCGGGCACTTGGACTATGTAGGTTAACTAGCGGGCACTTGGACTATCTAGGTTAACTTGCGGGTTCTTGGACTATGTAGGTTAACTAGCGGGCCCTTGGACTATGTAGGTTAACTAGCGGGCACTTGGACTATGTAGGTAACCTAGCGGACACTGGACAGTCTAGGGTACCTAGCGGGCACCTGGACTGTCTAGGTTAGCTAACAGGAAATTGGAATATCTAGGTTACCTTGCGGGCCCTTGGACTATGTAGGTTAACTAGCGGGCACTTCGACTATCTAGGTTAACTAGTTGGTCCTTGGACTATCTAGGTTACCTAGCGGGCACCTGGACTATGTAGGTTAACTAGCAGACACTTGGACTATCTAGGTTACCTAGCGGGCACTTGAACTATGTACATACCCTAGCTTGCACGTGGACTATCTAGGTTTACTAGAGGACCCTTGGACTATGTAGTTTAACTAGCGGGAACTTGGACTATCTAGGTTAACTAGCGGGCACTTGGACTATCTAGTTTAGCTAACGGGCACTTGGACTATCTAGGTTACCTAGCGGGCACTTGGACTATGTACGTCCCCTAGCGGGCACTTGGACTATCTAGGTTAACTAGAGGGCCTTTGGAGTATATATGTTAACTAGCGGGCACTTGGACAATCTAGGTTAAGTAGCGGACCTTGGACTATGTAGGTTAACAGGCAGGCCCTTGGACTATGTAGGTTAACTAGCGGGCACTTGGACGATCTAGGTTAACTACCGGGCACTTGGACTATCTAGGTTAACTAGCGGGCACTTGGATGATGCAGGTTCCCTAGCGGGCACTTGGATTATCTAGGTTCCCTAACGTGCACTTGGACTATGTAGGTTCCTTAGCAGGCACTTGGACTATGTACGTCCCTTAGCGGGCACTTGGACTATGTAGGTTAATTAGCGTGCCCTTGGACTATGTAGGTTAACTAGCCGGCACTTAGACTATCTAGGATACCTAGCGGGCACTTGGACTATGTACATACCCTAGCGGGCACTTGGACTATCTAGGTTACCTAGCGGGCACTTGGAATATCTATGTTATTAACGGGAACTTGGACTATGTAGGTAACCTAGCGGACACTTGGACAGTCTAGGTTACCTAGCGGGCACTTGGACTTCTAGGTTAACGAACGGGCACTTGGACTATGTAGGTTGCCTAGCGGGCACTTGAACTATCTAGGTTAGGTAACGGGCACTTGGACTATCTAGGTTACCTAGCGGGAACTTGGACTATGTAGGTTACCTAACGGGCACTTGGACTATCTAGGTTACCAAGCGGGCACTTGGAATATGTAGGTTACCTAGCGGGCCCTTGGACTATGTAGGTTACTTGCGGGCACTTGGACTATCTAGGTTAACGAACGTTAACTTGGACTATGTAGGTAACCTAGAGGGCACTTGGACAGTCTAGGTTACCTAGCAGGCACTTGGACTATCTACGTTACCAAACAGAAACTTGGAATATCTAGGTTACCTAGCGGGCACTTGGATTATGTAGGTTACCTTGTGGGCACTTGGACTATCTAGGTTACCGAACGGGAAATTGGACTATGTATGTTAACTAGCGGACTCTTGGACGATCTAGGTTACCTAGCGGGCACTTGGAATATCTAGGTTAACTAGCGGGCCCTTGGACTATGTAGGTTAACTAGTGGGCACTTGGACTATCTAGGTAAACTAGCGGGTTCTGGACTATGTATGTTAACTAGCGGGCACTTGTACAATGCAGGTTCCCTAGCGGGCACTTTGACTATGTAGGTTCCCTAGCGGGCACTTGGACTATATATGTTCCCTAGCGGGCACTTGGACTATCTAGGTTCCCTAAAGGGCACTTGGAATATGTAGGTTCCCTATCGGGCACTTGGACTATGTAGGTTCCCTAGCGGGCCCTTCGACTATGTAAGTTCCCTAGCGGGCACTTGGACTACGTGGGTTTCCTGGTGGGCATTTGGACTATCTAGGTTACCTACCGGGCACTTGGACTCTGTAGGTTCCCTAGCGGGTACTTGGATTATGTAGGTTCCCTATCGGGCACTTGCAGAATGTAGGTTAACTAGCGGGCCCTTGGACTATGTAAGTTACCTAGCGGGCACTTGGACGATCTAGGTTAACTAGCGGGTACTTGGACTATGTAGGTTAACTAGCGGGCCCTTGGACTATGTAGATTAACTAGCGGCACTTGGACTATCTACGTTAAATAGCGGGCCCATGGACTATGTAGATTCCCTAGCGGGCACTTGGACTATGTATGTTCCAGAGCGGGCAATTGGACTATGTAGGTTCCCTAGCAGGCACTTGGACTATGTAGGTTCCAGAGCGGGCATTTGGACAATCTAGGTTCCCTAGCGGGCACTTGTACTATGTAGGTTACCTAGCGGACACTTGGACGATCTAGGTTAACAAGCGGGTACTTGGACTATGTAGGTTAACTAGAGGCACTTGGACTATCTACGTTAACTAGCGGGGCCCTTGGACTATGTAGAGTCCCTAGCGGGCACTTGGACTACGTAGGTTCCTTAGCGGACACTTGGACTCTGTATGTTCCCTAGCGGGCACTTGGACTATGTATGTTCCCTACGGACACTTGAACTATGTAAGTTAACTACCGGGCACTTGGACTATGTAGGTTAACTAGCGGGCCCTTGGACTATCTAGGTTACCTAGCGGTTACTTGTACTATGTAGGTTAACTACTGGGCACTTGTACTATCTAGGTTACCGAACGGGCATTTGGACTATGTAGGTAACCTAGCGGGCACTTGGACAGTCTAGGTTACCTAGCGGGCACTTGGACTTCTAGGTTAACGAACGGGCACTTGGACTATGTATGTTGCATAGCGGGCAATTGGACTATCAAGGTTAGGTAACGGGCACATGGACTATCTACGTTACCTAGCGGGAACTTGGACTATGTAGGTTACCTAGCGGGCACTTGGACTATCTAGGTTACCTAACGGGCACTTGGACTATCTAGGTTTCTTAGCGGGCACTTGGACTATGTAGATTAACTAGCGGGCACATGGACTATATAGGTTACCTAGAGGGACCTTGGACTATGTAGGTTACGTAGCGGGCACGTGGACTATCTAGGTTAACGAACGTGCACTTGGACTATGTAGGTAACCTAGCGGACACTTGGACAGTCTAGGTTACCTAGCGGGCACTTGGACTATATAGGTTAATGAAAGGGCACTTGGACTATGTAGGTTACCTAGCGGGCACTTGGATTATCTAGGTTAGCTAACAGGAACTTGGAATATCTAGGTTACCTAGCGGGCACTTGGACTACGTAGGTTACCTTGCGGGCACTTGTACTATCTAGGTTACCTAACTGGAACTTGGACTATGTAGGTTAACTAGCGGACACTTGGACGATCTAGGTTAACTAGCGGGCACTTGGAATATCTAGGTTAACTATCTGGCCCTTGGACTATGTAGGTTAACTAGCGGGCACTTGGACTATCTAGGTTAACTAGCGGGTTCAAGGACTATGTAGGTTAACTAGCAGGCACTTGGACTATCTAGGTTAACTAGCAGACCGTGGACTATGTAGGTTAACTAGCGGGCACTTGGACTATTTAGGTTAACTAGTGGGCACTTGGACTATCAACGTTAACTAGCGGGCACTTGCACAATGCAGGTTCCCTAGCGGGCACTTTGACTATGTTGGTTCCCTAACGGGCACTAGGACTATATAGGTTCCCTACGGGCACTTGGACTATCTAGGTACCCTCACGGGCACTTGGAATATGTAGGTTCCCTATCGGGCACTTAGACTAAGTAGGTTCCTCAACGGGCACTTGGACTATGTAGGTTCCCTATCAGGCACTTAGACTATGTAGGTTAACTAGCGGGCACGTGGATGATCAATGTTAACTAGTGGGCACTTTGACTATCTAGATTAACTAGCGGGCAATTGGACTATCTAGGTTAATTAGCGTGCACTTGTAAAATGCAGGTTCCCTAGCGGGCACTTTGACTATGTAGGTTCCCTAGCGGGCACTCGGACTATATAGGTTCCCTACGGGCACTTGGACCATCTAGGTTCCCTAACGGGCACTTGGACTATGTAGGTTCCTCAGCGGGCACTTGGACTATGTTGGTTCCCTATCGGGCATGGGACTATGTAGGTTAACTAGCGGGACCTTGGACTATCTAGGTTACCTAGCGGGCACTTGGACTCTGTAGGTTAACTAGCGGACACTTGGACAATCTAGGTTACCTAGCGGGCACTTGAACTATGTACATACCCTAGCGGGCACTTGGACTATCTAGGTTAACTAGAGGGCCCTTGGACTATGTAGGTTAACTAGCGGGCACTTGGATTATCTAGGTTAACTAGCGAGACCTTGTACTATCTAGGTTACCTAGCGGGCACTTGGACTATGTAAGTTAACTAGCGGACACTTGGACAATCTTGGTTACCTAGCGGGCACTTGGACTATGTACGTCCGCAAGCGGGCACTTGGACTATCTAGGTTAACTAGAGGGCCCTTGGACTATGTAGTTTAACTAGCGGGCACTTGGATTATCTAGGTTAACTAGCTGGCACTTGGACGATCTAGGTTAACTAGCGGGCACTTGGACTATCTAGGTTAACTAGCTGGCACTTGGACTATCTAGATTAACTAGCGAGCACTTGGGATATGTAGGTTCCATAGCGGGCTCTTGGACTATGTAGGTTCCTCAGCGGGCACTTGGACTATGTAGGTTCCCTAGCGGGCATTGGACTATGTAGGTTAACTAGCGGGACCTTGGACTATCTAGGTTACCTAGCGTGCACTTGGACAATCTAGGTTACCTAGCGGGCACTTGGACTATGTACGTTCCCTAGCGGGCACTTGGACTATCTAGGTTAACTAGAGGGCCCTTGGTCTATGTAGGTTAACTAGCGGGCACTTGGATTATATAGGTTAACTAGCGGGCACTTGGACGATCTAGGTTAACTAGCGGGCACTTGGACCATCTAGATTAACTAGCGGGCACTTGGACTATGCAGGTTACCTAGCGGGCATTTGGACTATGTAGTTCCCTAGCGGGCACTTGGACTATGTAGGTTCCCGATCGGGCACTTGGACTATGTAGGTTCCCGATCGGGCACTTGGACTATGTAGGTTAACTAGAGGGTCCTTGGACTATGTACGTTCCCTAGTGGGAACTTGGACTATCTAGGTTAACTAACGGGCTGTTGTGCTATCTAGGTTACCTAGCGGGCACTTGGACTATGTAGATTACCTAGCGGGCACTTGGACTATCTAGGTTACCTAACGGGCACCTGGACTATGCAGGATACCTACTGGGCACTTGGACTCTCTAGGTTAACTAGCGGGCACTTGGACTATGTAGGTTAACTAGCGGCACTTGGACTATGTAGGTTACCTAACAGGCACTTTGACTATGTAGGTTCCCTAGCGGGCACTTGGACTACTAAGTTCCCTAACGGGCATTTGGACTATCTAGGTTCCCTAACAGACACTTGGCATATGTAGGTTCCCTATCGGGCACTTGGACTATGTAGGTTCCACAGCGGGCACTTGGACTATGTAGGTTCCCTATCGGGCACTTGGACTATGTAGGTTAACTAGCGGGCACTTGGACGATCAAGGTTAACTAGCGGGAACTTTGACTATCTAGGTTAACTAGCGGGCACTTGGACGATCTAGGTTAACTAGCGGGCAATTGTACAATGCAGGTTCCCTAGCAGGCACTTTGACTATGTAGGTTCCCTAGCGGGCACTTGGACTATATAGGTTCCCTACTGGCACTTGGACTATCTAGGTTCCCTAACGGGCACTTGGAATATGTAAGTTCCCTATCGGGCACTTGGACTATGTAGGTTCCTCAGCGGGCACTTGGACTATGTAGGTTAACTAGCGGACTCTTGGACGATCTAGGTTACCTAGCGGGCACTTGGAATATCTAGGTTAACTAGCGGGCCCTTGGACTATGTAGGTTAACTAGTGGGCACTTGGAATATCTAGGTAAACTAGCGGGTTCTGGACTATGTATGTTAACTAGCGGGCACTTGGACAATGCAGGTTCCCTAGCGGGCACTTTGACTATGTAGGTTCCCTAGCGGGCACTTGGACTATATATGTTCCCTAGCGGGCACTTAGACTATCTAGGTTAACTACAGAGCCCTTGAACTATGTAGGTTAACTAGCGGGCACTTGGATTATCTAGGTTAACTAGCGAGACCTTGTACTATCTAGGTTACCTAGCGGGCACTTGGACTATGTAGGTTAACTAGCGGACACTTGGACAATCTAGGTCACCTAGCGGGCAATTGGACTATGTACGTCCGCTAGCGGGCACTTGGACTATCTAGGTTAACTAGAGGGCCCTTGGACTATGTAGGTTAACTAGCGGGAACTTGGATTATCTAGGTTAACTAGCGGGCACTTGGACGATCTAGGATAACTAGCGTGCACTTGGACTATCTAGGTTAACTAGCTGGCACTTGGACTATCTAGATTAACTAGCGGGCATTTTGGCTATGTAGGTTCCATAGCGGGCATTGGACTATGTAGGTTAACTAGTGGGACCTTGGACTATCTAGGTTACCTAGCGTGCACTTGGACAATCTAGGTTACCTAGCGGGCACTTGGACTATGTACGTTCCCTAGCGGGCACTTGGACTATCTAGGTTAACTAGAGGGCCCTTGTTCTATGTAGGTTAACTAGCGGGCACTTGGATTATCTAGGTTAACTAGCGGGCACTTGGACGATCTAGGTTAACTAGCGGGCACTTGGACCATCTAGATTAACTAGCGGGCACTTGGACTATGCAGGTTCCCTAGCGGGCACTTGGACTACTAAGTTCCCTAACGGGCATTTGGACTATGTAGGTTCCCTAGCGGGTACTTGGACTATGTACGTCCCTTAGCGGGCAATTGGACTATGTAGGTTCCCGATCAGTCACTTGGACTATGTAGGTTAACTAGAGGGTCCTTGGACTATGTACGTTCCCTAGTGGGAACTTGGACTATCTAGGTTAACTAACGGGCTGTTGTACTATCTAGGTTACCTAGCGGGCACTTGGACTATGTAGATTACCTAGCGGGCACTTGGACTATCTAGGTTACCTAACGGGCACTTGGACTATGCAGGATACCTAGTGGGCACTTGGAATCTCTAGGTTAACTAGCGGCACTTGGACTATGTAGGTTAACTAGCGGCACTTGGACTATGTAGGTTACCTAACAGGCACTTTGACTATGTAGGTTCCCTAGCGGGCACTTGGACTACTAAGTTCCCTAACGGGCATTTGGACTATCTAGGTTCCCTAACAGGCACTTGGAATATGTAGGTTCCCTATCGGGCACTTGGACTATGTTGGTTCCACAGCGGGCACTTGGACTATGTAGGTTCCCTATCGGGCACTTGGACTATGTAGGTTAACTAGCGGGCACTTGGACGATGAAGGTTAACTAGCGGGAACTTGGACTATCTAAGTTAACTAGTGGGCACTTGGATGATCTAGGTTAACTAGCGGGCACTTGTACAATGCAGGTTCCCTAGCGGGCACGTTGACTATGTAGGTTCCCTAGCGGGCACTTGGACTATATAGGTTCCCTACTGGCACATGGACTATCTAGGTTCCCTAACGGGCACTTGGAATATGTAGGTTCTCTATCGGGCACTTGGACTATGTAGGTTCCTCAGCGGGCACTTGGACTATGTAGGTTAACTAGCGGACACTTGGACTGTGTAGGTTATCTAGCAGGCACTTGAACTATCAGGTTAACTAGCGGTCACTTGGACTATCTAGATTAACTAGAGGGCACTTGGACTATGTACGTCCCCTAGCGGGCACTTGGACTATCTAGGTTAACTAGAGGGCACTTGGAATATCTAGGTTAACTAGAGGGCTCTTGGACTATGTAGGTTAACTAGCGGGCACTTGCACTATCTAGGTTAAGTAGCGGACCTTGGACTATGTAGGTTAACTAGCGAGCACATGGACTATCTAGATTAACTAGCGGGCACTTGGATGATGCAGGTTCCCTAGCGGGCACTTGGACTATCTAGGTTCCCTAACGGGCACTTGGACTATGTACGTCCCTTAGCGGGCACTTGGACTATGTAGGTTCCCTATCGCGCACTTGGACTATGTAGGTTAACTTGCGGGCCCTTGACTATGTAGGTTAAAGCGGGCACTTAGACTATCTAGGTTACCTAGCGGGCACTTGGACTATGTACATAACCTAGCGGGCACTTGGACTATCTAGGTGACCTAGCGGGCACTTGGACTATGTACGTCCCCTAGTGGGCACTTGGACTATCTAGGATAACTAACGGGCACTAGGACTATCTAGGTTAACTAGCGGTCACTTGGTGTATCTAGGTTACCTACCGGGCACTTGGACTATGTAGGTTAACTAGCGGGCACTTGGACTATCTAGGTTAACTTGCGGGTTCTTGGACTATGTAGGTTAACTAGCGGGCCCTTGGACTATGTAGGTTAACTAGCGGGCAATTGGACTATGTAGGTAACCTAGCGGACACTGGACAGTCTAGGGTACCTAGCGGGCACCTGGACTGTCTAGGTTAGCTAACAGGAAATTGGAATATCTAGGTTACCTTGCGGGCCCTTGGACTATGTAGGTTAACTAGCGGGCACTTGGACTATCTAGGTTAACTAGTTGGTCCTTGGACTATCTTGGTTACCTAGCGGGCACCTGGACTATGTAGGTTAACTAGCAGACACTTGGACTATCTAGGTTACCTAGCGGGCACTTGAACTATGTACATACCCTAGGTTGCACGTGGACTATCTAGGTTAACTAGAGGGCCCTTGGACTATGTAGTTTAACTAGCGGGAACTTGGACTATCTAGGTTAACTAGCGGGCACTTGGACTATCTAGTTTAGCTAACGGGCACTTGGACTATCTAGGTTACCTAGCGGGCACTTGGACTATCTAGGTTAACTAGAGGGCCTTTGGACTATATATGTTAACTAGCGGGCACTTGGACTATCTAGGTTAAGTAGCGGACCTTGGACTATGTAGGTTAACAGGCAGGCCCTTGGACTATGTAGGTTAACTAGCGTGCACTTGGACGATCTAGGTTAACTACCGGGCACTTGGATGATGCAGGTTCCCTAGCGGGCACTTGGAGTATCTAGGTTCCCTAACGTGCACTTGGACTATGTAGTTTCCTTAGCAGGCACTTGGACTATGTACGTCCCTTAGCGGGCACTTGGACTATGTAGGTTAACTAGCGTGCCCTTGGACTATGTAGGTTAACTAGCCGGCACTTAGACTATCTAGGATACCTAGCGGGCACTTGGACTATGTACATACCCTAGCGGGCACTTGGACTATCTAGGTTACCTAGCGGGCACTTGGAATATCTATGTTATTAACGGGAACTTGGACTATGTAGGTAACCTAGCGGACACTTGGACAGTCTAGGTTACCTAGCGGGCACTTGGACTTCTAGGTTAACGAACGGGCACTTGGACTATGTAGGTTGCCTAACGGGCACTTGAACTATCTAGGTTAGGTAACGGGCACTTGGACTATCTAGGTTACCTAGCGGGAACTTGGACTATGTAGGTTACCTAACGGGCACTTGGACTATCTAGGTTACCAAGCGGGCACTTGGAATATGTAGGTTACCTAGCGGGCCCTTGGACTATGTAGGTTACTTGCGGGCACTTGGACTATCTAGGTTAACGAACGTGAACTTGGACTATGTAGGTAACCTAGAGGGCACTTGGACAGTCTAGGTTACCTAGCAGGCACTTGGACTATCTACGTTACCAAACAGAAACTTGGAATATCTAGGTTACCTAGCGGGCACTTGGATTATGTAGGTTACCTTGCGGGCACTTGGACTATCTAGGTTACCGAACGGGAAATTGGACTATGTAGGTTAACTAGCGGACTCTTGGACGATCTAGGTTACCTAGCGGGCACTTGGAATATCTAGGTTAACTAGCGGGCCCTTGGACTATGTAGGTTAACTAGTGGGCACTTGGACTATCTAGGTAAACTAGCGGGTTCTGGACTATGTATGTTAACTAGCGGGCACTTGGACAATGCAGGTTCCCTAGCGGGCACTTTGACTATGTAGGTTCCCTAGCGGGCACTTGGACTATGTATGTTCCCTACGGACACTTGAACTATGTAAGTTAACTACCGGGCACTTGGACTATGTAGGTTAACTAGCGGGCCCTTGGACTATCTAGGTTACCTAGCGGGCACTTGGACTATGTAGGTTAACTACTGGGCACTTGTACTATCTAGGTTACCGAACGGGCATTTGGACTATGTAGGTAACCTAGCGGGCACTTGGACAGTCTAGGTTACCTAGCAGGCACTTGGACTTCTAGGTTAACGAACGGGCACTTGGACTATGTATGTTGCATAGCGGGCAATTGGACTATCTAGGTTAGGTAACGGGCACATGGACTATCTAGGTTACCTAGCGGGAACTTGGACTATGTAGGTTACCTAGCGGGCACTTGGACTATCTAGGTTACCTAACGGGCACTTGGACTATCTAGGTTTCTTAGCGGGCACTTGGACTATGTAGATTAACTAGCGGGCACATGGACTATATAGGTTACCTAGAGGGACCTTGGACTATGTAGGTTACGTAGCGGGCACGTGGACTATCTAGGTTAACGAACGTGCACTTGGACTATGTAGGTAACCTAGCGGACACTTGGACAGTCTAGGTTACCTAGCGGGCACTTGGACTATCTAGGTTAACGAAAGGGCACTTGGACTATGTAGGTTACCTAGCGGGCACTTGGATTATCTAGGTTAGCTAACAGGAACTTGGAATATCTAGGTTACCTAGCGGGCACTTGGACTACGTAGGTGCCTTGCGGGCACTTGTACTATCTAGGTTACCTAACTGGAACTTGGACTATGTAGGTTAACTAGCGGACACTTGGACGATCTAGGTTAACTAGCGGGCACTTGGCATATCTAGGTTAACTATCTGGCCCTTGGACTATGTAGGTTAACTAGCGGGCACTTGGACTATCTAGGTTAACTAGCGGGTTCAAGGACTATGTAGGTGAACTAGCAGGCACTTGGACTATCTAGGTTAACTAGCAGACCGTGGACTATGTAGGTTAACTAGCGGGCACTTGGACTATTTAGGTTAACTAGTGGGCACTTGGACTATCAACGTTAACTAGCGGGCACTTGCACAATGCAGGTTCCCTAGCGGGCACTTTGACTATGTTGGTTCCCTAACGGGCACTTGGAGTATATAGGTTCCCTACGGGCACTTGGACTATCTAGGTACCCTCACGGGCACTTGGAATATGTAGGTTCCGTATCGGGCACTTGGACTATGTAGGTTCCTCAACGGGCACTTGGACTATGTAGGTTCCCTATCAGGCACTTGGACTATGTAGGTTAACTAGCGGGTACGTGGATGATCAATGTTAACTAGTGGGCACTTTGACTATCTAGATTAACTAGCGGGCAATTGGACTATCTAGGTTAATTAGCGTGCACTTGTAAAATGCAGGTTCCCTAGCGGGCACTTTGACTATGTAGGTTCCCTAGCGGGCACTCGGACTATATAGGTTCCCTACGGGCACTTGGACCATCTAGGTTCCCTAACGGGCACTTGGACTATGTAGGTTCCTCAGCGGGCACTTGGACTATGTTGGTTCCCTATCGGGCATGGGACTATGTAGGTTAACTAGCGGGACCTTGGACTATCTAGGTTACCTAGCGGGCACTTGGACTATGTAGGTTAACTAGCGGACACTTGGACAATCTAGGTTACCTTTGCGGGCACTTGAACTATGTACATACCCTAGCGGGCACTTGGACTATCTAGGTTAACTAGAGGGCCCTTGGACTATGTAGGTTAACTAGCGGGCACTTGGATTATCTAGGTTAACTAGCGAGACCTTGTACTATCTAGGTTACCTAGCGGGCACTTGGACTATGTAGGTAAACTAGCGGACACTTGGACAATCTTGGTTACCTAGCGGGCACTTGGACTATGTACGTCCGCTAGCGGGCACTTGGACTATCTAGGTTAACTAGAGGGCCCTTGGACTATGTAGGTTAACTAGCCGGCACTTGGATTATCTAGGTTAACTAGATGGCACTTGGACGATCTAGGTTAACTAGCGGGCACTTGGACTATCTAGGTTAACTAGCTGGCACTTGGACTTTCTAGATTAACTAGCGGGCACTTGGGATATGTAGGTTCCATAGCGGGCACTTGGATTATGTAGGTTCCTCAGCGGGCACTTGGACTATGTAGGTTCCCTAGCGGGCATTGGACTATGTAGGTTAACTAGCGGGACCTTGGACTATCTAGGTTACCTAGCGTGCACTTGGACAATCTAGGTTACCTAGCGGGCACTTGGACTATCTAGGTTAACTAGAGGGCCCTTGGTCTATGTAGGTTAACTAGCGGGCACTTGGATTATATAGGTTAACTAGCGGGCACTTGGACGATCTAGGTTAACTAGCGGGCACTTGGACCATCTAGATTAACTAGCGGGCACTTGGATTATGCAGGTTACCTAGCGGGCACTTGGACTACTAAGTTCCCTAACGGGCATTTGGACTATGTAGTTCCCTAGCGGGCACTTGGACTATGTAGGTTCCCGATCGGGCACTTGGACTATGTAGGTTAACTAGAGGGTCCTTGGACTATGTACGTTCCCTAGTGGGAAATTGGACTATCTAGGTTAACTAACGGGCTGTTGTACTATCTAGGTTACCTAGCGGGCACTTGGACTATGTAGATTACCTAGCGGGCACTTGGACTATCTAGGTTACCTAACGGGCACCTGGACTATGCAGGATACCTACTGGGCACTTGGACTCTCTAGGTTAACTAGCGGGCACTTGGACTATGTAGGTTAACTAGCGGCACTTGGACTATGTAGGTTACCTAACAGGCACTTTGACTATGTAGGTTCCCTAGCGGGCACTTGGACTACTAAGTTCCCTAACGGGCATTTGGACTATCTAGGTTCCCTAACAGGCACTTGGAATATGTAGGTTCCCTATCGGGCACTTGGACTATGTAGGTTCCACAGCGGGCACTTGGACTATGTAGGTTCCCTATCGGGCACTTGGACTATGTAGGTTAACTAGCGGGCACTTGTACGATCAAGGTTAACTAGCGGGATCTTGGACTATCTAGGTTAACTAGTGGGCACTTGGATGATCTAGGTTAACTAGCGGGCACTTGTACAATGCAGGTTCCCTAGCGGGCCCTTGGACTATATAGGTTCCCTACTGGCACCTGGACTATCTAGGTTCCCTAACGGGCACTTGGAATATGTAGGTTCCCTATCGGGCACTTGGACTATGTAGGTTCCTCAGCGGGCACTTGGACTATGTAGGTTAACTAGCGGTCACTTGGACTATCTAGATTAACTACAGGGCACTTGGACTATGTACGTCCCCTAGCGGTCACTTGGACTATCTAGGTTAACTAGAGGGCACTTGGAATATCTAGGTTAACTAGAGGGCTCTTGGACTATGTAGGTTAACTAGCGGGCACTTGCACTATCTAGGTTAAGTAGCGGACCTTGGACTATGTAGGTTAACTAGCGAGCATATGGACTATCTAGATTAACTAGCGGGCACTTGGATGATGCAGGTTCCCTAGCGGGCACTTGGACTATCTAGGTTCCCTAACGGGCACTTGGACTATGTAGGTTCCCTAGCGGGCACTTAGACTATGTACGTCCCTTAGCGGGCACTTGGACTATGTAGGTTCCCTATCGCACAGTTGGACTATGTAGGATAACTTGCGGGCCCTTGACTATGTAGGTTAAAGCGGGAACTTAGACTATCTAGGTTACCTAGCGGGCACTTGGACTATGTACATAACCTAGCGGGCACTTGGACTATCTAGGTGACCTAGCGGGCACTTGGATTATGTACGTCCCCTAGTGGGCACTTGGACTATCTAGGATAACTAACGGGCACTAGGACTATCTAGGTTAACTAGCGGTCACTTGGTGTATCTAGGTTACCTACCGGGCACTTGGACTATGTAGGTTAACTAGCGGGCACTTGGACTATCTAGGTTAACTTGCGGGTTCTTGGACTATGTAGGTTAACTAGCGGGCCCTTGGACTATGTAGGTTAACTAGCGGGCACTTGGACTATGTAGGTAACCTAGCGGACACTGGACAGTCTAGGGTACCTAGCGGGCACCTGGACTGTCTAGGTTAGCTAACAGGAAATTGGAATATCTAGGTTACCTTGCGGGCCCTTGGACTATGTAGGTTAACTAGCGGGCACTTGGACTATCTAGGTTAACTAGTTGGTCCTTGGACTATCTAGGTTACCTAGCGGGCACCTGGACTATGTAGGTTAACTAGCAGACACTTGGACTATCTAGGTTACCTGGCGGGCACTTGAACTATGTACATACCTTAGCTTGCACGTGGACTATCTAGGTTAACTAGAGGGCCCTTGGACTATGTAGTTTAACTAGCGGGAACTTGGACTATCTAGGTTAACTAGCGGGCACATGGACTATCTAGTTTAGCTAACGGGCACTTGGACTATCTAGGTTACCTAGCGGGCACTTGGACAATGTACGTCCCCTAGCGGGCACTTGGACTATCTAGGTTAACTAGAGGGCCTTTGGACTATATATGTTAACTAGCGGGCACTTGGACTATCTAGGTTAAGTAGCGGACCTTGGACTATGTAGGTTAACAGGCAGGCCCTTGGACTATGTAGGTTAACTAGCGGGCACTTGGACGATCTAGGTTAACTACCGGGCACTTGGACGATCTAGGTTAACTAGCGGGCACTTGGATGATGCAGTTTCCCTAGCGGGCACTTGGAGTATCTAGGTTCCCTAACGGGCACTTGGACTATGTAGGTTCCTTAGCGGGCACTTGGACTATGTACGTCCCTTAGCGGGCACTTGGACTATGTAGGTTAACTAGCGTGCCCTTGGACTATGTAGGTTAACTAGCCGGCACTTAGACTATCTAGGATACCTAGCGGGCACTTGGACTATGTACATACCCTAGCGGGCACTTGGACTATCTAGATTACCTAGCGGGCACTTAGAATATCTATGTTATTAACGGGCACTTGGACTATGTAGGTAACCTAGCGGACACTTGGACAGTCTAGGTTACCTAGCGGGCACTTGGACTTCTAGCTTAACGAACGGGCACTTGGACTATGTAGGTTGCCTAGCGGGCACTTGAACTATCTAGGTTAGGTAACGGGCACTTGGACTATCTACGTTACCTAGCGGGAACTTGGACTATGTAGGTTACCTAACGGGCACTTGGACTATCTAGGTTACCAAGCGGGCACTTGGAATATGTAGGTTACCTAGCGGGCCCTTGGACTATGTAGGTTACGTTGCGGGCACTTGGACTATCTAGGTTAACGAACGTGCACTTGGACTATGTAGGCAACCTAGAGGGCACTTGGACAGTCTAGGTTACCTAGCAGGCACTTGGACTATCTACGTTACCAAACAGAAACTTGGAATATCTAGGTTATCTAGCGGGCACTTGGATTATGTAGGTTACCTTGCGGGCACTTGGACTATCTAGGTTAACTAGCGGGCCCTTGGACTATGTAGGTTAACTAGCGGGCACTTGGACTATCTAGGTAAACTAGCGGGTTCTGGACTATGTATGTTAACTAGCGGGCACTTGGACAATGCAGGTTCCCTAGCGGGCACTTTGACTATGTAGGTTCCCTAGCGGGCACTTGGACTATATAGGTTCCCTACTGGCACTTGGACTATCTAGGTTCCCTAACGTGCACTTGGAATATGTAGGTTCCCTATCGGGCACTTGGACTATGTAGGTTCCTCAGCGGGCACATGGACTATGTAGGTTAACTAGCGGACACTTGGACTATGTAGGTTATCTAGCAGGCACTTGAACTATCAGGTTAACTAGCGGTCACTTGGACTATCTAGATTAACTAGAGGGCACTTGGACTATGTACGTCCCCTAGCGGTCACTTGGACTATCTAGGTTAACTAGAGGGCACTTGGAATATCTAGGTTAACTAGAGGGCACTTGGACTATGTAGGTTAACTAGCGGGCACTTGCACTATCTAGGTTAAGTAGCGGACCTTGGACTATGTAGGTTAACTAGCGAGCACTTGGACTATCTAGATTAACTAGCGGGCACTTGGATGATGCAGGTTCCCTAGCGGGCACTTGGACTATGTAGGTTCCCTAGCGGGCACTTAGACTATGTACGTCCCTTAGCGGGCACTTGGACTATGTAGGTTCCCTATCACGCACTTGGACTATGTAGGTTAACTTGCGGGCCCTTGACTATGTAGGTTAACTAGCGGGCACTTAGACTATCTAGGTTACCTAGCGGGCACTTGGACTATGTACATAACCTAGCGGGCACTTGGACTATCTAGGTGACCTAGCGGGCACTTGGACTATGTACGTCCCCTAGTGGGCACTTGGACTATCTAGGATAACTAACGGGCACTAGGACTATCTAGGTTAACTAGCGGTCACTTGGTGTATCTAGGTTACCTACCGGGCACTTGGACTATATAGGTTAACTAGCGGGCACTTGGACTATCTAGGTTAACTTGCGGGTTCTTGGACTATGTAGGTTAACTAGTGGGCACTTGGACTATGTAGGTAACCTAGCGGACACTGGACAGTCTAGGGTACCTAGCGGGCACCTGGACTGTCTAGGTTAGCTAACAGGAAATTGGAATATCTAGGTTACCTTGCGGGCCCTTGGACTATGTAGGTTAACTAGCGGGCACTTGGACTATCTAGGTTAACTAGTTGGTCCTTGGACTATCTAGGTTACCTAGCGGGCACCTGGACTATGTAGGTTAACTAGCAGACACTTGGACTATCTAGGTTACCTAGCGGGCACTTGAACTATATACATACCCTAGCTTGCACGTGGACTATCTAGGTTAACTAGAGGGCCCTTGGACTATGTAGTTTAACTAGCGGGAACTTGGACTATCTAGGTTTACTAGCGGGCACTTGGACTATCTAGTTTAGCTAGCGGGCACTTGGACTATGTACATACCCTAGCGGGCACTTGGACTATCTAGGTTACCTAGCGGGCACTTGGAATATCTATGTTATTAACGGGAACTTGGACTATGTAGGTAACCTAGCGAACACTTGGACAGTCTAGGTTACCTAGCGGGCACTTGGACTTCTAGGTTAACGAACGGGCACTTGGACTATGTAGGTTGCCTAGCGGGCACTTGAACTATCTAGGTTAGGTAACGGGCACTTGGACTATCTAGGTTACCTAGCGGGAACTTGGACTATGTAGGTTACCTAACGGGCACTTGGACTATCTAGGTTACCAAGCGGGCACTTGGAATATGTAGGTTACCTAGCGGGCCCTTGGACTATGTAGGTTACTTGCGGGCACTTGGACTATCTAGGTTAACGAACGTGAACTTGGACTATGTAGGTAAACTAGAGGGCACTTGGACAGTCTAGGTTACCTAGCAGGCACTTGGACTATCTACGTTACCAAACAGAAACTTGGAATATCTAGGTTACCTAGCGGGCACTTGGATTATGTAGGTTACCTTGCGGGCACTTGGACTATCTAGGTTACCGAACGGGAAATTGGACTATGTAGGTTAACTAGCGGACTCTTGGACGATCTAGGTTACCTAGCGGGCACTTGGAATATCTAGGTTAACTAGCGGGCCCTTGGACTATGTAGGTTAACTAGTGGGCACTTGGACTATCTAGGTAAACTAGCGGGTTCTGGACTATGTATGTTAACTAGCGGGCACTTGGACAATGTAGGTTCCCTAGCGGGCACTTTGACTATGTAGGTTCCCTAGCGGGCACTTGGACTAAATATGTTCCCTAGCGGGCACTTGGACTATCTAGGTTCCCTAACGGGCACTTGGAATATGTAGGTTCCTTATCGGGCACTTGGACTATGTAGGTTCCCTAGCGGGCCCTTCGACTATGTAAGTTCCCTAGCGGGCACTTGGACTACGTGGGTTTCCTGGTGGGCATTTGGACTATCTAGGTTACCTACCGGGCACTTGGACTCTGTAGGTTCCCTAGCGGGTACTTGGATTATGTAGGTTCCCTATAGGGCACTTGCAGAATGTAGGTTAACTAGCGGGCCCTTGGACTATGTAGGTTAACTAGCGGGCCCTTGGACTATGTAGGTTACCTAGCGGGCACTTGGACGATCTAGGTTAACTAGCGGGTACTTGGACTATGTTGGTTAACTAGCGGGCCCTTGGACTATGTAGATTAACTAGCGGCACTTGGACTATCTACGTTAAATAGCGGGC
Source organism: Tenrec ecaudatus (assembly GCF_050624435.1). Lineage (NCBI taxonomy): Eukaryota > Metazoa > Chordata > Mammalia > Afrosoricida > Tenrecidae > Tenrec > Tenrec ecaudatus. The sequence goes on along the minus strand of NC_134548.1, from coordinate 69,301,275 downwards.
CCATGGACTATGTAGATTCCCTAGCGGGCACTTGGACTATGTATGTTCCAGAGCGGGCACTTGGACTATGTAGGTTCCCTAGCAGGCACTTGGACTATGTAGGTTCCAGAGCGGGCATTTGGACAATCTAGGTTCCCTAGCGGGCACTTGTATTATGTAGGTTACCTAGCGGACACTTGGACGATCTAGGTTAACTAGCGGGTACTTGGACTATGTAGGTTAACTAGAGGCACTTGGACTATCTACGTTAACTAGCGGGGCCCTTGGACTATGTAGAGTCCCTAGCGGGCACTTGGACTACGTAGGTTGCTTAGCGGACACTTGGACTATGTATGTTCCCTACGGACACTTGAACTATGTAAGTTAACTACCGGGCACTTGGACTATGTAGGTTAACTAGCGGGCCCTTGGACTATCTAGGTTACCTAGCGGTCACTTGGACTATGTAGGTTAACTACTGGGCACTTGTACTATCTAGGTTACCGAACGGGCATTTGGACTATGTAGGTAACCTAGCGGGCACTTGGACAGTCTAGGTTACCTAGCGGGCACTTGGACTTCTAGGTTAACGAACGGGCACTTGGACTATGTATGTTGCATAGCGGGCAATTGGACTATCTAGGTTAGGTAACGGGCACATGGACTATCTACGTTACCTAGCGGGAACTTGGACTATGTAGGTTACCTAGCGGGCACTTGGACTATCTAGGTTACCTAACGGGCACTTGGACTATCTAGGTTTCTTAGCGGGCACTTGCACTATGTAGATTAACTAGCGGGCACATGGACTATATAGGTTACCTAGAGGGACCTTGGACTATGTAGGTTACGTAGCGGGCACGTGGACTATCTAGGTTAACGAACGTGCACTTGGACTATGTAGGTAACCTAGCGGACACTTGGACAGTCTAGGTTACCTAGCGGGCACTTGGACTATCTAGGTTAACGAAAGGGCACTTGGACTATGTAGGTTACCTAGCGGGCACTTGGATTATCTAGGTTAGCTAACAGGAACTTGGAATATCTAGGTTACCTAGCGGGCACTTGGACTACGTAGGTTACCTTGCGGGCACTTGTACTATCTAGGTTACCTAACTGGAACTTGGACTATGTAGGTTAACTAGCGGACACTTGGACGATCTAGGTTAACTAGCGGGCACTTGGAATATCTAGGTTAACTATCTGGCCCTTGGACTATGTAGGTTAACTAGCGGGCACTTGGACTATCTAGGTTAACTAGCGGGTTCAAGGACTATGTAGGTTAACTAGCAGGCACTTGGACTATCTAGGTTAACTAGCAGACCGTGGACTATGTAGGTTAACTAGCGGGCACTTGGACTATTTAGGTTAACTAGTGGGCACTTGGACTATCAACGTTAACTAGCGGGCACTTGCACAATGCAGGTTCCCTAGCGGGCACTTTGACTATGTTGGTTCCCTAACGGGCACTTGGACTATATAGGTTCCCTACGGGCACTTGGACTATCTAGGTACCCTCACGGGCACTTGGAATATGTAGGTTCCCTATCGAGCACTTGGACTATGCAGGTTCCTCAACGGGCACTTGGACTATGTAGGTTCCCTATCAGGCACTTGGACTATGTAGGTTAACTAGCGGGCACGTGGATGATCAATGTTAACTAGTGGGCACTTTGACTATCTAGATTAACTAGAGGGCAATTGGACTATCTAGGTTAATTAGCGTGCACTTGTAAAATGCAGGTTCCCTAGCGGGCACTTTGACTATGTAGGTTCCCTAGCGGGCACTCGGATTATATAGGTTCCCTACGGGCACTTGGACCATCTAGGTTCCCTAACGGGCACTTGGACTATGTAGGTTCCTCAGCTGGCACTTGGACTATGTTGGTTCCCTATCGGGCATGGGACTATGTAGGTTAACTAGCGGGACCTTGGACTATCTAGGTTACCTAGCGGGCACTTGGACTATGTAGGTTAACTAGCGTACACTTGGACAATCTAGGTTACCTAGCGGGCACTTGAACTATGTACATACCCTAGCGGGCACTTGGACTGTCTAGGTTAACTAGAGGGCCCTTGGACTATGTAGGTTAACTAGCGGGCACTTGGATTATCTAGGTTAACTAGCGAGACCTTGTACTATCTAGGTTACCTAGCGGGCACTTGGACTATGTAGGTTAACTAGCGGACACTTGGACAATCTTGGTTACCTAGCGGGCACTTGGACTATGTACGTCCGCTAGCGGGCACTTGGACTATCTAGGTTAACTAGAGGGCCCTTGGACTATGTAGGTTAACTAGCCGGCACTTGGATTATCTAGGTTAACTAGCTGGCACTTGGACGATCTAGGTTAACTAGCGGGCACTTGGACTATCTAGGTTAACTAGCTGGCACTTGGACTATCTGGATTAACTAGCGGGCAATTGGGATATGTAGGTTCCATAGCGGGCACTTGGACTATGTAGGTTCCTCAGCGGGCTCTTGGACTATGTAGGTTCCCTAGCGGGCATTGGACTATGTAGGTTAACTAGCGGGACCTTGGACTATCTAGGTTACCTAGCGTGCACTTGGACAATCTAGGTTACCTAACGGGCACTTGGACTATGTATGTTCCCTAGCGGGCACTTGGACTATCTAGGTTAACTAGAGGGCCCTTGGTCTATGTAGGTTAACTAGCGGGCACTTGGATTATATAGGTTAACTAGCGGGCACTTGGAGGATCTAGGTTAACTAGCGGGCACTTGGACCATCTAGATTAACTAGCGGGCACTTGGACTATGCAGGTTACCTAGCGGGCACTTGGACTACTAAGTTCCCTAACGGGCATTTGGACTATGTAGTTCCCTAGCGGGCACTTGGACTATGTAGGTTCCCGATCGGGCACTTGGACTATGTAGGTTAACTAGCGGGTCCTTGGACTATGTACGTTCCCTAGTGGGAACTTGGACTATGTAGGTTAACTAACGGGCTGTTGTACTATCTAGGTTACCTAGCGGGCACTTGGACTATGTAGATTACCTAGCGGGCACTTGGACTATCTAGGTTACCTAACGGGCACTTGGACTATGCAGGATACCTACTGGGCACTTGGACTCTCTAGGTTAACTAGCGGGCACTTGGACTATCTAGGTTAACTAGCGGCACTTGGACTATGTAGGTTACCTAACAGGCACTTTGACTATGTAGGTTCCCTAGCGGGCACTTGGACTACTAAGTTCCCTAACGGGCATTTGGACTATCTAGGTTCCCTAACAGGCACTTGGAATATGTAGGTTCCCTATCGGGCACTTGGACTATGTAGGTTCCACAGCGGGCACTTGGACTATGTAGGTTCCCTATCGGGCACTTGGACTATGTAGGTTAACTAGCGGGCACTTGGACGATCAAGGTTAACTAGCGGGAACTTGGACTATCTAGGTTAACTAGCGGGCACTTGGACGATCTAGGTTAACTAGCGGGCACTTGTACAATGCAGGTTCCCTAGCGGACACTTTGACTATGTAGGTTCCCTAGCGGGCACTTGGATTATATAGGTTCCCTACTGGCACTTGGACTATCTAGGTTCCCTAACGGGCACTTGGAATATGTAGGTTCCCTATCGGGCACTTGGACTATGTAGGTTCCTCAGCGGGCACTTGGACTATGTAGGTTAACTAGCGGACACTTGGACTATGTAGCTTTTCTAGCAGGCACTTGAACTATCAGGTTAACCAGCGGTCACTTGGACTATCTAGATTAACTAGAGGGCACTTGGACTATGTACGTCCCCTAGCGGGCACTTGGACTATCTAGGTTAACTAGAGGGCACTTGGAATATCTAGGTTAAGTAGAGGGCACTTGCACTATGTAGGTTAACTAGCGGGCACTTGGACTATCTAGGTTAAGTAGCGGACCTTGGACTATGTAGGTTAACTAGCGAGCACTTGGACTATCTAGAGTAACTAGCGGGCACTTGGATGATGCAGGTTCCCTAGCGGGCACTTGGACTATCTAGGTTCCCTAACGGGCACTTGGACTATGTAGGTGCCCTAGCGGGCACTTAGACTATGAACGTCCCTTAGCGGCCACTTGGACTATGTAGGTGACCTATCGCGCACTTGGACTATGTAGGTTAACTTGCGGGCCCTTGACTATGTAGGTTAACTAGCGGGCACTTAGACTATCTAGGTTACCTAGCGGGCACTTGGACTATGTACATAACATAGTGGGCACTTGGACTATCTAGGTGACCTAGCGGGCACTTGGACTATGTACGTCCCCTAGTGGGCACTTGGACTATCTAGGATAACTAACGGGCACTAGGACTATCTAGGTTAACTAGCGGTCACTTGGTGTATCTAGGTTACCTACCGGGCACTTGGACTATGTAGGTTAACTAGCGGGCACTTGGACTATCTAGGTTAACTTGCGGGCCCTTGGACTATGTAGGTTAACTAGCGGGCAGTTGGACTATGTAGGTAACCTAGCGGACACTGGACAGTCTAGGGTACCTAGCGGGCACCTGGACTGTCTAGGTTAGCTAACAGGAAATTGGAATATCTAGGTTACCTTGCGGGCCCTTGGACTATGTAGGTTAACTAGCGGGCACTTGGACTATGTAGGTTAACTAGAGGGTCCTTGGACTATGTACGTTCCCTAGTGGGAACTTGGACTATCTAGGTTAACTAACGGGCTGTTGTACTATCTAGGTTACCTAGCGGGCACTTGGACTATGTAGATTACCTAGCGGGCACTTGGATTATCTAGGTTACCTAACGGGCACTGGACTATGCAGGATACCTAGTGGGCACTTGGAATCTCTAGGTTAACTAGCGGCACTTGGACTATGTAGGTTAACTAGCGGCACTTGGACTATGTAGGTTACCTAACAGGCACTTTGACTATGTAGGTTCCCTAGCGGGCACTTGGACCACTAAGTTCCCTAACGGGCATTTGGACTATCTAGGTTCCCTAACAGGCACTTGGAATATGTAGGTTCCCTATCGGGCACTTGGACTATGTAGGTTCCACAGCGGGCACTTGGACTATGTAGGTTCCCTATCGGGCACTTGGACTATGTAGGTTAACTAGCGGGCACTTGGACGATCAAGGTTAAGTAGCGGGATCTTGGACTATCTAGGTTAACTAGTGGGCACTTGGATGATCTAGGTTAACTAGCGGGCACTTGTACAATGCAGGTTCCCTAGCGGGCAATTTGACTATGTAGGTTCCCTAGCGGGCACTTGGACTATATAGGTTCCCTACTGGCACTTGGACTATCTAGGTTCCCTAACGGGCACTTGGAATATGTAGGTTCCCTATCGGGCACTTGGACTATGTAGGTTCCTCAGCGGGCACTTGGATTATGTAGGTTAATTAGCGGACACTTGGACTATGTAGGTTATCTAGCAGGCACTTGAACTATCAGGTTAACTAGCGGTCACTTGGACTATCTAGATTAACTAGAGGGCACTTGGACTATGTACGTCCCCTAGCGAGCACTTGGACTATCTAGGTTAACTAGAGGGCAATAGGAATATCTAGGTTAACTAGAGGGCACTTGGACTATGTAGGTTAACTAGCGGGCACTTGGACTATCTAGGTTACCTAACGGGCACTTGGACTATGCAGGATACCTACTGGGTACTTGGACTCTCTAGGTTAACTAGCGGGCACTTGCACTATCTAGGTTAAGTAGCGGCACTTGGACTATGTAGGTTACCTAACAGGCACTTTGACTATGTAGGTTCCCTAGCAGGCACTTGAACTATCAGGTTAACTAGCGGTCACTTGGACTATCTAGATTAACTAGAGGGCACTTGGACTATATACGTCCCCTAGCGGGCACTTGGACTATCTAGGTTAACTAGAGGGCACTTGGAATATCTAGGTTAACTAGAGGGCACTTGGACTATGTAGGTTAACTAGCGGGCACTTGGACTATCTAGGTTAAGTAGCGGACCTGGACTATGTAGGTTAACTAGCGAGCACTTGGACTATCTAGAGTAACTAGCGGGCACTTGGATGATGCAGGTTCCCTAGCGGGCACTTGGACTATCTAGGTTCCCTAACGGGCACTTGGACTATGTAGGTTAACTAGCGGGCACTTGGACTATCTAGGTTAACTTGCGGGCCCTTGGACTATGTAGGTTAACTAGCGGGCACTTGGACTATGTAGGTAACCTAGCGGACACTGGACAGTCTAGGGTACCTAGCGGGCACCTGGACTGTCTAGGTTAGCTAACAGGAAATTGGAATATCTAGGTTACCTTGCGGGCCCTTGGACTATGTAGGTTAACTAGCGGGCACTTGGACTATGTAGGTTAACTAGCGGGTCCTTGGACTATGTACGTTCCCTAGTGGGAACTTGGACTATCTAGGTTAACTAACGGGCTGTTGTACTATCTAGGTTACCTAGCGGGCACTTGGACTATGTAGATTACCTAGCGGGCACTTGGACTATATAGGTTCCCTACGGGCACTTGGACTATCTAGGTTCCCTAACGGGCACTTGGAATATGTAGGTTCCCTATCGGGCACTTGGACTATGTAGGTTCCTCAGCGGGCACTTGGACTATGTAGGTTAACTAGCGGACACTTGGACTATGTAGGTTATCTAGCAGGCACTTGAACTATCAGGTTAACTAGCGGTCACTTGGACTATCTAGATTAACTAGAGGGCACTTGGAATATGTACGTCCCCTAGCGGGCACTTGGACTATCTAGGTTAACTAGAGGGCACTTGGAATATCTAGGTTAACTAGAGGGCACTTGGACTATGTAGGTTAACTAGCGGGCACTTGCACTATCTAGGTTAAGTAGCGGACGTTGGACTATGTAGGTTAACTAGCGAGCACATGGACTATCTAGATTAACTAGCGGGCACTTGGACTATGTAGGTTAACTACTGGGCACTTGTACTATCTAGGTTACCGAACGGGCATTTGGACTATGTAGGTAACCTAGCGGGCACTTGGACAGTCTAGGTTACCTAGCGGGCACTTGGACTTCTAGGTTAACGAACGGGCACTTGGACTATGTATGTTGCATAGCGGGCAATTGGACTATCTAGGTTAGGTAACGGGCACATGGACTATCTAGGTTACCTAACGGGAACTTGGACTATGTAGGTTACCTAGCGGGCACTTGGACTATCTAGGTTACCTAAAGGGCACTTGGACTATCTAGGTTTCTTAGCGGGCACTTGGACTATGTAGATTAACTAGCGGGCACTTGGACTATATAGGTTACCTAGAGGGCCCTTGGACTATGTAGGTTACGCAGCGGGCACGTGGACTATCTAGGTTAACGAACGTGCACTTGGACTATGTAGGTAACCTAGTGGACACTTGGACAATCTAGGTTACCTAGCGGGCACTTGGACTATCTAGGTTAACGAAAGGGCACTTGGACTATGTAGGTTACCTAGCGGGCACTTGGATTATCTAGGTTAGCTAACAGGAACTTGGAATATCTAGGTTACCTAGCGGGCAATTGGACTACGTAGGTTACCTTGCGGGCACTTGTACTATCTAGGTTACCTAACTGGAACTTGGACTATGTAGGTTAACTAGCAGACACTTGGACGATCTAGGTTAACTAGCGGGCACTTGGAATATCAAGGTTAACTATCTGGCCCTTGGACTATGTAGATTAACTAGCGGGCACTTGGACTATCTAGGTTAACTAGCGGGTTCAAGGACTATGTAGGTTAACTAGCTGGCACTTGGACTATCAAGGTTAACTAGCAGACCGTGGACTATGTAGGTTAACTAGCGGGCACTTGGACTATTTAGGTTAACTAGCGGGCACTTGGACTATCTAGGTTAACTAGCGGGCACTTGCACAATGCAGGTTCCCTAGCGGGCACTTTGACTATGTTGGTTCCCTAACGGGCACTTGGACTATATAGGTTCCCTATGGGCACTTGGACTATCTAGGTACCCTCACGGGCACTTGGAATATGTAGGTAGCCTATCGGGCACTTGGACTATGTAGGTTCGTCAGCGGGCACTTGGACTATGTAGGTTCCCTATCAGGCACTTGGACTATGTAGGTTAACTAGCGGGCACGTGGATGATCAATGTTAACTAGTGGGCACTTTGACTATCTAGATTAACTAGCGGGCAATTGGACTAACTAGGTTAATTAGCGTGCACTTGTAAAATGCAGGTTCCCTAGCGGGCACTTTGACTATGTAGGTTCCCTAGCGGGCACTTGGACTATATAGGTTCCCTACGGGCACTTGGACTATCTAGGTTCCCTAACGGGCACTTGGACTATGTAGGTTCCTCAGCGGGCACTTGGACTATGTAGGTTCCCTATCGGGCATGGGACTATGTAGGTTAACTAGCGGGACCTTGGACTATCTAGGATACCTAGCGGGCACTTGGACTATGTAGGTTAACTAGCGGACACTTGGACAATATAGGTTACCTAGCGGGCACTTGAACTATGTACATACCCTAGCGGGCACTTGGACTATCTAGGTTAACTAGAGAGCCCTTGAACTATGTAGGTTAACTAGCGGGCACTTGGATTATCTAGGTTAACTAGCGAGACCTTGTACTATCTAGGTTACCTAGCGGGCACTTGGACTATGTAGGTTAACTAGCGGACACTTGGACAATCTAGGTTACCTAGGGGGCACATAGACTATGTACGTCCGCTAGCGGGCACTTGGACTATCTAGGTTAACTAGAGGGCCCTTGGACTATGTAGGTTAACTAGCGGACACTTGGATTATCTAGGTTAACTAGCGGGCACTTGGACGATCTAGGTTAACTAGCGTGCACTTGGACTATCTAGGTTAACTAGCTGGCACTTGGACTATCTAGATTAACTAGCGGGCACTTTGGCTATGTAGGTTCCATAGCGGGCATTGGACTATGTAGGTTATCTAGCGGGACCTTGGACTATCTAGGTTACCTAGCGTGCACTTGGACAATCTAGGTTACCTAGCGGGCACTTGGACTATGTACGTTCCCTAACGGGCACTTGGACTATCTAGGTTAACTAGAGGGCCCTTGGTCTATGTAGGTTAACTAGCGGGCACTTGGATTATCTAGGTTAACTAGCGGGCACTTGGACGATCTAGGTTAACTAGCGGGCACTTGGACCATCTAGATTAACTAGCGGGCACTTGGACTATGCAGGTTCCCTAGCGGGCACTTGGACTACCAAGTTCCCTAATTGGCATTTGGACTATGTAGGTTCCCTAGCGGGCACTTGGACTATGTACGCCCCTTAGCGGGCACTTGGACTAGGTAGGTTCCCGATCGGGCACTTGGACTATGTAGGTTAATAGCGGGTCCTTGGACTATTTACGTTCCCTAGTGGGAACTTGGACTATCTAGGTTAACTAACGGGCTGTTGTACTATCTAGGTTACCTAGCGGGCACTTGGACTATGTAGATTACCTAGCGGGCACTTGGACTATCTAGGTTACCTAACGGGCACTTGGACTATGCAGGATACCTAGTGGGCACTTGGAATCTCTAGATTAACTAGTGGCACTTGGACTATGTAGGTTAACTAGGGGCACTTGGACTATGTAGGTTACCTAACAGGCACTTTGACTATGTAGGTTCCCTAGCGGGCACTTGGACTACTAAGTTCCCTAACGGGCATTTGGTCTATCTAGGTTCCCTAACAGGCACTTGGAATATGTAGGTTCCCTATCGGGCACTTGGACTATGTAGGTTCCACACCGGGCACTTGGACTATGTAGGTTCCCTATCGGGCACTTGGACTAGGTAGGTTAACTAGCGGGCCCTTGGACGATCAAGGTTAACTAGCGGGAACTTTGACTATCTAGGTTAACTAGTGGGCACTTGGACGATCTAGGTTAACTAGCGGGCACTTGTACAATGCAGGTTCCCTAGCGGGCACTTTGACTATGTAGGTTCCCTAGCGGGCACTTGGACTATATAGGTTCCCTACTGGCACTTGGACTATCTAGGTTCCCTAACGGGCACTTGGAATATGTAGGTCCCCTATCGGGCACTTGGACTATGTAGGTTCCTCAGCGGGCACTTGGACTATGTAGGTTAACTAGCGGACACTTGGACTATGTAGGTTATCTAGCAGGCACTTGAACTATCAGGTTAACTAGCGGTCACTTGGACTATCTAGATTAACTCGAGTTCTCTTGGACTATGTACGTCCCCTAGCGGGCACTTGGACTTCTAGGTAAACTAGAGGGCACTTGGAATATCTAGGTTAACTAGAGGACACTTGGACTATGTAGGTTAACTTGCGGGCCCTTGGACTATGTAGGTTAACTAGCGGGCCCTTGGACTATGTAGGTTAACTAGCGGGCCCTTGGACTATGTAGGTTAACTAGTGGGCACTTGGACGATAAGATTAACTAGCGTGTACTTGGATTATATAGGTTAACTAGCGGGCACTTGGACTATCTAGTTTAACTAGCGGGCACTTGGACTATGTAGGTTAACTAGCGGGCACTTAGACTATTTAGGTTACCTAGCGGGCACTTGGACTATGTACATACCTTAGCGGGCACTGGACTATCTAGGTTACCTAGCGGCCATTTGGACTATGTATGTCCCCTAGTGGGCAATTGGACTATCTAGGTTAACTAATGGGCAATAGGACTATCTAGGTTAACTAGCGGGCCCTGGGCTATGTAGGTTAACTGGCGGGCACTTGGACTATGTAGGTTAACTAGCAGGCACTTGAACTATCAGGTTAACTAGCGGTCATTTGGACTATGTAGGTAACCTAGCGGGAACTTGGACTGCCTAGGTTACCTAGCGGCCACTTGAACTATCTAGGTTTACGAACGGGCACTTGGACTATGTAGGTTACCTAGCGGGCACTTGAACTATCTAGGTTAGCTAACGGGCACTTGGACTATCTAGGTTACCTAGCGGGCACTTGGACTATGTACGTTCCCTAGCGGGCACTTGGACTATCTAGGATAACTAACGGGCACTAGGACTATCTAGGTTAACTAGCGGGCACTTGGTCTATCTAGGTCAACTAGCGGCGCCTTGGACTATGTAGGTTAACTAGCGGACACTTGGACTATCTAGGTTAGCTAACGGGCACTTGGACTATATAGGTAAATTAGCGGGCACTTGGACTATATGGGTGCCCTAGCGGGCATTTGGACTATATAGATTACCTAGCAGGCACTTGGACTGTGTAGGTTACCTACCGGGCACTTGGACTATCTAGGTTACCTAGCGGGCACTTGGACTATCTAGGTTTTCTAGCGGGCACTTGGACTATGTAGGTTACCTAGCGGGCACTTGGACTATCTAGGTTACTAACGGGCATTTGGACTATCTAGGTTACATAGCGGGCGCTGGGACTATGTAGGTTACCTAGCGGGCAATTGGATTATCTAGGTTAACGAACGGGTACTTGGACTATTAAGGTAACCTAGCGGGCACTTGGAGAATCTAGGTTAACTAGCGGGAACTTGGACTATCTAGGTTAAAGAATGGGCAATTGGACTATGTAGGTTACCTAGCGGGCACTTGGACTATCTAGGTTACCTAACGGGAACTTGGACTATGTAGGTTAACTAGCGGGCACTTGGACTATCTAGGTTACCTAACGGGAACTTGGACTATGTAGGTTAACTAGCGGGCACTTGGAAAATATAGGTTCCCTACGGGCACTTGGACTATCTAGGTTCCCTAACGGGCACTTGGAATATATAGGTTCCCTATCGGGCACGTGGAATATATAGGTTCCTCAGTGGGCACTTGGACTTTGTAGGTTCCCTATTGTGCACTTGGACTATGTTGGTTAACTAGGGGGCCCTTGGACTATCTAGGTTACCTAGTGGGCACTTGGACTATGTAGGTTAACTAGCGGACCCTTGGACTATCTATGTTACCTTGTGGGCAGTTGGACTATGTACGTCCCCTAGTGGGCTCTTGGACGATCTAGGTTAACTAGAGGGCCCTTGGACTATGTAGGTCAAGTTGCGGGCCCTTGGACTAAGTAGGTTAACTAGCGGGCCCTTGGACGATCTAGGTTAACTAGCGGGCACTTGGACGATGCAGGTTCCCTAGCGGGCACTTGGACTATCTAGGTTCCCAAATGGGCACTTGGACTATGTAGGTTCCCTATCAGGCACTTGGACTATGTAGGTTAACGAGCGGGACCTTGGACTATGTAGGTTAAGTAGCGGGCACTTAGACTATATAGGTTACCTAGCGGGCACCTGGACTATCTACATACCCTACCCGGCACTGGACTATCTAGGTTATATAGCGGGCACTTGGACTATGTATGTCCCCTATCGGGCCCTTGGACTATGTAGGTTAACTAGCGGGCACTTGGACTATCTATGTTAAGTAGCGGACTTAGGACTATGTAGGTTAACAAGCGGGCCCTTGGACTATGTAGGTTACCTAGCGGGCAATTGGATTATCTAGGTTAACGAACGGGTACTTGGACTATGTAGGTAATCCAGCAGGCACTTGGACTATCTGTGTTAGCTAACGGGCACTTGGATTATCTAGGTTACCTAGCGGGCACTTGGATTATGTAGGGTACCTAGCGGGCACTTAGACTATCTAGGTTACCTAGCGGGCACGTGGACTATGTAGGTTACCTAGCGGGCACTCGGACTATCTAGGTTACCTAACGGGCACTTGGACTATGTAGGTTCCCTAGCGGGCACTTGGACGGTCTAGGTTAATTAACGGGCACTTGGACTATCTAGGTTACCTAGCGGGCACATGGACTATGTACGTTACTAGCGGGCATTTGGACTATGTAGGTTACCTAGCGGATACTTGGACTATGTAGGTGCCCTATCAGGGACTTGGACAATGTAGGTTAACTAGCAGGCACTTGGACTATCTAGGTTAACTAGCGGGCCCTTGGACTATGTAGGTTAACTAGCGGGCACTTTGACGATCTAGGTTAGCAAACGGGCACTTGGACTATGTAGGTTACCTAGCAGGCACTTGGACTGTCTAGGTTACCTAGCGGGCACTTGGACTATCTAGGTTAACGGACGGGCCCTTAGACTATGTAGGATACCTAGCGGGCACTTGGACTATCTAGGTTAATGAACGGGCACTTGTACTATGTAGGTTAGCTAGAAGGAACTTGGACTATCTAGGTTAACTAGCGGGCAATTGGACGATGTGGGTACCCTAGCGGGCATTTGGACTATCTAGGTTACCTAACGGGCATTTCGACTATGTAGGTTCCCTAGTGGGCAATTGGATTATGTAGGTTCCCTTCTTGCACTTGGAGTATGTAGGTTACTAGCGGGCATTTGGACTATGTAGGTTACCTAGCGGGCACTTGGACTATGTAGGTTAACTAGCGTGCACTTGGACTATCTAGGTTACCTAGCGGGCACTTAGACTATGTAGGTTAACTAGCAGGCACTTGGACTATCTAGGTTACCTAGCGGGCACATGGACTATGTACGTTTCCTAGCGGGCACTTGGACTATCTATGTTAACTAGCGTGCACATGGTCTTGTAGGTTCCCTATCGGGCAATTAGACTATGTGGGTTACCTAGCGGGCTCTTGGACTATGTAGGTTCCCTAGCGGGCACTTGGACTATGTAGGTTACCTAGCGGGCCCTTGGACTATCTAGGTTAACTAACGGGCACTTGGATTATATAAGTTACCTAGAGGGCTCTTGGACTATTTAGGTTAACTAGCGGACACTTGGACAATCTAGGTTTACTAGCGGGCACTTGAACTATCTAGGTTACATAGCGGGCCCTTGGACTATGTAGGTTTACTAGCGGTCACTTGGACTATGTAGGTAACCTAGCGGGAACTTGGTCTGTCTAGGTTACCTAGCGGGCACTTGGACTATCTAGGTTAACTAACGGGCACTTGGACTATGTAGGTTAACTAGCGGGCACTTGGACTATCTAGGTTAACTAAGGGGCACCTGGATTATCTAGGTTAATTAGCGGGCACTTTTACAATGTAGGTTAACTAGCAGACACTTGGACGAACTAGGTTAACGAGCGGGCTTTTGGACTATGGAGGTTACCTAGCGGGCTCTTGGTCTATCTAGGTTAGTTAACAGGAACATGGACTATCTAGGTAACCTAACGGGCACTTGGACTATGCAGGTAACCTGGCGGGCACTTGGACTGACTAGGTTACCTAGCGGGCACTTGGACTTCTAGGTTAACGAACGGGCACTTGGACTATGTAGGTTAACTAGCGGGCCCTTGGACTATGTAGGTTAACTAGTGGGCACTTGGACGATAAGATTAACTAGCGTGTACTTGGATTATATAGGTTAACTAGCGGGCACTTGGACTATCTAGTTTAACTAGCGGGCACTTGGACTATGTAGGTTAACCAGCGGGCACTTAGACTATTTAGGTTACCTAGCGGGCACTTGGACTATGTACATACCTTAGCGGGCACTGGACTATCTAGGTTACCTAGCGGCCATTTGGACTATGTATGTCCCCTAGTGGGCAATTGGACTATCTAGGTTAACTAATGGGCAATAGGACTATCTAGGTTAACTAGAGGGCCCTGGGCTATGTAGGTTAACTGGCGGGCACTTGGACTATGTAGGTTAACTAGCAGGCACTTGAACTATCAGGTTAACTATCGGTCACTTGGACTATGTAGGTAACCTAGCGGGAACTTGGACTGCCTAGGTTACCTAGCGGGCACTTGAACTATCTAGGTTTACGAACGGGCACTTGGACTATATAGGTTACCTAGCGGGCACTTGAACTATCTAGGTTAGCTAACGGGCACTTGGACTATCTAGGTTACCTAGCGAGCACTTGGACTATGTACGTCCCCTAGCGGGCACTTGGACTATCTAGGATCACTAACGGGCACTAGGACTATCTAGGTTAACTAGCGGGCACTTGGTCTATCTAGGTCAACTAGCGGCGCCTTGGACTATGTAGGTTAACTAGCGGACACTTGGACGATCTAGGTTAACTAGCGGGCCCTTGCACTATGTAGGTTAACTATCGGACACTTGGACCATCTAGGTTAACTAGCGGGCACTTGGCCAATATAGGTTAACTAGCGGGCACTTGGATTAGCTAGATTACCTAGCGGGCCCTTGAACTATGTAGGTTAACTAGATGACCCTTGGACTATCTAGGTTAGCTAACGGGCACTTGGACTATATAGGTAAATTAGCGGGCACTTGGACTATATGGGTGCCCAAGCGGGCATTTGGACTATATAGATTACCTAGCAGGCACTTGGACTTTGTAGGTTACCTACCGGGCACTTGGACTATCTAGATTACCTAGCGGGCACTTGGACTATCTAGGTTTTCTAGCGGGCGCTTGGACTATGGAGGTTACCTAGCGGGCACTTGGACTATCTAGGTTACCTAACGGGCATTTGGACTATCTAGGTTACCTAGCGGGCGCTGGGACTATGTAGGTTACCTAGCGGGCAATTGGATTATCTAGGTTAACGAACGGGTACTTGGAATATTAAGGTAACCTAGCGGGCACTTGGACTATCTAGGTTACCTAACGGGAACTTGGACTATGTAGGTTAACTAGCGGGCACTTGGACTATCTAGGTTACCTAACGGGAACTTGGACTATGTAGGTTAACTAGCGGGCACTTGGGAAATATAGGTTCCCTACGGGCACTTGGACTATCTAGGTTCCCTAAAGGGCACTTGGAATATATAGGTTCCCTATCGGGCACTTGGAATATATAGGTTCCTCAGTGGGCACTTGGACTTTGTAGGTTCCCTATTGGGCACTTGGACTATGTTGGTTAACTAGGGGGCCCTTGGACTATCTAGGTTACCTAGCGGGCACTTGGACTATGTAGGTTAACTAGCGGACACTTGGACTATCTAGGTTACCTTGTGGGCAGTTGGACTATGTACGTCCCCTAGTGGGCACTTGGACGATCTAGGTTAACTAGAGGGGCCTTGGACTATGTAGGTCAAGTTGCGGGCCCTTGGACTAAGTAGGTTAACTAGCGGGCACTTGGACGATCTAGGTTAACTAGCGGGCACTAGGACTATGCAGGTTCCCTAGCGTGCACTTGGACTATCTAGGTTCCCAAATGGGCACTTGGACTATGTAGGTTCCCTATCAGGCACTTGGACTATGTAGGTTAACGAGCGGGACCTTGGACTATGTAGGTTAAGTAGCGGGCACTTAGACTATATAGGTTACCGAGCGGGCACCTGGACTATCTACATACCCTACCCGGCACTGGACTATCTAGGTTATATAGCGGGCACTTGGACTATGTATGTCCCCTATCGGGCCCTTGGACTATGTAGGTTAACTAGCGGGCACTTGGATTATCTATGTTAAGTAGCGGACTTTGGACTATGTAGGTTAACAAGCGGGCCCTTGGACTATGTAGGTTACCTAGCGGGCAATTGGATTATCTAGGTTAACGAACGGGTACTTGGACTATGTAGGTAATCTAGCAGGCACTTGGACTATCTGTGATAGCTAACGGGCACTTGGATTATCTAGGTTACCTAGCGGGCACTTGGATTATGTAGGGTACCTAGCGGGCACTTAGACTATCTAGGTTACCTAGCGGGCACGTGGACTATGTAGGTTACCTAGCGGGCACTCGGACTATCTAGGTTACCTAACGGGCACTTGGACTATGTAGGTTCCCTAGCGGGCACTTGGACGGTCTAGGTTAATTAACGGGCACTTGGACTATCTAGGTTACCTAGCGGGCACATGGACTATGTACGTTACTAGCGGGCATTTGGACTATGTAGGTTACCTAGCGGATACTTGGACTATGTAGGTGCCCTATCAGGGACTTGGACAATGTAGGTTAACTAGCAGGCACTTGGACTATCTAGGTTAACTAGCGGGCCCTTGGACTATGTAGGTTAACTAGCGGGCACTTTGACGATCTAGGTTAGCAAACGGGCACTTGGACTATGTAGGTTACCTAGCAGGCACTTGGACTGTCTAGGTTACCTAGCGGGCACTTGGACTATCTAGGTTAATGGACAGGCCCTTAGACTATGTAGGATACCTAGCGGGCACTTGGACTATCTAGGTTAATGAACGGGCACTTGTACTATGTAGGTTAGCTAAAAGGAACTTGGACTATCTAGGTTAAGTAGCGGGCAATTGGACGATGTGGGTACCCTAGCGGATATTTGGACTATCTAGGTTACCTAACGGGCATTTCGACTATGTAGGTTCCCTAGTGGGCAATTGGATTATGTAGGTTCCCTTCTTGCACTTGGAGTATGTAGGTTACTAGCGGGCATTTGGACTATGTAGGTTACCTAGCGGGCACTTGGACTATGTAGGTTAACTAGCGTGCACTTGGACTATCTAGGTTACCTAGCGGGCACTTAGACTATGTAGGTTAACTAGCAGGCACTTGGACTATCTAGGTTACCTAGCGGGCACATGGACTATGTACGTTTCCTAGCGGGCACTTGGACTATCTATGTTAACTAGCGTGCACATGGTCTTGTAGGTTCCCTATCGGGCAATTAGACTATGTGGGTTACCTAGCGGGCACTTGGACTATGTAGGTTCCCTAGCGGGCACTTGGACTATGTAGGTTACCTAGCGGGACCTTGGACTATCTAGGTTAACTAACGGGCACTTGGATTATATAAGTTACCTAGAGGGCTCTTGGACTATTTAGGTTAACTAGCGGACACTTGGACAATCTAGGTTTACTAGTGGGCACTTGAACTATCTAGGTTACATAGCGGGCCCTTGGACTATGTAGGTTTACTAGCGGTCACTTGGACTATGTAGGTAACCTAGCGGGAACTTGGTCTGTCTAGGTTACCTAGCGGGCACTTGGACTATCTAGGTTAACTAACGGGCACTTGGACTATGTAGGTTAACTAGCGGGCACTTGGACTATCTAGGTTAGCTAAGGGGCACCTGGACTATCTAGGTTAATTAGCGGGCACTTTTACAATGTAGGTTAACTAGCAGACACTTGGACGAACTAGCTTAACGAGCGGGCTTTTGGACTATGTAGGTTACCTAGCGGGCTCTTGGTCTATCTAGGTTAGTTAACAGGAACTTGGACTATCTAGGTAATCTAACTGGCACTTGGACTATGCAGGTAACCTGGCGGGCACTTGGACTGACTAGGTTACCTAGCGGGCACTTGGACTTCTAGGTTAACGAACGGGCACTTGGACTATGTAGGTTGCCTAGCGGGCACTTGGACGATCTATGTTAGGTAACGGACACTTGGACTATCTAGGTTAACTATCGGGCACTTGGATTATCTAGGTTAACTAGCGGGCACTTGGACGATCTAGGTTAACTATCGGGCCCTTGGACTATCTAGGTTAACTAGCGGGCACTTGCACTATCTAGATTAACTATCGGGCCCTTGGACTATCTAGGTTAACTCACGGGCACTTGGGTTATCTAGGTTAACTAGCGGGCACTTGGACTATCTAGATTAACTAGCGGGCCCTTGGACTATCTAGGTTTACTAGCGGGCACTTGGACTATCTAGGGTAACTAGCGGACACTTGGACGATCTAGGTTAACTAGCGGGCACTTGGACTATGTAGTTTCCCTAGCGGGCATTTGGATTATTTAGGTTACCTAGTGGGCACTTGGACTATGTAGGTTACCAGCGGGCACATGGCCTATCTAGGTTAACGAACGGGCACTTGGGCTATGTAGATTACCAGCGGGCACTTGGACTATGTAGGATCCCTATCGGACATTTGGACTACTTAGGTTACCTAGCGGGCACTTGGACTATCTAGGTTACCTAACGGGCACTTGGACTATGTAGGTTCCCAAGCGGGCACTTGGACTATGTATGTTCCCTATGGACACTTGAACTATGTAAGTTAACTACCAGGCACTTGGACTATGTAGGTTAACTAGCAGGCCCTTGGACTATCTAGGTTACCTAGCGGGCACTTGGACTATGTAGGTTAACTACCGGGCACTTGCACTATATAGGTTACCTGGCGGGCACTGGGACTATGTACGTTCCCTAGCGGGCACATGGACTATCTATGTTAACTAGCGGGCACTTGGACTATTTAGGTTAACTAGGGGACACTTGCACTATGTAGGTTACCTAGCGGCACATGGACTATCTAGTTTAACTAGCGTGCACTTGGACTATGTAGCTTCCTTAGCGGGCACTTGGACTATCTAGTTTACCTAGCGGGCACATGGACTATGTAGGTTAACTAGCGAGCACTTGGACACTAGGTTACCTAGCGGGGACTTGGACTATGTACGTTCCCTAGCGGGCACTTGGACTATCTATGTTAACTAGCGGCCACTTGGAATATGTAGGTTAACTAGCGGACACTTGCACTATGTAGGTTACCTAGCAGGCACTTGGACTATCTAGGTTAACTAGCGGGCACTTGGACTATCTAGGTTAACTAGCGTGCACTTGGACTATGTAGGTTCCTTAGCAGGCACTTGGACTATGTAGGTTAACTAGCGGGCACTTGAACTGTCTAGGTTACCTAGCGGGCACTTGGACTATCTAGGTTAACGAACGGGCACTTGGACTATGTAGGTTAACTAGCGGACACTTGCACGATCTAGGTTAACTAGCGGGCTCTTGCACTATGTACGTTAACTAGCGGGCCCATTGACTATGTTGGTTAACTAGCGGGCACTTGGACGATCTAGGTTAACTAGCGGGCACTTGGATGATATAGGTAAACTAGCGGACACTTGGACAATCTAGGTTACCTAGCGGGCACTTGGATTATCTAGGTTAACTAGCGGGCACTTGGACGATGTAGGTTAACTAGCGGGCACTTGGACTATCTAGGTTACCTAGCGGGCACTTGGACTATATAGGTTACCTAGCGGGCACATGGACTATGTAGGTTACCCAGTGGGCACTTGGACTATCCAGGTTAACGAACGGGCACTTAGACTATGTAGGTTGCTTACCGGGCACTTGGATTATCTAGGATAGGTAACGGGCACTTGGAACATCTAGGTTACCTACCAGGAACTTGGACAATGTAAGTTACCTAGCGGGCACTTTGACTATCTAGGTTACATAGCGGGCACTTGGACTATGTAGGTTAACTAGCGAGCACTTCGACTGTAGGTTACCTAGCGGACACTTGGACTATCTAGGTTACCTAGCAGGCACTTGGACAGTCTAGGTTACCTAGTGGGCACTTGGACTATCTAGGTTAACGAACGGGCACTTGGAATATGTAGGTTCCCTAGCGGGCACTTGGACTATGTAGGATCCCTATCGGACATTTGGACTACTTAGGTTACCGAGCGGGCACTTGGACTATCTAGGTTAACTAGCGGGCACTTGGACTATCTAGATCAACTAGCGGGCCCTTGTACTATGTAGGTTAACTAGCGAGCACTTGGACTATCTAGGTTAACTCGCGGACCTTGGACTACGTAGGTCAACTAGCGAACCCTTGGACTATGTAGGTTAACTAGCGGGCACTTGGACGATCTAGGTTAACTAGAGGACACTTGGACTATCTAGGTTAACTAGCGGGCACTTGGATGATCAATGTTAACTAGCGGGCACTTGGACTATCTAGGTTAGCTAACGGGCACTTGGACTAAGTATGTCCCCTAGTGGGCACATGGACTGTCTAGATTAACTAACGGGCACTAGGACTATCTAGGCTAACTAGCGGGCACTTGGACTATGTAGGTCAACTAGCGGACACGTGCACGATCTAGGTTAACTAGCGGGCTCTTGCACTATGTAGGTTAACTAGCAGGCCCATTGACTATGTAGGTTAACTAGCGGGCACTTGGACTATGTACGTTCCCTAGCGGGCACTTGGACTATCTATGTTAACTAGTGGGCACTTGGAAAATGTAGGTTAACTAGCGTACATTTGCACTATGTAGGTTACCTAGCAGGCACTTGGACTATCTAGCTTAACTAGCGGGCACTTGGACTATCTATGTTAACTAGCGGGCACTTGGACTATGTAGGTTAACTAGCGTGCCCTTGGACTATCTAGGTTACGTAGCGGGCACTTGGTATGTAGGTTAACTAGCGGGCACTTGGACTATCTAGGTTAACTAGCGGGCACTTGGACGATCTAGGTTAACTAGCGGGCACTAGGACTATGCAGGTTCCCTAGCGGGCACTTGGACTATCTAGGTTCCCAAATGGGCACTTGGACTATGTAGGTTCCCTATCAGGCACTTGGACTATGTAGGTTAACGAGCGGGACCTTGGACTATGTAGGTTAAGTAGCGGGCACTTAGACTATATAGGTTACCGAGCGGGCACCTGGAATATCTACATACCCTACCCGGCACTGGACTATCTAGGTTATATAGCGGGCACTTGGACTATGTATGTCCCCTATCGGGCCCTGGGACTATGTAGGTTAACTAGCGGGCACTTGGACTATCTATGTTAAGTAGCGGACTTTGGACTATGTAGGTTAACAAGCGGGCCCTTGGACTATGTAGGTTACCTAGCGGGCAATTGGATTATCTAGGTTAACGAACGGGTACTTGGACTATGTAGGTAATCTAGCAGGCACTTGGACTATCTGTGTTAGCTAACGGGCACTTGGATTATCTAGGTTACCTAGCGGGCACTTGGATTATGTAGGGTACCTAGCAGGCACTTAGACTATCTAGGTTACCTAGCGGGCACGTGGACTATGTAGGTTACCTAGCGGGCACTTGGACTATCTAGGTTACCTAACGGGCACTTGGACTATGTAGGTTCCCTAGCGGGCACTTGGACGGTCTAGGTTAATTAACGGGCACTTGGACTATCTAGGTTACCTAGCGGGCACATGGACTATGTACGTTACTAGCGGGCATTTGGACTATGTAGGTTACCTAGCGGATACTTGGACTATGTAGGTGCCCTATCAGGGACTTGGACAATGTAGGTTAACTAGCAGGCACTTGGACTATCTAGGTTAACTAGCGGGCCCTTGGACTATGTAGGTTAACTAGCGGGCACTTTGACGATCTAGGTTAGCAAACGGGCACTTGGACTATGTAGGTTACCTAGCAGGCACTTGGACTGTCTAGGTTACCTAGCGGGCACTTGGACTATCTAGGTTAATGGACAGGCCCTTAGACTATGTAGGATACCTAGCGGGCACTTGGACTATCTAGGTTAATGAACGGGCACTTGTACTATGTAGGTTAGCTAAAAGGAACTTGGACTATCTAGGTTAAGTAGCGGGCAATTGGACGATGTGGGTACCCTAGCGGATATTTGGACTATCTAGGTTACCTAACGGGCATTTCGACTATGTAGGTTCCCTAGTGGGCAATTGGATTATGTAGGTTCCCTTCTTGCACTTGGAGTATGTAGGTTACTAGCGGGCATTTGGACTATGTAGGTTACCTAGCGGGCACTTGGACTATGTAGGTTAACTAGCGTGCACTTGGACTATCTAGGTTACCTAGCGGGCACTTGGTATGTAGGTTAACTAGCGGGCACTTGGACTATCTAGGTTAACTAGCGGGCACTTGGACGATCTAGGTTAACTAGCGGGCACTAGGACTATGCAGGTTCCCTAGCGGGCACTTGGACTATCTAGGTTCCCAAATGGGCACTTGGACTATGTAGGTTCCCTATCAGGCACTTGGACTATGTAGGTTAACGAGCGGGACCTTGGACTATGTAGGTTAAGTAGCGGGCACTTAGACTATATAGGTTACCGAGCGGGCACCTGGACTATCTACATACCCTACCCGGCACTGGACTATCTAGGTTATATAGCGGGCACTTGGACTATGTATGTCCCCTATCGGGCCCTTGGACTATGTAGGTTAACTAGCGGGCACTTGGACTATCTATGTTAAGTAGCGGACTTTGGACTATGTAGGTTAACAAGCGGGCCCTTGGACTATGTAGGTGCCCTATCAGGGACTTGGACAATGTAGGTTAACTAGCAGGCACTTGGACTATCTAGGTTAACTAGCGGGCCCTTGGACTATGTAGGTTAACTAGCGGGCACTTTGACGATCTAGGTTAGCAAACGGGCACTTGGACTATGTAGGTTACCTAGCAGGCACTTGGACTGTCTAGGTTACCTAGCGGGCACTTGGACTATCTAGGTTAACGGACAGGCCCTTAGACTATGTAGGATACCTAGCGGGCACTTGGACTATCTAGGTTAATGAACGGGCACTTGTACTATGTAGGTTAGCTAAAAGGAACTTGGACTATCTAGGTTAAGTAGCGGGCAATTGGACGATGTGGGTACCCTAGCGGATATTTGGACTATCTAGGTTACCTAACGGGCATTTCGACTATGTAGGTTCCCTAGTGGGCAATTGGATTATGTAGGTTCCCTTCTTGCACTTGGAGTATGTAGGTTACTAGCGGGCATTTGGACTATGTAGGTTACCTAGCGGGCACTTGGACTATGTAGGTTAACTAGCGTGCACTTGGACTATCTAGGTTAACTAGCGTGCACTTGGACTATGTAGGTTCCTTAGCAGGCACTTGGACTATTTAGGTTAACTAGCCGGCACTTGAACTGTCTAGGTTACCTAGCGGCACATGGACTATCTAGTTTAACTAGCGTGCACTTGGATTATGTAGCTTCCTTAGCGGGCACTTGGACTATCTAGTTTACCTAGCGGGCACATGGACTATGTAGGTTAACTAGCGAGCACTTGGACTCTAGGTTACCTAGCAGGGACTTGGACTATGTACGTTCCCTAGCGGGCACTTGGACTATCTATGTTAACTAGCGGCCACTTGGAATATGTAGGTTAACTAGCGGACACTTGCACTATGTAGGTTACCTAGCAGGCACTTGGACTATCTAGGTTAACTAGCGGGCACTTGGACTATCTAGTTTAACTAGCGTGCACTTGGACTATGTAGGTTCCTTAGCAGGCACTTGGACTATGTAGGTTAACTAGCGGGCACTTGAACTGTCTAGGTTACCTAGCGGGCACTTGGACTATCTAGGTTAACGAACGGGCACTTGGACTATGTAGGTTAACTAGCGGACACTTGCACGATCTAGGTTAACTAGCGGGCTCTTGCACTATGTACGTTAACTAGCGGGCCCATTGACTATGTTGGTTAACTAGCGGGCACTTGGACGATCTAGGTTAACTAGCGGGCACTTGGATGATATAGGTAAACTAGCGGACACTTGGACAATCTAGGTTACCTAGCGGGCACTTGGATTATCTAGGTTAACTAGCGGGCACTTGGACTATGTAGGTTAACTAGCGGGCACTTGGACTATCTAGGTTACCTAGCGGGCACTTGGACTATATAGGTTACCTAGCGGGCACATGGACTATGTAGGTTACCCAGTGGGCACTTGGACTATCCAGGTTAACGAACGGGCACTTAGACTATCTAGGTTGCTTACCGGGCACTTGGATTATCTAGGATAGGTAACGGGCACTTGGACTATCTAGGTTACCTACCAGGAACTTGGACAATGTAAGTTACCTAGCGGGCACTTTGACTATCTAGGTTACATAGCGGGCACTTGGACTATGTAGGTTAACTAGCGAGCACTTCGACTGTAGGTTACCTAGCGGACACTTGGACTATCTAGGTTACCTAGCAGGCACTTGGACAGTCTAGGTTACCTAGTGGGCACTTGGACTATCTAGGTTAACGAACGGGCACTTGGAATATGTAGGTTCCCTAGCGGGCACTTGGACTATGTAGGATCCCTATCGGACATTTGGACTACTTAGGTTACCGAGCGGGCACTTGGACTATCTAGGTTAACTAGCGGGCACTTGGACTATCTAGATCAACTAGCGGGCCCTTGTACTATGTAGGTTAACTAGCGAGCACTTGGACTATCTAGGTTAACTCGCGGACCTTGGACTACGTAGGTCAACTAGCGAACCCTTGGACTATGTAGGTTAACTAGCGGGCACTTGGATGATCTAGGTTAACTAGAGGACACTTGGACTATCTAGGTTAACTAGCGGGCACTTGGATGATCAATGTTAACTAGCGGGCACTTGGACTATCTAGGTTAGCTAACGGGCACTTGGACTAAGTATGTCCCCTAGTGGGCACATGGACTGTCTAGATTAACTAACGGGCACTAGGACTATCTAGGCTAACTAGCGGGCACTTGGACTATGTAGGTCAACTAGCGGACACGTGCACGATCTAGGTTAACTAGCGAGCTCTTGCACTATGTAGGTTAACTAGCAGGCCCATTGACTATGTAGGTTAACTAGCGGGCACTTGGACTATGTACGTTCCCTAGCGGGCACTTGGACTATCTATGTTAACTAGTGGGCACTTGGAAAATGTAGGTTAACTAGCGTACATTTGCACTATGTAGGTTACCTAGCAGGCACTTGGACTATCTAGCTTAACTAGCGGGCACTTGGACTATCTATGTTAACTAGCGGGCACTTGGACTATGTAGGTTAACTAGCGTGCCCTTGGACTATCTAGGTTACGTAGCGGGCACTTGGTATGTAGGTTAACTAGCGGGCACTTGGACTATCTAGGTTAACTAGCGGGCACTTGGACGATCTAGGTTAACTAGCGGGCACTAGGACTATGCAGGTTCCCTAGCGGGCACTTGGACTATCTAGGTTCCCAAATGGGCACTTGGACTATGTAGGTTCCCTATCAGGCACTTGGACTATGTAGGTTAACGAGCGGGACCTTGGACTATGTAGGTTAAGTAGCGGGCACTTAGACTATATAGGTTACCGAGCGGGCACCTGGACTATCTACATACCCTACCCGGCACTGGACTATCTAGGTTATATAGCGGGCACTTGGACTATGTATGTCCCCTATCGGGCCCTTGGACTATGTAGGTTAACTAGCGGGCACTTGGACTATCTATGTTAAGTAGCGGACTTTGGACTATGTAGGTTAACAAGCGGGCCCTTGGACTATGTAGGTTACCTAGCGGGCAATTGGATTATCTAGGTTAACGAACGGGTACTTGGACTATGTAGGTAATCTAGCAGGCACTTGGACTATCTGTGTTAGCTAACGGGCACTTGGATTATCTAGGTTACCTAGCGGGCACTTGGATTATGTAGGGTACCTAGCGGGCACTTAGACTATCTAGGTTACCTAGCGGGCACGTGGACTATGTAGGTTACCTAGCGGGCACTTGGACTATCTAGGTTACCTAACGGGCACTTGGACTATGTAGGTTCCCTAGCGGGCACTTGGACGGTCTAGGTTAATTAACGGGCACTAGGACTATCTAGGTTACCTAGCGGTCACATGGACTATGTACGTTACTAGCGGGCATTTGGACTATGTAGGTTACCTAGCGGATACTTGGACTATGTAGGTGCCCTATCAGGGACTTGGACAATGTAGGTTAACTAGCAGGCACTTGGACTATCTAGGTTAACTAGCGGGCCCTTGGACTATGTAGGTTAACTAGCGGGCACTTTGACGATCTAGGTTAGCAAACGGGCACTTGGACTATGTAGGTTACCTAGCAGGCACTTGGACTGTCTAGGTTACCTAGCGGGCACTTGGACTATCTAGGTTAACGGACAGGCCCTTACACTATGTAGGATACCTAGCGGGCACTTGGACTATCTAGGTTAATGAACGGGCACTTGTACTATGTAGGTTAGCTAAAAGGAACTTGGACTATCTAGGTTAAGTAGCGGGCAATTGGACGATGTGGGTACCCTAGCGGATATTTGGACTATCTAGGTTACCTAACGGGCATTTCGACTATGTAGGTTCCCTAGTGGGCAATTGGATTATGTAGGTTCCCTTCTTGCACTTGGAGTATGTAGGTTACTAGCGGGCATTTGGACTATGTAGGTTACCTAGCGGGCACTTGGACTATGTAGGTTAACTAGCGTGCACTTGGACTATCTAGGTTACCTAGCGGGCACATGGACTATGTACGTTTCCTAGCGGGCACTTGGACTATCTATGTTAACTAGCGTGCACATGGTCTTGTAGGTTCCCTATCGGGCAATTAGACTATATGGGTTACCTAGCGGGCACTTGGACTATGTAGGTTCCCTAGCGGGCACTTGGACTATGTAGGTTACCTAGCGGGCCCTTGGACTATCTAGGTTAACTAACGGGCACTTGGATTATATAAGTTACCTAGAGGGCTCTTGGACTATTTAGGTTAACTAGCGGACACTTGGACAATCTAGGTTTACTAGTGGGCACTTGAACTATCTAGGTTACATAGCGGGCCCTTGGACTATGTAGGTTTACTAGCGGTCACTTGGACTATGTAGGTAACCTAGCGGGAACTTGGTCTGTCTAGGTTACCTAGCGGGCACTTGGACTATCTAGGTTAACTAACGGGCACTTGGACTATGTAGGTTAACTAGCGGGCACTTGGACTATCTAGGTTAGCTAAGGGGCACCTGGACTACCTAGGTTAATTAGCGGGCACTTTTACAATGTAGATTAACTAGCAGACACTTGGACGAACTAGCTTAACGAGCGGGCTTTTGGACTATGTAGGTTACCTAGCGGGCTCTTGGTCTATCTAGGTTAGTTAACAGGAACTTGGACTATCTAGGTAACCTAACGGGCACTTGGACTATGCAGGTAACCTGGCGGGCACTTGGACTGACTAGGTTACCTAGCGGGCACTTGGACTTCCAAGTTAACGAACGGGCACTTGGACTATGTAGGTTGCCTAGCGGGCACTTGGACGATCTATGTTAGGTAACGGACACTTGGACTATCTAGGTTAACTATCGGGCACTTGGATTATCTAGGTTAACTAGCGGGCACTTG
The DNA here is from genome assembly GCF_050624435.1 of Tenrec ecaudatus. Taxonomy (NCBI): domain Eukaryota; kingdom Metazoa; phylum Chordata; class Mammalia; order Afrosoricida; family Tenrecidae; genus Tenrec; species Tenrec ecaudatus. The sequence continues at coordinate 69,273,652 of NC_134548.1, read as the reverse complement.
GACGATCTAGGTTAACTATCGGGCACTTGGACTATCTAGGTTAACTAGCGGGCACTTGCACTATCTAGATTAACTATCGGGCCCTTGGACTATCTAGGTTAACTCACGGGCACTTGGATTATCTAGGTTAACTAGCGGGCACTTGGACTATCTAGATTAACTAGCGGGTCCTTGGACTATCTAGGTTTACTAGCGGGCACTTGGACTATCTAGGGTAACTAGCGGACACTTGGACGATCTAGGTTAACTAGCGGGCACTTGGACTATGTAGTTTCCCTAGCGGGCATTTGGATTATTTAGGTTACCTAGTGGGCACTTGGACTATGTAGGTTACCAGCGGGCACATGGCCTATCTAGGTTAACGAACGGGCACTTGGACTATGTAGATTACCAGCGGGCACTTGGACTATGTAGGATCCCTATCGGACATTTGGACTACTTAGGTTACCTAGCGGGCACTTGGACTATCTAGGTTACCTAACGGGCACTTGGACTATGTAGGTTCCCAAGCGGGCACTTGGACTATGTATGTTCCCTATGGACACTTGAACTATGTAAGTTAACTACCAGGCACTTGGACTATGTAGGTTAACTAGCAGGCCCTTGGACTATCTAGGTTACCTAGCGGGCACTTGGACTATGTAGGTTAACTACCGGGCACTTGCACTATATAGGTTACCTGGCGGGCACTGGGACTATGTACGTTCCCTAGCGGGCACATGGACTATCTATGTTAACTAGCGGGCACTTGGACTATGTAGGTTAACTAGGGGACACTTGCACTATGTAGGTTACCTAGCGGCACATGGACTATCTAGTTTAACTAGCGTGCACTTGGACTATGTAGCTTCCTTAGCGGGCACTTGGACTATCTAGTTTACCTAGCGGGCACATGGACTATGTAGGTTAACTAGCGAGCACTTGGACTCTAGGTTACCTAGCGGGGACTTGGACTATGTACGTTCCCTAGCGGGCACTTGGACTATCTATGTTAACTAGCGGCCACTTGGAATATGTAGGTTAACTAGCGGACACTTGCACTATGTAGGTTACCTAGCAGGCACTTGGACTATCTAGGTTAACTAGCGGGCACTTGGACTATCTAGTTTAACTAGCGTGCACTTGGACTATGTAGGTTCCTTAGCAGGCACTTGGACTATGTAGGTTAACTAGCGGGCACTTGAACTGTCTAGGTTACCTAGCGGGCACTTGGACTATCTAGGTTAACGAACGGGCACTTGGACTATGTAGGTTAACTAGCGGACACTTGCACGATCTAGGTTAACTAGCGGGCTCTTGCACTATGTACGTTAACTAGCGGGCCCATTGACTATGTTGGTTAACTAGCGGGCACTTGGACGATCTAGGTTAACTAGCGGGCACTTGGATGATATAGGTAAACTAGCGGACACTTGGACAATCTAGGTTACCTAGCGGGCACTTGGATTATCTAGGTTAACTAGCGGGCACTTGGACGATGTAGGTTAACTAGCGGGCACTTGGACTATCTAGGTTACCTAGCGGGCACTTGGACTATATAGGTTACCTAGCGGGCACATGGACTATGTAGGTTACCCAGTGGGCACTTGGACTATCCAGGTTAACGAACGGGCACTTAGACTATCTAGGTTGCTTACCGGGCACTTGGATTATCTAGGATAGGTAACGGGCACTTGGACTATCTAGGTTACCTACCAGGAACTTGGACAATGTAAGTTACCTAGCGGGCACTTTGACTATCTAGGTTACATAGCGGGCACTTGGACTATGTAGGTTAACTAGCGAGCACTTCGACTGTAGGTTACCTAGCGGACACTTGGACTATCTAGGTTACCTAGCAGGCACTTGGACAGTCTAGGTTACCTAGTGGGCACTTGGACTATCTAGGTTAACGAACGGGCACTTGGAATATGTAGGTTCCCTAGCGGGCACTTGGACTATGTAGGATCCCTATCGGACATTTGGACTACTTAGGTTACCGAGCGGGCACTTGGACTATCTAGGTTAACTAGCGGGCACTTGGACTATCTAGATCAACTAGCGGGCCCTTGTACTATGTAGGTTAACTAGCGAGCACTTGGACTATCTAGGTTAACTCGCGGACCTTGGACTACGTAGGTCAACTAGCGAACCCTTGGACTATGTAGGTTAACTAGCGGGCACTTGGACGATCTAGGTTAACTAGAGGACACTTGGACTATCTAGGTTAACTAGCGGGCACTTGGATGATCAATGTTAACTAGCGGGCACTTGGACTATCTAGGTTAGCTAACGGGCACTTGGACTAAGTATGTCCCCTAGTGGGCACATGGACTGTCTAGATTAACTAACGGGCACTAGGACTATCTAGGCTAACTAGCGGGCACTTGGACTATGTAGGTCAACTAGCGGACACGTGCACGATCTAGGTTAACTAGCGGGCTCTTGCACTATGTAGGTTAACTAGCAGGCCCATTGACTATGTAGGTTAACTAGCGGGCACTTGGACTATGTACGTTCCCTAGCGGGCACTTGGACTATCTATGTTAACTAGTGGGCACTTGGAAAATGTAGGTTAACTAGCGTACATTTGCACTATGTAGGTTACCTAGCAGGCACTTGGACTATCTAGCTTAACTAGCGGGCACTTGGACTATCTATGTTAACTAGCGGGCACTTGGACTATGTAGGTTAACTAGCGTGCCCTTGGACTATCTAGGTTACGTAGCGGGCACTTGGTATGTAGGTTAACTAGCGGGCACTTGGACTATCTAGGTTAACTAGCGGGCACTTGGACGATCTAGGTTAACTAGCGGGCACTAGGACTATGCAGGTTCCCTAGCGGGCACTTGGACTATCTAGGTTCCCAAATGGGCACTTGGACTATGTAGGTTCCCTATCAGGCACTTGGACTATGTAGGTTAACGAGCGGGACCTTGGACTATGTAGGTTAAGTAGCGGGCACTTAGACTATATAGGTTACCGAGCGGGCACCTGGACTATCTACATACCCTACCCGGCACTGGACTATCTAGGTTATATAGCGGGCACTTGGACTATGTATGTCCCCTATCGGGCCCTTGGACTATGTAGGTTAACTAGCGGGCACTTGGACTATCTATGTTAAGTAGCTGACTTTGGACTATGTAGGTTAACAAGCGGGCCCTTGGACTATGTAGGTGCCCTATCAGGGACTTGGACAATGTAGGTTAACTAACAGGCACTTGGACTATCTAGGTTAACTAGCGGGCCCTTGGACTATGTAGGTTAACTAGCGGGCACTTTGACGATCTAGGTTAGCAAACGGGCACTTGGACTATGTAGGTTACCTAGCAGGCACTTGGACTGTCTAGGTTACCTAGCGGGCACTTGGACTATCTAGGTTAACGGACAGGCCCTTAGACTATGTAGGATACCTAGCGGGCACTTGGACTATCTAGGTTAATGAACGGGCACTTGTACTATGTAGGTTAGCTAAAAGGAACTTGGACTATCTAGGTTAAGTAGCGGGCAATTGGACGATGTGGGTACCCTAGCGGATATATGGACTATCTAGGTTACCTAACGGGCATTTCGACTATGTAGATTCCCTAGTGGGCAATTGGATTATGTAGGTTCCCTTCTTGCACTTGGAGTATGTAGGTTACTAGCGGGCATTTGGACTATGTAGGTTACCTAGCGGGCACTTGGACTATGTAGGTTAACTAGCGTGCACTTGGACTATCTAGGTTAACTAGCGTGCACTTGGACTATGTAGGTTCCTTAGCAGGCACTTGGACTATGTAGGTTAACTAGCGGGCACTTGAACTGTCTAGGTTACCTAGCGGGCACTTGGACTATCTAGGTTAACGAACGGGCACTTGGACTATGTAGGTTAACTAGCGGACACTTGCACGATCTAGGTTAACTAGCGGGCTCTTGCACTATGTACGTTAACTAGCGGGCCCATTGACTATGTTGGTTAACTAGCGGGCACTTGGACGATCTAGGTTAACTAGCGGGCACTTGGATGATATAGGTAAACTAGCGGACACTTGGACAATCTAGGTTACCTAGCGGGCACTTGGATTATCTAGGTTAACTAGCGGGCACTTGGACGATGTAGGTTAACTAGCGGGCACTTGGACTATCTAGGTTACCTAGCGGGCACTTGGACTATATAGGTTACCTAGCGGGCACATGGACTATGTACGTTTCCTAGCGGGCACTTGGACTATCTATGTTAACTAGCGTGCACATGGTCTTGTAGGTTCCCTATCGGGCAATTAGACTATGTGGGTTACCTAGCGGGCACTTGGACTATGTAGGTTCCCTAGCGGGCACTTGGACTATGTAGGTTACCTAGCGGGCCCTTGGACTATCTAGGTTAACTAACGGGCACTTGGATTATATAAGTTACCTAGAGGGCTCTTGGACTACTTAGGTTAACTAGCGGACCCTTGGACAATCTAGGTTTACTAGTGGGCACTTGAACTATCTAGGTTACATAGCGGGCCCTTGGACTATGTAGATTTACTAGCGGTCACTTGGACTATGTAGGTAACCTAGCGGGAACTTGGTCTGTCTAGTTTACCTAGCGGGCACTTGGACTATCTAGGTTAACTAACGGGCACTTGGACTATGTAGGTTAACTAGCGGGCACTTGGACTATCTAGGTTAGCTAAGGGGCACCTGGACTATCTAGGTTAATTAGCGGGCACTTTTACAATGTAGGTTAACTAGCAGACACTTGGACGAACTAGCTTAACGAGCGGGCTTTTGGACTATGTAGGTTACCTAGCGGGCTCTTGGTCTATCTAGGTTAGTTAACAGGAACTTGGACTATCTAGGTAACCTAACGGGCACTTGGACTATGCAGGTAACCTGGCGGGCACTTGGACTGACTAGGTTACCTAGCGGGCACTTGGACTTCTAGGTTAACGAACGGGCACTTGGACTATGTAGGTTGCCTAGCGGGCACTTGGACGATCTATGTTAGGTAACGGACACTTGGACTATCTAGGTTAACTATCGGGCACTTGGATTATCTAGGTTAACTAGCGGGCACTTGGACGATCTAGGTTAACTATCGGGCTCTTGGACTATCTAGGTTAACTAGCGGGCACTTGCACTATCTAGATTAACTATCGGGCCCTTGGACTATCTAGGTTAACTCACGGGCACTTGGGTTATCTAGGTTAACTAGCGGGCACTTGGACTATCTAGATTAACTAGCGGGCCCTTGGACTATCTAGGTTTACTAGCGGGCACTTGGACTATCTAGGGTAACTAGCGGACACATGGACGATCTAGGTTAACTAGCGGGCACTTGGACTATGTAGTTTCCCTAGCGGGCATTTGGATTATTTAGGTTACCTAGTGGGCACTTGGACTATGTAGGTTACCAGCGGGCACATGGCCTATCTAGGTTAACGAACGGGCACTTGGGCTATGTAGATTACCAGCGGGCACTTGGACTATGTAGGATCCCTATCGGACATTTGGACTACTTAGGTTACCTAGCGGGCACTTGGACTATCTAGGTTACCTAACGGGCACTTGGACTATGTAGGTTCCCAAGCGGGCACTTGGACTATGTATGTTCCCTATGGACACTTGAACTATGTAAGTTAACTACCAGGCACTTGGACTATGTAGGTTAACTAGCAGGCCCTTGGACTATCTAGGTTACCTAGCGGGCACTTGGACTATGTAGGTTAACTACCGGGCACTTGCACTATATAGGTTACCTGGCGGGCACTGGGACTATGTACGTTCCCTAGCGGGCACATGGACTATCTATGTTAACTAGCGGGCACTTGGACTATGTAGGTTAACTAGGGGACACTTGCACTATGTAGGTTACCTAGCGGCACATGGACTATCTAGTTTAACTAGCGTGCACTTGGACTATGTAGCTTCCTTAGCGGGCACTTGGACTATCTAGTTTACCTAGCGGGCACATGGACTATGTAGGTTAACTAGCGAGCACTTGGACTCTAGGTTACCTAGCAGGGACTTGGACTATGTACGTTCCCTAGCGGGCACTTGGACTATCTATGTTAACTAGCGGCCACTTGGAATATGTAGGTTAACTAGCGGACACTTGCACTATGTAGGTTACCTAGCAGGCACTTGGACTATCTAGGTTAACTAGCGGGCACTTGGACTATCTAGTTTAACTAGCGTGCACTTGGACTATGTAGGTTAAGTAGCGGGCAATTGGACGATGTGGGTACCCTAGCGGATATTTGGACTATCTAGGTTACCTAACGGGCATTTCGACTATGTAGGTTCCCTAGTGGGCAATTGGATTATGTAGGTTCCCTTCTAGCACTTGGAGTATGTAGGTTACTAGCGGGCATTTGGACTATCTAGGTTACCTAGCGGGCACTTGGACTATGTAGGTTAACTAGCGTGCACTTGGACTATCTAGGTTACCTAGCGGGCACATGGACTATGTACGTTTCCTAGCGGGCACTTGGACTATCTATGTTAACTAGCGTGCACATGGTCTTGTAGGTTCCCTATCGGGCAATTAGACTATGTGGGTTACCTAGCGGGCACTTGGACTATGTAGGTTCCCTAGCGGGCACTTGGACTATGTAGGTTACCTAGCGGGCCCTTGGACTATCTAGGTTAACTAACGGGCACTTGGATTATATAAGTTACCTAGAGGGCTCTTGGACTACTTAGGTTAACTAGCGGACACTTGGACAATCTAGGTTTACTAGTGGGCACTTGAACTATCTAGGTTACATAGCGGGCCCTTGGACTATGTAGGTTTACTAGCGGTCACTTGGACTATGTAGGTAACCTAGCGGGAACTTGGTCTGTCTAGTTTACCTAGCGGGCACTTGGACTATCTAGGTTAACTAACGGGCACTTGGACTATGTAGGTTAACTAGCGGGCACTTGGACTATCTAGGTTAGCTAAGGGGCACCTGGACTATCTAGGTTAATTAGCGGGCACTTTTACAATGTAGGTTAACTAGCAGACACTTGGACGAACTAGCTTAACGAGCGGGCTTTTGGACTATGTAGGTTACCTAGCGGGCTCTTGGTCTATCTAGGTTAGTTAACAGGAACTTGGACTATCTAGGTAACCTAACGGGCACTTGGACTATGCAGGTAACCTGGCGGGCACTTGGACTGACTAGGTTACCTAGCGGGCACTTGGACTTCTAGGTTAACGAACGGGCACTTGGACTATGTAGGTTGCCTAGCGGGCACTTGGACGATCTATGTTAGGTAACGGACACTTGGACTATCTAGGTTAACTATCGGGCACTTGGATTATCTAGGTTAACTAGCGGGCACTTGGACGATCTAGGTTAACTATCGGGCTCTTGGACTATCTAGGTTAACTAGCGGGCACTTGCACTATCTAGATTAACTATCGGGCCCTTGGACTATCTAGGTTAACTCACGGGCACTTGGGTTATCTAGGTTAACTAGCGGGCACTTGGACTATCTAGATTAACTAGCGGGCCCTTGGACTATCTAGGTTTACTAGCGGGCACTTGGACTATCTAGGGTAACTAGCGGACACTTGGACGATCTAGGTTAACTAGCGGGCACTTGGACTATGTAGTTTCCCTAGCGGGCATTTGGATTATTTAGGTTACCTAGTGGGCACTTGGACTATGTAGGTTACCAGCGGGCACATGGCCTATCTAGGTTAACGAACGGGCACTTGGGCTATGTAGATTACCAGCGGGCACTTGGACTATGTAGGATCCCTATCGGACATTTGGACTACTTAGGTTACCTAGCGGGCACTTGGACTATCTAGGTTACCTAACGGGCACTTGGACTATGTAGGTCCCCAAGCGGGCACTTGGAATATGTATGTTCCCTATGGACACTTGAACTATGTAAGTTAACTACCAGGCACTTGGACTATGTAGGTTAACTAGCAGGCCCTTGGACTATCTAGGTTACCTAGCGGGCACTTGGACTATGTAGGTTAACTACCGGGCACTTGCACTATATAGGTTACCTGGCGGGCACTGGGACTATGTACGTTCCCTAGCGGGCACATGGACTATCTATGTTAACTAGCGGGCACTTGGACTATGTAGGTTAACTAGGGGACACTTGCACTATGTAGGTTACCTAGCGGCACATGGACTATCTAGTTTAACTAGCGTGCACTTGGACTATGTAGCTTCCTTAGCGGGCACTTGGACTATCTAGTTTACCTAGCGGGCACATGGACTATGTAGGTTAACTAGCGAGCACTTGGACTCTAGGTTACCTAGCGGGGACTTGGACTATGTACGTTCCCTAGCGGGCACTTGGACTATCTATGTTAACTAGCGGCCACTTGGAATATGTAGGTTAACTAGCGGACACTTGCACTATGTAGGTTACCTAGCAGGCACTTGGACTATCTAGGTTAACTAGCGGGCACTTGGACTATCTAGGTTAACTAGCGTGCACTTGGACTATGTAGGTTCCTTAGCAGGCACTTGGACTATGTAGGTTAACTAGCGGGCACTTGAACTGTCTAGGTTACCTAGCGGGCACTTGGACTATCTAGGTTAACGAACGGGCACTTGGACTATGTAGGTTAACTAGCGGACACTTGCACGATCTAGGTTAACTAGCGGGCTCTTGCACTATGTACGTTAACTAGCGGGCCCATTGACTATGTTGGTTAACTAGCGGGCACTTGGACGATCTAGGTTAACTAGCGGGCACTTGGATGATATAGGTAAACTAGCGGACACTTGGACAATCTAGGTTACCTAGCGGGCACTTGGATTATCTAGGTTAACTAGCGGGCACTTGGACGATGTAGGTTAACTAGCGGGCACTTGGACTATCTAGGTTACCTAGCGGGCACTTGGACTATATAGGTTACCTAGCGGGCACATGGACTATGTAGGTTACCCAGTGGGCACTTGGACTATCCAGGTTAACGAACGGGCACTTAGACTATGTAGGTTGCTTACCGGGCACTTGGATTATCTAGGATAGGTAACGGGCACTTGGACTATCTAGGTTACCTACCAGGAACTTGGACAATGTAAGTTACCTAGCGGGCACTTTGACTATCTAGGTTACATAGCGGGCACTTGGACTATGTAGGTTAAGTAGCGAGCACTTCGACTGTAGGTTACCTAGCGGACACTTGGACTATCTAGGTTACCTAGCAGGCACTTGGACAGTCTAGGTTACCTAGTGGGCACTTGGACTATCTAGGTTAACGAACGGGCACTTGGAATATGTAGGTTCCCTAGCGGGCACTTGGACTATGTAGGATCCCTATCGGACATTTGGACTACTTAGGTTACCGAGCGGGCACTTGGACTATCTAGGTTAACTAGCGGGCACTTGGACTATCTAGATCAACTAGCGGGCCCTTGTACTATGTAGGTTAACTAGCGAGCACTTGGACTATCTAGGTTAACTCGCGGACCTTGGACTACGTAGGTCAAGTAGCGAACCCTTGGACTATGTAGGTTAACTAGCGGGCACTTGGACGATCTAGGTTAACTAGAGGACACTTGGACTATCTAGGTTAACTAGCGGGCACTTGGATGATCAATGTTAACTAGCGGGCACTTGGACTATCTAGGTTAGCTAACGGGCACTTGGACTAAGTATGTCCCCTAGTGGGCACATGGACTGTCTAGATTAACTAACGGGCACTAGGACTATCTAGGCTAACTAGCGGGCACTTGGACTATGTAGGTCAACTAGCGGACACGTGCATGATCTAGGTTAACTAGCGGGCTCTTGCACTATGTAGGTTAACTAGCAGGCCCATTGACTATGTAGGTTAACTAGCGGGCACTTGGCCTATGTACGTTCCCTAGCGGGCACTTGGACTATCTATGTTAACTAGTGGGCACTTGGAAAATGTAGGTTAACTAGCGTACATTTGCACTATGTAGGTTACCTAGCAGGCACTTGGACTATCTAGCTTAAGTAGCGGGCACTTGGACTATCTATGTTAAATAGCGGGCACTTGGACTATGTAGGTTAACTAGCGTGCCCTTGGACTATCTAGGTTACGTAGCGGGCACTTGGTATGTAGGTTAACTAGCGGGCACTTGGACTATCTAGGTTAACTAGCGGGCCCTTGGACTATCTAGGTTACCTAGCGGGCACTTGGACTATATAGGTTATCTAGCGGGAACTTGGACTATGTAGGTTACCTAGTGGGCACTAGGACTATCTAGGTTAACGAACGGGCACTTGGACTTCTAGGTAAACGAACGGGCACTTGGTCTATGTAGGTTGCTTACCGGGCACTTCGACTATCTACGTTAGGTAATGGGCACTTGGACTATCTAGGTTACCTAGCGGGAACTTGGACAATGTAAGTTACCTAGCGGGCACTTGGACTATCTAGGTTACCTAACGGGCACTTTGACTATCTGGGTTATATAGCGGGCACTTGGACTATGTAGGTTAACTAGCGAGCACTTGGACTCTAGGTTACCTAGCGGGCACTTGGCCTATCTAGGTTACCTAGCGGGCACTTCGACAGTCTAGGTTACCTAGCGGGCACTTGGACTATCTAGGTTAACGAACGGGCACTTGGACCATGTAGGTTACCTAGCGGGCACTTGGACTATGTAGGATCCCTATTGGACATTTGGACTACTTAGGTTACCTAGCGGGCACTTGGACTATCTAGGTTAACCAGCGGGCACTTGGACTATCTAGGTCAACTAGCGGGCCCTTGTACTATGTAGGTTAACTAGCGAGCACTTGGACTATCTAGGTTAACTAGCGGACCTTGGACTACGTAGGTCAACTAGCGGGCCCTTGGACTATGTAGGTTAACTAGCGGGCACATGGACGATCTAGGTTAACTAGAGGGCACTTGGCCTATCTAGGTTAACTATCATGCACTTGGACTATCTAGGTTAACTAGCGGGCACTTGGATGATCAATGTTAACTAGCGGGCACTTGGACTATCTCGGTTAGCTAACGGGCACTTGGACTAAGTACGTCCCCTAGTGGGCACATGGACTATCTAGATTAACTAACGGGCACTAGGACTATCTAGGTTAACCAGCTGGCACTTGGACTATGAATGTTCCCTAGCAGGCAATTGGATTATCTAGGTTACCAAGCGGGCACTTGGACTATGTAGGTCAACCAGCGGGCCCTTGGACTATCTAGGTTAGCTAACTGGCACTTGGACTATGTAGGTTAACTAGCGGACACTTGCACGATCTAGGTTAACTAGCGGGCTCTTGCACTATGTAGGTTCACTAGCGGGCCCATTGACAATGTAGGTTAACTAGCGGGCACTTGGATGATCTAGGTTAACTAGCGGGCACTTGGACTATGTAGGTTCCCTAGCGGGCATTTGGACTATATAGATAACCTAGCGGGCACTTAGACTCTGTAGGTTACCTAGCGGGCACTTGGACTATCTAGGTTACCTAGATGGTATTTGAACTATCTACGTTACCTAGCGGGTTCTTGGAGTACGTAGGTTACATAGCGGGATGTTGGACTATCTAGGTTACCAAGCGGGCACCTGGACTTTCTAGGTTAACTAACGGGCACTTGGACTATGCAGGTTCCCTATCGGGCACTTGGAGAATGTAGGTTAACTAGGGGGCACTAGGACTATGTAGGTTACCTAGCGTGCCCTTGGACTATCTAGGTTATCTAGCGGGCAAATTGGACTATGTAGGCTCCCTAGCGGGCATTTGGACTATATAGATTACCTAGCGGGCACTTAGACTTTGTAGGTTACCTAGCGGGCACTAGGACTATCTAGGTTACCTAGCTGGCACTTGAACTATCTACGTTACCTAGCGGGTTCTTGGAATATGTAGGTTACCTAGCGGGCTGTTGGACTATCTATGTTACCTAACGGGCACTTGGACTATCTAGGTTATATAACGGGCACTTGGACTATGGATGTTCCCTAGCGGGCCCTTGGACTATGTAATTTTCCTAGGGGCACTTGGACTATGTGGGTTCCCTAGCGGGCATTTGGACTATCTAGGTTCCCTAGCGGGCACTTGGACTATGCATGTTCCCCACGGACACTTGAACTATGTAAGTTAACTACCAGGCATTTGGACTATGTAGGTTAACTATCGGGCCCTTGGACTATCTAGGTTACCAAGCGATCTGTTTGGACTATCTAGGATACCTAGCGGGCACTTGGACTATCTAGGTTAACTAACGGGCACTTGGACTATGTAGGTTCCCTAGCGGGCCCTTGGACTATGTACGTTCCCTAGCGGGCCCTTGGACTATGTAGGTTCCCAAGCGGGCACTTGGACTATGTATGTTCCCTATGGACACTTGAACTTTGTAAGTTAACTACCAGGCACTTGGACTATGTAGGTTAACTAGCGGGCCCTTGGACTATCTAGGTTACGTAGCGGGCACTTGGACTATGTAGGCTAACTAGGGGACACTTGCACTATGCAGGTTACCTAGCGGCACATGGACTATCTAGTTTAACTAGCGTGCACTTGGACTAGGTAGCTTCCTTAGCGGGCACTTGGACTATCTAGTTTACCTAGCGGGCACATGGACTATGTAGGTTAACTAGCGAGCACTTGGACTCTAGGTTACCTAGCGGGCACTTGGACGATCTAGGTTACCTAGTGGGCCCTTGGACTATATAGGTTTCCTAGCGGCACTTGGACTATCTAGGGTAACGAACAGGCACTTGGACTATATAGGTAACCTAGCGGGCACATGGACAGTCTAGGTTACCTAGCGGGCACTTGGACTATCTAGGTTAACGAACAGGCACTAGGACTATGTAGGTTACCTAGCGGGCACTTGGACTATGTAGGATCCCTATTGGACATTTGGACTACTTAGGTTACCTAGCGGGCACTTGGACTATCTAGGTTAACTAGCGGGCACTTGGACTATCTAGGTCAACTAGCGGGCCCTTGTACTATGTAGGTTAACTAGCGAGCACTTGGACTATCTAGGATAACTAGCGGACCTTGGACTACGTAGGTTAACTAGCGGGCCCTTAGACTATGTAGGTTAACTAGCGGGCACTTGGACGATCTAGGTTAACTAGAGGGCACTTGGACTATCTAGGTTAACTAGCGTGCACTTGGACTATCTAGGATAAATAGCGGGCCCTTGGATGATCAATGTTAACTAGCGGGCACTTGGACTATCTAGGTTAGCTAACGGGCACTTGGACTAAGTACGTCCCCTAGTGGGCACTTGGACTATCTAGGTTAACTAACGGGCACTAGGAGTATCTAGGTTAACTATCGGGCACTTGGACTATCTAGGTCACCTAGCTGGCACTTGGACTATGAATGTTCCCTAGCGGGCACTTGGATTATCTAGGTTAGCTAAGTGGCACTTGGACTATGTAGGTTAACTAGCGGACACTTGCACGATCTAGGTTAACTAGCAGGCTCTTGCACTATGTAGGTTAACTAGCGGGCCCATTGACTATGTAGGTTAACTAGCGGGCACTTGGACGATCTAGGTTAACTAGCGGGCACTTGGACGATATAGGTTAACTAGCGGGCACTTGGATTATCTGGGTTACCTAGCGGGCACTTGGATTATGTAGGTTCCCTAGCGGGCATTTGGACTATATAGATAACCTAGCAGGCACTTAGACTCTGTAGGTTACCTAGCGGGCACTTAGACTATCTAGGTTACCTAGATGGTATTTGAACTATCTACGTTACCTGGCGGGTTCTTGGAGTATGTAGGTTACCTAGCGGGATGTTGGACTATCTAGGTTACCAAGCGGGCACATGGACTTTCTAGGTTAACTAACGGGCACTTGGACTATGTAGGTTCCCTATCGGGCACTTGGAGAATGTAGGTTAACTAGGGGGCACTAGGACTATGTAGGTTACCTAGCGGGCCCTTGGACTATCTAGGTTACCTAACGGGCACTTGGACTATGTAGGCTCCCTAGCGGGCATTTGGACTATATAGATTACCTAGCGGGCACTTAGACTTTGTAGGTTACCTAGCGGGCACTTGGACTGTCTAGGTTACCTAGCTGGCACTTGAACTATCTACGTTACCTAGCGGATACTTGGAATATGTAGGTTACCTACCGGGCTGTTGGACTACTTAGGTTACCTAGCGGGCACTTGGACTATCTAGGTTAACCAGCGGGCACTTGGACTACGTAGGTCAGCTAGCGGGCCCTTGGACTATCTAGGTTAACTAGCGGGCACTTGGATGATCAATGTTAACTAGCGGGCACTTGGACTATCTCGGTTATCTAACGGGCACTTGGACTAAGTACGTCCCCTAGTGGGCACATAGACTATCTAGATTAACTAACAGGCACTAGGACTATCTAGGTTAACTAGCTGGCACTTGGACTATGAATGTTCCCTAGCGGGCAATTGGATTATCTAGGTTACCAAGCAGGCACTTGGACCATGTAGGTCAACTAGCGGGCCCTTGCACTATCTAGGTTAGCTAACTGGCACTTGGACTATGTAGGTTAACTAGCGGACACTTGCACGATCTAGGTTAACTAGCGGGCACTTGGACGATATAGGTTAACTAGCGGGCACTTGGATTATCTAGGTTACCTAGAGGGCATTTGGACTATGTAGGTTACCTAGCGGGCATTTGGACTATATAGATAACCTAGCGGGCACTTTGACTCTGTAGGTTACCTAGCGGGCACTTGGACTATCTAGGTTACCTAGCTGGCACTTGAACTATCTACGTTACCTAGCGGGTTCTTGGAGTATGTAGGTTACTTAGCAGGCTGTTGGTCTATCTAGGTTACCAAGCGGGCACTTGGACTATCTAGGTTAACTAATGGGCACTTGGACTATGTAGGTTCCCTATCGGGCACTTGGAGAATGTAGGTTAACTAGGGGGCACTAGGACTATGTAGGTTACCTAGCGGGCCCTTGGACTACCTAGGTTACCTAGCGGGCATTTGGACTATGTAGGCTCCCTAGCGGGCATTTGGACTATATAGATTACCTAGCGGGCACTTAGACTTTGTAGGTTACCTAGCGGGCACTTGGACTATCTAGGTTACCTAGCTGGCACTTGAACTATCTACGTTACCTAGCGGGTTCTTGGAATATGTACGTTACCTAGCGGGCTGTTGGACTATCTAGGTTACCTAACGGGCACTTGGACTATCTAGGTTAACTAACGGGCACTTGGACTACGGATGTTCCCTAGCGGGCCCTTGGACTATGTGGGTTCCCTAGCGGGCATTTGGACTATCTAAGTTCCCTAGCGGGCACTTGGACTATGTATGTTCCCTACGGACACTTGAACTATGTAAGTTAACTACCAGGCACTTGGACTATGTAGGTTAACTAGCGGGCCCTTGGACTATCTAGGTTACCTAGCGGTCTGTTGGACTATCTAGGATACCTAGCGGGCACTTGGACTATCTAGGTTAACTAACGGGCACTTGGACTATGTAGGTTCCCTAGCGGGCCCTTGGACTATGTACGTTACCTAGCGGGCACTTGGACTATCTAGGTTACCAACGGGCACTTGGACTATGTAGGTTCCCAAGCGGGCACTTGGACTATGTATGTTCCCTATGGACACTTGAACTTTGTAAGTTAACTACCAGGCACTTGGACTATGTAGGTTAACTAGCGGGCCCTTGGACTATCTAGGTTACCTAGCGGGCACTTGGACTATGTAGGTTAACTACCGGGCACTTGCACTATCTAGGTTACCTTGCGGGCACTTGGACTATGTACGTTCCCTAGCGGGCACTTGGACTATCTATGTTAACTAGCGGGCACCTGGACTATGTAGGTTAACTAGGGGACACTTGCACTATGTAGGTTACCTAGCGGCACATGGACTATCTAGTTTAACTAGCGTGCACTTGGACTATGTAGCTTCCTTAGCGGGCACTTGGACTATCTAGTTTACCTAGCGGGCACATGGACTATGTAGGTTAACTAGCGAGCACTTGGACTCTAGGTTACCTAGCGGGCACTTGGACGATCTAGGTTACCTAGTGGGCCCTTGGACTATGTAGGTTTCCTAGCAGCACTTGGACTATCTAGGGTAACGAACAGGCACTTGGACTATATAGGTAACCTAGCGGGCACATGGACAGTCTAGGTTACCTAGCGGGCACTTGGACTATCTAGGTTAACGAACAGGCACTAGGACTATGTAGGTTACCTAGCGGGCACTTGGACTATGTAGGATCCCTATCGGACATTTGGACTACTTAGGTTACCTAGCGGGCACTTGGACTATCTAGGTTAACTAGCGGGCACTTGGACTATCTAGGTCAACTAGCGGGCCCTTGTACTATGTAGGTTAGCTAGCGAGCACTTGGACTATCTAGGATAACTAGCGGACCGTGGACTACGTAGGATAACTACCGGGCCCTTGGACTATGTAGGTTAACTAGCGGGCACTTGGACGATCTAGGTTAACTAGACGGCACTTGGACTATCTAGGTTAACTAGCGTGCACTTGGACTATCTAGGATAAATAGCGGGCCCTTGGATGATCAATGTCAACTAGCGGGCACTTGGACTATCTAGGTTAGCTAACGGGCACTTGGACTAAGTACTTCCCCTAGTGGGCACTTGGACTATCTAGGTTAACTAACGGGCTCTAGGAGTATCTAGGTTACCTATCGGGCACTTGGACTATCTAGGTTACCTAGCTGGCACTTGGACTATAAATGTTCCCTAGCGGGCACTTGGATTATCTAGGTTAGCTAAGTGGCACTTGGACTATGTAGGTTAACTAGCGGACACTTGCACGATCTAGGTTAACTAGCAGGCTCTTGCACTATGTAGGTTAACTAGCGGGCCCATTGACTATGTAGGTTAACTAGCGGGCACTTGGACGATCTAGGTTAACTAGCGGGCACTTGGACGATTTAGGTTAACTAGCGGGCACTTGGATTATCTGGGTTACCTAGCGGGCACTTGGATTATGTAGGTTCCATAGCGGGCATTTGGACTATATAGATAACCTAGCAGGCACTTAGACTCTGTAGGTTACCTAGCGGGCACTTAGACTATCTAGGTTACCTAGATGGTATTTGAACTATCTACGTTACCTGGCGGGTTCTTGGAGTATGTAGGTTACCTAGCGGGATGTTGGACTATCTAGGTTACCAAGCGGGCACATGGACTTTCTAGGTTAACTAACGGGCACTTGGACTATGTAGGTTCCCTATCGGGCACTTGGAGAATGTAGGTTAACTAGGGGGCACTAGGACTATGTAGGTTACCTAGCGGGCCCTTGGACTATCTAGGTTACCTAACGGGCACTTGGACTATGTAGGCTCCCTAGCGGGCATTTGGACTATATAGATTACCAGCGGGCACTTAGACTTTGTAGGTTACCTAGCGGGCACTTGTAGTGTCTAGGTTACCTAGCTGGCACTTGAACTATCTACGTTACCTAGCGGGTACTTGGAGTATGTAGGTTACCTACCGGGCTGTTGGACTACTTAGGTTACCTAGCGGGCACTTGGACTATCTAGGTTAACCAGCGGGCACTTGGACTATCTAGGTTAACTAGCGGACCTTGGACTACGTAGGTCAACTAGCGGGCCCTTGGACTATCTAGGTTAACTAGCGGGCACTTGGATGATCAATGTTAACTAGCGGGCACTTGGACTATCTCGGTTATCTAACGGGCACTTGGACTAAGTACGTCCCCTAGTGGGCACATAGACTATCTAGATTAACTAACAGGCACTAGGACTATCTAGGTTAACTAGCTGGCACTTGGACTATGAATGTTCCCTAGCGGGCAATTGGATTATCTAGGTTACCAAGCGGGCACTTGGACCATGTAGGTCAACTAGCGGGCCCTTGCACTATCTAGGTTAGCTAACTGGCACTTGGACTATGTAGGTTAACTAGCGGACACTTGCACGATCTAGGTTAACTGGCGGGCACTTGGACGATATAGGTTAACTAGCGGGCACTTGGATTATCTAGGTTACCTAGCGGGCACTTGGACTATATAGGTTACCTAGCGGGCATTTGGACTATATAGATAACCTAGCGGGCACTTTGACTCTGTAGGTTACCTAGCGGGCACTTGGACTATCTAGGTTACCTAGCTGGCACTTGAACTATCTACGTTACCTAGCGGGTTCTTGGAGTATGTAGGTTACTTAGCAGGCTGTTGGTCTATCTAGGTTACCAAGCGGACACTTGGACTATCTAGGTTAACTAACGGGCACTTGGACTATGTAGGTTCCCTATCGGGCACTTGGAGAATGTAGGTTAACTAGGGGGCACTAGGACTATGTAGGTTACCTAGCGGGCCCTTGGACTACCTAGGTTACCTAGCGGGCATTTGGACTATGTAGGCTCCCTAGCGGGCATTTGGACTATATAGATTACCTAGCGGGCACTTAGACTTTGTAGGTTACCTAGCGGGCACTTGGACTATCTAGGTTACCTAGCTGGCACTTGAACTATCTACGTTACCTAGCGGGTTCTTGGAATATGTAGGTTACCTTGCGGGCTGTTGGACTATCTAGGTTACCTAACGGGCACTTGGACTATCTAGGTTAACTAATGGGCACTTGGACTACGGATGTTCCCTAGCGGGCCCTTGGACTATGTAAGTTCCCTAGCGGGCACTTAGACTATGTGGGTTCCCTAGCGGGCATTTGGACTATCTAAGTTCCCTAGCGGGCACTTGGACTATGTATGTTCCCTACGGACACTTGAACTATGTAAGTTAACTACCAGGCACTTGGACTATGTAGGTTAACTAGCGGGCCCTTGGACTATCTAGGTTACCTAGAGGTCTGTTGGACTATCTAGGATACCTAGCGGGCACTTGGACTATCTAGGTTAACTAACGGGCACTTGGACTATGTAGGTTCCCTAGCGGGCCCTTGGACTATGTACGTTACCTAGCGGGCACTTGGACTATCTAGGTTACCAACGGGCACTTGGACTATGTAGGTTCCCAAGCGGGCACTTGGACTATGTAGGTTCCCTATCGGGCACTTGGAGAATGTAGGTTAACTAGGGGGCACTAGGACTATGTAGGTTACCTAGCGGGCCCTTGGACTACCTAGGTTACCTAGCGGGCATTTGGACTATGTAGGCTCCCTAGCGGGCATTTGGACTATATAGATTACCTAGCGGGCACTTAGACTTTGTAGGTTACCTAGCGGGCACTTGGACTATCTAGGTTACCTAGCTGGCACTTGAACTATCTACGTTACCTAGCGGGTTCTTGGAATATATACGTTACCTAGCGGGCTGTTGGACTATCTAGGTTACCTAACGGGCACTTGGACTATCTAGGTTAACTAACGGGCACTTGGACTACGGATGTTCCCTAGCGGGCCCTTGGACTATGTAAGTTCCCTAGCGGGCACTTGGACTATGTGGGTTCCCTAGCGGGCATTTGGACTATCTAAGTTCCCTAGCGGGCACTTGGACTATGTATGTTCCCTACGGACACTTGAACTATGTAAGTTAACTACCAGGCACTTGGACTATGTAGGTTAACTAGCGGGCCCTTGGACTATCTAGGTTACCTAGAGGTCTGTTGGACTATCTAGGATACCTAGCGGGCACTTGGACTATCTAGGTTAACTAACGGGCACTTGGACTATGTAGGTTCCCTAGCGGGCCCTTGGACTATGTACGTTACCTAGCGGGCACTTGAACTTTGTAAGTTAACTACCAGGCACTTGGACTATGTAGGTTAACTAGCGGGCCCTTGGACTATCTAGGTTACCTAGCGGGCACTTGGACTATGTAGGTTAACTACCGGGCACTTGCACTATCTAGGTTACCTGGCGGGCACTTGGACTATGTACGTTCCCTAGCGGGCACTTGGACTATCTATGTTAACTAGCGGGCACCTGGACTATGTAGGTTAACTAGGGGACACTTGCACTATGTAGGTTACCTAGCAGCACATGGACTATCTAGTTTAACTAGCGTGCACTTGGACTATGTAGCTTCCTTAACGGGCACTTGGACTATCTAGTTTACCTAGCGGGCACATGGACTATGTAGGTTAACTAGCGAGCACTTGGACTCTAGGTTACCTAGCGGGCACTTGGACGATCTAGGTTACCTAGTGGGCCCTTGGACTATGTAGGTTTCCTAGCAGCACTTGGACTATCTAGGGTAACGAACAGGCACTTGGACTATATAGGTAACCTAGCGGGCACATGGACAGTCTAGGTTACCTAGCGGGCACTTGGACTATCTAGGTTAACGAACAGGCACTAGGACTATGTAGGTTACCTAGCGGGCACTTGGACTATGTAGGATCCCTATCGGACATTTGGACTACTTAGGTTACCTAGCGGGCACTTGGACTATCTAGGTTAACTAGCGGGCACTTGGACTATCTAGGTCAACTAGCGGGCCCTTGTACTATGTAGGTTAGCTAGCGAGCACTTGGACTATCTAGGATAACTAGCGGACCGTGGACTACGTAGGATAACTACCGGGCCTTTGGACTATGTAGGTTAACTAGCGGGCACTTGGACGATCTAGGTTAACTAGACGGCACTTGGACTATCTAGGTTAACTAGCGTGCACTTGGACTATCTAGGATAAATAGCGGGCCCTTGGATGATCAATGTCAACTAGCGGGCACTTGGACTATCTAGGTTAGCTAACGGGCACTTGGACTAAGTACGTCCCCTAGTGGGCACTTGGACTATCTAGGTTAACTAACGGGTTCTAGGAGTATCTAGGTTAACTATCGGGCACTTGGACTATCTAGGTTACCTAGCTGGCACTTGGACTATAAATGTTCCCTAGCGGGCACTTGGATTATCTAGGTTAGCTAAGTGGCACTTGGACTATGTAGGTTAACTAGCGGACACTTGCACGATCTAGGTTAACTAGCAGGCTCTTGCACTATGTAGGTTAACTAGCGGGCCCATTGACTATGTAGGTTAACTAGCGGGCACTTGGACGATCTAGGTTAACTAGCGGGCACTTGGACGATATAGGTTAACTAGCGGGCACTTGGATTATCTGGGTTACCTAGCGGGCACTTGGATTATGTAGGTTCCCTAGCGGGCATTTGGACTATATAGATAACCTAGCAGGCACTTAGACTCTGTAGGTTACCTAGCGGGCACTTAGACTATCTAGGTTACCTAGATGGTATTTGAACTATCTACGTTACCTAGCGGGTTCTGGGAGTATGTAGGTTACCTAGCGGGATGTTGGACTATCTAGGTTACCAAGCGGGCACATGGACTTTCTAGGTTAACTAACGGGCACTTGGACTATGTAGGTTCCCTATCGGGCACTTGGAGAATGTAGGTTAACTAGGGGGCACTAGGACTATGTAGGTTACCTAGCGGGCCCTTGGACTATCTAGGTTACCTAACGGGCACTTGGACTATGTAGGCTCCCTAGCGGGCATTTGGACTATATAGATTACCTAGCGGGCACTTAGACTTTGTAGGTTACCTAGCGGGCACTTGGACTGTCTAGGTTACCTAGCTGGCACTTGAACTATCTACGTTACCTAGCGGGTACTTGGAGTGTGTAGGTTACCTACCGGGCTGTTGGACTACTTAGGTTACCTAGCGGGCACTTGGACTATCTAGGTTAACCAGCGGGCACTTGGACTATCTAGGTTAACTAGCGGACCTTGGACTACGTAGGTCAACTAGCGGGCCCTTGGACTATCTAGGTTAACTAGCGGGCACTTGGATGATCAATGTTAACTAGCGGGCACTTGGACTATCTCGGTTATCTAACGGGCACTTGGACTAAGTACGTCCCCTAGTGGGCACATAGACTATCTAGATTAACTAACGGGCACTAGGACTATCTAGGTTAACTAGCTGGCACTTGGACTATGAATGTTCCCTAGCGGGCAATTGGATTATCTAGGTTACCAAGCGGGCACTTGGACCATGTAGGTCAACTAGCGGGCCCTTGCACTATCTAGGTTAGCTAACTGGCACTTGGACTATGTAGGTTAACTAGCGGACACTTGCACGATCTAGGTTAACTGGCGGGCACTTGGACGATATAGGTTAACTAGCGGGCACTTGGATTATCTAGGTTACCTAGCGGGCACTTGGACTATGTAGGTTACCTAGCGGGCATTTGGACTATATAGATAACCTAGCGGGCACTTTGACTCTGTAGGTTACCTAGCGGGCACTTGGACTATCTAGGTTACCTAGCTGGCACTTGAACTATCTACGTTACCTAGCGGGTTCTTGGAGTATGTAGGTTACTTAGCAGGCTGTTGGTCTATCTAGGTTACCAAGCGGGCACTTGGACTATCTAGGTTAACTAACGGGCACTTGGACTATGTAGGTTCCCTATCGGGCACTTGGAGAATGTAGGTTAACTAGGGGGCACTAGGACTATGTAGGTTACCTAGCGGGCCCTTGGACTACCTAGGTTACCTAGCGGGCATTTGGACTATGTAGGCTCCCTAGCGGGCATTTGGACTATATAGATTACCTAGCGGGCACTTAGACTTTGTAGGTTACCTAGCGGGCACTTGGACTATCTAGGTTACCTAGCTGGCACTTGAACTATCTACGTTACCTAGCGGGTTCTTGGAATATGTAGGTTACCTAACGGGCTGTTGGACTATCTAGGTTACCTAACGGGCACTTGGACTATCTAGGTTAACTAACGGGCACTTGGACTACGGATGTTCCCTAGCGGGCCCTTGGACTATGTAAGTTCCCTAGCGGGCACTTGGACTATGTGGGTTCCCTAGCGGGCATTTGGACTATCTAAGTTCCCTAGCGGGCACTTGGACTATGTATGTTCCCTACGGACACTTGAACTATGTAAGTTAACTACCAGGCACTTGGACTATGTAGGTTAACTAGCGGGCCCTTGGACTATCTAGGTTACCTAGAGGTCTGTTGGACTATCTAGGATACCTAGCGGGCACTTGGACTATCTAGGTTAACTAACGGGCACTTGGACTATGTAGGTTCCCTAGCGGGCCCTTGGACTATGTACGTTACCTAGCGGGCACTTGGACTATCTAGGTTACCAACGGGCACTTGGACTATGTAGGTTCCCAAGCGGGCACTTGGACTATGTAGGTTCCCTATCGGGCACTTGGAGAATGTAGGTTAACTAGGGGGCACTAGGACTATGTAGGTTACCTAGCGGGCCCTTGGACTACCTAGGTTACCTAGCGGGCATTTGGACTATGTAGGCTCCCTAGCGGGCATTTGGACTATATAGATTACCTAGCGGGCACTTAGACTTTGTAGGTTACCTAGCGGGCACTTGGACTATCTAGGTTACCTAGCTGGCACTTGAGCTATCTACGTTACCTAGCGGGTTCTTGGAATATATACGTTACCTAGCGGGCTGTTGGACTATCTAGGTTACCTAACGGGCACTTGGACTATCTAGGTTAACTAACGGGCACTTGGACTACGGATGTTCCCTAGCGGGCCCTTGGACTATGTAAGTTCCCTAGCGGGCACTTGGACTATGTGGGTTCCCTAGCGGGCATTTGGACTATCTAAGTTCCCTAGCGGGCACTTGGACTATGTATGTTCCCTACGGACACTTGAACTATGTAAGTTAACTACCAGGCACTTGGACTATGTAGGTTAACTAGCGGGCCCTTGGACTATCTAGGTTACCTAGAGGTCTGTTGGACTATCTAGGATACCTAGCGGGCACTTGGACTATCTAGGTTAACTAACGGGCACTTGGACTATGTAGGTTCCCTAGCGGGCCCTTGGACTATGTACGTTACCTAGCGGGCACTTGAACTTTGTAAGTTAACTACCAGGCACTTGGACTATGTAGGTTAACTAGCGGGCCCTTGGACTATCTAGGTTACCTAGCGGGCACTTGGACTATGTAGGTTAACTACCGGGCACTTGCACTATCTAGGTTACCTGGCGGGCACTTGGACTATGTACGTTCCCTAGCGGGCACTTGGACTATCTATGTTAACTAGCGGGCACCTGGACTATGTAGGTTAACTAGGGGACACTTGCACTATGTAGGTTACCTAGCAGCACATGGACTATCTAGTTTAACTAGCGTGCACTTGGACTATGTAGCTTCCTTAACGGGCACTTGGACTATCTAGTTTACCTAGCGGGCACATGGACTATGTAGGTTAACTAGCGAGCACTTGGACTCTAGGTTACCTAGCGGGCACTTGGACGATCTAGGTTACCTAGTGGGCCCTTGGACTATGTAGGTTTCCTAGCAGCACTTGGACTATCTAGGGTAACGAACAGGCACTTGGACTATATAGGTAACCTAGCGGGCACATGGACAGTCTAGGTTACCTAGCGGGCACTTGGACTATCTAGGTTAACGAACAGGCACTAGGACTATGTAGGTTACCTAGCGGGCACTTGGACTATGTAGGATCCCTATCGGACATTTGGACTACTTAGGTTACCTAGCGGGCACTTGGACTATCTAGGTTAACTAGCGGGCACTTGGACTATCTAGGTCAACTAGCGGGCCCTTGTACTATGTAGGTTAGCTAGCGAGCACTTGGACTATCTAGGATAACTAGCGGACCGTGGACTACGTAGGATAACTACCGGGCCTTTGGACTATGTAGGTTAACTAGCGGGCACTTGGACGATCTAGGTTAACTAGACGGCACTTGGACTATCTAGGTTAACTAGCGTGCACTTGGACTATCTAGGATAAATAGCGGGCCCTTGGATGATCAATGTCAACTAGCGGGCACTTGGACTATCTAGGTTAGCTAACGGGCACTTGGACTAAGTACGTCCCCTAGTGGGCACTTGGACTATCTAGGTTAACTAACGGGTTCTAGGAGTATCTAGGTTAACTATCGGGCACTTGGACTATCTAGGTTACCTAGCTGGCACTTGGACTATAAATGTTCCCTAGCGGGCACTTGGATTATCTAGGTTAGCTAAGTGGCACTTGGACTATGTAGGTTAACTAGCGGACACTTGCACGATCTAGGTTAACTAGCAGGCTCTTGCACTATGTAGGTTAACTAGCGGGCCCATTGACTATGTAGGTTAACTAGCGGGCACTTGGACGATCTAGGTTAACTAGCGGGCACTTGGACGATATAGGTTAACTAGCGGGCACTTGGATTATCTGGGTTACCTAGCGGGCACTTGGATTATGTAGGTTCCCTAGCGGGCATTTGGACTATATAGATAACCTAGCAGGCACTTAGACTCTGTAGGTTACCTAGCGGGCACTTAGACTATCTAGGTTACCTAGATGGTATTTGAACTATCTACGTTACCTAGCGGGTTCTGGGAGTATGTAGGTTACCTAGCGGGATGTTGGACTATCTAGGTTACCAAGCGGGCACATGGACTTTCTAGGTTAACTAACGGGCACTTGGACTATGTAGGTTCCCTATCGGGCACTTGGAGAATGTAGGTTAACTAGGGGGCACTAGGACTATGTAGGTTACCTAGCGGGCCCTTGGACTATCTAGGTTACCTAACGGGCACTTGGACTATGTAGGCTCCCTAGCGGGCATTTGGACTATATAGATTACCTAGCGGGCACTTAGACTTTGTAGGTTACCTAGCGGGCACTTGGACTGTCTAGGTTACCTAGCTGGCACTTGAACTATCTACGTTACCTAGCGGGTACTTGGAGTGTGTAGGTTACCTACCGGGCTGTTGGACTACTTAGGTTACCTAGCGGGCACTTGGACTATCTAGGTTAACCAGCGGGCACTTGGACTATCTAGGTTAACTAGCGGACCTTGGACTACGTAGGTCAACTAGCGGGCCCTTGGACTATCTAGGTTAACTAGCGGGCACTTGGATGATCAATGTTAACTAGCGGGCACTTGGACTATCTCGGTTATCTAACGGGCACTTGGACTAAGTACGTCCCCTAGTGGGCACATAGACTATCTAGATTAACTAACGGGCACTAGGACTATCTAGGTTAACTAGCTGGCACTTGGACTATGAATGTTCCCTAGCGGGCAATTGGATTATCTAGGTTACCAAGCGGGCACTTGGACCATGTAGGTCAACTAGCGGGCCCTTGCACTATCTAGGTTAG
This sequence comes from Tenrec ecaudatus, assembly GCF_050624435.1. Classification (NCBI taxonomy): domain Eukaryota; kingdom Metazoa; phylum Chordata; class Mammalia; order Afrosoricida; family Tenrecidae; genus Tenrec; species Tenrec ecaudatus. The sequence goes on along the minus strand of NC_134548.1, from coordinate 69,247,729 downwards.
CTAACTGGCACTTGGACTATGTAGGTTAACTAGCGGACACTTGCACGATCTAGGTTAACTGGCGGGCACTTGGACGATATAGGTTAACTAGCGGGCACTTGGATTATCTAGGTTACCTAGCGGGCACTTGGACTATGTAGGTTACCTAGCGGGCATTTGGACTATATAGATAACCTAGCGGGCACTTTGACTCTGTAGGTTACCTAGCGGGCACTTGGACTATCTAGGTTACCTAGCTGGCACTTGAACTATCTACGTTACCTAGCGGGTTCTTGGAGTATGTAGGTTACTTAGCAGGCTGTTGGTCTATCTAGGTTACCAAGCGGGCACTTGGACTATCTAGGTTAACTAACGGGCACTTGGACTATGTAGGTTCCCTATCGGGCACTTGGAGAATGTAGGTTAACTAGGGGGCACTAGGACTATGTAGGTTACCTAGCGGGCCCTTGGACTACCTAGGTTACCTAGCGGGCATTTGGACTATGTAGGCTCCCTAGCGGGCATTTGGACTATATAGATTACCTAGCGGGCACTTAGACTTTGTAGGTTACCTAGCGGGCACTTGGACTATCTAGGTTACCTAGCTGGCACTTGAACTATCTACGTTACCTAGCGGGTTCTTGGAATATGTAGGTTACCTAACGGGCTGTTGGACTATCTAGGTTACCTAACGGGCACTTGGACTATCTAGGTTAACTAACGGGCACTTGGACTACGGATGTTCCCTAGCGGGCCCTTGGACTATGTAAGTTCCCTAGCGGGCACTTGGACTATGTGGGTTCCCTAGCGGGCATTTGGACTATCTAAGTTCCCTAGCGGGCACTTGGACTATGTATGTTCCCTACGGACACTTGAACTATGTAAGTTAACTACCAGGCACTTGGACTATGTAGGTTAACTAGCGGGCCCTTGGACTATCTAGGTTACCTAGAGGTCTGTTGGACTATCTAGGATACCTAGCGGGCACTTGGACTATCTAGGTTAACTAACGGGCACTTGGACTATGTAGGTTCCCTAGCGGGCCCTTGGACTATGTACGTTACCTAGCGGGCACTTGGACTATCTAGGTTACCAACGGGCACTTGGACTATGTAGGTTCCCAAGCGGGCACTTGGACTATGTAGGTTCCCTATCGGGCACTTGGAGAATGTAGGTTAACTAGGGGGCACTAGGACTATGTAGGTTACCTAGCGGGCCCTTGGACTACCTAGGTTACCTAGCGGGCATTTGGACTATGTAGGCTCCCTAGCGGGCATTTGGACTATATAGATTACCTAGCGGGCACTTAGACTTTGTAGGTTACCTAGCGGGCACTTGGACTATCTAGGTTACCTAGCTGGCACTTGAGCTATCTACGTTACCTAGCGGGTTCTTGGAATATATACGTTACCTAGCGGGCTGTTGGACTATCTAGGTTACCTAACGGGCACTTGGACTATCTAGGTTAACTAACGGGCACTTGGACTACGGATGTTCCCTAGCGGGCCCTTGGACTATGTAAGTTCCCTAGCGGGCACTTGGACTATGTGGGTTCCCTAGCGGGCATTTGGACTATCTAAGTTCCCTAGCGGGCACTTGGACTATGTATGTTCCCTACGGACACTTGAACTATGTAAGTTAACTACCAGGCACTTGGACTATGTAGGTTAACTAGCGGGCCCTTGGACTATCTAGGTTACCTAGAGGTCTGTTGGACTATCTAGGATACCTAGCGGGCACTTGGACTATCTAGGTTAACTAACGGGCACTTGGACTATGTAGGTTCCCTAGCGGGCCCTTGGACTATGTACGTTACCTAGCGGGCACTTGAACTTTGTAAGTTAACTACCAGGCACTTGGACTATGTAGGTTAACTAGCGGGCCCTTGGACTATCTAGGTTACCTAGCGGGCACTTGGACTATGTAGGTTAACTACCGGGCACTTGCACTATCTAGGTTACCTGGCGGGCACTTGGACTATGTACGTTCCCTAGCGGGCACTTGGACTATCTATGTTAACTAGCGGGCACCTGGACTATGTAGGTTAACTAGGGGACACTTGCACTATGTAGGTTACCTAGCAGCACATGGACTATCTAGTTTAACTAGCGTGCACTTGGACTATGTAGCTTCCTTAACGGGCACTTGGACTATCTAGTTTACCTAGCGGGCACATGGACTATGTAGGTTAACTAGCGAGCACTTGGACTCTAGGTTACCTAGCGGGCACTTGGACGATCTAGGTTACCTAGTGGGCCCTTGGACTATGTAGGTTTCCTAGCAGCACTTGGACTATCTAGGGTAACGAACAGGCACTTGGACTATATAGGTAACCTAGCGGGCACATGGACAGTCTAGGTTACCTAGCGGGCACTTGGACTATCTAGGTTAACGAACAGGCACTAGGACTATGTAGGTTACCTAGCGGGCACTTGGACTATGTAGGATCCCTATCGGACATTTGGACTACTTAGGTTACCTAGCGGGCACTTGGACTATCTAGGTTAACTAGCGGGCACTTGGACTATCTAGGTCAACTAGCGGGCCCTTGTACTATGTAGGTTAGCTAGCGAGCACTTGGACTATCTAGGATAACTAGCGGACCGTGGACTACGTAGGATAACTACCGGGCCTTTGGACTATGTAGGTTAACTAGCGGGCACTTGGACGATCTAGGTTAACTAGACGGCACTTGGACTATCTAGGTTAACTAGCGTGCACTTGGACTATCTAGGATAAATAGCGGGCCCTTGGATGATCAATGTCAACTAGCGGGCACTTGGACTATCTAGGTTAGCTAACGGGCACTTGGACTAAGTACGTCCCCTAGTGGGCACTTGGACTATCTAGGTTAACTAACGGGTTCTAGGAGTATCTAGGTTAACTATCGGGCACTTGGACTATCTAGGTTACCTAGCTGGCACTTGGACTATAAATGTTCCCTAGCGGGCACTTGGATTATCTAGGTTAGCTAAGTGGCACTTGGACTATGTAGGTTAACTAGCGGACACTTGCACAATCTAGGTTAACTAGCAGGCTCTTGCACTATGTAGGTTAACTAGCGGGCCCATTGACTATGTAGGTTAACTAGCGGGCACTTGGACGATCTAGGTTAACTAGCGGGCACTTGGACGATATAGGTTAACTAGCGGGCACTTGGATTATCTGGGTTACCTAGCGGGCACTTGGATTATGTAGGTTCCCTAGCGGGCATTTGGACTATATAGATAACCTAGCAGGCACTTAGACTCTGTAGTTTACCTAGCGGGCACTTAGACTATCTAGGTTACCTAGATGGTATTTGAACTATCTACGTTACCTAGCGGGTTCTTGGAGTATGTAGGTTACCTAGCGGGATGTTGGACTATCTAGGTTACCAAGCGGGCACATGGACTTTCTAGGTTAACTAACGGGCACTTGGACTATGTAGGTTCCCTATCGGGCACTTGGAGAATGTAGGTTAACTAGGGGGCACTAGGACTATGTAGGTTACCTAGCGGGCCCTTGGACTATCTAGGTTACCTAACGGGCACTTGGACTATGTAGGCTCCCTAGCGGGCATTTGGACTATATAGATTACCTAGCGGGCACTTAGACTTTGTAGGTTACCTAGCGGGCACTTGGACTGTCTAGGTTACCTAGCTGGCACTTGAACTATCTACGTTACCTAGCGGGTACTTGGAGTATGTAGGTGACCTACCGGGCTGTTGGACTACTTAGGTTACCTAGCGGGCACTTGGACTATCTAGGTTAACCAGCGGGCACTTGGACTATCTAGGTTAACTAGCGGACCTTGGACTACGTAGGTCAACTAGCGGGCCCTTGGACTATCTAGATTAACTAGCGGGCACTTGGATGATCAATGTTAACTAGCGGGCACTTGGACTATCTCGGTTATCTAACGGGCACTTGGACTAAGTACGTCCCCTAGTGGGCACATAGACTATCTAGATTAACTAACGGGCACTAGGACTATCTAGGTTAACTAGCTGGCACTTGGACTATGAATGCTCCCTAGCGGGCAATTGGATTATCTAGGTTACCAAGTGGGCACTTGGACCATGTAGGTCAACTAGCGGGCCCTTGCACTATCTAGGTTAGCTAACTGGCACTTGGACTATGTAGGTTAACTAGCGGACACTTGCACGATCTAGGTTAACTGGCGGGCACTTGGACGATATAGGTTAACTAGCGGGCACTTGGATTATCTAGGTTACCTAGCGGGCACTTGGACTATGTAGGTTACCTAGCGGGCATTTGGACTATATAGATAACCTAGCGGGCACTTTGACTCTGTAGGTTACCTAGCGGGCACTTGGACTATCTAGGTTACCTAGCTGGCACTTGAACTATCTACGTTACCTAGCGGGTTCTTGGAGTATGTAGGTTACTTAGCAGGCTGTTGGTCTATCTAGGTTACCAAGCGGGCACTTGGACTATCTAGGTTAACTAACGGGCACTTGGACTATGTAGGTTCCCTATCGGGCACTTGGAGAATGTAGGTTAACTAGGGGGCACTAGGACTATGTAGGTTACCTAGCGGGCCCTTGGACTACCTAGGTTACCTAGCGGGCATTTGGACTATGTAGGCTCCCTAGCGGGCATTTGGACTATATAGATTACCTAGCGGGCACTTAGACTTTGTAGGTTACCTAGCGGGCACTTGGACTATCTAGGTTACCTAGCTGGCACTTGAACTATCTACGTTACCTAGCGGGTTCTTGGAATATGTAGGTTACCTAGCGGGCTGTTGGACTATCTAGGTTACCTAACGGGCACTTGGACTATCTAGGTTAACTAACGGGCACTTGGACTACGGATGTTCCCTAGCGGGCCCTTGGACTATGTAAGTTCCCTAGCGGGCACTTGGACTATGTGGGTTCCCTAGCGGGCATTTGGACTATCTAAGTTCCCTAGCGGGCACTTGGACTATGTATGTTCCCCACGGACACTTGAATTATGTAAGTTAACTACCAGGCACTTGGACTATGTAGGTTAACTAGCGGGCCCTTGGACTATCTAGGTTACCTAGAGGTCTGTTGGACTATCTAGGATACCTAGCGGGCACTTGGACTATCTAGGTTAACTAACGGGCACTTGGACTATGTAGGTTCCCTAGCGGGCCCTTGGACTATGTACGTTACCTAGCGGGCACTTGGACTATCTAGGTTACCAACGGGCACTTGGACTATGTAGGTTCCCAAGCGGGCACTTGGACTATGTATGTTCCCTATGGACCCTTGAACTTTGTAAGTTAACTACCAGGCACTTGGACTATGTAGGTTAACTAGCGGGCCCTTGGACTATCTAGGTTACCTAGCGGGCACTTGGACTATGTAGGTTAACTACCGGGCACTTGCACTATCTAGGTTACCTGGCGGGCACTTGGACTATGTACGTTCCCTAGCGGGCACTTGGACTATCTATGTTAACTAGCGGGCACCTGGACTATGTAGGTTAACTAGGGGACATTTGCACTATGTAGGTTACCTAGCGGCACATGGACTATCTAGTTTAAATAGCGTGCACTTGGACTATGTAGCTTCCTTAGCGGGCACTTGGACTATCTAGTTTACCTAGCGGGCACATGGACTATGTAGGTTAACTAGCGAGCACTTGGACTCTAGGTTACCTAGCGGGCACTTGGACGATCTAGGTTACCTAGTGGGCCCTTGGACTATGTAGGTTTCCTAGCGGCACTTGGAATATCTAGGGTAACGAACAGGCACTTGGACTATATAGGTAACCTAGCGGGCACATGGACAGTCTAGGTTACCTAGCGGGCACTTGGACTATCTAGGTTAACGAACAGGCACTAGGACTATGTAGGTTACCTAGCGGGCACTTGGACTATGTAGGATCCCTATCGGACATTTGGACTACTTAGGTTACCTAGCGGGCACTTGGACTATCTAGGTTAACCAGGGGGCACTTGGACTATCTAGGTCAACTAGCGGGCCCTTGTAGTATGTAGGTTAACTAGCGAGCACTTGGACTATCTAGGATAACTAGCGGACCTTGGACTACGTAGGTTAACTAGCGGGCGCTTGGACTATGTAGGTTAACTAGCGGGCACCTGGACGATCTAGGTTAACTAGAGGGCTCTTGGACTATCTTGGTTAACTAGCATGCACTTGGACTATCTAGGATAAATAGCGGGCCCTTGGATGATCAATGTCAACTAGCGGGCACTTGGACTATCTAGGTTAGCTAACGGGCACTTGGACTAAGTACGTCCCCTAGTGGGCACTTGGACTATCTAGGTTAACTAACGGGCACTAGGAGTATCTAGGTTAACTATCGGGCCCTTGGACTATCTAGGTTACCTAGCTGGCACTTGGACTATGAATGTTCCCTAGCGGGCACTTGGATTATCTAGGTTAGCTAAGTGGCACTTGGACTATGTAGGTTAACTAGCGGGCACTTGGACGATCTAGGTTAACTAGCGGTCACTTGGACGATATAGGTTAACTAGCGGGCACTTGGATTATCTGGGTTACCTAGCGGGCACTTGGATTATGTAGGTTCCCTAGCGGGCATTTGGACTATATAGATAACCTAGCAGGCACTTAGACTCTGTAGGTTACCTAGCGGGCACTTAGACTATCTAGGTTACCTAGATGGTATTTGAACTATCTACGTTACCTAGCGGGTTCTTGGAGTATGTAGGTTACCTAGCGGGATGTTGGACTATCTAGGTTACCAAGTGGGCACATGGACTTTCTAGGTTAACTAATGGGCACTTGGACTATGTAGGTTCCCTATCGGGCACTTGGAGAATGTAGGTTAACTAGGGGGCACTAGGACTATGTAGGTTACCTAGCGGGCCCTTGGACTATCCAAGTTACCTAACGGGCACTTGGACTATGTAGGCTCCCTAGCGGGCATTTGGACTATATAGATTACCTAGCGGGCACTTAGATTTTGTAGGTTACCTAGCGGGCACTTGGACTGTCTAGGTTACCTAGCTGGCACTTGAACTATCTACGTTACCTAGCGGGTACTTGGAGTATGTAGGTTACCTACCGGGCTGTTGGACTACTTAGGTTACCTAGCGGGCACTTGGACTTTCTAGGTTAACCAGCGGGCACTTGGACTATCTAGGTTAACTAGCGGACCTTGGACTACGTAGGTCAACTAGCGGGCCCTTGGACTATCTAGGTTAACTAGCGAGCACTTGGATGATCAATGTTAACTAGCGGGCACTTGGACTATCTCGGTTATCTAACGGGCACTTGGACTAAGTACGTCCCCTAGTGGGCACATAGACTATCTAGATTAACTAACGGGCACTAGGACTATCTAGGTTAACTAGCTGGCACTTGGACTATGAATGTTCCCTAGCGGGCAATTGGATTATCTAGGTTACCAAGCGGGCACTTGGACTATGTAGGTCAACTAGCGGGCCCTTGCACTATCTAGGTTAGCTAACTGGCACTTGGACTATGTAGGTTAACAAGCGGACACTTGCACGATCTAGGTTAACTAGCGGGCACTTGGACGATATAGGTTAACTAGCGGGCACTTGTATTATCTAGGTTACCTAGCGGGCACTTGGACTATGTAGGTTCCCTAGCGGGCATTTGGACTATATAGATAACCTAGCGGGCACTTTGATTCTGTAGGTTACCTAGCGGGCACTTGGACTATCTAGGTTACCTAGCTGGCACTTGAACTATCTACGTTACCTAGCGGGTTCTTGGAGTATGTAGGTTACTTAGCAGGCTGTTGGTCTATCTAGGTTACCAAGCGGGCACTTGGACTATCTAGGTTAACTAACGGGCACTTGGACTATGTAGGTTCCCTATCGGGCACTTGGAGAATGTAGGTTAACTTGAGGGCACTAGGACTATGTAGGTTACCTAGCGGGCCCTTGGACTACCTAGGTTACCTAGCGGGCATTTGGACTATGTAGGCTCCCTAGCGGGCATTTGGACTATATAGATTACCTAGCGGGCACTTAGACTTTGTAGGTTACCTAGCGGGCACTTGGACTATCTAGGTTACCTAGCTGGCACTTGAACTATCTACGTTACCTAGCGGGTTCTTGGAATATGTAGGTTACCTAGCGGGCTGTTGGACTATCTAGGTTACCTAACGGGCACTTGGACTATCTAGGTTAACTAACGGGCACTTGGACTATGGATGTTCCCTAGCGGGCCCTTGGACTATGTAAGTTCTCTAGCGGGCACTTGGACTATGTGGGTTCCCTAGCGGGCATTTGTACAATCTAAGTTCCCTAGCGGGCACTTGGACTATGTATGTTCCCTACGGACACTTGAACTATGTAAGTTAACTACCAGGCACTTGGACTATGTAGGTTAACTAGCGGGCCCTTGGACTATCTAGATTACCTAGCGGTCTGTTGGACTATCTAGGATACCTAGCGGGCACTTGGACTATCTAGCTTAACTAACGGGCACTTGGACTATGTAGGTTCCCTAACGGGCCCTTGGACTATGTACGTTCCCTAGCGGGCACTTGGACTATCTAGGTTACCTAACGGGCACTTGGACTATGTAGGTTCCCAAGCGGGCACTTGGACTATGTATGTTCCCTATGGACACTTGAACTATGTAAGTTAACTACCAGGCACTTGGACTATGTAGGTTAACTAGCGGGCCCTTGGACTAATTAGGTTACCTAGCGGGCACTTGGACTATGTAGGTTAACTACCGGGCACTTGCACTATCTAGGTTACCTGGCGGGCACTTGGACTATGTACGTTCCCTAGCGTGCACTAGGGCTATGTAGGTTAACTAGGGGACACTTGCACTATGTAGGTTACCTAGCGGCACATGGACTATCTAGGTTAACTAGCGTGCAGTTGGACTATGTAGCTTCCTTAGCGGGCACTTGGACTATCTAGTTTACCTAGCGGGCACATGGACTATGTAGGTTAACTAGCCAGCACTTGGACTCTAGGTTACCTAGCGGGCACTTGGACGATCTAGGTTACCTAGCGGGCCCTTGTACTATGTAGGTTTCCTAGCGGCACTTGGACTATCTAGGGTAACCAACAGGCACTTGGACTATATAGGTAACCTAGCGGGCACTTGGACAGTCTAGGTTACCTAGCGGGCACTTGGACTATCTAGGTTAACGAACGGGCACTTGGACTATGTAGGTTCCCTAGCGGGCCCTTGGACTATGTACGTTACCTAGCGGGCACTCGGACTATCTAGGTTACCAACGGGCACTTGGACTATGTAGGTTCCCAAGCGGGCACTTGGACTATGTATGTTCCCTATGGACCCTTGAACTTTGTAAGTTAACTACCAGGCACTTGGACTATGTAGGTTAACTAGCGGGCCCTTGGACTATCTAGGTTACCTAGCGGGCACTTGGACTATGTAGGTTAACTACCGGGCACTTGCACTATCTAGGTTACCTGGCGGGCACTTGGACTATGTACGTTCCCTAGCGGGCACTTGGACTATCTATGTTAACTAGCGGGCACCTGGACTATGTAGGTTAACTAGGGGACACTTGCACTATGTAGGTTACCTAGCGGCACATGGACTATCTAGTTTAAATAGCGTGCACTTGGACTATGTAGCTTCCTTAGCGGGCACTTGGACTATCTAGTTTACCTAGCGGGCACATGGACTATGTAGGTTAACTAGCGAGCACTTGGACTCTAGGTTACCTAGCGGGCACTTGGACGATCTAGGTTACCTAGTGGGCCCTTGGACTATGTAGGTTTCCTAGCGGCACTTGGACTATCTAGGGTAACGAACAGGCACTTGGACTATATAGGTAACCTAGCGGGCACATGGACAGTCTAGGTTACCTAGCGGGCATTTGGACTATCTAGGTTAACGAACAGGCACTAGGACTATGTAGGTTACCTAGCGGGCACTTGGACTATGTAGGATCCCTATCGGACATTTGGACTACTTAGGTTACCTAGCGGGCACTTGGACTATCTAGGTTAACTAGGGGGCACTTGGACTATCTAGGTCAACTAGCGGGCCCTTGTAGTATGTAGGTTAACTAGCGAGCACTTGGACTATCTAGGATAACTAGCGGACCTTGGACTACGTAGGTTAACTAGCGGGCGCTTGGACTATGTAGGTTAACTAGCGGGCACCTGGACGATCTCGGTTAACTAGAGGGCTCTTGGACTATCTTGGTTAACTAGCATGCACTTGGACTATCTAGGATAAATAGCGGGCCCTTGGATGATCAATGTCAACTAGCGGGCACTTGGACTATCTAGGTTAGCTAACGGGCACTTGGACTAAGTACGTCCCCTAGTGGGCACTTGGACTATCTAGGTTAACTAACGGGCACTAGGAGTATCTAGGTTAACTATCGGGCCCTTGGACTATCTAGGTTACCTAGCTGGCACTTGGACTATGAATGTTCCCTAGCGGGCACTTGGATTATCTAGGTTAGCTAAGTGGCACTTGGACTATGTAGGTTAACTAGCGGGCACTTGGACGATCTAGGTTAACTAGCGGTCACTTGGACGATATAGGTTAACTAGCGGGCACTTGGATTATCTGGGTTACCTAGCGGGCACTTGGATTATGTAGGTTCCCTAGCGGGCATTTGGACTATATAGATAACCTAGCAGGCACTTAGACTCTGTAGGTTACCTAGCGGGCACTTAGACTATCTAGGTTACCTAGATGGTATTTGAACTATCTACGTTACCTAGCGGGTTCTTGGAGTATGTAGGTTACCTAGCGGGATGTTGGACTATCTAGGTTACCAAGTGGGCACATGGACTTTCTAGGTTAACTAATGGGCACTTGGACTATGTAGGTTCCCTATCGGGCACTTGGAGAATGTAGGTTAACTAGGGGGCACTAGGACTATGTAGGTTACCTAGCGGGCCCTTGGACTATCCAAGTTACCTAACGGGCACTTGGACTATGTAGGCTCCCTAGCGGGCATTTGGACTATATAGATTACCTAGCGGGCACTTAGATTTTGTAGGTTACCTAGCGGGCACTTGGACTGTCTAGGTTACCTAGCTGGCACTTGAACTATCTACGTTACCTAGCGGGTACTTGGAGTATGTAGGTTACCTACCGGGCTGTTGGACTACTTAGGTTACCTAGCGGGCACTTGGACTTTCTAGGTTAACCAGCGGGCACTTGGACTATCTAGGTTAACTAGCGGACCTTGGACTACGTAGGTCAACTAGCGGGCCCTTGGACTATCTAGGTTAACTAGCGAGCACTTGGATGATCAATGTTAACTAGCGGGCACTTGGACTATCTCGGTTATCTAACGGGCACTTGGACTAAGTACGTCCCCTAGTGGGCACATAGACTATCTAGATTAACTAACGGGCACTAGGACTATCTAGGTTAACTAGCTGGCACTTGGACTATGAATGTTCCCTAGCGGGCAATTGGATTATCTAGGTTACCAAGCGGGCACTTGGACTATGTAGGTCAACTAGCGGGCCCTTGCACTATCTAGGTTAGCTAACTGGCACTTGGACTATGTAGGTTAACAAGCGGACACTTGCACGATCTAGGTTAACTAGCGGGCACTTGGACGATATAGGTTAACTAGCGGGCACTTGTATTATCTAGGTTACCTAGCGGGCACTTGGACTATGTAGGTTCCCTAGCGGGCATTTGGACTATATAGATAACCTAGCGGGCACTTTGATTCTGTAGGTTACCTAGCGGGCACTTGGACTATCTAGGTTACCTAGCTGGCACTTGAACTATCTACGTTACCTAGCGGGTTCTTGGAGTATGTAGGTTACTTAGCAGGCTGTTGGTCTATCTAGGTTACCAAGCGGGCACTTGGACTATCTAGGTTAACTAACGGGCACTTGGACTATGTAGGTTCCCTATCGGGCACTTGGAGAATGTAGGTTAACTTGGGGGCACTAGGACTATGTAGGTTACCTAGCGGGCCCTTGGACTACCTAGGTTACCTAGCGGGCATTTGGACTATGTAGGCTCCCTAGCGGGCATTTGGACTATATAGATTACCTAGCGGGCACTTAGACTTTGTAGGTTACCTAGCGGGCACTTGGACTATCTAGGTTACCTAGCTGGCACTTGAACTATCTACGTTACCTAGCGGGTTCTTGGAATATGTAGGTTACCTAGCGGGCTGTTGGACTATCTAGGTTACCTAACGGGCACTTGGACTATCTAGGTTAACTAACGGGCACTTGGACTATGGATGTTCCCTAGCGGGCCCTTGGACTATGTAAGTTCTCTAGCGGGCACTTGGACTATGTGGGTTCCCTAGCGGGCATTTGTACAATCTAAGTTCCCTAGCGGGCACTTGGACTATGTATGTTCCCTACGGACACTTGAACTATGTAAGTTAACTACCAGGCACTTGGACTATGTAGGTTAACTAGCGGGCCCTTGGACTATCTAGATTACCTAGCGGTCTGTTGGACTATCTAGGATACCTAGCGGGCACTTGGACTATCTAGCTTAACTAACGGGCACTTGGACTATGTAGGTTCCCTAACGGGCCCTTGGACTATGTACGTTCCCTAGCGGGCACTTGGACTATCTAGGTTACCTAACGGGCACTTGGACTATGTAGGTTCCCAAGCGGGCACTTGGACTATGTATGTTCCCTATGGACACTTGAACTATGTAAGTTAACTACCAGGCACTTGGACTATGTAGGTTAACTAGCGGGCCCTTGGACTAATTAGGTTACCTAGCGGGCACTTGGACTATGTAGGTTAACTACCGGGCACTTGCACTATCTAGGTTACCTGGCGGGCACTTGGACTATGTACGTTCCCTAGCGTGCACTAGGGCTATGTAGGTTAACTAGGGGGACACTTGCACTATGTAGGTTACCTAGCGGCACATGGACTATCTAGGTTAACTAGCGTGCAGTTGGACTATGTAGCTTCCTTAGCGGGCACTTGGACTATCTAGTTTACCTAGCGGGCACATGGACTATGTAGGTTAACTAGCCAGCACTTGGACTCTAGGTTACCTAGCGGGCACTTGGACGATCTAGGTTACCTAGCGGGCCCTTGTACTATGTAGGTTTCCTAGCGGCACTTGGACTATCTAGGGTAACCAACAGGCACTTGGACTATATAGGTAACCTAGCGGGCACTTGGACAGTCTAGGTTACCTAGCGGGCACTTGGACTATCTAGGTTAACGAACGGGCACTTGAACTATGTAGGTTCCCTAGCGGGCACTTGGACTATGTAGGATCCCTATCGGACATTTGGACTACTTAGGTTACCTAGCGGGCACTTGGAATATCTAGGTTAAATAGCGGGCACTTGGACTATCTAGGTCAACTAGCGGGCCCTTGTACTATGTAGGTTAACTAGCGAGCACTTGGACTATCTAGGATAACTAGCGGACCTTGGACTATGTAGGTTAACTAGCGGGCCCTTGGACTATGTAGGTTAACTAGCGGGAACTTGGACGATCTAGGTTAACTAGAGGGCACTTGGACTATCAAGATTAACTAGCGTGCACTTGGACTATCTAGGGTAAATAGCGGGCCCTTCGATGATCAATGTTAACTAGCGGGCACTTGGAATATCTAGGTTAGCTAACGGGCACTTGGACTAAGTACGTCCCCTAGTGGGCACTTGGACTATCTAGGTTAACTAACGGGCACTTGGACTATCTAGGTTACCTAGCTGGCACTTGGACTATGTAGGTTAACTAGCGGACACTTGCACGATCTAGGTTAACTAGCGGGCTCTTGCACTATGTAGGTTAACTAGCGGGCCCATTGACAATGTAGGTTAACTAGCGGGCACTTGGACGATCTAGGTTAACTAGCGGGCACTTGGATTATCTGGGTTAACTAGCGCGCCCATTGACTATGTAGGTTAACTAGCGGGCACTTGGACTATCTAGGTTACCTAGATGGTATTTGAACTATCTACGTTACCTAGCGGGTTCTTGGAGTATGTAGGTTACCTAGCGGGATGTTGGACTATCTAGGTTACCAAGCGGGCACTTGGACTTTGTAGGTTAACTAACAGGCACTTGGACTATGTAGGTTCCCTATCGGGCACTTGGAGAATGTAGGTTAACTAGGGGACACTAGGACTATGTAGGTTACCTAGCGGGCCCTAGGACTATCTAGGTTACCTAGGGGGAACCTGGACTATGTAGTTAACTAGTGGGCACTTGGACTATATAGGTTACCTAGTGGGCACTTGGACTATACAGGTTAACGAACGGGCACTTGGACTATGTAGGTTGCTTACCGGGCACGTGGACTATCTAGGTTAGGTAACGGGCACTTGGACTATCTAGGTTACCTACCAGGAACTTGGACAATGTAAGTTACCTAGCGGGCACTTTGACTATCTAGGTTACATAACGGGCACTTGGACTATGTAGGTTAACTAGCGAGCACTTCGACTCTAGGTTACCTAGCGGGCACTTGGACTATCTAGGTTACCTAGCAGGCACTTGGACAGTCTAGGTTACCTAGCGGGCACTTGGACTATCTAGGTTAACGAACGGGCACTTGGACTATCTAGGTTAACTAGCGGGCACTTGGACTATCTAGGTCAACTAGCGGGCCCTTGTACTATGTAGGTTAACTAGCGAGCACTTGGACTATCTAGGTTAACTCGCGGACCTTGGACTACTTGGGTCAACTAGCGAACCCTTGGACTATGTAGGTTAACTAGCGGGCACTTGGATGATCAAGGTTAACTAGAGGACACTTGGACTAAGTATGTCCCCTAGTGGTCACATGGACTGTCTAGATTAACTAACGGGCACTAGGACTATCTAGGTTAACTAGCGGGCACATGGACTATATAGGTCAACTAGCGGGCCCTTGGACTATCTAGGTTAGCTAACTGGCACTTGGAATATGTAGGTTAACTAGCGGACACTTTCACGAACTAGGTTAACTAGTGGGCTCTTGCACTATGTAGGTTAACTATCGGGCCCATTGACTATGTAGGTTAACTAGCGGGCACTTGGACTATGTACGTTCCCTAGCGGGCACTTGGACTATCTATGTTAACTAGCGGGCACTTGGAAAATGTAGGTTAACTAGCGGACATTTGCACTATGTAGGTTACCTAGCAGGCACTTGGACTATCTAGGTTAACTAGCGGGCACTTGGCCTATCTATGTTAACTAGCGGGCGCTTGGACTGTGTAGGTTAACTAGCGTGCCCTTGGACCATCTAGGTTACGTAGCGGGCACTTGGTATGTAGGTTAACTAGCGGGCACTTGGACTATCTAGGTTAACTAGCGGGCCCTTGGACTATCTAGGTTACCTATCGGGCACTTGGACTATATAGGTTATCTAGCGGGAACTTGGACTATGTAGGTTACCTAGTGGGCACTTGGACTATCTAGGTTAACAAACGGGCACTTGGACTTCTAGGTTAACGAACGGGCACTTGGTCTAAGTAGGTTGCTTACCGGGCACTTCGACTATCTACGTTAGGTAATGGGAACTTGGACTATTTGGGTTACCTAGCGGGAACTTGGACAATGTAAGTTAACTAGCGGGCATTTGGACTATTTAGGTTACCTAACGGGCACTTTGACTATCTGGGTTATATAGCGGGCACTTGGACTATGTAGGTTAACTAGCGAGCACTTGGACTCTAGGTTACCTAGCGGGCACTTGGCCTATCTAGGTTACCTAGCGGGCACTTCGACAGTCTAGGTTACCTAGCGGGCACTTGGACTATCTAGGTTAACGAACGGGCACTTGGACCATGTAGGTTACCTAGCGGGCACTTGGACTATGTAGGATCCCTATCGGACATTTGGACTACTTAGGTTACCTAGCGGGCAATTGGACTATCTAGGTTAACCAGCGGGCACTTGGACTAACTAGGTCAACTAGCGGGCCCTTGTACTATGTAGGTTAACTAGCGAGCACTTGGACTATCTAGGTTAACTAGCGGACCTTGGACTACGTAGGTCAACTAGCGGGCCCTTGGACTATGTAGGTTAACTAGCGGGCACTTGGACGATCTAGGTTAACTAGAGGGCACTTGGCCTATCTAGGTTAACTATCATGCACTTGGACTATCTAAGTTAACTAGCGGGCACTTGGATGATCAATGGTAACTAGCGGGCACTTGGACTATCTCGGTTAGCTAACGGGCACTTGGACTAAGTACGTCCCCTAGTGGGCACATGGACTATCTAGATTAACTAACGGGCACTAGGACTATCTAGGTTAACCAGCTGGCACTTGGATTATGAATGTTCCCTAGCGGGCAATTGAATTATCTCGGTTACCAAGCGGGCACTTGGACTATGTAGGTCAACTAGCGGGCCCTTGGACTATCTAGGTTAGCTAACTGGCACTTGGACTATGTAGGTTAACTAGGGGACACTTGCACGATCTAGGTTAACTAGTGGGCTCTTGCACTATGTAGGTTCACTAGCGGGCCCATTGACAATGTAGGTTAACTAGCGGGCACTTAGACGATATAGGTTAACTAGCGGGCACTTGGATTATCTGGGTTACCTAGCGGGCACTTGGATTATGTAGGTTCCCTAGCGGGCATTTGGACTATATAGATAACCTAGCAGGCACTTAGACTCTGTAGGTTACCTAGCGGGCACTTAGACTATCTAGGTTACCTAGATGGTATTTGAACTAGCTACGTTACCTAGCGGGTTCTTGGAGTATGTAGGTTACCTAGCGGGATGTTGGACTATCTAGGTTACCAAGCGGGCACATGGACTTTCTAGGTTAACTAACGGGCACTTGGACTATGTAGGTTCCCTATCGGGCACTTGGAGAATGTAGGTTAACTAGGGGGCACTAGGACTATGTAGGTTACCTAGCGGGCCCTTGGACTATCTAGGTTACCTAACGGGCACTTGGACTATGTAGGCTCCCTAGCGGGCATTTGGACTATATAGATTACCTAGCGGGCACTTAGATTTTGTAGGTTACCTAGCGGGCACTTGGACTGTCTAGGTTACCTAGCTGGCACTTGAACTATCTACGTTACCTAGCGGGTACTTGGAGTATGTAGGTTACCTACCGGGCTGTTGGACTACTTAGGTTACCTAGCGGGCACTTGGACTATCTAGGTTAACCAGCGGGCACTTGGACTATCTAGGTTAACTAGCGGACCTTGGACTACGTAGGTCAACTAGCGGGCCCTTGGACTATCTAGGTTAACTAGCGGGCACTTGGATGATCAATGTTAACTAGCGGGCACTTGGACTATCTCGGTTATCTAACGGGCACCTGGACTAAGTACGTCCCCTAGTGGGCACATAGACTATCTAGATTAACTAACGGGCACTAGGACTATCTAGGTTAACTAGCTGGCACTTGGACTATGAATGTTCCCTAGCGGGCAATTGGATTATCTAGGTTACCAAGCGGGCACTTGGACTATGTAGGTCAACTAGGGGGCCCTTGCAATATCTAGGTTAGATAACTGGCACTTGGAATATGTAGGTTAACTAGCGGACACTTGCACGATCTAGGTTAACTAGCGGGCACTTGGACGATATAGGTTAACTAGCGGGCACTTGGATTATCTAGGTTACCTAGCGGGCACTTGGACAATGTAGGATCCCTAGCGGGCATTTGGACTATATAGATAACCTAGCGGGCACTTTGACTCTGTAGGTTACCTAGCGGGCACTTGGACTATCTAGGTTACCTAGCTGGCACTTGAACTATCTACGTTACCTAGCGGGTTCTTGGAGTATGTAGGTTACTTAGCAGGCTGTTGGTCTATCTAGGTTACCAAGCGGGCACTTGGACTATCTAGGTTAACTAACGGGCACTTGGACTATGTAGGTTCCCTATCGGGCAGTTGGAGAATGTAGGTTAACTAGGGGGCACTAGGACTATGTAGGTTACCTAGCGGGCCCTTGGACTACCTAGGTTACCTAGCGGGCAATTGGACTATGTAGGCTCCCTAGCGGGCATTTGGACTATATAGATTACCTAGCGGGCACTTAGACTTTGTAGGTTACCTAGCGGGCACTTGGACTATTTAGGTTACCTAGCTGGCACTTGAACTATCTACGTTACCTAGCGGGTTCTTGGAATATGTAGGTTACCTAGCGGGCTGTTGGACTATCTAGGTTACCTAACGGGCACTTGGACTATCTAGGTTAACTAACGGGCACTTGGACTATGGATGTTCCCTAGCGGGCCCTTGGACTATGTAAGTTCCCTAGCGGGCACTTGGACTATGTGGGTTCCCTAGCGGGCATTTGGACTATCTAAGTTAACTAGCGGGCACTTGGACTATGTATGTTCCCTACGGACACTTGAACTATGTAATTTAACTACCAGGCACTTGGACTATGTAGGTTAACTAGCGGGCCCTTGGACTATCTAGATTACCTAGCGGTCTGTTGGACTATCTAGGATACCTAGCGGGCACTTGGACTATCTAGGTTAACTAACGGGCACTTGGACTATGTAGGTTCCCTAGCGGGCCCTTGGACTATATACGTTCCCTAGCGGGCACTTGGACTATCTAGGTTACCTAACGGGCACTTGGACTATGTAGGTTCCCAAGCGGGCACTTGGACTATGTATGTTCCCTATGGACACTTGAACTATGTAAGTTAACTACCAGGCACTTGGACTATGTAGGTTAACTAGCGGGCCCTTGGACTAATTAGGTTACCTAGCGGGCACTTGGACTATGTAGGTTAACTTGGGCTCTTGCACTATCTAGGTTACCTGGCGGGCACTTGGACTATGTACGTTCCCTAGCGTGCACTAGGGCTATGTAGGTTAACTAGGGGACACTTGCACTATGTAGGTTACCTAGCGGCAAATGGACTATCTAGGTTAACTAGCGTGCAGTTGGACTATGTAGATTCCTTAGCGGGCACTTGGACTATCTAGTTTACCTAGCGGGCACATGGACTATGTAGGTTAACTAGCCAGCACTTGGACTCTAGGTTACCTAGCGGGCACTTGGACGATCTAGGTTACCTAGCGGGCCCTTGTACTATGTAGGTTTCCTAGCGGCGCTTGGACTATCTAGGGTAACCAACAGGCACTTGGACTATATAGGTAACCTAGCGGGCACTTGGACAGTCTAGGTTACCTAGCGGGCACTTGGACTATCTAGGTTAACGAACGGGCACTTGAACTATGTAGGTTACCTAGCGGGCACTTGGACTATGTAGGATCCCTATCGGACATTTGGACTACTTAGGTTACCTAGCGGGCACTTGGAATATCTAGGTTAAATAGCGGGCACTTGGACTATCTAGGTCAACTAGCGGGCCCTTGTACTATGTAGGTTAACTAGCGAGCACTTGGACTATCTAGGATAACTAGCGGACCTTGGACTATGTAGGTTAACTAGCGGGCCCTTGGACTATGTAGGTTAACTAGCGGGCCCTTGGACTATGTAGGTTAACTAGCGGGCACTTGGACGATCTAGGTTAACTAGAGGGCACTTGGACTATCTAGATTAACTAGCGTGCACTTGGACTATCTAGGATAAATAGCGGGCCCTTGGATGATCAATGTTAACTAGCGGGCACTTGGAATATCTAGTTTAGCTAACAGGCACTTGGACTAAGTACGTCCCCTAGTGGGCACTTGGACTATCTAGGTTAACTAACGGGCACTTGGACTATCTAGGTTACCTAGCTGGCACTTGGACTATGTAGGTTAACTAGCGGACACTTGCACGATCTAGGTTAACTAGCGGGCTCTTGCACTCTGTAGGTTAACTAGCGGGCCCATTGACAATGTAGGTTAACTAGCGGGCACTTGGACGATCTAGGTTAACTAGCGGGCACTTGGATTATCTGGGTTAACTAGCGGGCCCATTGACTATGTAGGTTAACTAGCGGGCACTTGGACTATCTAGGTTACCTAGATGGTATTTGAACTATCTACGTTACCTAGCGGGTTCTTGGAGTATGTAGGTTACCTAACGGGATGTTGGACTATCTAGGTTACCAAGCGGGCACTTGGACTTTCTAGGTTAACTAACGGGCACTTGGAATATGTAGGTTCCCTATCGGGCACTTGGAGAATGTAGGTTAACTAGGGGGCACTAGGACTATGTAGGTTACCTAGCGGGCCCTAGGACTATCTAGATTACCTAGGGGGAACCTGGACTATGTAGTTAACTAGTAGGCACTTGGACTATATAGGTTACCTAGTGGGCACTTGGACGATATAGGTTAACTAGCGGGCACTTGGATTATCTAGGTTACCTAGCGGGCACTTGGACTATGTAGGATCCCTAGCGGGCATTTGGACTATATAGATAACCTAGCGGGCACTTTGACTCTGTAGGTTACCTAGCGGGCACTTGGACTATCTAGGTTACCTAGCTGGCACTTGAACTATCTACGTTACCTAGCGGTTTCTTGGATTATGTAGGTTACCTAGCAGGCTGTTGGTCTATCTAGGTTACCAAGCGGGCACTTGGACTATCTAGGTTAACTAACGGGCACTTGGACTATGTAGGTTCCCTATCGGGCACTTGGAGAATGTAGGTTAACTAGTGGGCACTAGGACTATGTAGGTTACCTAGCGGGCCCTTGGACTATCTAGGTTACCTAACGGGCACTTGGACTATGTAGGCTCCCTAGCGGGCATTTGGACTATATAGATTACCTAGCGGGCACTTAGACTTTGTAGGTTACCTAGCGGGCACTTGGACTATCTAGGTTACCTAGCTGGCACTTGAACTATCTACGTTACCTAGCGGGTTCTTGGAATATGTAGGTTACCTAGCGGGCTGTTGGACTATCTAGGTTAACTAACGGGCACTTGGACTACGGATGTTCCCTAGCGGGCCCTTGGACTATGTAAGTTCCCTAGCGGGCACTTGGACTATGTGGGTTCCCTAGCGGGCATTTGGACTATCTAAGTTCCCTAGCGGGCACTTGGACTATGTATGTTCCCCACGGACACTTGAACTTTGTAAGTTAACTACCAGGCACTTGGACTATGTAGGTTAACTAGCGGGCCCTTGGACTATCTAGGTTACCTAGCGGTCTGTTGGACTATCTAGGATACCTAGCGGGCACTTGGACTATATAGGTTAACTAACGGGCACTTGGACTATGTAGGTTCCCTAGCGGGCCCTTGGACTATGTACGTTACCTAGCGGGCACTTGGACTATCTAGGTTACCCACGGGCACTTGGACTATGTAGGTTCCCAAGCGGGCACTTGGACTATGTATGTTCCCTATGGACACTTGAACTTTGTAAGTTAACTACCAGGCACTTGGACTATGTAGGTTAACTAGCGGGCCCTTGGACTATCTAGGTTACCTAGCGGGCACTTGGACTATGTAGGTTAACTACCGGGCACTTGCACTATCTAGGTTACCTGGCGGGCACTTGGACTATGTACGTTCCCTAGCGGGCACTTGGACTATCTATGTTAACTAGCGGGCACCTGGACTATGTAGGTTAACTAGGGGACACTTGCACTATGTAGTTACCTAGCGGCACATGGACTATCTAGTTTAACTAGCGTGCACTTGGACTATGTAGCTTCCTTAGCGGGCACTTGGACTATCTAGTTTACCTAGCGGGCACATGGACTATGTAGGTTAACTAGCGAGCACTTGGACTCTAGGTTACCTAGCGGGCACTTGGACGATCTAGGTTACCTAGTGGGCCCTTGGACTATGTAGGTTTCCTAGCGGCACTTGGACTATCTAGGGTAACGAACAGGCACTTGGACTATATAGGTAACCTACCGGGCACTTGGACAGTCTAGGTTACCTAACGGGCACTTGGACTATCTAGGTTAACGAACGGGCACTTGGACTATGTAGGTTACCTAGCGGGCACTTGGACTATGTAGGATCCCTATCGGACATTTGGACTACTTAGGTTACCTAGCGGGCACTTGGACTATCAAGGTTAACTAGCGGGCACTTGGACTATCTAGGTCAACTAGCGGGCCCTTGTACTATGTAGGTTAACTAGCGAGCACTTGGACTATCTAGGATAACTAGCGGACCTTGGACTACGTAGGTTAACTAGCGGGCCCTTGAACTATGTAGGTTAACTAGCAGGCACTTGGACGATCTAGGTTAACTAGAGGACACTTGGACTATCTAGGTTAACTAGCGTGCACTTGGACTATCTAGGATAAATAGCGGGCCCTTGGATGAGCAATGTTAACTAGCGGGCACTTGGACTATCTAGGTTAGCTAACGGGCACTTGCACTAAGTACGTCCCCTAGTGGGCACTTGGACTATCTAGGTTAACTAACGGGCACTTGGACTATCTAGGTTACCTAGCTGGCACTTGGACTATGTAGGTTAACTAGCGGACACTTGCACGATCTAGGTTAACTAGCGGGCTCTTGCACTCTGTAGGTTAACTAGCGGGCCCATTGACAATGTAGGTAAACTAGCGGGCACTTGGACGATCTAGGTTAACTAGCGGGCACTTGGATTATCTGGGTTAACTAGCGGGCCCATTGACTATGTAGGTTAACTAGCGGGCACTTGGACTATCTAGGTTACCTAGATGGTATTTGAACTATCTACCTTACCTAGCGGGTTCTTGGAGTATGTAGGTTACCTAACGGGATGTTGGACTATCTAGGTTACCAAGCGGGCACTTGGACTTTCTAGGTTAACTAACGGGCACTTGGAATATGTAGGTTCCCTATCGGGCACTTGGAGAATGTAGGTTAACTAGGGGGCACTAGGACTATGTAGGTTACCTAGCGGGCCCTAGGACTATCTAGATTACCTAGGGGGAACCTGGACTATGTAGTTAACTAGTGGGCACTTGGACTATATAGGTTACCTAGTGGGCACTTGGACGATATAGGTTAACTAGCGGGCACTTGGATTATCTAGGTTACCTAGCGGGCACTTGGACTATGTAGGATCCCTAGCGGGCATTTGGACTATATAGATAACCTAGCGGGCACTTTGACTCTGTAGGTTACCTAGCGGGCACTTGGACTATCTAGGTTACCTAGCTGGCACTTGAACTATCTACGTTACCTAGCGGTTTCTTGGATTATGTAGGTTACCTAGCAGGCTGTTGGTCTATCTAGGTTACCAAGCGGGCACTTGGACTATCTAGGTTAACTAACGGGCACTTGGACTATGTAGGTTCCCTATCGGGCACTTGGAGAATGTAGGTTAACTAGTGGGCACTAGGACTATGTAGGTTACCTAGCGGGCCCTTGGACTATCTAGGTTACCTAACGGGCACTTGGACTATGTAGGCTCCCTAGCGGGCATTTGGACTATATAGATTACCTAGCGGGCACTTAGACTTTGTAGGTTACCTAGCGGGCACTTGGACTATCTAGGTTACCTAGCTGGCACTTGAACTATCTACGTTACCTAGCGGGTTCTTGGAATATGTAGGTTACCTAGCGGGCTGTTGGACTATCTAGGTTACCTAACGGGCACTTGGACTATCTAGGTTAACTAACGGGCACTTGGACTACGGATGTTCCCTAGCGGGCCCTTGGACTATGTAAGTTCCCTAGCGGGCACTTGGACTATGTAGCTTCCTTAGCGGGCACTTGGACTATCTAGTTTACCTAGCGGGCACATGGACTATGTAGGTTAACTAGCGAGCACTTGGACTCTAGGTTACCTAGCGGGCACTTGGACGATCTAGGTTACCTAGTGGGCCCTTGGACTATGTAGGTTTCCTAGCGGCACTTGGACTATCTAGGGTAACGAACAGGCACTTGGACTATATAGGTAACCTACCGGGCACTTGGACAGTCTAGGTTACCTAACGGGCACTTGGACTATCTAGGTTAACGAACGGGCACTTGGACTATGTAGGTTACCTAGCGGGCACTTGGACTATGTAGGATCCCTATCGGACATTTGGACTACTTAGGTTACCTAGCGGGCACTTGGACTATCAAGGTTAACTAGCGGGCACTTGGACTATCTAGGTCAACTAGCGGGCCCTTGTACTATGTAGGTTAACTAGCGAGCACTTGGACTATCTAGGATAACTAGCGGACCTTGGACTACGTAGGTTAACTAGCGGGCCCTTGGACTATGTAGGTTAACTAGCAGGCACTTGGACGATCTAGGTTAACTAGAGGACACTTGGACTATCTAGGTTAACTAGCGTGCACTTGGACTATCTAGGATAAATAGCGGGCCCTTGGATGAGCAATGTTAACTAGCGGGCACTTGGACTATCTAGGTTAGCTAACGGGCACTTGCACTAAGTACGTCCCCTAGTGGGCACTTGGACTATCTAGGTTAACTAACGGGCTCTAGGAGTATCTAGGTTAACTATCGGGCACTTGGACTATCTAGGTTACCTAGCTGGCACTTGGACTATGAATGTTCCCTAGCGGGCACTTGGATTATCTAGGTTAGCTAAGTGGCACTTGGACTATGTAGGTTAACTAGCGGACACATGCACGATCTAGGTTAACTAGCAGGCTCTTGCACTATGTAGGTTAACTAGCGGGCCCATTGACTATGTAGGTTAACTAGCGGGCACTTGGACGATCTAGGTTAACTAGCGGGCACTTGGACGATATAGGTTAACTAGCGGGCCCTTGTACTATGTAGGTTAACTAGCGAGCACTTGGACTATCTAGGATAACTAGCGGACCTTGGACTACGTAGGTTTACTAGCGGGCCCTTGGACTATGTAGGTTAACTTGCGGGCACTTGGACGATCTAGGTTAACTAGAGGGCACTTGGACTATCTAGGTTAACTAGCGTGCACTTGGACTATCTAGGATAAATAGCGGGCCTTTGGATGATCAATGTTAACTAGCGGGCACTTGGACTATGTAGGTTAGGTAACGGGCACTTGGACTAAGTACGTCCCGTAGTGGGCACTTGGACTATCTAGGTTAACTAACGGGCACTAGGAGTATCTAGGTTAACTATCGGGCACTTGGACTATCTAGGTTACCTAGCTGGCACTTGGACTATGAATGTTCCCTAGCGGGCACTTGGATTATCTAGGTTAGCTAAGTGGCACTTGGATTATGTAGGTTAACTAGCGGGCCCATTGACTATGTAGGTTAACTAGCGGGCACTTGGACGATCGAGGTTAACTAGCGGGAACTTGGACAATGTAAGTTAACTAGCGGGCACTTGGACTATGTAGGTTCCCTATCGGGCACTTGGAGAATGTAGGTTAACTAGGGGGCACTAGTACTATGTAGGTTACCTAGAGGGCCCTTGGACTATCTAGGTTCCCTAAAGGGCACTTGGTCTATCTATGTTACCGAACATGCACTTGGACTATCTAGGTTACCTAGCTGGCACATGGACTATGAAGATTCCCTAGCGGGCACTTGGATTATCTAGGTTACCTAGCGGGCACTTGGACTATGTAGGTTAACTAGCGGGCACTTGAATTGTCTAGGTTACCTAGCGGGCACTTGGATTATCTAGGTTAACGAACTGGCACTTGGACTATGTAGGTTACCTAGTAGCCACTTGGACTATCTAGGTTAGCTAACAGGCACTTGGACTATCTAGGTTCCCTAGCGGGCACTCGTACTATCTAGGTTACCTAGCTGGCACTTGGACTATGTAGGTCAACTAGCGGGTCCTTGGACTATCTAGGTTATCTAACGGGCACTTAGATTATGTAGGTTAACTAGCGGGCACGTGGACTATGTAGGTTAACTAGCGGATACTTGCACTATGTAGGTTAACTTGCGGGCCCATGGACTATGTAAGTTTACTAGTGGGCCCTTGGACTATCTAGGTTCCCTAAAGTGCACTTGGACAATCTAGGTTACCTAGCGGGCACTTGGACTATGTAGGCTAACTAGGGGGCCCTTGGACGATCTAGGTTACCTAGCGGGTACTTGAACTATCTAGCTTAACTAGCGAGCACTTGCACTATCTAGGTTACCTAGCGGGCACTTGGACTATCTAGGTTACCTAAGGGGCACTTAGATTATGTAGGTTAACCAGCGGGCCCTTGGAATATGTAGGTTAACTAGTGGACACTTGCACTATGTAGGTTACCTAGCAGGCACTTGGACTATGTAGATTAACTAGCAGGCAATTGGACTATCTAGGTTAACTAGCGTGCACGTGGACAATGTGAGTTCCTTAGCGGGCACTTGGACTATCTAGGTTGCCTAGCGGGCACTTGAACTATGTAGGTTAACTAGCGTGCCCTTGGACTATCTAGGTTACGTAGCGGGCACTTGGTATATAGGTTAACTAGCGGGCACTTGGACTATGTAGGTTAACTAGAGGACACTTGGACTATCTAGGTTAACTACTGGGCCCTTGAACTATGTAGGTTAACTAGCGGGCACTTGGACAATCTAGGTTAACTAGCAGGCACTTGGACTATATAGGTTACCTAGCGGGCACTTAGACTATGTAGGTTACCTAGTGGGCACTTGGACTATCTAGGTTACCTAGCGGTCTGTTGGACTATCTAGGATACCTAGCGGGCACTTGGACTATCTAGCTTAACTAACGGGCACTTGGACTATGTAGGTTCCCTAACGGGCCCTTGGACTATGTACGTTCCCTAGCGGGCACTTGGACTATCTAGGTTACCTAACGGGCACTTGGACTATGTAGGTTCCCAAGCGGGCACTTGGACTATGTATGTTCCCTATGGACACTTGAACTATGTAAGTTAACTACCAGGCACTTGGACTATGTAGGTTAACTAGCGGGCCCTTGGACTAATTAGGTTACCTAGCGGGCACTTGGACTATGTAGGTTAACTACCGGGCACTTGCACTATCTAGGTTACCTGGCGGGCACTTGGACTATGTACGTTCCCTAGCGTGCACTAGGGCTATGTAGGTTAACTAGGGGACACTTGCACTATGTAGGTTACCTAGCGGCACATGGACTATCTAGGTTAACTAGCGTGCAGTTGGACTATGTAGCTTCCTTAGCGGGCACTTGGACTATCTAGTTTACCTAGCGGGCACATGGACTATGTAGGTTAACTAGCGAGCACTTGGACTCTAGGTTACCTAGCGGGCACTTGGACGATCTAGGTTACCTAGCGGGCCCTTGTACTATGTAGTTTTCCTAGCGGCGCTTGGACTATCTAGGGTAACCAACAGGCACTTGGACTATATAGGTAACCTACCGGGCACTTGGACAGTCTAGGTTACCTAGTGGGCACTTGGACTATCTAGGTTAACGAACGGGCACTTGGACTATGTAGGTTACCTAGCGGGCACTTGGACTATGTAGGATCCCTATCGGACATTTGGACAACTTAGGTTACCTAGCGGGCACTTGGAATATCTAGGTCAACTAGCGGGCCCTTGTACTATGTAGGTTAACTAGCGAGCACTTGGACTATCTAGAATAACTAGCGGACCTTGGACTATGTAGGTTAACTAGCGGGCCCTTGGACTATGTAGGTTAACTAGCGGGCACTTGGACGATCTAGGTTAACTAGAGGGCACTTGGACTATCTAGATTAACTAGCGTGCACTTGGACTATCTAGGATAAATAGCGGGCCCTTGGATGATCAATGTTAACTAGCGGGCACTTGGAATATCTAGGTTAGCTAACGGGCACTTGGACTAAGTACGTCCCCTAGTGGGCACTTGGACTATCTAGGTTAACTAACGGGCACTTGGACTATCTAGGTTACCTAGCTGGCACTTGGACTATGTAGGTTAACTAGCGGACACTTTCACGATCTAGGTTAACTAGCGGGCTCTTGCACTATGTAGGTTAACTAGCGGGCCCATTGACAATGTAGGTTAACTAGCGGGCACTTGGACGATCTAGGTTAACTAGCGGGCACTTGGATTATCTGGGTTAACTAGCGGGCCCATTGACTATGTAGGTTAACTAGCGGGCACTTGGACTATCTAGGTTACCTAGATGGTATTTGAACTATCTACGTTACCTAGCGGGTTCTTGGAGTATGTAGGTTACCTAACGGGATGTTGGACTTTCTAGGTTACCAAGCGGGCACTTGGACTTTCTAGGTTAACTAACGGGCACTTGAACTATGTAGGTTCCCTATCGGGCACTTGGAGAATGTAGGTTAACTAGGGGGCACTAGGACTATTTAGGTTACCTAGCGGGCCCTAGGACTATCTAGGTTACCTAGGGGGAACCTGGACTATGGAGTTAACTAGTGGGCACTTGGACTATATAGGTTACCTAGTGGGCACTTGGACTATCCAGGTTAACGAACGGGCACTTGGACTATGTAGGTTGCTTACCGGGCACGTGGACTATCTAGGTTAGGTAACGGGCACTTGGACTATCTAGGTTACCTACCAGGAACTTGGACAATGTAAGTTACCTAGCGGGCACTTTGACTATCTAGGTTACATAGCGGGCACTTGGACTATGTAGGTTAACTAGCGAGCACTTCGACTCTAGGTTACCTAGCGGGCACTTGGACTATCTAGGTTACCTAGCAGGCACTTGGACTGTCTAGGTTACATAGCGGGCACTTGGACTATCTAGGTTAACGAACGGGCACTTGGACTATGTAGGTTCCCTAGCGGGCACTTGAACTATGTAGGATCCCTATCAGACATTTGGACTACTTAGGTTACCTAGTGGGCACTTGGACTATCTAGGTTACCTAACGGGCACTTAGATTATGTAGGTTAACTAGCGGGCACGTGGACTATGTAGGTTAACTAGCGGATACTTGCACTATGTAGGTTAACTTGCGGGCCCATGGACTATGTAAGTTTACTAGCGGGCCCTTGGACTATCTAGGTTCCCTAAAGTGCACTTGGACAATCTAGGTTACCTAGCGGGCACTTGGACTATGTAGGCTAACTAGGGGGCCCTTGGACGATCTAGGTTACCTAGCGGGTACTTGAACTATCTAGCTTAACTAGCGAGCACTTGCACTATCTAGGTTACCTAGCGGGCACTTGGACTATCTAGGTTACCTAAGGGGCACTTAGATTATGTAGGTTAACCAGCGGGCCCTTGGAATATGTAGGTTAACTAGTGGACACTTGCACTATGTAGGTTACCTAGCAGGCACTTGGACTATGTAGATTAACTAGCAGGCACTTGGACTATCTAGGTTAACTAGCGTGCACGTGGACAATGTGAGTTCCTTAGCGGGCACTTGGACTATCTAGGTTGCCTAGCGGGCACTTGAACTATGTAGGTTAACTAGCGTGCCCTTGGACTATCTAGGTTACGTAGCGGGCACTTGGTATATAGGTTAACTAGCGGGCATTTGGACTATGTAGGTTAACTAGAGGACACTTGGACTATCTAGGTTAACTAGTGGGCCCTTGAACTATGTAGGTTAACTAGCGGGCACTTGGACAATCTAGGTTAACTAGCAGGCACTTGGACTATATAGGTTACCTAGCGAGCACTTAGACTATGTAGGTTACCTAGTGGGCACTTGGACAATCTAGGTTACCTAGCGGTCTGTTGGACTATCTAGGATACATAGCGGGCACTTGGACTATCTAGGTTAACTAACGGGCACTTGGACTATGTAGGTTCCCTAGCGGGCCCTTGGACTATGTACGTTCCCTAGCGGGCACTTGGACTATCTAGGTTACCTAACGGGCACTTGGACTATGTAGGTTCCCAAGCGGGCACTTGGACTATGTATGTTCCCTATGGACACTTGAACTATGTAAGTTAACTACCAGGCACTTGGACTATGTAGGTTAACTAGCGGGCCCTTGGACTAATTAGGTTACCTAGCGGGCACTTGGACTATGTAGGTTAACTACCGGGCACTTGCACTATCTAGGTTACCTGGCGGGCACTTGGACTATGTACGTTCCCTAGCGTGCACTAGGGCTATGTAGGTTAACTAGGGGACACTTGCACTATGTAGGTTACCTAGCGGCACATGGACTATCTAGGTTAACTAGCGTGCAGTTGGACTATGTAGCTTCCTTAGCGGGCACTTGGACTATCTAGTTTACCTAGCGGGCACATGGACTATGTAGGTTAACTAGCGAGCACTTGGACTCTAGGTTACCTAGCGGGCACTTGGACGATCTAGGTTACCTAGCGGGCCCTTGTACTATGTAGGTTTCCTAGCGGCGCTTGGACTATCTAGGGTAACCAACAGGCACTTGGACTATATAGGTAACCTAGCGGGCACTTGTACAGTCTAGGTTACCTAGTGGGCACTTGGACTATCTAGGTTAATGAACAGGCACTTGGACTATGTAGGTTACCTAGCGGGCACTTGGACTATGTAGGATCCCTATCGGACATTTGGACTACTTAGGTTACCTAGCGGGCACTTGGAATATCTAGGTTAAATAGCGGGCACTTGGACTATCTAGGTCAACTAGCGGGCCCTTGTACTATGTAGGTTAACTAGCGAGCACTTGGACTATCTAGGATAACTAGCGGACCATGGACTATGTAGGTTAACTAGCGGGCCCTTGGACTATGTAGGTTAACTAGCGGGCACTTGGACGATCTAGGTTAACTAGAGGGCACTTGGACTATCTAGATTAACTAGCGTGCACTTGGACTATCTAGGATAAATAGCGGGCCCTTGGATGATCAATGTTAACTAGCGGGCACTTGGAATATCTAGGTTAGCTAACGGGCACTTGGACTAAGTACGTCCCCTAGTGGGCACTTGGACTATCTAGGTTAACTAACGGGCACTTGGACTATCTAGGTTACCTAGCTGGCACTTGGACTATGTAGGTTAACTAGCGGGCACTTGGACGATCTAGGTTAAATAGCGGGCACTTGGACTATGTAGGTTAACTAGCGAGCACTTCGACTCTAGGTTACCTAGCGGGCACTTGGACTATCTAGGTTACCTAGCAGGCACTTGGACTGTCTAGGTTACCTAGCGGGCACTTGGACTATCTAGGTTAACCAACGGGCACTTGGACTATGTAGGTTCCCTAGCGGGCACTTGGACTATGTAGGATCCCTATCAGACATTTGGACTACTTAGGTTACCTAGTGGGCACTTGGACTATCTAGGTTAACTAGCGGGCACTTGGACTATCTAGATCAACTAGCGGGCACTTGGACTATCTAGGTTAACTAGCGAGCACTTGGACTATCTAGGTTAACTCGCGGACCTTGGACTACGTAGGTCAACTAGCGAAACCTTGGACTATGTAGGTTAACTAGCGGGCACTTGGATGATCAAGGTTAACTAGAGGACACTTGGACTAAGTATGTCCCCTAGTGGGCACATGGACTGTCTAGATTAACTAACGGGCACTAGGACTATCTAGGTTAACTAGCGGGCACTTGGACTATATAGGTCAACTAGCGGGCCCTTGGACTATCTAGGTTAGCTAACTGGCACTTGGAATATGTAGGTTAACTAGCGGACACTTTCACGATCTAGGTTAACTAGCGGGCTCTTGCACTATGTAGGTTAACTATCGGGCCCATTGACTATGTAGGTTAACTAGCGGGCACTTGGACTATTTACGTTCCCTAGCGGGCACTTGGACTATCTATGTTAACTAGCGGGCACTTGGAAAATGTAGGTTAACTAGCGGACATTTGCACTATGTAGGTTACCTAGCAGGCACTTGGACTATCTAGGTTAACTAGCGGGCACTTGGACTATCTATGTTAACTAGCGGGCACTTGGACTATGTAGGTTAACTAGCGTGCCCTTGGACTATCTAGGTTACGTAGCGGGCACTTGGTATGTAGGTTAACTAGCGGGCACTTGGACTATCTAGGTTAACTAGCGGGCCCTTGGACTATCTAGGTTACCTATCGGGCACTTGGACTATATAGGTTATCTAGCGGGAACTTGTACTATATAGGTTACCTAGTGGGCACTTGGACTATCTAGGGAAACAAACGGGCACTTGGACTTCTAGGTTAACGAACGGGCACTTGGTCTAAGTAGGTTGCTTACCGGGCACTTCGACTATCTACGTTAGGTAATGGTCACTTGGACTATCTAGGTTACCTAGCGGGAACTTGGACAATGTAAGTTAACTAGCGGGCACTTGGACTATCTAGGTTACCTAACGGGCACTTTGACTATCTGGGTTATATAGCGGGCACTTGGACTATGTAGGTTAACTAGCGAGCACTTGGACTCTAGGTTACCTAGCGGGCACTTGGCCTATCTAGGTTACCTAGCGGGCACTTCGACAGTCTAGGTTACCTAGCGGGCACTTGGACTATCTAGGTTAACGAACGGGCACTTGGACCATGTAGGTTACCTAGCGGGCACTTGGACTATGTAGGATCCCTATCGGACATTTGGACTACTTAGGTTACCTAGCGGGCAATTGGACTATCTAGGTTAACCAGCGGGCACTTGGACTATCTAGGTCAACTAGCGGGCTCTTGTACTATGTAGGTTAACTAGCGAGCACTTGGACTATCTAGGTTAACTAGCGGACCTTGGACTACGTAGGTCAACTAGCGGGCCCTTGGACTATGTAGGTTAACTAGCGGACACTTGGACGATCTAGGTTAACTAGAGGGCACTTGGACTATCTAGGTTAACCAGCTGGCACTTGGATTATGAATGTTCCCTACCGGGCAATTGGATTATCTAGGTTACCAAGCGGGCACTTGGACTATGTAGGTCAACTAGCGGGCCCTTGGACTATCTAGGTTAGCTAAGTGGCACTTGGACTATGTAGGTTAACTAGGGGACACTTGCACGATCTAGGTTAACTAGTGGGCTCTTGCACTATGTAGGTTCACTAGCGGGCCCATTGACAATGTAAGTTAACTACCAGGCACTTGGACTATGTAGGTTAACTAGCGGGCCCTTGGACTATCTAGGTTACCAAGCGGTCTGTTTGGACTATCTAGGATACCTAGCGGGCACTTGGACTATCTAGGTTAACTAACGGGCACTTGGACTATGTAGGTTTCCTAGCGGGCCCTTGGACTATGTACGTTACCTAGCGGGCACTTGGACTATCTAGGTTACCAACGGGCACTTGGACTATGTAGGTTCCCAAGAGGGCACTTGGACTATGTATGTTCCCTATGGACACTTGAACTTTGTAAGTTAACTACCAGGCACTTGGACTATGTAGGTTAACTAGCGGGCCCTTGGACTATCTAGGTTACCTAGCGGGCACTTGGACTATGCAGGTTAACTACCGGGCACTTGCACTATCTAGGTTACCTGGCGGGCACTTGGACTATGTACGTTCCCTAGCGGGCACTTGGACTATCTATGTTAACTAGTGTGCACCGGGACTATGTAGGTTAACTAGGGGACACTTGCACTATGTAGGTTACCTAGCGGCACATGGACTATCTAGTTTAACCAGCGTGCACTTGGACTATGTAGCTTCCTTAGCGGGCACTTGGACTATCTAGTTTACCTAGCGGGCACATGGACTATGTAGGTTAACTAGCGAGCACTTTGACTCTAGGTTACCTAGCGGGCACTTGGACGATCTAGGTTACCTAGTGGGCCCTTGGACTATGTAGGTTTCCTAGCAGCACTTGGACTATCTAGGGTAACGAACAGGCACTTGGACTATATAGGTAACCTACCGGGCACTTGGACAGTCTAGGTTACCTAACGGGCACTTGGACTATCTAGGTTAACGAACGGGCACTTGGACTATGTAGGTTACCTAGCGGGCACTTGGACTATCTAGGTTAACTAGCAGGCACTTGGACTATCTAGGTCAACTAGCGGGCCCTTGTACTATGTAGGTTAACTAGCGAGCACTTGGACTATCTAGGATAACTAGCGGACCTTGGACTACGTAGGTTAACTAGCGGGCCCTTGGACTATGTAGGTTAACTAGCAGGCACTTGGACGATCTAGGTTAACTAGCGTGCACTTGGACTATCTAGGATAAATAGCGGGCCCTTGGATGAGCAATGTTAACTAGCGGGCACTTGGACTATCTAGGTTAGCTAACGGGCACTTGGACTAAGTACGTACCCTAGTGGGCACATGGACTATCTAGGTTAACTAACGGGCACGAGGAGTATCTAGGTTAACTATCGGGCACTTGGACTATCTAGGTTACCTAGCTGGCATTTGGACTATGAATGTTCCCTAGCGGGCACTTGGATTATCTAGGTTACCTAAGTGGCACTTGGACTATGTAGGTTAACTAGCGGACACTTGCACGATCTACGTTAACTAGCAGGCTCTTGCACTATGTAGGTTAACTAGCGGGCCCATTGACTATGTAGGTTAACTAGCGGGCACTTGGACGATATAGGTTAACTAGCGGGCACTTGGACGATATAGGTCAACTAGCGGGCCCATGTACTATATAGGTTAACTAGCGAGCACTTGGACTATCTAGGATAACTAGCGGACCTTGGACTACGTAGGTTAACTAGCGGGCCCTTGGACTATGTAGGTTAACTTGCGGGCACTTGGACGATCTAGGTTAACTAGAGGGCACTTGGACTATCTAGGTTAACTAGCGTGCACTTGGACTATCTAGGATAAATAGCGGGCCCTTGGATGATCAATGTTAACTAGCGGGCACATGGACTATCTAGGTTAGCTAACGGGCACTTGGACTAAGTACGTCCCCTAGTGGGCACTTGGACTATCTAGGTTAACTAACGGGCATTAGGAGTATCTAGGTTAACTATCGGGCACTTGGACTATCTAGGTTACCTAGCTGGCACTTGGACTATGAATGTTCCCTAGCGGGCACTTGGATTATCTACGTTAGCTAAGTGGCACTTGGACTATGTAGGTTAACTAGCGGGCACTTGGACGATCTAGGTTACCTAGCGGGCCCTTGTACTATGTAGGTTTCCTAGCGGCGCTTGGACTATCTAGGGTAACCAACAGGCACTTGGACTATATAGGTAACCTAGCGGGCACTTGTACAGTCTAGGTTACCTAGTGGGCACTTGGACTATCTAGGTTAATGAACAGGCACTTGGACTATGTAGGTTACCTAGCGGGCACTTGGACTATGTAGGATCCCTATCGGACATTTGGACTACTTAGGTTACCTAGCGGGCACTTGGAATATCTAGGTTAAATAGCGGGCACTTGGACTATCTAGGTCAACTAGCGGGCCCTTGTACTATGTAGGTTAACTAGCGAGCACTTGGACTATCTAGGATAACTAGCGGACCATGGACTATGTAGGTTAACTAGCGGGCCCTTGGACTATGTAGGTTAACTAGCGGGCACTTGGACGATCTAGGTTAACTAGAGGGCACTTGGACTATCTAGATTAACTAGCGTGCACTTGGACTATCTAGGATAAATAGCGGGCCCTTGGATGATCAATGTTAACTAGCGGGCACTTGGAATATCTAGGTTAGCTAACGGGCACTTGGACTAAGTACGTCCCCTAGTGGGCACTTGGACTATCTAGGTTAACTAACGGGCACTTGGACTATCTAGGTTACCTAGCTGGCACTTGGACTATGTAGGTTAACTAGCGGGCACTTGGACGATCTAGGTTAAATAGCGGGCACTTGGACTATGTAGGTTAACTAGCGAGCACTTCGACTCTAGGTTACCTAGCGGGCACTTGGACTATCTAGGTTACCTAGCAGGCACTTGGACTGTCTAGGTTACCTAGCGGGCACTTGGACTATCTAGGTTAACCAACGGGCACTTGGACTATGTAGGTTCCCTAGCGGGCACTTGGACTATGTAGGATCCCTATCAGACATTTGGACTACTTAGGTTACCTAGTGGGCACTTGGACTATCTAGGTTAACTAGCGGGCACTTGGACTATCTAGATCAACTAGCGGGCACTTGGACTATCTAGGTTAACTAGCGAGCACTTGGACTATCTAGGTTAACTCGCGGACCTTGGACTACGTAGGTCAACTAGCGAAACCTTGGACTATGTAGGTTAACTAGCGGGCACTTGGATGATCAAGGTTAACTAGAGGACACTTGGACTAAGTATGTCCCCTAGTGGGCACATGGACTGTCTAGATTAACTAACGGGCACTAGGACTATCTAGGTTAACTAGCGGGCACTTGGACTATATAGGTCAACTAGCGGGCCCTTGGACTATCTAGGTTAGCTAACTGGCACTTGGAATATGTAGGTTAACTAGCGGACACTTTCACGATCTAGGTTAACTAGCGGGCTCTTGCACTATGTAGGTTAACTATCGGGCCCATTGACTATGTAGGTTAACTAGCGGGCACTTGGACTATTTACGTTCCCTAGCGGGCACTTGGACTATCTATGTTAACTAGCGGGCACTTGGAAAATGTAGGTTAACTAGCGGACATTTGCACTATGTAGGTTACCTAGCAGGCACTTGGACTATCTAGGTTAACTAGCGGGCACTTGGACTATCTATGTTAACTAGCGGGCACTTGGACTATGTAGGTTAACTAGCGTGCCCTTGGACTATCTAGGTTACGTAGCGGGCACTTGGTATGTAGGTTAACTAGCGGGCACTTGGACTATCTAGGTTAACTAGCGGGCCCTTGGACTATCTAGGTTACCTATCGGGCACTTGGACTATATAGGTTATCTAGCGGGAACTTGTACTATATAGGTTACCTAGTGGGCACTTGGACTATCTAGGGAAACAAACGGGCACTTGGACTTCTAGGTTAACGAACGGGCACTTGGTCTAAGTAGGTTGCTTACCGGGCACTTCGACTATCTACGTTAGGTAATGGTCACTTGGACTATCTAGGTTACCTAGCGGGAACTTGGACAATGTAAGTTAACTAGCGGGCACTTGGACTATCTAGGTTACCTAACGGGCACTTTGACTATCTGGGTTATATAGCGGGCACTTGGACTATGTAGGTTAACTAGCGAGCACTTGGACTCTAGGTTACCTAGCGGGCACTTGGCCTATCTAGGTTACCTAGCGGGCACTTCGACAGTCTAGGTTACCTAGCGGGCACTTGGACTATCTAGGTTAACGAACGGGCACTTGGACCATGTAGGTTACCTAGCGGGCACTTGGACTATGTAGGATCCCTATCGGACATTTGGACTACTTAGGTTACCTAGCGGGCAATTGGACTATCTAGGTTAACCAGCGGGCACTTGGACTATCTAGGTCAACTAGCGGGCTCTTGTACTATGTAGGTTAACTAGCGAGCACTTGGACTATCTAGGTTAACTAGCGGACCTTGGACTACGTAGGTCAACTAGCGGGCCCTTGGACTATGTAGGTTAACTAGCGGACACTTGGACGATCTAGGTTAACTAGAGGGCACTTGGACTATCTAGGTTAACCAGCTGGCACTTGGATTATGAATGTTCCCTACCGGGCAATTGGATTATCTAGGTTACCAAGCGGGCACTTGGACTATGTAGGTCAACTAGCGGGCCCTTGGACTATCTAGGTTAGCTAAGTGGCACTTGGACTATGTAGGTTAACTAGGGGACACTTGCACGATCTAGGTTAACTAGTGGGCTCTTGCACTATGTAGGTTCACTAGCGGGCCCATTGACAATGTAAGTTAACTACCAGGCACTTGGACTATGTAGGTTAACTAGCGGGCCCTTGGACTATCTAGGTTACCAAGCGGTCTGTTTGGACTATCTAGGATACCTAGCGGGCACTTGGACTATCTAGGTTAACTAACGGGCACTTGGACTATGTAGGTTTCCTAGCGGGCCCTTGGACTATGTACGTTACCTAGCGGGCACTTGGACTATCTAGGTTACCAACGGGCACTTGGACTATGTAGGTTCCCAAGAGGGCACTTGGACTATGTATGTTCCCTATGGACACTTGAACTTTGTAAGTTAACTACCAGGCACTTGGACTATGTAGGTTAACTAGCGGGCCCTTGGACTATCTAGGTTACCTAGCGGGCACTTGGACTATGCAGGTTAACTACCGGGCACTTGCACTATCTAGGTTACCTGGCGGGCACTTGGACTATGTACGTTCCCTAGCGGGCACTTGGACTATCTATGTTAACTAGTGTGCACCGGGACTATGTAGGTTAACTAGGGGACACTTGCACTATGTAGGTTACCTAGCGGCACATGGACTATCTAGTTTAACCAGCGTGCACTTGGACTATGTAGCTTCCTTAGCGGGCACTTGGACTATCTAGTTTACCTAGCGGGCACATGGACTATGTAGGTTAACTAGCGAGCACTTTGACTCTAGGTTACCTAGCGGGCACTTGGACGATCTAGGTTACCTAGTGGGCCCTTGGACTATGTAGGTTTCCTAGCAGCACTTGGACTATCTAGGGTAACGAACAGGCACTTGGACTATATAGGTAACCTACCGGGCACTTGGACAGTCTAGGTTACCTAACGGGCACTTGGACTATCTAGGTTAACGAACGGGCACTTGGACTATGTAGGTTACCTAGCGGGCACTTGGACTATCTAGGTTAACTAGCAGGCACTTGGACTATCTAGGTCAACTAGCGGGCCCTTGTACTATGTAGGTTAACTAGCGAGCACTTGGACTATCTAGGATAACTAGCGGACCTTGGACTACGTAGGTTAACTAGCGGGCCCTTGGACTATGTAGGTTAACTAGCAGGCACTTGGACGATCTAGGTTAACTAGCGTGCACTTGGACTATCTAGGATAAATAGCGGGCCCTTGGATGAGCAATGTTAACTAGCGGGCACTTGGACTATCTAGGTTAGCTAACGGGCACTTGGACTAAGTACGTACCCTAGTGGGCACATGGACTATCTAGGTTAACTAACGGGCACGAGGAGTATCTAGGTTAACTATCGGGCACTTGGACTATCTAGGTTACCTAGCTGGCATTTGGACTATGAATGTTCCCTAGCGGGCACTTGGATTATCTAGGTTACCTAAGTGGCACTTGGACTATGTAGGTTAACTAGCGGACACTTGCACGATCTACGTTAACTAGCAGGCTCTTGCACTATGTAGGTTAACTAGCGGGCCCATTGACTATGTAGGTTAACTAGCGGGCACTTGGACGATATAGGTTAACTAGCGGGCACTTGGACGATATAGGTCAACTAGCGGGCCCATGTACTATATAGGTTAACTAGCGAGCACTTGGACTATCTAGGATAACTAGCGGACCTTGGACTACGTAGGTTAACTAGCGGGCCCTTGGACTATGTAGGTTAACTTGCGGGCACTTGGACGATCTAGGTTAACTAGAGGGCACTTGGACTATCTAGGTTAACTAGCGTGCACTTGGACTATCTAGGATAAATAGCGGGCCCTTGGATGATCAATGTTAACTAGCGGGCACATGGACTATCTAGGTTAGCTAACGGGCACTTGGACTAAGTACGTCCCCTAGTGGGCACTTGGACTATCTAGGTTAACTAACGGGCACTAGGAGTATCTAGGTTAACTATCGGGCACTTGGACTATCTAGGTTACCTAGCTGGCACTTGGACTATGAATGTTCCCTAGCGGGCACTTGGATTATCTAGGTTAGCTAAGTGGCACTTGGACTATGTAGGTTAACTAGCGGGCCCATTGACTATGTAGGTTAACTAGCGGGCACTTGGATTATCTGGGTTACCTAGCGGGCACTTGGATTATGTAGGTTCCCTAGCGGGCATTTGGACTATATAGATAACCTAGCAGGCACTTATACTCTGTAGGTTACCTAGCGGGCACTTGGACTATCTAGGTTACCTAGAGGGTATTTGAACTATCTACGTTACCTAGCGGGTTCTTGGAGTATGTAGGTGACCTAGCGGGATGTTGGACTATCTAGGTTACCAAGCGGGCAATTGGACTTTCTAGGTTAACTAACGGGCACTTGGACTATGTAGGTTCCCTATCGGGCACTTGGAGAATGTAGGTTAACTAGGGGGCACTAGGACTATGTAGGTTACCTAGCGGGCCCTTGGACTATCTAGGTTACCTAACGGGCATTTGGACTATTTAGGCTCCCTAGCGGTCATTTGGACTATATAGATTACCTAGCGGGCACTTAGATTTTGTAGGTTACCAAGCGGGCACTTGGACTATGTGGGTTCCCTAGCGGGCATTTGGACTATCTAGGTTACCTAACGGGCACTTGGACTATGTAGGTTCCTTAGCGGGCACTTGGATTATGTAGGTTCCCTATCGGGCACTTGGACTATGTTGGTTAACTAGCGGGCATTTGGACTATGTAGGTTACCTAGCGGGCACTTGGACTATGTAGGTTCCCTATCGGGCACTTGGAGAATGTAGGTTAACTAGGGGGCACTAGGACAATGTAGGTTACCTAGCGGGCCCTTGGACTATCTAGGTTACCTAGGGGGAACCTGGACTATGTAGGTTAACTAGTGGGCACTTGGACTATGTAGGTTGCCAACGGGCACTTGGACTATGTAGGTTCCCTAGCGGGCACTTTTATTATCTAGGTTAACGAACGGGCACTTGGACTATGTAGGTTACCTAGCCGCCACTTGGACTATATAGGTTAGCTAACAGGCACTTGGACTATATAGGTTCCCTAGCGGGCACTTGTATTATCTAGGATACCTAGCTGGCACTTGGACAATGTAGGTCAACTAGAGGGCCCTTGGACTATCTAGGTTAGCTAACGGGCACTTAGATTATGTAGGTTAACTAGCGGGCACTTGGAATATGTAGGTTAACTAGCGGGCCCATGGACTATGTAGGTTTCCTAGCGGGCCCTTGCACTATCTAGGTTCCCTAAAGGGCACTTGGACTATCTAGGTTACCGAACGTGCACTTGGACTATCAAGGTTACCTAAAGGGCACTTGGACTATGTAGTCTAATTAGGGGGCCCTTGGACGATCTAGGTTACATAGCGGGTACTTGAACTATCTAGGTTAACTAGCGGGCACTTGCACTATCTAAGTTACCTAGCGGGCACTTGGACAATGTACGTTCCCTAGCGGGCACTTGGACTATCTATGTTAACTAGCGGGCACTTGGACTATGTAGGTTCCCAATCGGGCACTTGGACTAGATAGGTTCCCTAGCGGGCACTTGGTCTATCTAGGTTAACTAGTGGGCACTTGGACTATCTATGTTAACTAGCGAGCACTTGGACTATCTAGATTAACTAGCGGGCATTTGGACTATTAGGGTCCCTAGCGGGCATTTGGTGTATATTGGTTACCTAGCGGGCACTTGGACTATGTAGGTTAATGAACGGGAACTTGGACTATGTAGGTAACCTAGTGGTCACTTGAACAGTCTAAGTTACCTAGGGGGCACTTGGAGTATGTAGGTTAACTAGGGGGCACTTGGACTATCTAGGTTACTAGCGGGCCCTTGGACGATGTAGGTTAACTAGCAGGCCATTGGACTATGTAGGTTAACTAGTGGGCCCTTGGAATATGTAGGTTAACTAGCTGGCACTTGGACGATCTAGGTTAACTAGCGGGTACTTGGACTATGTAGGTTAACTAGCGGGCCCTTGGACTATGTTGATTAACTAGCGGCACTTGGACTATCTACGTTAATTAGCGGGCCCATGGACTATGTAGATTCCTTAGCGGGCACTTGGACTATGTAGATTCCCTAGCAGGCACCTGGACTATGTAGGTTCCCTAGCGGGCACTTGTACTATGTAGGTTAACTAGCGGACACTTGGACGATCTAGGTTAACTAGCGGGTAGTTGAGACTATGTAGGTTAACCAGCGGGCCCTTGAACTATGTAGATTAACTAGCGGCACTTGGAGTATCTACGTTAACTAGCGGGCCCTGGACTATGTAGATTCCCTAGCGGGCACTTGGACTATATATGTTCCCTACGGACACTTGAACTATGTAAGTTAACTACCAGGCACTTGGACTATGATGGTTAACTAGCGGGCCCTTAGACTATCT
This sequence comes from Tenrec ecaudatus, assembly GCF_050624435.1. Classification (NCBI taxonomy): domain Eukaryota; kingdom Metazoa; phylum Chordata; class Mammalia; order Afrosoricida; family Tenrecidae; genus Tenrec; species Tenrec ecaudatus. The sequence continues at coordinate 69,206,196 of NC_134548.1, read as the reverse complement.
AGGTTACCTAGCGGGCACTTGGACTATGTAGGTTAACTACCGGGCACTTGCACTATCTAGGTTACCTAGCGGGCACATGGACTATCTATGTTAACTAGCGGGCACTTGGACTATGTAGGTTAACTAGGGGACACTTGCACAATGTAGGTTACCTAGCGGCACTTGGACTGTCTAGGTTAACTAGCGGGTACTTGGACTATCTGGGTTAACTAGCGTGCACTTGGACTATGTAGGTTCCTTAGCAGGCACTTGAACTATCTAGTTTACCTAGCGGGCACTTGGACTATGTAGGTTCCCTAGCGGGCCCTTGGACTATGTAAGTTCCCTAGCGGACACTTGGACTATGTGGGTTCCCTAGCGGGCATTTGGACTATCTAGGTTACCTGACGGGCACTTGGACTATGTGGGTTCCCTAGTGGGCATTTGGACTATCTAGGTTACCTAGCGGGCACTTGGACTATGTACGTTCCCTAGCGGGCACTTGGACTATTTAGGTTTCCTAGCGGGCACTTGGACTATGTACGTTACCTAGCGGGCACTTGGACTATCTATGTTAACTAGCGGGCACTTGGACTATGTAGGTTCCCAATCGGGCACTTGGACTAGGTAGGTTCCCTAGCGGGCACTTGGTCTATCTATGTTAACTAGCAGGCCATTGGACTATGTAGGTTAACTAGTGGGCCCTTGGAATATGTAGGTAAACTAGCTGGCACTTGGACGATCTAGGTTAACTAGCGGGTACTTGGACTATGTAGGTTAACTAGCGGGCCCTTGGACTATGTTGATTAACTAGCGGCACTTGGACTATCTACGTTAATTAGCGGGCAAATGGACTATGTAGATTCCTTAGCGGGCACTTGGACTATGTAGATTCCCTAGCGGGCACTTGGACTATGTATGTTCCAGAGCGGGCACTTGGACTATGTAGGTTCCCTAGCAGGCACTTGGACTATGTAGGTTCCCTAGCGGGCACTTGTACTATATAGGTTAACTAGCGGACACTTGGATGATCTAGGTTAACTAGCGGGTAGTTGAGACTATGTAGGTTAACCAGCGGGCCCTTGAACTATGTAGATTAACTAACGGCACTTGGAGTATCTACGTTACCTAGCGGGCCCTGGACTATGTAGATTCCCTAGCGGGCACTTGGACTACGTAGGTTCCCTAGCAGGCACTAAGACTCTGTATGTCCCCTAGCGGGCACTTGGACTATATATGTTCCTTACGGACACTTGAACTATGTAAGTTAACTACCGGGCACTTGGACTATGTAGGTTAACTAGCGGGCCCTTAGACTATCTAGGTTACCTAGCGGGCACTTGGACTATGTAGGTTAACTACCGGGCACTTGCACTATCTAGGTTACCTAGCGGGCACTTGGACTATCTATGTTAACTAGCGGGCACTTGGACTATGTAGGTTAACTAGAGGACACTTGCACAATGTAGGTTACCTAGCGGCACTTGGACTATCTAGGTTAACTAGCGTGCACTTGGACTATGTAGGTTCCTTAGCAGGCACTTGAATTATCTAGTTTACCTAGCGGGCACTTGGACTATGTAGGTTAACTAGCGGGCCCTTGGACTATCTAGGTTACATAGCTGGAACTTGGACTATATAGGTTACCTTGCGGGCACTTGGACTGTGTAGGTTAACAAAAGACACTTGGACGATTTAGGTTAAATAGTGGGCCCTTGGACTATGTAGGTTAACGAACGGGCATTTGGACTATGTAAGTTACCTAGCAGGCACTTGGACTGTCTAGGTTACCTAGCGGGCACTTGGACTATCTAGGTTAACGAACGGGCACTTGGACTATCTAGGTTAACTAACGAGCACTTGGACTATGTAGGTTACCTAGCGGGCACTTGCACTATCTAGGTTACCTAGCTGGCATTTGGACTATGTAGGTTAATTAGCGGGCACTTGGACTATCTAGGTTACCGAACGGGCATTTGGACTATGTAGGTTACCTAGCGGGCATTTGGACTTCTAGGTTAACGAATGGGCACTTGGACTATGTATGTTGCATAGCGGGCAATTGGATTATCTAGGTTAGGTAACGGGTACTTGGACTATCTAGGTTACCTAGCGGGAACTTGGACTATGTAGGTTACCTAGCGGGCACTTGGACTATCTAGGTTACATAACGGGCACTTGGACTATCTTGGTTTCTTAGCGGGCACTTGGACTATATAGGTTACCTAGCGGGCCCTTGGACTATGTAGGTTACCTAGCGGACACTTGGACTATCTAGGTTAACGAAAGGGCACTTTGACTATGTAGGTTACCTAGCGGGCAATTGGATTATCTAGGTTAACGAACGGGCACTTGGACTATGTACGTTACCTAGCCTCCACTTGGACTATCTAGGTTAGCTAACAGGCACTTGGACTATCTAGGTTCCCTAGCGGGCACTTGTACTATCTAGGTTACCTAGCTGGCACTTGGACTATGTAGGTCAACTAGCGGGCCCTTGGACTATCTAGATTAGCTAACGGGCACTTAGATTATGTAGGTTAACTAGCAGGCACTTGGCATATGTAGGTTAACTAGCGGACACTTGCACTATGTAGGTTAACTAGCGGGCCCATGGACTATGTAGATTTACTAGAGGGCCCTTGGACTATCTGAGTTCCCTAAAGGGCACTTGGACTATCTAGGTTACCAAACGGGCACTTGGATTATCTAGGTTACCGAACAGTAACTTGGACTATCTAGGTTACTTAGCGGGCACTTGGACTATGTAGGCTAACTAGGGGGCCCTGGGACGATCTAGGTTACCTAGCGGGTACTTGAACTATCTAGGTTAACTAGCGGGCACTTGCACTCTCTAGCTTACCTAGCGGGCACTTGGACTATGTACGTTCCCTAGCGGGCACTTGAAATATCTATGTTAACTAGCGGGCACTTGGAATATGTAGGTTAACTAGCGGACACTTGCACTATGTAGGTTACCTAGCAGGCAGTTGGACTATCTAGGTTAACAAGCGGCCACTTGGACTATCTAGGTTAACTAGCGTGCACTTGGACCATGTAGGTTAACTAGCGTGCCCTTGGACTATCTAGGTTACTTAGCGGGCACTTGGTATATAGGTTAAGTAGCGGGCACTTGGACTACGTAGGTTAACTAGAGGAAACTTGGACTATCTACGTTAACTAGTGGGCCCTTGGACTGTGTAGGTTAACTAGCAGGCACTTGGACAATCTCGGTTAACTAGCGGGCACTTGGACGATCTAGGTTAACTAGCGGGCACTTGGACTATCAAAGTTAACAAGTGAGCCGTTGGACTATGTAGGTTAACTAGCGGGCCCTTGGACTATCTAGGTTACCTAGCGGGCACATGGACTATAAAGTTTACCTAGCGGGCACTTGGACTGTCTAGGTTACCTAGCGGGCACTTGGACTTCTAGGTTAACGAACGGGCACTTGGTCTATGTAGGTTGCTTAGCGGGCACTTGGACTATCTAGGTTAGGTAACGGGCACTTTGAGTATCTAGGTTACCTAGCGGGAACTTGGACAAGGTAAGTTACCTAGCGGGCACTTGGACTATCTAGGTTACCTAGCGGGCACTTGGACTATGTAGGTTAACTAGCGAGCACTTGGACTCTAGGTAACCTAGCGGGCACTTGGACTATCTAGGTTACCTAGCAGGCACTTGGACTATCTAGGTTAACGAACGGGCACATGGACTATGTAGTTTACCTAGCGGGCACTTGGACTATGTAGGATCCCTATCGGACATTTGGACTATTTAGGTTACCTAGCGGGCCCTTGGACTATCTAGGTTAACTAGCAGGCACTTGGACTATTTAGGTCAACTAGCGGGGCGTTGTACTATGTAGGTTAACTAGCGAGCACTTGGACTATCTAGGTTAACTAGGGGACCTTGGACTACGTAGGTTAACTAGCGGGCCCTTGGACTATGTAGGTTAACTAGCGGGCACTTGGACTATGTAGGTTAACTAGCGGGCACTTGGACGATCTAGGTTAACTAGAGGGCACTTGGACTATCTAGGTTAACTAGCGTGCACTTAGACTATCTAGGTTAAGTAGCGGGCACTTGGATGATCAATGTTAACTAGCGGGCACTTGGACTATCTAGGTTAGCTAACGGGAACTTGGACTAAGTACGTCCCCTAGTGGGCACTTGGCCACTCTAGGTTAACTAACGGGCACTAGCACTATCTAGGTTACCTAGCTGGCACTTGGACTATGAAGGTTCCCTAGCGGGCACTTGGATTATCTAGGTTACCTAGCGGGCACTTGGACTATGTTGGTCAACTAGCGGGCCCTTGGACTATCTAGGATAGCTAACTGGCACTTAGACTATGTAGGTTCACTAGTGGACACTTGCACCATCTAGGTTAACTAGCGGGCCCATTAACTATGTTGCTTAACTAGCGGGCAATTGGACGATCTAGGTTAACTAGCGGGAATTTGGACTATGTAGGTTCCCTAGCAGTCATTTGGACTATATAGATTACCTAGAGGGCACTTAGATTTTGTAGGTTACCAAGCGGGCACTTGGACTATGTGGGTTCCCTAGCGGGCATTTGGTCTATCTAGGTTACCTAACGGGCACTTGGACTATGTAGGTTCCCTAGCGGGCACTTGGATTATGTAGGTTCCCTATCGGGCACTTGGACTATGTAGGTTAACTAGCGGGCATTTGGACTATGTAGGTTACCTAGCGGGCACTTGGACTATGTAGGTTCCCTATCGGGCCCTTGGAGAATGTAGGTTAACTAGGGGGAACTAGGACAATGTAGGTTACCTAGCGGGCCCTTGGACTATCTAGGTTACCTAGGGGGAACCTGGACTATGTAGGTTAACTAGTGGGCACTTGGACTATGTAGGTTGCCAACGGGCACTTGGACTATGTAGGTTCCCTAGCGGGCACTTGGATTATCTAGGTTAACGAACGGGCACTTGGACTATGTAGGTTACCTAGCCGCCACTTGGACTATATAGGTTAGCTAACAGGCACTTGGACTATTTAGGTTCCCTAGCGGGCACTTGTATTATCTAGGATACCTAGCTGGCACTTGGACAATGTAGGTCAACTAGCGGGCCCTTGGACTATCTAAGTTAGCTAACGGGCACTTAGATTATGTAGGTTAACTAGCGGGCACTTGGAATATGTAGGTTAACTAGCGGGCCCATGGACTATGTAGGTTTCCTAGCGGGCCCTTGGACTATCTAGGTTCCCTAAAGGGCACTTGGACTATCTAGGTTACCGAACGTGCACTTGGACTATCAAGGTTACCTAAAGGGCACTTGGACTATGTAGGCTAACTAGGGGGCCCTTGGACGATCTAGGTTACCTAGCGGGTACTTGAACTATCTAGGTTAACTAGCGGGCACTTGCACTATCTAAGTTACCTAGCGGGCACTTGGACTATGTACGTTCCCTAGCGGGTACTTGGACTATCTATGTTAACTAGCGGGCACTTGGAATATGTAGGTTAACTAGCGGACACTTGCACTATGTAGGTTACCTAGCAGGCACTTGGACTATCTAGGTTAACTAGCGGGCACTTGGACTATCTAGGTTACTTAGAGGGCACTTGGTATATAGGTTAACTAGCGGGCACTTATACTATATAGGTTAACTAGCGGACACTTGGACGATCTAGGTTAACTAGCGGGCCCTAGCACTATGTAGGTTAACTAGCGGGACCATGGATTATGTAGGTTTACTAGCAGGCACCTGGACTATCTAGGTTAACTAGCGGGCACTTGGACTATCTAGGTTAACTACCGTGCACTTGGACTATGTAGGTTCCTTAGAGGGCACTTGGACTATCTAGGTTGCCTAGCGGGCACTTGTACTATGTAGGTTAACTAGCGTGCCCTTGGACTATCTAGGTTACGTAGCGGGCACTTGGTATATAGGTTAACTAGCGGGTACTTGGACTATATAGGTTAACTAGCGGACACTTGCATGATCTAGGTTAACTAGCGGGCCCTTGCCCTATGTAGGTTAACTAGCGGGCCCATGGATTATGTAGGTTTACTAGCAGGCACTTGGACTATCTAGGTTAACAAGCGGGCACTTGGACTATGTAGTTTCCCTAGCGGGCATTTGGACTATTTAGGTTACCTAGCGGGCACTTGGACTATGTATGTTACCTAGGGGGCACTTGGACTATCTAGGTTACCTTGCAGGCACTTTGACTATCTAGGTTAACTAACGGGCACTTGGACTATGTAGGTTGCCCAGCGGGCACTTGGATTATGTAGGTTCCCTATCGGGCACTTGGACTATGTAGGTTAACTAGCGGGCACTTGGACTGTCTAGGTTACCTAGCGGGCACTTGGATTATCTAGGTTAACGAACGGGCACTTGGATTATGTATGTTACCTAGTCACCACTTGGATTATCTAGGTTATCTAAGAGGCACTTGGACTATCTAAGTTCCCTATTGGGCACTTGGACAATGTAGGTTAACTAGCGGGCCCTTGGACTATCTAGGTTAGCTAACGGGCACTTAGATTATGTAGGTTAACTAGCGGGCACTTGGAATATGTAGGTTAACTAGCGGACACTTGCACTATGTAGGTTAACTAGCGGGCCCATGGACTATGTAGGTTTATTAGCGGGCCCTTGGACTATCTAGGTTCCCTAAAGGGCACTTGGACTATCTAGGTTACCGAACGGGCACTTGGACTATCTAGGTTACCTAGCGGGCACTTGGACTATGTACGCTAACTAGGGGGCCCTTGGACAATCTAGGTTACCTAGCGGGCACTTGGACTATGTACGTTCCCTAGCGGGCACTTGGAATATCTATGTTAACTAGCGGGCACTTGGAATATGTAGGTTAACTAGTGGACACTTGCACTATGTAGGTTACCTAGCAAGCACTTGGACTATCTAGATTAAGTAGCGGGCACTTGGACTATCTAGGTTAACTAGCGTGCACTTGGACTATGTAGGTTCCTTAGCGGGCACTTGGACTATCTAGGTTTCCTAGCTGGCACTTGGACTATGTAGGTTAACTAGCGTGCCCTTGGCCTATCTAGGTTACTTAGCCGGCACTTGGTATATAGGTTAACTAGCGGGCACTTGGTCTATGTAGGTTAACTAGAGGACACTTGGACTATCTAGGTTAACTAGTGGGCCCTTGGACTATGTAGGTTAACTAGCGGGCACTTGGACAATCTAGGTTACCTAGCGGGCACTTGGACTATCTAGGTTACCTAGCGGGCACTTGAACTATGTAGGTTACCTAGTGGGCACTTGGACTATCTAGGTTAACGAACGGGCACTTGGAATATGCAGGTAACCTAGCGGGCATTTGGACTGTCTAGGTTACCTAGCGGGCACTTGGACTATGTACGTTCCCTAGCGGGCACTTGGGCTATCTATGTTACCTAGCGGGCACTTGGACTATGTAGGTTAACGAACAGGCACTTGGACTATGTAGGTAACCTAAAGGTCACTTGGACTGTCTAGGTTACCTTGCGGGAAATTGGACTATGTAGGTTAACTAGCGGGCACTTGTACTATCAAGGTTAACTAGCGGGCCCTTGCTCTATGTAGGTTAACTAGCAGGCCTTTGGACTATGTAAGTTAACTAGAGGGCACGTTGATGATCCTGGTTAACTAGCGGGCACTTGGACTATCTAGGTTAACTAGCGGGCACTTGGACTATCTAGGTTAACTAGCGGGGACCTGGACTATGTACGTTCCCTAGCGGGCACTTTGACTATGTAGGTTCCCTAGCGGGCACTTGGACTATATAGGTTAACTAGCGGGCCCTTGGGCTATGTAGGTTAACTAGCGTGCACTTGGACAATCTAGGTTAACTAGCGGGTACTTGGACTATCTACGTTAACTAGCGGGTCCTTGGACTATGTAGATTCCCTAGCGGGCACTTGGATTCTGTATGTTCCCTAGGGACATGTGAACTATGTAGGTTCCCTAGCAGGCACTTGGACTATGTAGGTTCCAGAGGGGGCACTTGGACTATGTAAGTTAACTACCGGGCACTTGGACTATGTAGTTTAACTAGCGGGCCCTTGGACTATCTAGGTTACCTAGCGGGCACTTGGAATATGTAGGTTAACTACCGGGCACATGCACTATCTAGGTTACCTAGCGAGCACTTGTACTATGTATGTTCCCTAGTGGGCACTTGGAATATCTATGTTAACTAGTGGGAACTTGGACTATCTATGTTAACAACCGGCCACATGGACTATGTAGGTTACCTAGGGAACACTTGCACTATGTAGGTTACCTAGTGGCACTTGGACTATGTAGGTTAACTAGCGTGCATTTGGACTATGTAGGTTAAGTAGAGGACACTTAGACGATCTAGGTTAACTCGTGGGCCCTTGGATTATGTAGGTTAACGAACGGGCATTTGGACTATGTAGGTTACCTAGCAGACACTTGGACTGTCTAGGTTACCTAGCGGGCACTTGGCTATCTAGGTTACCTAACGGGCACTTGGACTATGTAGGTTCCCTAGCGGGCACTTGGATTATGTAGGTTCCCTATCGGGCACTTGGACTATGTAGGTTAATTAGACGGCATTTGGACTATGTAGGTTACCTAGCTGGAACTTGGACTATGTAGGTTCCCTATCGGGCACTTGGACTATGTAGGTTAATTAGACGGCATTTGGACTATGTAGGTTACCTAGCGGGAACTTGGACTATGTAGGCTCCCTAACGGGCATTTGGACTAAATAGATTACCTAGCGGGCACTTAGACTTTGTAGGTTACCTAGCGGGCACTTGGACTATCTAGGTTAACTAGCTGGCACTTGAACTATCTACGTTACCTAGCGGGTACTTGGAGTATGTAGGTTACCTACCGGGCTGTTGGACTATCTAGGTTACCAAGCGGTCACTTGGACTATCTAGGTTAACTAACGGGCACTTGGACTATGTAGGTTCCCTAGCGGGCCCTTGGACTATGTAAGTTCCCTAGCGGACACTTGGACTATGTGGGTTCCCTAGCGGGCATTTGGACTATCTAGGTTACCTGACGGGCACTTGGACTATGTGGGTTCCCTAGTGGGCATTTGGACTATCTAGGTTACCTAGCGGGCACTTGGACTATGTACGTTCCCTAGCGGGCACTTGGACTATCTAGGTTACCTAGCGGGCACATGGACTATGTACGTTACCTAGCGGGCACTTGGACTATGTAGGTTCCCAATCGGGCACTTGGACTAGATAGGTTCCCTAGCGGCACTTGGTCTATCTAGGTTAACTAGTGGGCACTTGGACTATCTATGTTAACTAGTGAGCACTTGGACTATCTAGGTTAACTAGCGGGCATTTGGACTATTGGGGTCCCTAGCGGGCATTTGGTGTATATTGGTTACCTAGCGGGCACTTGGACTATGTAGGTTAACGAACGGGAACTTGGACTATGTAGGTAACCTAGTGGTCACTTGAACAGTCTAGGTTACCTAGCGGGCACTTGGAGTATGTAGGTTAACTAGGGGGCACTTGGAATATCTAGGTTACTAGCGGGCCCTTGGCCGATGTAGGTTAACTAGCAGGCCATTGGACTATGTAGGTTAACTAGTGGGCCCTTGGAATATGTAGCTTAACTAGCTGGCACTTGGACGATCTAGGTTAACTAGCGGGTACTTGGACTATGTAGGTTAACTAGCGGGCCCTTGGACTATGTTGATTAACTAGCGGCACTTGGACTATCTACGTTAATTAGCGGGCCCATGGAGTATGTAGATTCCTTAGCGGGCACTTGGACTATGTAGATTCCCTAGCGGGCACTTGGACTATGTATGTTCCAGAGCGGGCACTTGGACTATGTAGGTTCCCTAGCAGGCACTTGGACTATGTAGGTTCCCTAGCGGGCACTTGTACTATGTAGGTTAACTAGCGGACACTTGGACGATCTAGGTTAACTAGCGGGTAGTTGAGACTATGTAGGTTAACCAGCGGGCCCTTGAACTATGTAGATTAACTAACGGCACTTGGAGTATCTACGTTAACTAGCGGGCCCTGGACTATGTAGATTCCCTAGCGGGCACTTGGACTACGTAGGTTCCCGAGCAGGCATTTAGACTCTGTATGTCCCCTAGCGGGCACTTGGACTATATATGTTCCTTACGGACACTTGAACTATGTAAGTTAACTACCGGGCACTTGGACTATGTAGGTTAACTAGCGGGCCCTTAGACTATCTAGGTTACCTAGCGGGCACTTGGACTATGTAGGTTAACTACCGGGCACTTGCACTATCTAGGTTACCTAGCGGGCACTTGGACTATCTATGTTAACTAGCGGGCACTTGGACTATGTAGGTTAACTAGGGGACACTTGCACAATGTAGGTTACCTAGCGGCACTTGGACTATCTAGGTTAACTAGCGTGCACTTGGACTATGTAGTTTCCTTAGCGGGCACTTGAATTATCTAGTTTACCTAGCGGGCACTTGGACTATGTAGGTTAACTAGCGGGCCCTTGGACTATCTAGGTTACATAGCTGGAACTTGGACTATATAGGTTACCTTGCGGGCACTATGACTATGTAGGTTAACCAAAGACACTTGGACGATCTAGGTTAAATAGTGGGCCCTTGGACTATGTAGGTTAACGAACGGGCATTTGGACTATGTAAGTTACCTAGCAGGCACTTGGACTGTCTAGGTTACCTAGCGGTCACTTGGACTATCTAGGTTAACGAACGGGCACTTGGACTATCTAGGTTAACTAACGAGCACTTGGACTATGTAGGTTACCTAGCGGGCACTTGCACTATCTAGGTTACCTAGAGGGCATTTGGACTATGTAGTTTAATTAGCGGGCACTTGGACTATCTAGGTTACCGAACGGGCATTTGGACTATGTAGGTTACCTAGCGGGCATTTGGACTTCTAGGTTAACGAATGGGCACTTGGACTATGTATGTTGCATAGCGGGCAATTGGATTATCTAGGTTAGGTAACGGGTACTTGGACTATCTAGGTTACCTAGCGGGAACTTGGACTATGTAGGTTACCTAGCGGGCACTTGGACTATCTAGGTTACATAACGGGCACTTGGACTATCTTGGTTTCTTAGCGGGCACTTGGACTATATAGGTTACCTAGCGGGCCCTTGGACTATGTAGGTTACCTAGCGGTCACTTGGACTATCTAGGTTAACGAAAGGGCACTTTGACTATGTAGGTTACCTAGCGGGCAATTGGATTATCTAGGTTAACGAACGGGCACTTGGACTATGTACGTTACCTAGCCTCTTCTTGGACTATCTAGGTTAGCTAACAGGCACTTGGACTATCTAGGTTCCCTAGCGGGCACTTGTACTATCTAGGTTACCTAGCTGGCACTTGGACTATGTAGGTCAACTAGCGGGCCCTTGGACTATCTAGATTAGCTAACGGGCACTTAGATTATGTAGGTTAACTAGCGGGCACTTGGAATTTGTAGGTTAACTAGCGGACACTTGCACTATGTAGGTTAACTAGCGGGCCCATGGACTATGTAGATTTACTAGAGGGCCCTTGGACTATCTGAGTTCCCTAAAAGGCACTTGGACTATCTAGGTTACCAAACCGGCACTTGGATTATCTAGGTTACCGAACAGTAACTTGGACTATCTAGGTTACTTAGCGGGCACTTGGACTATGTAGGCTAACTAGGGGGCCCTTGGACGATCTAGGTTACCTAGCGGGTACTTGAACTATCTAGGTTGACTAGCGGGCACTTGCACTCTCTAGCTTACCTAGCGGGCACTTGGACTATGTACGTTCCCTAGCGGGCACTTGAAATATCTATGTTAACTAGCGGGCACTTGGAATATATAGGTTAACTAGCGGACACTTGCACTATGTAGGTTACCTAGCAGGCAGTTGGACTATCTAGGTTAACAAGCGGCCACTTGGACTATCTAGGTTAACTAGCGTGCACTTGGACTATGTAGGTTAACTAGCGTGCCCTTGGACTATCTAGGTTACTTAGCGGGCACTTGGTATATAGGTTAAGTAGCGGGCACTTGGACTACGTAGGTTAACTAGAGGACACTTGGACTATCTAAGTTAACTAGTGGGCCCTTGGACTATGTAGGTTAACTAGCAGGAACTTGGACAATCTCGGTTAACTAGCGGGCACTTGGACGATCTAGGTTAACTAGCGGGCACTTGGACTATCAAAGTTAACAAGTGAGCCGTTGGACTATGTAGGTTAACTAGCGGGCCCTTGGACTATCTAGGTTACCTAGCGGTCACATGGACTATAAAGTTTACCTAGCAGGCACTTGGACTGTCTAGGTTACCTAGCGGGCACTTGGACTTCTAGGTTAACGAACGGGCACATGGTCTATGTAGGTTGCTTAGCGGGCACTTGGACTATCTAGGTTAGGTAACGGGCACTTTGAGTATCTAGGTTACCTAGCGGGAACTTGGACAAGGTAAGTTACCTAGCGGGCACTTGTACTATCTAGGTTACCTAGCGGACACTTGGACTATGTAGGTTAACTAGCGAGCACTTGGACTCTAGGTAACCTAGCGGGCACTTGGACTATCTAGGTTACCTAGCAGGCACTTGGACTATCTAGGTTAATGAACGGGCACATGGACTATGTAGTTTACCTAGCGGGCACTTGGACTATGTAGGATCCCTATCGGACATTTGGACTATTTAGGTTACCTAGCGGGCACTTGGACTATCTAGGTTAACTAGCAGGCACTTGGACTATTTAGGTAAACTAGCGGGGCGTTGTACTATGTAGGTTAACTAGCGAGAACTTGGACTATCTAGGTTAACTAGGGGACCTTGGACTACGTAGGTTAACTAGCGAGCCCTTGGACTATGTAGGTTAACTAGCGGGCACTTGGACTACGTAGGTTCCCTAGCAGGCATTTAGACTCTGTATGTCCCCTAGCGGGCACTTGGACTATATATGTTCCTTACGGACACTTGAACTATGTAAGTTAACTACCGGGCACTTGGACTATGCTGGTTAACTAGCGGGCCCTTAGACTATCTAGGTTACCTAGCGGGCACTTGGACTATGTAGGTTAACTACCGGGCACTTGCACTATCTAGGTTACCTAGCGGGCACTTGGACTATCTATGTTAACTAGCGGGCACTTGGACTATGTAGGTTAACTAGGGGACACTTGCACAATGTAGGTTACCTAGCGGCACTTGGACTATCTAGGTTAACTAGCGGGCACTTGGACTATCTGGGTTAACTAGCGTGCACTTGGACTATGTAGGTTCCTTAGCAGGCACTTGAACTATCTAGTTTACCTAGCGGGCACTTGGACTATGTAGGTTCCCTAGCGGGCCCTTGGACTATGTAAGTTCCCTAGCGGACACTTGGACTATGTTGGTTCCCTAGCGGGCATTTGGACTATCTAGGTTACCTGACGGGCACTTGGACTATGTGGGTTCCCTAGTGGGCATTTGGACTATCTAGGTTACCTAGCGGGCCCTTGGACTATGTAGGTTAACTAGCGGGCACTTGGACTACGTAGGTTCCCTAGCAGGCATTTAGACTCTGTATGTCCCCTAGCGGGCACTTGGACTATATATGTTCCTTACGGACACTTGAACTATGTAAGTTAACTACCGGGCACTTGGACTATGCTGGTTAACTAGCGGGCCCTTAGACTATCTAGGTTACCTAGCGGGCACTTGGACTATGTAGGTTAACTACCGGGCACTTGCACTATCTAGGTTACCTAGCGGGCACTTGGACTATCTATGTTAACTAGCGGGCACTTGGACTATGTAGGTTAACTAGGGGACACTTGCACAATGTAGGTTACCTAGCGGCACTTGGACTATCTAGGTTAACTAGCGGGCACTTGGACTATCTGGGTTAACTAGCGTGCACTTGGACTATGTAGGTTCCTTAGCAGGCACTTGAACTATCTAGTTTACCTAGCGGGCACTTGGACTATGTAGGTTCCCTAGCGGGCCCTTGGACTATGTAAGTTCCCTAGCGGACACTTGGACTATGTGGGTTCCCTAGCGGGCATTTGGACTATCTAGGTTACCTGACGGGCACTTGGACTATGTGGGTTCCCTAGTGGGCATTTGGACTATCTAGGTTACCTAGCGGGCACTTGGACTATGTACGTTCCCTAGCTGGCACTTGGACTATCTAGGTTACCTAGCGGGCACTTGGACTATGTACGTTACCTAGCGGGCACTTGGACTATCTCTGTTAACTAGCGGGAACTTGGACTATGTAGGTTCCCAATCGGGCACTTGGACTAGATAGGTTCCCTAGCGGGCACTTGGTCTATCTAGGTTAACTAGTGGGCACTTGGACTATTTATGTTAACTAGCGAGCACTTGGACTATATAGGTTAACTAGCGGGCATTTGGACTATTAGGGTCCCTAGCGGGCATTTGGTGTATATTGGTTACCTAGCGGGCACTTGGACTATGTAGGTTAACGAACTGGAACTTGGACTATGTAGGTAACCTAGTGGTCACTTGAACAGTCTAGGTTACCTAGCGGGCACTTGGAGTATGTAGGTTAACTAGGGGGCACTTGGACTATCTAGGTTACTAGCGGGCCCTTGGACGATGTAGGTTAACTAGCAGGCCATTGGACTATGTAGGTTAACTAGTGGGCCCTTGGAATATGTCGGTTAACTAGCTGGCACTTGGACGATCTAGGTTAACTAGCGGGTACTTGGACTATGTAGGTTAACTAGCGGGCCCTTCGACTATGTTGATTAACTAGCGGCACTTGGACTATCTACGTTAATTAGCGGGCCCATGGACTATGTAGATTCCTTAGCGGGCACTTGGACTATGTAGATTCCCTAGCGGGCACTTGGACTATGTATGTTCCAGAGCGGGCACTTGCACTATGTAGGTTCCCTAGCAGGCACTTGGACTATGTAGGTTCCCTAGCGGGCACTTGTACTATGTAGGTTAACTAGCGGACACTTGGACGATCTAGGTTAACTAGCGGGTAGTTGAGACTATGTAGGTTAACCAGCGGGCCCTTGAACTATGTAGATTAACTAACGGCACTTGGAGTATCTACGTTAACTAGCGGGCCCTGGACTATGTAGATTCCCTAGCGGGCACTTGGACTACGTAGGTTCCCTAGCAGGCACTTAGACTCTGTATGTCCCCTAGCGGGCACTTGGACTATATATGTTCCTTACGAACACTTGAACTATGTAAGTTAACTACCGGGCACTTGGACTATGTAGGTTAACTAGCGGGCCCTTAGACTATCTAGGTTACCTAGCGGGCACTTGGACTATGTAGGTTAACTACCGGGCACTTGCACTATCTAGGTTACCTAGCGGGCACTTGGACTATCTATGTTAACTAGCGGGCACTTGGACTATGTAGGTTAACTAGGGGACACTTGCACAATGTAGGTTACCTAGCGGCACTTGGACTATCTAGGTTAACTAGCGTGCACTTGGACTATGTAGGTTCCTTAGCGGGCACTTGAATTATCTAGTTTACCTAGCGGGCACTTGGACTATGTAGGTTAACTAGCGGGCCCTTGGACTATCTAGGTTACATAGCTGGAACTTGGACTATATAGGTTACCTTGCGGGCACTATGACTATGTAGGTTAACCAAAGACACTTGGACGATCTAGGTTAAATAGTGGGCCCTTGGACTATGTAGGTTAACGAACGGGCATTTGGACTATGTAAGTTACCTAGCAGGCACTTGGACTGTCTAGGTTACCTAGCGGGCACTTGGACTATCTAGGTTAACGAACGGGCACTTGGACTATCTAGGTTAACTAACGAGCACTTGGACTATGTAGGTTACCTAGCGGGCACTTGCACTATCTAGGTTACCTAGCGGGCATTTGGACTATGTAGGTTAATTAGCGGGCACTTGGACTATCTAGGTTACCGAACGGGCATTTGGACTATGTAGGTTACCTAGCGGGCATTTGGACTTCTAGGTTAATGAATGGGCACTTGGACTATGTATGTTGCATAGCGGGCAATTGGATTATCTAGGTTAGGTAACGGGTACTTGGACTATCTAGGTTACCTAGCGGGAACTTGGACTATGTAGGTTACCTAGCAGGCACTTGGACTATCTAGGTTACATAACGGGCACTTGGACTATCTTGGTTTCTTAGCGGGCACTTGGACTATATAGGTTACCTAGCGGGCCCTTGGACTATGTAGGTTACCTAGCGGACACTTGGACTATCTAGGTTAACGAAAGGGCACTTTGACTATGTAGGTTACCTAGCGGGCAATTGGATTATCTAGGTTAACGAACGGGCACTTGGACTATGTACGTTACCTAGCCTCCACTTGGACTATCTAGGTTAGCTAACAGGCACTTGGACTATCTAGGTTCCCTAGCGGGCACTTGTACTATCTAGGTTACCTAGCTGGCACTTGGACTATGTAGGTCAACTAGCGGGCCCTTGGACTATCTAAGTTAGCTAACGGGCACTTAGATTATGTAGGTTAACTAGCGGGCACTTGGAATATGTAGGTTAACTAGCGGACACTTGCACTATGTAGGTGAACTAGCGGGCCCATGGACTATGTAGGTTTATTAGCGGGCCCGTGGACTATCTAGGTTCCCTAAAGGGCACTTGGACTATCTAGGTTACCGAACGGGCACTTGGACTATCTAGGTTACCTAGCGGGCACTTGGACTATGTAGGCTAACTAGGGGGCCCTTGGACGATCTAGGTTACCTAGCGGGCACTTGGACTATGTACGTTCCCTAGCGGGCACTTGGAATATCTATGTTAACTAGCGGGCACTTGGAATATGTAGGTTAACTAGTGGACACTTGCACTATGTAGGTTACCTAGCAAGCACTTGGACTATCTAGATTAAGTAGCGGGCACTTGGACTATCTAGGTTAACTAGCGTACACTTGGACTATGTAGGTTCCTTAGCGGGCACTTGGACTATCTAGGTTTCCTAGCTGGCACTTGGACTATGTAGGTTAACTAGCGTGCCCTTGGCCTATCTAGGTTACTTAGCCGGCACTTGGTATATAGGTTAACTAGCGGGCACTTGGACTATGTAGGTTAACTAGAGGACACTTGGACTATCTAGGTTAACTAGTGGGCCCTTGGACTATGTAGGTTAACTAGCGGGCACTTGGACAATCTAGGTTACCTAGCGGGCACTTGGACTATCTAGGTTAACTAACGGGCACTTGGACTATGTAGGTTCACTAGCGGGCCCTTGGACTATGTAAGTTCCCTAGCGGACACTTGGACTATGTGGGTTCCCTAGCGGGCATTTGGACTATCTAGGTTACCTGACGGGCACTTGGACTATGTGGGTTCCCTAGTGGGCATTTGGACTATCTAGGTTACCTAGCGGGCACTTGGACTATGTACGTTCCCTAGCGGGCACTTGGACTATCTAGGTTACCTAGCGGGCACATGGACTATGTACGTTACCTAGCGGGCACTTGGACTATGTAGGTTCCCAATCGGGCACTTGGACTAGATAGGTTCCCTAGCGGCACTTGGTCTATCTAGGTTAACTAGTGGGCACTTGGACTATCTATGTTAACTAGTGAGCACTTGGACTATCTAGGTTAACTAGCGGGCATTTGGACTATTCGGGTCCCTAGCGGGCATTTGGTGTATATTGGTTACCTAGCGGGCACTTGGACTATGTAGGTTAACGAACGGGAACTTGGACTATGTAGGTAACCTAGTGGTCACTTGAACAGTCTAGGTTACCTAGCGGGCACTTGGAGTATGTAGGTTAACTAGGGGGCACTTGGAATATCTAGGTTACTAGCGGGCCCTTGGCCGATGTAGGTTAACTAGCAGGCCATTGGACTATGTAGGTTAACTAGTGGGCCCTTGGAATATGTAGCTTAACTAGCTGGCACTTGGACGATCTAGGTTAACTAGCGGGTACTTGGACTATGTAGGTTAACTAGCGGGCCCTTGGACTATGTTGATTAACTAGCGGCACTTGGACTATCTACGTTAATTAGCGGGCCCATGGAGTATGTAGATTCCTTAGCGGGCACTTGGACTATGTAGATTCCCTAGCGGGCACTTGGACTATGTATGTTCCAGAGCGGGCACTTGCACTATGTAGGTTCCCTAGCAGGCACTTGGACTATGTAGGTTCCCTAGCGGGCACTTGTACTATGTAGGTTAACTAGCGGACACTTGGACGATCTAGGTTAACTAGCGGGTAGTTGAGACTATGTAGGTTAACCAGCGGGCCCTTGAACTATGTAGATTAACTAACGGCACTTGGAGTATCTACGTTAACTAGCGGGCCCTGGACTATGTAGATTCCCTAGCGGGCACTTGGACTACGTAGGTTCCCTAGCAGGCATTTAGACTCTGTATGTCCCCTAGCGGGCACTTGGACTATATATGTTCCTTACGGACACTTGAACTATGTAAGTTAACTACCGGGCACTTGGACTATGTAGGTTAACTAGCGGGCCCTTAGACTATCTAGGTTACCTAGCGGGCACTTGGACTATGTAGGTTAACTACCGGGCACTTGCACTATCTAGGTTACCTAGCGGGCACTTGGACTATCTATGTTAACTAGCGGGCACTTGGACTATGTAGGTTAACTAGGGGACACTTGCACAATGTAGGTTACCTAGCGGCACTTGGACTATCTAGGTTAACTAGCGTGCACTTGGACTATGTAGTTTCCTTAGCGGGCACTTGAATTATCTAGTTTACCTAGCGGGCACTTGGACTATGTAGGTTAACTAGCGGGCCCTTGGACTATCTAGGTTACATAGCTGGAACTTGGACTATATAGGTTACCTTGCGGGCACTATGACTATGTAGGTTAACCAAAGACACTTGGACGATCTAGGTTAAATAGTGGGCCCTTGGACTATGTAGGTTAACGAACGGGCATTTGGACTATGTAAGTTACCTAGCAGGCACTTGGACTGTCTAGGTTACCTAGCGGTCACTTGGACTATCTAGGTTAACGAACGGGCACTTGGACTATCTAGGTTAACTAACGAGCACTTGGACTATGTAGGTTACCTAGCGGGCACTTGCACTATCTAGGTTACCTAGAGGGCATTTGGACTATGTAGTTTAATTAGCGGGCACTTGGACTATCTAGGTTACCGAACGGGCATTTGGACTATGTAGGTTACCTAGCGGGCATTTGGACTTCTAGGTTAACGAATGGGCACTTGGACTATGTATGTTGCATAGCGGGCAATTGGATTATCTAGGTTAGGTAACGGGTACTTGGACTATCTAGGTTACCTAGCGGGAACTTGGACTATGTAGGTTACCTAGCGGGCACTTGGACTATCTAGGTTACATAACGGGCACTTGGACTATCTTGGTTTCTTAGCGGGCACTTGGACTATATAGGTTACCTAGCGGGCCCTTGGACTATGTAGGTTACCTAGCGGTCACTTGGACTATCTAGGTTAACGAAAGGGCACTTTGACTATGTAGGTTACCTAGCGGGCAATTGGATTATCTAGGTTAACGAACGGGCACTTGGACTATGTACGTTACCTAGCCTCTTCTTGGACTATCTAGGTTAGCTAACAGGCACTTGGACTATCTAGGTTCCCTAGCGGGCACTTGTACTATCTAGGTTACCTAGCTGGCACTTGGACTATGTAGGTCAACTAGCGGGCCCTTGGACTATCTAGATTAGCTAACGGGCACTTAGATTATGTAGGTTAACTAGCGGGCACTTGGAATTTGTAGGTTAACTAGCGGACACTTGCACTATGTAGGTTAACTAGCGGGCCCATGGACTATGTAGATTTACTAGAGGGCCCTTGGACTATCTGAGTTCCCTAAAGGGCACTTGGACTATCTAGGTTACCAAACCGGCACTTGGATTATCTAGGTTACCGAACAGTAACTTGGACTATCTAGGTTACTTAGCGGGCACTTGGACTATGTAGGCTAACTAGGGGGCCCTTGGACGATCTAGGTTACCTAGCGGGTACTTGAACTTTCTAGGTTGACTAGCGGGCACTTGCACTCTCTAGCTTACCTAGCGGGCACTTGGACTATGTACGTTCCCTAGCGGGCACTTGAAATATCTATGTTAACTAGCGGGCACTTGGAATATATAGGTTAACTAGCGGACACTTGCACTATGTAGGTTACCTAGCAGGCAGTTGGACTATCTAGGTTAACAAGCGGCCACTTGGACTATCTAGGTTAACTAGCGTGCACTTGGACTATGTAGGTTAACTAGCGTGCCCTTGGACTATCTAGGTTACTTAGCGGGCACTTGGTATATAGGTTAAGTAGCGGGCACTTGGACTACGTAGGTTAACTAGAGGACACTTGGACTATCTACGTTAACTAGTGGGCCCTTGGACTATGTAGGTTAACTAGCAGGAACTTGGACAATCTCGGTTAACTAGCGGGCACTTGGACGATCTAGGTTAACTAGCGGGCACTTGGACTATCAAAGTTAACAAGTGAGCCGTTGGACTATGTAGGTTAACTAGCGGGCCCTTGGACTATCTAGGTTACCTAGCGGTCACATGGACTATAAAGTTTACCTAGCGGGCACTTGGACTGTCTAGGTTACCTAGCGGGCACTTGGACTTCTAGGTTAACGAACGGGCACATGGTCTATGTAGGTTGCTTAGCGGGCACTTGGACTATCTAGGTTAGGTAACGGGCACTTTGAGTATCTAGGTTACCTAGCGGGAACTTGGACAAGGTAAGTTACCTAGCGGGCACTTGTACTATCTAGGTTACCTAGCGGACACTTGGACTATGTAGGTTAACTAGCGAGCACTTGGACTCTAGGTAACCTAGCGGGCACTTGGACTATCTAGGTTACCTAGCAGGCACTTGGACTATCTAGGTTAATGAACGGGCACATGGACTATGTAGTTTACCTAGCGGGCACTTGGACTATGTAGGATCCCTATCGGACATTTGGACTATTTAGGTTACCTAGCGGGCACTTGGACTATCTAGGTTAACTAGCAGGCACTTGGACTATTTAGGTAAACTAGCGGGGCGTTGTACTATGTAGGTTAACTAGCGAGAACTTGGACTATCTAGGTTAACTAGGGGACCTTGGACTACGTAGGTTAACTAGCGAGCCCTTGGACTATGTAGGTTAACTAGCGGGCACTTGGACTACGTAGGTTCCCTAGCAGGCATTTAGACTCTGTATGTCCCCTAGCGGGCACTTGGACTATATATGTTCCTTACGGACACTTGAACTATGTAAGTTAACTACCGGGCACTTGGACTATGCTGGTTAACTAGCGGGCCCTTAGACTATCTAGGTTACCTAGCGGGCACTTGGACTATGTAGGTTAACTACCGGGCACTTGCACTATCTAGGTTACCTAGCGGGCACTTGGACTATCTATGTTAACTAGCGGGCACTTGGACTATGTAGGTTAACTAGGGGACACTTGCACAATGTAGGTTACCTAGCGGCACTTGGACTATCTAGGTTAACTAGCGGGCACTTGGACTATCTGGGTTAACTAGCGTGCACTTGGACTATGTAGGTTCCTTAGCAGGCACTTGAACTATCTAGTTTACCTAGCGGGCACTTGGACTATGTAGGTTCCCTAGCGGGCCCTTGGACTATGTAAGTTCCCTAGCGGACACTTGGACTATGTTGGTTCCCTAGCGGGCATTTGGACTATCTAGGTTACCTGACGGGCACTTGGACTATGTGGGTTCCCTAGTGGGCATTTGGACTATCTAGGTTACCTAGCGGGCCCTTGGACTATGTAGGTTAACTAGCGGGCACTTGGACTACGTAGGTTCCCTAGCAGGCATTTAGACTCTGTATGTCCCCTAGCGGGCACTTGGACTATATATGTTCCTTACGGACACTTGAACTATGTAAGTTAACTACCGGGCACTTGGACTATGCTGGTTAACTAGCGGGCCCTTAGACTATCTAGGTTACCTAGCGGGCACTTGGACTATGTAGGTTAACTACCGGGCACTTGCACTATCTAGGTTACCTAGCGGGCACTTGGACTATCTATGTTAACTAGCGGGCACTTGGACTATGTAGGTTAACTAGGGGACACTTGCACAATGTAGGTTACCTAGCGGCACTTGGACTATCTAGGTTAACTAGCGGGCACTTGGACTATCTGGGTTAACTAGCGTGCACTTGGACTATGTAGGTTCCTTAGCAGGCACTTGAACTATCTAGTTTACCTAGCGGGCACTTGGACTATGTAGGTTCCCTAGCGGGCCCTTGGACTATGTAAGTTCCCTAGCGGACACTTGGACTATGTGGGTTCCCTAGCGGGCATTTGGACTATCTAGGTTACCTGACGGGCACTTGGACTATGTGGGTTCCCTAGTGGGCATTTGGACTATCTAGGTTACCTAGCGGGCACTTGGACTATGTACGTTCCCTAGCTGGCACTTGGACTATCTAGGTTACCTAGCGGGCACTTGGACTATGTACGTTACCTAGCGGGCACTTGGACTATCTCTGTTAACTAGCGGGAACTTGGACTATGTAGGTTCCCAATCGGGCACTTGGACTAGATAGGTTCCCTAGCGGGCACTTGGTCTATCTAGGTTAACTAGTGGGCACTTGGACTATTTATGTTAACTAGCGAGCACTTGGACTATATAGGTTAACTAGCGGGCATTTGGACTATTAGGGTCCCTAGCGGGCATTTGGTGTATATTGGTTACCTAGCGGGCACTTGGACTATGTAGGTTAACGAACTGGAACTTGGACTATGTAGGTAACCTAGTGGTCACTTGAACAGTCTAGGTTACCTAGCGGGCACTTGGAGTATGTAGGTTAACTAGGGGGCACTTGGACTATCTAGGTTACTAGCGGGCCCTTGGACGATGTAGGTTAACTAGCAGGCCATTGGACTATGTAGGTTAACTAGTGGGCCCTTGGAATATGTCGGTTAACTAGCTGGCACTTGGACGATCTAGGTTAACTAGCGGGTACTTGGACTATGTAGGTTAACTAGCGGGCCCTTCGACTATGTTGATTAACTAGCGGCACTTGGACTATCTACGTTAATTAGCGGGCCCATGGACTATGTAGATTCCTTAGCGGGCACTTGGACTATGTAGATTCCCTAGCGGGCACTTGGACTATGTATGTTCCAGAGCGGGCACTTGCACTATGTAGGTTCCCTAGCAGGCACTTGGACTATGTAGGTTCCCTAGCGGGCACTTGTACTATGTAGGTTAACTAGCGGACACTTGGACGATCTAGGTTAACTAGCGGGTAGTTGAGACTATGTAGGTTAACCAGCGGGCCCTTGAACTATGTAGATTAACTAACGGCACTTGGAGTATCTACGTTAACTAGCGGGCCCTGGACTATGTAGATTCCCTAGCGGGCACTTGGACTACGTAGGTTCCCTAGCAGGCACTTAGACTCTGTATGTCCCCTAGCGGGCACTTGGACTATATATGTTCCTTACGAACACTTGAACTATGTAAGTTAACTACCGGGCACTTGGACTATGTAGGTTAACTAGCGGGCCCTTAGACTATCTAGGTTACCTAGCGGGCACTTGGACTATGTAGGTTAACTACCGGGCACTTGCACTATCTAGGTTACCTAGCGGGCACTTGGACTATCTATGTTAACTAGCGGGCACTTGGACTATGTAGGTTAACTAGGGGACACTTGCACAATGTAGGTTACCTAGCGGCACTTGGACTATCTAGGTTAACTAGCGTGCACTTGGACTATGTAGGTTCCTTAGCGGGCACTTGAATTATCTAGTTACCTAGCGGGCACTTGGACTATGTAGGTTAACTAGCGGGCCCTTGGACTATCTAGGTTACATAGCTGGAACTTGGACTATATAGGTTACCTTGCGGGCACTATGACTATGTAGGTTAACCAAAGACACTTGGACGATCTAGGTTAAATAGTGGGCCCTTGGACTATGTAGGTTAACGAACGGGCATTTGGACTATGTAAGTTACCTAGCAGGCACTTGGACTGTCTAGGTTACCTAGCGGGCACTTGGACTATATAGGTTAACGAACGGGCACTTGGACTATCTAGGTTAACTAACGAGCACTTGGACTATGTAGGTTACCTAGCGGGCACTTGCACTATCTAGGTTACCTAGCGGGCATTTGGACTATGTAGGTTAATTAGCGGGCACTTGGACTATCTAGGTTACCGAACGGGCATTTGGACTATGTAGGTTACCTAGCGGGCATTTGGACTTCTAGGTTAACGAATGGGCACTTGGACTATGTATGTTGCATAGCGGGCAATTGGATTATCTAGGTTAGGTAACGGGTACTTGGACTATCTAGGTTACCTAGCGGGAACTTGGACTATGTAGGTTACCTAGCAGGCACTTGGACTATCTAGGTTACATAACGGGCACTTTGACTATCTTGGTTTCTTAGCGGGCACTTGGACTACATAGGTTACCTAGCGGGCCCTTGGACTATGTAGGTTACCTAGCGGACACTTGGACTATCTAGGTTAACGAAAGGGCACTTTGACTATGTAGGTTACCTAGCGGGCAATTGGATTATCTAGGTTAACGAACGGGCACTTGGACTATGTACGTTACCTAGCCTCCACTTGGACTATCTAGGTTAGCTAACAGGCACTTGGACTATCTAGGTTCCCTAGCGGGCACTTGTACTATCTAGGTTACCTAGCTGGCACTTGGACTATGTAGGTCAACTAGCGGGCCCTTGGACTATCTAAGTTAGCTAACGGGCACTTAGATTATGTAGGTTAACTAGCGGGCACTTGGAATATGTAGGTTAACTAGCGGACACTTGCACTATGTAGGTGAACTAGCGGGCCCATGGACTATGTAGGTTTATTAGCGGGCCCGTGGACTATCTAGGTTCCCTAAAGGGCACTTGGACTATCTAGGTTACCGAACGGGCACTTGGACTATCTAGGTTACCTAGCGGGCACTTGGACTATGTAGGCTAACTAGGGGGCCCTTGGACGATCTAGGTTACCTAGCGGGCACTTGGACTATGTACGTTCCCTAGCGGGCACTTGGAATATCTATGTTAACTAGCGGGCACTTGGAATATGTAGGTTAACTAGTGGACACTTGCACTATGTAGGTTACCTAGCAAGCACTTGGACTATCTAGATTAAGTAGCGGGCACTTGGACTATCTAGGTTAACTAGCGTACACTTGGACTATGTAGGTTCCTTAGCGGGCACTTGGACTATCTAGGTTTCCTAGCTGGCACTTGGACTATGTAGGTTAACTAGCGTGCCCTTGGCCTATCTAGGTTACTTAGCCGGCACTTGGTATATAGGTTAACTAGCGGGCACTTGGACTATGTAGGTTAACTAGAGGACACTTGGACTATCTAGGTTAACTAGTGGGCCCTTGGACTATGTAGGTTAACTAGCGGGCACTTGGACAATCTAGGTTACCTAGCGGGCACTTGGACTATCTAGGTTACCTAGCGGGCACTTGAACTATGTAGGTTACCTAGTGGGCACTTGGACTATCTAGGTTAACGAACGGGCACTTGGAATATGCAGGTAACCTAGCGGGCACTTGGACTGTCTAGGTTACCTAGCGGGCACTTTGACTTCTAGGTTAACGAACGGGCACGTGGACTGTCTAGGTTACCTAGCGGGCACTTTGAATTCTAGGTTAACGAACGGGCACTTGGGCTATGTAGGTTGCTTAGCGGGCACTTGGACTATCTAGGTTAGGTAACGGGCACTTTGAGTATCTAGGTTACCTAGCGGGAACTTGGACAATGTAAGTTACCTAGCGGACACTTGGACTATCAAGGTTACCTAACGGGCACTTTGACTATCTAGGTTACATAGCGGGCACTTGGACTCTAGGTTACCTAGCGGGCACTTGGACTATCTAGGCTACCTAGCGGGCCCTTGGACTATGTAGGTTTCTTAGCGGGCATTTGGACTATCTAGGTTAAAGAACGGGCACTTGGACTATGTAGGTAACCTAGCGGGCAGTTGGACTTCTAGGTTAACGAACGGGCACTTGGTCTACGTAGGTTGCTTAGCGGGCACTTGGACTATCTAGGTTAGGTAACGGGCACTTTGAGTATCTAGGTTACCTAGCGGGAACTTGGACAATGTAAGTTACCTAGCGGACACTTGGACTATCTAGGTTACCTAACGGGCACTTTGACTATCTAGGTTACATAGCGGGCACTTGGACTCTAGGTTACCTAGCGGGCACTTGGACTATCTAGGTTACCTAGCGGGCCCTTGGACTATGTAGGTTTCCTAGCGGGCATTTGTACTATCTAGGTTAAATAACGGGCACTTGGACTATGTAGGTAACCTAGCGGGCACTTGGAAAGTCTAGGTTACCTAGCGGGCACTTGGACTATCTAGGTTAACGAACGGGCACTTGGACTATGTAGGATCCCTATCAGACATTTGGACTACTTAGGTTACCTAGCGGGTACTTGGACTATCTATGTTAACTAGCGGGCACTTGGACTATCTAGGTGAACTAGCGGACCTTGGACTACGTAGGTTAACTAGCGGGCCCTTGGACAATCTAGGTTAACTAGCGGGCACTTGGATGATCAATGTTAACTAGCGGCACTTGGACTATGTACGTTCCCTAGCGGGCACTTCGACTATCTAGGTTAGCTAATGGGCAATTGGAATATCTAGGTTACCTAGCGGGCACTTGGACTATGTAGGTTCCCTAGTGAGCACATGGACTATTTAAGTTACCTAGCAGGCACTTTGACTATCTAGGTTAACGAACGTGCACTTGGACTATGTAGGTAACCTAGCCGGCACTTGGACTGTCTAGGTTACCTAGCAGGCACTTGGCCCATCTAGGTTAACGAACGGGCACTTGGACTATGTAGATTTAACTAGCGGACACTTCGACTATCTAGGTTAGCTCACGGGCAATTGGACTATCTAAGTTACCTAGCGGGCACTTGGACTATGTAGGTTGCCTAGCGAGCACTTGGACTATGTAGGTTCCCTATCGGGTACTTGGACTGTCTAGGTTACCTAGTGGGCACTTGGACTGTGTAGTTTACCTAGGAGGCACTTGGACTATGTTGGTTAACTAGCGGGCATTTTGACTATCTAGGTTACCTAGCGGGCACTTGGACTATGTACGTTGCCTAGCGGGCACTTGGGCTATCTACGTTACCTAGCGGGCACTTGGACTATGTAGGTTAACGAACGGGCACTTGGACTATGTAGGTAACCAAAAGGTCACTTGGACTGTCTAGGTTACCTTGCGGGAACTTGGACTATGTAGGTTAACTAGCGGGCACTTGTACTATCAAGGTTAACTAGCAGGCCCTTGCTCTATGTAGGTTAACTAGCAGGCCTTTGGACTATGTAAGTTAACTAGAGGGCACTTTGATGATCCTGGTTAGCTAGCGGGCACTTGGACTATCTAGGTTAACTAGCGGGCACTTGGACTATCTAGGTTAACTAGCGGGGACTTGGACTATGTAGGTGCCCTAGCGGGCACTTTGACTATGTAGGTTCCCTAGCGGGCACTTGGACTATCAAGGTTAACTAGCGGGCCCTTGGGCTATGTAGGTTAACTAGCGTGCACTTGGACAATCTAGGTTAACTAGCGGGTACTTGGACTATCTACGTTAACTAGCGGGTCCTTGGACTATGTAGATTCCCTAGCGGGCACTTGGATTCTGTATGTTCCCTAGGGACACGTGAACTATGTAGGTTCCCTAGCAGGCACTTGGACTATGTAGGTTCCAGAGGGGGCACTTGGACTATGTAAGTTAACTACCGGGCACTTGGACTATGTAGGTTAACTAGCGGGCCCTTGGACTATCTAGGTTACCTAGCGGGCACTTGGAATATGTAGGTTAACTACCGGGCACATGCACTATCTAGGTTACCTAGCGGGCACTTGTACTATGTATGTTCCCTAGTGGGCACTTGGACTATCTATGTTAACTAGTGGGAACTTGGACTATCTATGTTAACAACCGGCCACATGGACTATGTAGGTTACCTAGGGAACACTTGCACTATGTAGGTTACCTAGCGGCACTTGGACTATGTAGGTTAACTAGCGTGCATTTGGACTATGTAGGTTAAGTAGAGGACACTTAGACGATCTAGGTTAACTAGTGGGCCCTTGGATTATGTAGGTTAACGAACGGGCATTTGGACTATGTAGGTTACCTAGCAGACACTTGGACTGTCTAGGTTACCTAGCGGGCACTTGGCTATCTAGGTTACCTAACGGGCACTTGGACTATGTAGGTTCCCTAGCGGGCACTTGGATTATGTAGGTTCCCTATCGGGCACTTGGACTATGTAGGTTAATTAGACGGCATTTGGACTATGTAGGTTACCTAGCTGGAACTTGGACTATGTAGGTTCCCTATCGGGCACTTGGACTATGTAGGTTAATTAGACGGCATTTGGACTATGTAGGTTACCTAGCGGGAACTTGGAATATGTAGGCTCCCTAACGGGCATTTGGACTATATAGATTACCTAGCGGGCACTTAGACTTTGTAGGTTACCTAGCGGGCACTAGGACTATCTAGGTTAACTAGCTGGCACTTGAACTATCTACGTTACCTAGCGGGTACTTGGAGAATGTAGGTTACCTACCGGGCTGTTGGACTATCTAGGTTACCAGGCGGGCACTTGGACTATCTAGGTTAACTAACGGGCACTTGGACTATGTAGGTTCCCTAGCGGGCCCTTGGACTATGTAAGTTCCCTAGCGGACACTTGGACTATGTGGGTTCCCTAGCGGGCATTTGGACTATCTAGGTTACCTGACGGGCACTTGGACTATGTGGGTTCCCTAGTGGGCATTTGGACTATCTAGGTTAAATAGCGGGCACTTGGACTATCTGGGTTAACTAGTGTGCACTTGGACTATGTAGGTTGCTCAGCGGGCACTTGAACTATCTAGTTTACCTAGCGGGCACTTGGACTATGTAGGTTCCCTAGCGGGCCCTTGGACTATGTAAGTTCCCTAGCGGACACTTGGACTATGTGGGTTCCCTAGCGGGCATTTGGACTATCCAGGTTACCTGACGGGCACTTGGACTATGTGGGTTCCCTAGTGGGCATTTGGACTATCTAGGTTACCTAGCGGGCACTTGGACTATGTACGTTCCCTAGCGGGCACTTGGACTATCTAGGTTACCTAGCGGGCACTTGGACTATGTACGTTACCTAGCGGGCACTTGGACTATCTCTGTTAACTAGCGGGCACTTGGACTATGTAGGTTCCCAATCGGGCACTTGGACTAGATAGGTTCCCTAGCGGGCACTTGGTCTATCTAGGTTAACTAGTGGGCACTTGGACTATCTATGTTAACTAGCGAGCACTTGGACTATCTAGGTTAACTAGCGGGCATTTGGACTATTAGGGTCCCTAGCGGGCATTTGGTGTATATTGGTTACCTAGCGGGCACTTGGACTATGTAGGTTAACGAACGGGAACTTGGACTATGTAGGTAACCTAGTGGTCACTTGAACAGTCTAGGTTACCTAGCGGGCACTTGGAGTATGTAGGTTACCTAGCGGCACTTGGACTATCTAGGTTAACTAGCGTGCACTTGAACTATGTAGGTTCCTTAGCGGGCACTTGAATTATCTAGTTTACCTAGCGGGCACTTGGACTATGTAGGTTAACTAGCGGGCCCTTGGACTATCTAGGTTACATAGCTGGAACTTGGACTATATAGGTTACCTTGCGGGCACTATGACTATGTAGGTTAACCAAAGACACTTGGACGATCTAGGTTAAATAGTGGGCCCTTGGACTATGTAGGTTAACGAACGGGCATTTGGACTATGTAAGTTACCTAGCAGGCACTTGGACTGTCTAGGTTACCTAGCGGGCACTTGGACTATCTAGGTTAACGAACGGGCACTTGGACTATCTAGGTTAACTAACGAGCACTTGGACTATGTAGGTTACCTAGCGGGCACTTGCACTATCTAGGTTACCTAGCGGGCATTTGGACTATGTAGGTTAATTAGCGGGCACTTGGACTATCTAGGTTACCGAACGGGCATTTGGACTATGTAGGTTACCTAGCGGGCATTTGGACTTCTAGGTTAACGAATGGGCACTTGGACTATGTATGTTGCATAGCGGGCAATTGGATTATCTAGGTTAGGTAACGGGTACTTGGACTATCTAGGTTACCTAGCGGGAACTTGGACTATGTAGGTTACCTAGCGGGCACTTGGACTATCTAGGTTACATAAAGGGCACTTGGACTATCTTGGTTTCTTAGCGGGCACTTGGACTATATAGGTTACCTAGTGGGCCCTTGGACTATGTAGGTTACCTAGCGGACACTTGGACTATCTAGGTTAACGAAAGGGCACTTTGACTATGTAGGTTACCTAGCGGGCAATTGGATTATCTAGGTTAACGAACGGGCACTTGGACTATGTACGTTACCTAGCCTCCACTTGGACTATCTAGGTTAGCTAACAGGCACTTGGACTATCTAGGTTCCCTAGCGGGCACTTGTACTATCTAGGTTACCTAGCTGGCACTTGGACTATGTAGGTCAACTAGCGGGCCCTTGGACTATCTAGATTAGCTAACGGGCACTTAGATTATGTAGGTTAACTAGCGGGCACTTGGAATATGTAGGTTAACT
The DNA here is from genome assembly GCF_050624435.1 of Tenrec ecaudatus. Lineage (NCBI taxonomy): Eukaryota > Metazoa > Chordata > Mammalia > Afrosoricida > Tenrecidae > Tenrec > Tenrec ecaudatus. The sequence continues at coordinate 69,175,660 of NC_134548.1, read as the reverse complement.
AGCGGACACTTGCACTATGTAGGTTAACTAGCGGGCCCATGGACTATGTAGATTTACTAGAGGGCCCTTGGACTATCTAGGTTCCCTAAAGGGCACTTGGACTATCTAGGTTACCAAACGGGCACTTGGATTATCTAGGTTACCGAACAGTAACTTGGACTATCTAGGTTACTTAGCGGGCACTTGGACTATGTAGGCTAACTAGGGGGCCCTTGGACGATCTAGGTTACCTAGCGGGTACTTGAACTATCTAGGTTAACTAGCGGGCACTTGCACTCTCTAGCTTACCTAGCGGGCACTTGGACTATGTACGTTCCCTAGCGGGCACTTGAAATATCTATGTTAACTAGCGGGCACTTGGAATATGTAGGTTAACTAGCGGACACTTGCACTATGTAGGTTACCTAGCAGGCAGTTGGACTATCTAGGTTAACAAGCGGCCACTTGGACTATCTAGGTTAACTAGCGTGCACTTGGACTATGTAGGTTAACTAGCGTGCCCTTGGACTATCTAGGTTACTTAGCGGGCACTTGGTGTATAGGTTAAGTAGCGGGCACTTGGACTACGTAGGTTAACTAGAGGACACTTGGACTATCTACGTTAACTAGTGGGCCCTTGGACTATGTAGGTTAACTAGCAGGCACTTGGACAATCTCGGTTAACTAGCGGGCACTTGGACGATCTAGGTTAACTAGCGGGCACTTGGACTATCAAAGTTAACAAGTGAGCCGTTGGACTATGTAGGTTAACTAGCGGGCCCTTGGACTATCTAGGTTACCTAGCGGGCACATGGACTATAAAGTTTACCTAGCGGGCACTTGGACTGTCTAGGTTACCTAGCGGGCACTTGGACTTCTAGGTTAACGAACGGGCACATGGTCTATGTAGGTTGCTTAGCGGGCACTTGGACTATCTAGGTTAGGTAACGGGCACTTTGAGTATCTAGGTTACCTAGCGGGAACTTGGACAAGGTAAGTTACCTAGCGGGCACTTGGACTATCTAGGTTACATAGCGGGCTCTTGGACTATGCAGGTTAACTAGAGAGCACTTGGACTCTAGGTAACCTAGCGGGCATTTGGACTATCTAGGTTACCTAGCAGGCACTTGGACTATCTAGGTTAACGAACGGGCACATGGACTATGTAGTTTACCTAGCGGGCACTTGGACTATGTAGGATCCCTATCGGACATTTGGACTATTTAGGTTACCTAGCGGGCCCTTGGACTATCTAGGTTAACTAGCAGGCACTTGGACTATTTAGGTCAACTAGCGGGGCGTTGTACTATGTAGGTTAACTAGCGAGCACTTGGACTATCTAGGTTAACTAGGGGACCTTGGACTACGTAGGTTAACTAGCGGGCCCTTGGACTATGTAGGTTAACTAGCGGGCACTTGGACTATGTAGGTTAACTAGCGGGCACTTGGACGATCTAGGTTAACTAGAGGGCACTTGTACTATCTAGGTTAACTAGCGTGCACTTAGACTATCTAGGTTAAGTAGCGGGCACTTGGATGATCAATGTTAACTAGCGGGCACTTGGACTATCTAGGTTAGCTAACGGGAACTTGGACTAAGTACGTCCCCTAGTGGGCACTTGGCCACTCTAGGTTAACTAACGGGCACTAGCACTATCTAGGTTACCTAGCTGGCACTTGGACTATGAAGGTTCCCTAGCGGGCACTTGGATTATCTAGGTTACCTAGCGGGCACTTGGACTATGTAGGTCAGCTAGCGGGCCCTTGGACTATCTAAGATAGCTAACTGGCACTTGGACTATGTAGGTTCACTAGCGGACACTTGCACGATCTAGGTTAAATAGCGGGCCCATTAACTATGTTGCTTAACTAGCGGGCAATTGGACGATCTAGGTTAACTAGCGGGAATTTGGACTATGTAGGTTCCCTAGCGGGCATTTGCACTATATAGATAACCTAGCGGGCACTTAGACTTTGTAGGTTACCTAGCGGGCAGTTGGACTTTCTAGGTTACCTGGCTGGCACTTGAACTATCTACGTAACCTAGCAGGTTCTTGGAGTATGCAGGTTACCTAGCGGGCTGTTGGACTATCTAGGTTACCAAGCAGGCACTTGGACTATCTAGGTTAACTAACGAGTACTTGGACTATGTAGGTTCCCTAGCGGGCCCTTGGACAATGTAAGTTCCCTAGCAGGCACTTGGACTATGTGGGTTTCCTGGCGGGCATTTGGACTATCTAGGTTACCTAACGAGCACTTGGACTATGTAGGTTCCCTAGCGGGCACTTGGATTATTTAGGTTCCCTATCGGGCACTTGGACTATGTAGGTTAACTAGAGGGCACTTGGACTATGTAGGTTCCCTATCGGGCACTTGAAGAATGTAGGTTAACTAGGGGGCACTAGGACTATGTATGTTACCTAGCGGGCCCTTAGACTATCTAGGTAACCTAGCGGGCATTTAGACTATTTGGGCTCCCTAGCAGTCATTTGGACTATATAGATAACCTAGCGGGCACTTAGATTTTGTAGGTTACCAAGAGGTCACTTGGACTATGTGGGTTCCCTAGCGGGCATTTGGTCTATCTAGGTTACCTAACGGGCACTTGGACTATGTAGGTTCCCTAGCGGGCACTTGGATTATGTAGGTTCCCTATCGGGCACTTGGACTATGTAGGTTAACTAGCGGGCATTTGGACTATGTAGGTTACCTAGCGGGCACTTGGACTATGTAGGTTCCCTATCGGGCACTTGGAGAATGTAGGTTAACTAGGGGGCACTAGGACAATGTATGTTACCTAGCGGGCCCTTGGACTATCTAGGTTACCTAGGGGGAACCTGGACTATGTAGGTTAACTAGTGGGCACTTGGACTATGCAGGTTGCCAAAGGGCACTTGGACTATGTAGGTTCCCCAGCGGGCCCTTGGATTATCTAGGTTAACGAACGGGCACTTGGACTATGTAGGTTACCTAGACGCCACTTGGACTATATAGGTTAGCCAGCAGGCACTTGGACTATTTAGGTTCCCTAGCGGGCACTTGTATTATCTAGGATACCTAGCTGGCACTAGGACAATGTAGGTCAACTAGCGGGCCCTTGGACTATCTAGGTTAGCTAACGGGCACTTAGATTATGTAGGTTAACTAGCGGGCACTTGGAATATGTAGGTTAACTAGCGGGCCCATGGACTATGTAGGTTTCCTAGCGGGCCCTTGGACTATCTAGGTTCCCTAAAGGGCACTTGGACTATCTAGGTTACCGAACGTGCACTTGGACTATCAAGGTTACCTAAAGGGCACTTGGACTATGTAGGCTAACTAGGGGGCCCTTGGACGATCTAGGTTACCTAGCGGGTACTTGAACTATCTAGGTTAACTAGCGGGCACTTGCACTATCTAAGTTACCTAGCGGGCACTTGGACTATGTACGTTCCCTAGCGGGTACTTGGACTATCTATGTTAACTAGCGGGCACTTGGAATATGTAGGTTAACTAGCGGAAACTTGCACTATGTAGGTTACCTAGCAGGCACTTGGACTATCTAGGTTAACTAGCGGGCACTTGGACTATCTAGGTTACTTAGCGGGCACTTGGTATATAGGTTAACTAGCGGGCACTTATACTATATAGGTTAACTAGCGGACACTTGGACGATCTAGGTTAACTAGCGGGCCCTAGCACTATGTAGGTTAACTAGCGGGACCATGGATTATGTAGGTTTACTAGCAGGCACTTGGACTATCTAGGTTAACTAGCGGGCACTTGGACTATCTAGGTTAACTACAGTGCACTTGGACTATGTAGGTTCCTTAGAGGGCACTTGGACTATCTAGGTTGCCTAGCGGGCACTTGTACTATGTAGGTTAACTAGCGTGCCCTTGGACTATCTAGGTTACGTAGCGGGCACTTGGTATATAGGTTAACTAGCGGGTACTTGGACTATATAGGTTAGCTAGCGGACACTTGCACGATCTAGGTTAACTAGCGGGCCCTTGCCCTATGTAGGTTAACTAGCGGGCCCATGGATTATGTAGGTTTACTAGCAGGCTCTTTGACTATCTTGGTTAACAAGCGGGCACTTGGACTATGTAGTTTCCCTAGCGGGCATTTGGACTATTTAGGTTACCTAGCGGGCACTTGGACTATGTATGTTACCTAGCGGGCACTTGGACTATCTAGGTTACCTTGCAGGCACTTTGACTATCTAGGTTAACTAACGGGCACTTGGACTATGTAGGTTGCCCAGCGGGCACTTGGATTATGTAGGTTCCCTATCGGGCACTTGGACTATGTAGGTTAACTAGCGGGCACTTGTACTGTCTAGGTTACCTAGCGGGCACTTGGATTATCTAGGTTAACGAACGGGCACTTGGATTATGTATGTTACCTAGTCACCACTTGGACTATCTAGGTTATCTAAGAGGCACTTGGACTATCTAAGTTCCCTATCGGGCACTTGGACAATGTAGGTTAACTAGCGGGCCCTTGGACTATCTAGGTTAGCTAACGGGCACTTAGATTATGTAGGTTAACTAGCGGGCACTTGGAATATGTAGGTTAACTAGCGGACACTTGCACTATGTAGGTTAACTAGCGGGCCCATGGACTATGTAGGTTTATTAGCGGGCCCTTGGACTATCTAGGTTCCCTAAAGGGCACTTGGACTATCTAGGTTACCGAACGGGCACTTGGACTATCTAGGTTACCTAGCGGGCACTTGGACTATGTAGGCTAACTAGGGGGCCCTTGGACGATCTAGGTTACCTAGCCGGCACTTGGACTATGTACGTTCCCTAGCGGGCACTTGGAATATCTATGTTAACTAGCGGGCACTTGGAATATGTAGGTTAACTAGTGGACACTTGCACTATGTAGGTTACCTAGCAAGCACTTGGACTATCTAGATTAAGTAGCGGACACTTGGACTATCTAGGTTAACTAGCGCGCACTTGGACTATGTAGGTTCATTAGCGGGCACTTGGACTATCTAGGTTTCCTAGCTGGCACTTGGACTATGTAGGTTAACTAGCGTGCCCTTGGCCTATCTAGGTTACTTAGCCGGCACTTGGTATATAGGTTAACTAGCGGGCACTTGGACTATGTAGGTTAACTAGAGGACACTTGGACTATCTAGGTTAACTAGTAGGCCCTTGGACTATGTAGGTTAACTAGCGGGCACTTGGACAATCTAGGTTACCTAGCGGGCACTTGGACTATCTAGGTTACCTAGCGGGCACTTGAACTATGTAGGTTACCTAGTGGGCACTTGGACTATCTAGGTTAACGAACGGGCACTTGGAATATGCAGGTAACCTAGCGGGCACTTGGACTGTCTAGGTTACCTAGCGGGCACTTTGACTTCTAGGTTAACGAACGGGCACTTGGACTATGTAGGTTGCTTAGCGGGCACTTGGACTATCTAGGTTAGGTAACGGGCACTTTGAGTATCTAGGTTACCTAGCGGGAACTTGGACAATGTAAGTTACCTAGCGGACGCTTGGACTATCAAGGTTACCTAACGGTCACTTTGACTATCTAGGTTACATAGCGGGCACTTGGACTCTAGGTTACCTAGCGGGCACTTGGACTATCTAGGCTACCTAGGGGGCCCTTGGACTATGTAGGTTTCTTAGCGGGCATTTGGACTATCTAGGTTAAAGAACGGGCACTTGGACTATGTAGGTAACCTAGCGGGCACTTGGACTTCTAGGTTAACGAACGGGCACTTGGTCTACGTAGGTTGCTTAGCGGGCACTTGGACTATCTAGGTTAGGTAACGGGCACTTTGAGTATCTAGGTTACCTAGCGGGAACTTGGACTATGTAAGTTACCTAGCGGACACTTGGACTATCTAGGTTACCTAACGGGCACTTTGATTATCTAGGTTACATAGCGGGCACTTCTACTCTAGTTTACCTAGCGGGCACTTGGACTATCTAGGTTATCTAGCGGGCCCTTGGACTATGTAGGTTTCCTAGTGGGCATTTGGACTATCTAGGTTAAAGAACGGGCACTTGGACTATGTAGGTAATCTAGCGGGCACTTGGAAAGTCTAGGTTACCTAGCGGGCACTTGGACTATCTAGGTTAACGAACGGGCACTTGGACTATGTAGGATCCCTATCAGACATTTGGACTACTTAGGTTACCTAGCGGGTACTTGGACTATCTAGGTTAACTAGCGGGCACTTGGACTATCTAGGTTAACTAGCGGACCTTGGACTACGTAGGTTAACTAGCGGGCCCTTGGACAATCTAGGTTAACTAACGGGCACTTGGATGATCAATGTTAACTAGCGGCACTTGGACTATGTACGTTCCCAGCGGGCACTTCGACTATCTAGGTTAGCTAACGGGCAATTGGACTATCTAGGTTACCTAGCGGGCACTTGGACTATGTAGGTTCCCTAGCGAGCACTTGGACTATTTAAGTTACCTAGCAGGCACTTTGACTATCTAGGTTAACGAACGTGCACTTGGACTATGGAGGTAACCTAGCCGGCACTTGGACTGTCTAGGTTTCCCAGCAGGCACTTGGCCCATCTAGGTTAACGAACGGGCACTTGGACTATGTAGATTTAACTAGCGGACACTTCGACTATCTAGGTTAGCTCACGGGCAATTGGACTATCTAAGTTACCTAGCGGGCACTTGGACTATGTAGGTTGCCTAGCGAGCACTTGGACTATGTAGGTTCCCTATCGGGTACTTGGACTGTCTAGGTTACCCAGTGGGCACTTGGACTGTGTAGTTTACCTAGGAGGCACTTGGACTATGTTGGTTAACTAGCGGGCATTTGGACTGTCTAGGTTACCTAGCGGGCACTTGGACTTCTAGGTTAACGAACGGGCACTTGGTCTATGTAGGTTGCTTAGCGGGCACTTGGACTATCTAGGTTAGGTAACGGGCACTTTGAGTATCTAGGTTACCTAGCGGGAACTTGGACAAGGTAAGTTACCTAGCGGGCACTTGGACAATCTAGGTTACCTAGCGGGCACTTGAACTATGTAGGTTAACTAGCGAGCACTTGGACTCTAGGTAACCTAGCGGGCACTTGGACTATCTAGGTTACCTAGCAGGCACTTGGACTATCTAGGTTAACGAACGGGCACATGGACTATGTAGTTTACCTAGCGGGCACTTGGACTATGTAGGATCCCTATCGGACATTTGGACTATTTAGGTTACCTAGCGGGCACTTGGACTATCTAGGTTAACTAGCAGGCACTTGGACTATTTAGGTCAACTAGCGGGGCGTTGTACTATGTAGGTTAACTAGCGAGCACTTGGACTATATAGGTTAACTAGGGGACCTTGGTCTACGTAGGTTAACTAGCGGGCCCTTGGACTATGTAGGTTAACTAGCGGGCACTTGGACTACTTAGGTTCCCTAGCAGGCACTTAGACTCTCTATGTCCCCTAGCGGGCACTTGGACTATATATGTTCCTTACGGACACTTGAACTATGTAAGTTAACTACCGGGCACTTGGACTATGCTGGTTAACTAGCGGGCCCTTAGACTATCTAGGTTACCTAGCGGGCACTTGGACTATGTAGGTTAACTACCGGGCACTTGCACTATCTAGGTTACCTAGCGGGCACTTGGATTATCTATGTTAACTAGCGGGCACTTGGACTATGTAGGTTAACTAGGGGACACTTGCAAAATGTAGGTTACCTAGCGGCACTTGGACTATCTATGTTAACTAGCGGGCACTTGGACTATGTAGGTTCCCAATCGGGCACTTGGCCTAGATAGGTTCCCTAGCGGGCACTTGGTCTATCTAGGTAAACTAGTGGGCACTTGGACTATCTAGGTTAACTAACGGGCACTTGGACTATGTAGGTTCCCTAGCGGGCCCTTGGACTATGTAGGTTAACTAGCGGGCCCTTAGACTATCTAGGTTACCTAGCGGGCACTTGGACTATGTAGGTTAACTACCGGGCACTTGCACTATCTAGGTTACCTAGCGGGCACTTGGACTATCTATGTTAACTAGCGGGCACTTGGACTATGTAGGTTAACTAGGGGACACTTGCACAATGTAGGTTACCTAGCGGCACTTGGACTATCTATGTTAACTAGCGTGCACTTGGACTATGTAGGTTCCTTAGCGGGCACTTGAATTATCTAGTTTACCTAGCGGGCACTTGGACTATGTAGGTTAACTAGCGGGCCCTTGGACTATCTAGGTTACATAGCTGGAACTTGGACTATATAGGTTACCTTGCGGGCACTATGACTATGTAGGTTAACCAAAGACACTTGGACGATCTAGGTTAAATAGTGGGCCCTTGGACTATGTAGGTTAACGAACGGGCATTTGGACTATGTAAGTTACCTAGCAGGCACTTGGACTGTCTAGGTTACCTAGCGGGCACTTGGACTATCTAGGTTAACGAACGGGCACTTGGACTATCTAGGTTAACTAATGAGCACTTGGACTATGTAGGTTACCTAGCGGGCACTTGCACTATCTAGGTTACCTAGCGGGCATTTGGACTATGTAGGTTAATTAGCGGGCACTTGGACTATCTAGGTTACCGAACGGGCATTTGGACTATGTAGGTTACCTAGCGGGCATTTGGACTTCTAGGTTAACGAATGGGCACTTGGACTATGTATGTTGCATAGCGGGCAATTGGATTATCTAGGTTAGGTAACGGGTACTTGGACTATCTAGGTTACCTAGCGGGAACTTGGACTATGTAGGTTACCTAGCGGGCACTTGGACTATCTAGGTTACATAACGGGCACTTGGACTATCTTGGTTTCTTAGCGGGCACTTGGACTATATAGGTTACCTAGCGGGCCCTTGGACTATGTAGGTTACCTAGCGGACACTTGGACTATCTAGGTTAACGAAAGGGCACTTTGACTATGTAGGTTACCTAGCGGGCAATTGGATTATCTAGGTTAACGAACGGGCACTTGGACTATGTACGTTACCTAGCCTCCACTTGGACTATCTAGGTTAGCTAACAGGCACTTGGACTATCTAGGTTCCCAAGCGGGCACTTGTACTATCTAGGTTACCTAGCTGGCACTTGGACTATGTAGGTCAACTAGCGGGCCCTTGGACTATCTAGATTAGCTAACGGGCACTTAGATTATGTAGGTTAACTAGCGGGCACTTGGAATATGTAGGTTAACTAGCGGACACTTGCACTATGTAGGTTAACTAGCGGGCCCATGGACTATGTAGATTTACTAGAGGGCCCTTGGACTATCTGAGTTCCCTAAAGGGCACTTGGACTATCTAGGTTACCAAACGGGCACTTGGATTATCTAGGTTACCGAACAGTAACTTGGACTATCTAGGTTACTTAGCGGGCACTTGGACTATGTAGGCTAACTAGGGGGCCCTTGGACGATCTAGGTTACCTAGCGGGTACTTGAACTATCTAGGTTAACTAGCGGGCACTTGCACTCTCTAGCTTACCTAGCGGGCACTTGGACTATGTACGTTCCCTAGCGGGCACTTGAAATATCTATGTTAACTAGCGGGCACTTGGAATATGTAGGTTAACTAGCGGACACTTGCACTATGTAGGTTACCTAGCAGGCAGTTGGACTATCTAGGTTAACAAGCGGCCACTTGGACTATCTAGGTTAACTAGCGTGCACTTGGACTATGTAGGTTAACTAGCGTGCCCTTGGACTATCTAGGTTACTTAGCGGGCACTTGGTATATAGGTTAAGTAGCGGGCACTTGGACTACGTAGGTTAACTAGAGGACACTTGGACTATCTACGTTAACTAGTGGGCCCTTGGACTATGTAGGTTAACTAGCAGGAACATGGACAATATCGGTTAACTAGCGGGCACTTGGACGATCTAGGTTAACTAGCGGGCACTTGGACTATCAAAGTTAACAAGTGAGCCGTTGGACTATGTAGGTTAACTAGCGGGCCCTTGGAGTATCTAGGTTATCTAGCGGGCACATGGACTATAAAGTTTACCTAGCGGGCATTTGGACTGTCTAGGTTACCTAGCGGGCACTTGGACTTCTAGGTTAACGAACGGGCACATGGTCTATGTAAGTTGCTTAGCGGGCACTTGGACTATCTAGGTTAGGTAACGGGCACTTTGATTATCTAGGTTACCTAGAGGGAACTTGGACAAGGTAAGTTACCTAGCGGGCACTTGGACTATCTAGGTTACCTAGCGGGCACTTGGACTATGTAGGTTAACTAGCGAGCACTTGGACTCTAGGTAACCTAGCGGGCACTTGGACTATCTAGGTTACCTAGCAGGCACTTGGACTATCTAGGTTAACGAACGGTCACATGGACTATGTAGTTTACCTAGCGGGCACTTGGACTATGTAGGATCCCTATCGGACATTTGGACTATTTAGGTTACCTAGCGGGCCCTTGGACTATCTAGGTTAACTAGCAGGCACTTGGACTATTTAGGTCAACTAGCGGGGCGTTGTACTATGTAGGTTAACTAGCGAGAACTTGGACTATCTAGGTTAACTAGGGGACCTTGGACTACGTAGGTTAACTAGCGGGCCCTTGGACTATGTAGGTTAACTAGCGGGCACTTGGACTACGTAGGTTCCCTAGCAGGCACTTAGATTCTTTATGTCCCCTAGCGGGCACTTGGACTATATATGTTCCTTACGGACACTTGAACTATGTAAGTTAACTACCGGGCACTTGGACTATGCTGGTTAACTAGCGGGCCCTTAGACTATCTAGGTTACCTAGCGGGCACTTGGACTATGTAGGTTAACTACCGGGCACTTGCACTATCTAGGTTACCTAGCGGGCACTTGGACTATCTATGTTAACTAGCGGGCACTTGGACAATGTAGGTTAACTAGGGGACACTTGCACAATGTAGGTTACCTAGCGGCACTTGGACTATCTAGGTTAACTAGCGGGCACTTGGACTATCTGGGTTAACTAGCGTGCACTTGGACTATGTAGGTTCCTTAGCGGGCACTTGAACTATCTAGTTTACCTAGCGGGCACTTGGACTATGTAGGTTCCCTAGCGGGCCCTTGGACTATGTAAGTTCACTAGCGGACACTTGGACTATGTGGGTTCCCTAGGGGGCATTTGGACTATCTAGGTTACCTGACGGGCACTTGGACTATCTGGGTTCCCTAGTGGGCATTTGGACTATCTAGGTTACCTAGCGGGCACTTGGACTATGTACGTTCCCTAGCGGGCACTTGGACTATCTAGGTTACCTAGCGGGCACTTGGACTATGTACGTTACCTAGCGGGCACTTGGACTATCTATGTTAACTAGCGGGCACTTGGACTATGTAGGTTCCCAATCGGGCACTTGGACTAGATAGGTTCCCTAGCGGGCACTTGGTCTATCTAGGTTAACTAGTGGGCACTTGGACTATCTATGTTAACTAGCGAGCACTTGGACTATCTAGGTTAACTAGCGGGCATTTGGACTATTAGGGTCCCTAGCGGGCATTTGGTGTATATTGGTTACCTAGCGGGCACTTGGACTATGTAGGTTAACGAACGGGAACTTGGACTATGTAGGTAACCTAGTGGTCACTTGAACAGTCTAGGTTACCTAGCGGGCACTTGGAGTATGTAGGTTAACTAGGGGGCACTTGGACTATCTAGGTTACTAGCGGGCCCTTGGACGATGTAGGTTAACTAGCAGGCCATTGGACTATGTAGGTTAACTAGTGGGCCCTTGGAATATGTAGGTTAACTAGCTGGCACTTGGACGATCTAGGTTAACTAGCGGGTACTTGGACTATGTAGGTTAACTAGCGGGCCCTTGGACTATGTTGATTAACTAGCGGCACTTGGACTATCTACGTTAATTAGCGGGCCCATGGACTATGTAGATTCCTTAGCGGGCACTTGAACTATGTAGATTCCCTAGCAGGCACTTGGACTATGTAGGTTCCAGAGAGGGCACTTGGACTATGTAGGTTCCCTAGCAGGCACTTGGACTATGTAGGTTCCCTAGCGGGCACTTGTACTATGTAGGTTAACTAGCGGACACTTGGACGATCTAGGTTAACTAGCGGGTAGTTGAGACTATGTAGGTTAACCAGCGGGCCCTTGAACTATGTAGATTAACTAACGGCACTTGGAGAATCTACGTTAACTAGCGGGCCCTGGACTATGTAGATTCCCTAGCGGGCACTTGGACTACGTAGGTTCCCTAGCAGGCACTTAGACTCTGTATGTCCCCTAGCGGGCACTTGGACTATATATGTTCCTTACGGACACTTGAACTATGTAAGTTAACTACCAGGCACTTGGACTATGTAGGTTAACTAGCGGGCCCTTAGACTATCTAGGTTACCTAGCGGGCACTTGGACTATGTAGGTTAACTACCGGGCACTTGCACTATCTAGGATACCTAGCGGGCACTTGGACTATCTATGTTAACTAGCGGGCACTTGGACTATGTAGGTTAACTACCGGGCACTTGCACTATCTAGGTTACCTAGCGGGCACTTGGACTATCTATGTTAACTAGCGGGCACTTGGACTATGTAGGTTAACTAGGGGACACTTGCACAATGTAGGTTACCTAGCGGCACTTGGACTATCTAGGTTAACTAGCGTGCACTTGGACTATGTAGGTTCCTTAGCGGGCACTTGAATTATCTAGTTTACCTAGCGGGCACTTGGACTATGTAGGTTAACTAGCGGGCCCTTGGACTATCTAGGTTACATAGCTGGAACTTGGACTATATACGTTACCTTGCGGGCACTATGACTATGTAGGTTAACCAAAGACACTTGGACGATCTAGGTTAAATAGTGGGCCCTTGGACTATGTAGGTTAACGAACGGGCATTTGGACTATGTAAGTTACCTAGCAGGCACTTGGACTGTCTAGGTTACTAGCGGGCCCTTGGACGATGTAGGTTAACTAGCAGGCCATTGGACTATGTAGGTTAACTAGTGGGCCCTTGGAATATGAAGGTTAACTAGCTGGCACTTGGACGATCTAGGTTAACTAGCGGGTACTTGGACTATGTAGGTTAACTAGCGGGCCCTTGGACTATGTTGATTAACTAGCGGCACTTGGACTATCTACGTTAATTAGCGGGCCCATGGACTATGTAGATTCCTTAGCGGGCACTTGGACTATGTAGATTCCCTAGCGGGCACTTGGACTATGTATGTTCCAGAGCGGGCACTTGGACTATGTAGGTTCCCTAGCAGGCACTTGGACTATGTAGGTTCCCTAGCGGGCACTTGTACTATGTAGGTTAACTAGCGGACACTTGGACGATCTAGGTTAACTAGCGGGTAGTTGAGACTATGTAGGTTAACCAGCGGGCCCTTGAACTATGTAGATTAACTAACGGCACTTGGAGTATCTACGTTAACTAGCGGGCCCTGGACTATGTAGATTCCCTAGCGGGCACTTGGACTACGTAGGTTCCCTAGCAGGCACTTAGACTCTGTATGTCCCCTAGCGGGCACATGGACTATATATGTTCCTTACGGACACTTGAACTATGTAAGTTAACTACCGGGCACTTGGACTATGTAGGTTAACTAGCGGGCCCTTAGACTATCTAGGTTACCTAGCGGGCACTTGGACTATGTAGGTTAACTACCGGGCACTTGCACTATCTAGGTTACCTAGCGGGCACTTGGACTATCTATGTTAACTAGCGGGCACTTGGACTATGTAGGTTAACTAGGGGACACTTGCACAATGTAGGTTACCTAGCGGCACTTGGACTATCTAGGTTAACTAGCGTGCCCTTGGACTATGTAGGTTCCTTAGCGGGCACTTGAATTATCTAGTTTACCTAGCGGGCACTTGGACTATGTAGGTTAACTAGCGGGCCCTTGGACTATCTAGGTTACATAGCTGGAACTTGGACTATATAGGTTACCTTGCGGGCACTATGACTATGTAGGTTAACCAAAGACACTTGGACGATCTAGGTTAAATAGTGGGCCCTTGGACTATGTAGGTTAACGAACGGGCATTTGGACTATGTAAGTTACCTAGCAGGCACTTGGACTGTCTAGGTTACCTAGCGGGCACTTGGACTATCTAGGTTAACGAACGGGCACTTGGACTATCTAGGTTAACTAATGAGCACTTGGACTATGTAGGTTACCTAGCGGGCACTTGCACTATCTAGGTTACCTAGCGGGCATTTGGACTATGTAGGTTAATTAGCGGGCACTTGGACTATCTAGGTTACCGAACGGGCATTTGGACTATGTAGGTTACCTAGCGGGCATTTGGACTTCTAGGTTAACGAATGGGCACTTGGACTATGTATGTTGCATAGCGGGCAATTGGATTATCTAGGTTAGGTAACGGGTACTTGGACTATCTAGGTTACCTAGCGGGAACTTGGACTATGTAGGTTACCTAGCGGGCACTTGGACTATCTAGGTTACATAACGGGCACTTGGACTATCTTGGTTTCTTAGCGGACACTTGGACTATCTAGGTTAACGAAAGGGCACTTTGACTATGTAGGTTACCTAGCGGGCAATTGGATTATCTAGGTTAACGAACGGGCACTTGGACTATGTACGTTACCTAGCCTCCACTTGGACTATCTAGGTTAGCTAACAGGCACTTGGACTATCTAGGTTCCCAAGCGGGCACTTGTACTATCTAGGTTACCTAGCTGGCACTTGGACTATGTAGGTCAACTAGCGGGCCCTTGGACTATCTAGATTAGCTAACGGGCACTTAGATTATGTAGGTTAACTAGCGGGCACTTGGAATATGTAGGTTAACTAGCGGACACTTGCACTATGTAGGTTAACTAGCGGGCCCATGGACTATGTAGATTTACTAGAGGGCCCTTGGACTATCTGAGTTCCCTAAAGGGCACTTGGAATATCTAGGTTACCAAACGGGCACTTGGATTATCTAGGTTACCGAACAGTAACTTGGACTATCTAGGTTACTTAGCGGGCACTTGGACTATGTAGGCTAACTAGGGGGCCCTTGGACGATCTAGGTTACCTAGCGGGTACTTGAACTATCTAGGTTAACTAGCGGGCACTTGCACTCTCTAGCTTACCTAGCGGGCACTTGGACTATGTACGTTCCCTAGCGGGCACTTGAAATATCTATGTTAACTAGCGGGCACTTGGAATATGTAGGTTAACTAGCGGACACTTGCACTATGTAGGTTACCTAGCAGGCAGTTGGACTATCTAGGTTAACAAGCGGCCACTTGAACTATCTAGGTTAACTAGCGTGCACTTGGACCATGTAGGTTAACTAGCGTGCCCTTGGACTATCTAGGTTACTTAGCGGGCACTTGGTATATAGGTTAAGTAGCGGGCACTTGGACTACGTAGGTTAACTAGAGGACACTTGGACTATCTACGTTAACTAGTGGGCCCTTGGACTATGTAGGTTAACTAGCAGGCACTTGGACAATCTCGGTTAACTAGCGGGCACTTGGACGATCTAGGTTAACTAGCGGGCACTTGGACTATCAAAGTTAACAAATGAGCCGTTGGACTATGTAGGTTAACTAGCGGGCCCTTGGACTATCTAGGTTACCTAGCGGGCACATGGACTATAAAGTTTACCTAGCGGGCACTTGGACTGTCTAGGTTACCTAGCGGGCACTTGGACTTCTAGGTTAACGAACGGGCACTTGGTCTATGTAGGTTGCTTAGCGGGCACTTGGACTATCTAGGTTAGGTAACGGGCACTTTGAGTATCTAGGTTACCTAGCGGGAACTTGGACAAGGTAAGTTACCTAGCGGGCACTTGGACTATCTAGGTTACCTAGCGGGCACTTGGACTATGTAGGTTAACTAGCGAGCACTTGGACTCTAGGTAACCTAGCGGGCACTTGGACTATCTAGGTTACCTAGCAGGCACTTGGACTATCTAGGTTAACGAACGGGCACATGGACTATGTAGTTTACCTAGCGGGCACTTGGACTATGTAGGATCCCTATCGGACATTTGGACTATTTAGGTTACCTAGCGGGCCCTTGGACTATCTAGGTTAACTAGCAGGCACTTGGACTATTTAGGTCAACTAGCGGGGCGTTGTACTATGTAGGTTAACTAGCGAGCACTTGGACTATCTAGGTTAACTAGGGGACCTTGGACTACGTAGGTTAACTAGCGGGCCCTTGGATTTTGTAGGTTAACTAGCGGGCACTTGGACTATGTAGGTTAACTAGCGGGCACTTGGACGATCTAGGTTAACTAGAGGGCACTTGGACTATCTAGGTTAACTAGCGTGCACTTAGACTATCTAGGTTAAGTAGCGGGCACTTGGATGATCAATGTTAACTAGCGGGCACTTGGACTATCTAGGTTAGCTAACGGGAACATGGACTAAGTACGTCCCCTAGTGGGCACTTGGCCACTCTAGGTTAACTAACGGGCACTAGCACTATCTAGGTTACCTAGCTGGCACTTGGACTATGAAGGTTCCCTAGCGGGCACTTGGACAATGTAGGTCAACTAGCGGGCCCTTGGACTATCTAGGATAGCTAACTGGCACTTAAACTATGTAGGTTCACTAGCGGACACTTGCACCATCTAGGTTAACTAGCGGGCCCATTAACTATGTTGCTTAACTAGCGGGCAATTGGACGATCTAGGTTAACTAGTGGAAATTTGGACTATGTAGGTTCCCTAGCAGTCATTTGGACTATATAGATTACCTAGAGGGCACTTAGATTTTGTAGGTTACCAAGCGGGCACTTGGACTATGTGGGTTCCCTAGCGGGCATTTGGTCTATCTAGGTTACCTAACGGGCACTTGGACTATGTAGGTTCCCTAGCGGGCACTTGGATTATGTAGGTTCCCTATCGGGCACTTGGACTATGTAGGTTAACTAGCGGGCATTTGGACTATGTAGGTTACCTAGCGGGCACTTGGACTATGTAGGTTCCCTATCGGGCCCTTGGAGAATGTAGGTTAACTAGGGGGCACTAGGACAATGTAGGTTACCTAGCGGGCCCTTGGACTATCTAGGTTACCTAGGGGGAACCTGGACTATGTAGGTTAACTAGTGGGCACTTGGACTATGTAGGTTGCCAACGGGCACTTGGACTATGTAGGTTCCCTAGCGGGCACTTGGATTATCTAGGTTAACGAACGGGCACTTGGACTATGTAGGTTACCTAGCCGCCACTTGGACTATATAGGTTAGCTAACAGGCACTTGGACTATTTAGGTTCCCTAGCGGGCACTTGTATTATCTAGGATACCTAGCTGGCACTTGGACAATGTAGGTCAACTAGCGGGCCCTTGGACTATCTAAGTTAGCTAACGGGCACTTAGATTATGTAGGTTAACTAGCGGGCACTTGGAATATGTAGGTTAACTAGCGGGCCCATGGACTATGTAGGATTCCTAGCGGGCCCTTGGACTATCTAGGTTCCCTAAAGGGCACTTGGACTATCTAGGTTACCGAACGTGCACTTGGACTATCAAGGTTACCTAAAGGGCACTTGGACTATGTAGGCTAACTAGGGGGCCCTTGGACGATCTAGGTTACCTAGCGGGTACTTGAACTATCTAGGTTAACTAGCGGGCACTTGCACTATCTAAGTTACCTAGCGGGCACTTGGACTATGTAAGTTCCCTAGCGGGTACTTGGATTATCTATGTTAACTAGCGGACACTTGGAATATGTAGGTTAACTAGCGGACACTTGCACTATGTAGGTTACCTAGCAGGCACTTGGACTATCTAGGTTAACTAGCGGGCACTTGGACTATCTAGGTTACTTAGCGGGCACTGGGTATATAGGTTAACTAGCGGGCACTTATACTATATAGGTTAACTAGCGGACACTTGGACGATCTAGGTTAACTAGCGGGCCCTAGCACTATGTAGGTTAACTAGCGGGACCATGGATTATGTAGGTTTACTAGCAGGCACCTGGACTATCTAGGTTAACTAGCGGGCACTTGGACTATCTAGGTTAAGTACCGTGCACTTGGACTATGTAGGTTCCTTAGAGGGCACTTGGACTATCTAGGTTGCCTAGCGGGCACTTGTACTATGTAGGTTAACTAGCGTGCCCTTGGACTATCTAGGTTACGTAGCGGGCACTTGGTATATAGGTTAACTAGCGGGTACTTGGACTATATAGGTTAACTAGCGGACACTTGCACGATCTATGTTAACTAGCGGGCCCTTGCCCTATGTAGGTTAACTAGCGGGCCCATGGATTATGTAGGTTTACTAGCAGGCACTTGGACTATCTTGGTTAACAAGCGGGCACTTGGACTATGTAGTTTCCCTAGCGGGCATTTGGACTATTTAGGTTACCTAGCGGGCACTTGGACTATGTATGTTACCTAGCGGGCACTTGGACTATGTAGGTTAACTAGCGGGCACTTGGACTGTCTAGGTTACCTAGCGGGCACTTGGATTATCTAGGTTAACGAACGGGCACTTGGATTATGTATGTTACCTAGTCACCACTTGGACTATCTAGGTTATCTAAGAGGCACTTGGACTATCTAAGTTCCCTATCGGGCACTTGGACAATGTAGGTTAACTAGCGGGCCCTTGGACTATCTAGGTTAGCTAACGGGCACTTAGATTATGTAGGTTAACTAGCGGGCACATGGAATATGTAGGTTAACTAGCGGACACTTGCACTATGTAGGTTAACTAGCGGGCCCATGGACTATGTAGGTTTATTAGCGGGCCCTTGGACTATCTAGGTTCCCTAAAGGGCACTTGGACTATCTAGGTTACCGAACGGGCACTTGGACTATCTAGGTTACCTAGCGGGCACTTGGACTATGTACGCTAACTAGGGGGCCCTTGGACAATCTAGGTTACCTAGCGGGCACTTGGACTATGTACGTTCCCTAGCGGGCACTTGGAATATCTATGTTAACTAGCGGGCACTTGGAATATGTAGGTTAACTAGTGGACACTTGCACTATGTAGGTTACCTAGCAAGCACTTGGACTATCTAGATTAAGTAGCGGGCACTTGGACTATCTAGGTTAACTAGCGTGCACTTGGACTATGTAGGTTCCTTAGCGGGCACTTGGACTATCTAGGTTTCCTAGCTGCACTTGGACTATGTAGGTTAACTAGCGTGCCCTTGGCCTATCTAGGTTACTTAGCCGGCACTTGGTATATAGGTTAACTAGCGGGCACTTGGTCTATGTAGGTTAACTAGAGGACACTTGGACTATCTAGGTTAACTAGTGGGCCCTTGGACTATGTAGGTTAACTAGCGGGCACTTGGAAAATCTAGGTTACCTAGCGGGCACTTGGACTATCTAGGTTACCTAGCGGGCACTTGAACTATGTAGGTTACCTAGTGGGCACTTGGACTATCTAGGTTAACGAACGGGCACTTGGAATATGCAGGTAACCTAGCGGGCATTTGGACTGTCTAGGTTACCTAGAGGGCACTTTGACTTCTAGCTTAACGAACGGGCATTTGGACTATCTAGGTTACCTAGCGGGCACTTGGACTATGTACGTTCCCTAGCGGGCACTTGGGCTATCTACGTTACCTAGCGGGCACTTGGACTATGTAGGTTAACGAACGGGCATTTGGACTATGTAGGTAACCTAAAGGTCACTTGGACTGTCTAGGTTACCTTGCGGGAAATTGGACTATGTAGATTAACTAGCGGGCACTTGGACTATCTAGTTTACATAGCGGGCACTTGGACTATCTAGGTTACTAGCGGGCCCTTGGACGATGTAGGTTAACTAGCAGGCCATTGGACTATGTAGGTTAACTAGTGGGCCCTTGGAATATGTAGGTTAACTAGCTGGCACTTGGACGATCTAGGTTAACTAGCGGGTACTTGGACTATGTAGGTTAACTAGCGGGTCCTTGGACTATGTTGATTAACTAGCGGCACTTGGACTATCTACGTTAATTAGCGGGCCCATGGACTATGTAGATTCCTTAGCGGGCACTTGGACTATGTAGATTCCCTAGCGGGCACTTGGACTATGTATGTTCCAGAGCGGGCACTTGGACTATGTAGGTTCCCTAGCAGGCACTTGGACTATGTAGGTTCCCTAGCGGGCACTTGTACTATGTAGGTTAACTAGCGGACACTTGGACGATCTAGGTTAACTAGCGGGTAGTTGAGACTATGTAGGTTAACCAGCGGGCCCTTGAACTATGTAGATTAACTAACGGCACTTGGAGTATCTACGTTAACTAGCGGGCCCTGGACTATGTAGAATCCCTAGCGGGCACTTGGACTACGTAGGTTCCCTAGCAGGCACTTAGACTCTGTATGTCCCCTAGCGGGCACTTGGACTATATATGTTCCTTACGGACACTTGAACTATGTAAGTTAACTACCGGGCACTTGGACTATGTAGGTTAACTAGCGGGCCCTTAGACTATCTAGGTTACGTAGCGGGCACTTGGACTATGTAGGTTAACTACCGGGCACTTGCACTATCTAGGTTACCTAGCGGGCACTTGGACTATCTATGTTAACTAGCGGGCACTTGGACTATGTAGGTTAACTACCGGGCACTTGCACAATGTAGGTTACTTAGCGGGCACGTGGACTATCTATGTTAACTAGCGGGCACTTGGACTATGTAGGTTAACTAGGGGACACTTGCACAATGTAGGTTACCTAGCGGCACTTGGACTATCTAGGTTAACTAGCGTGCACTTGGACTATGTAGGTTCCTTAGCGGGCACTTGAATTATCTAGTTTACCTAGCGGGCACTTGGACTATGTAGGTTAACTAGCGGGCCCTTGGACTATCTAGGTTACATAGCTGGAACTTGGACTATATAGGTTACCTTGCGGGCACTATGACTATGTAGGTTAACCAAAGACACTTGGACGATCTAGGTTAAATAGTGGGCCCTTGGACTATGTAGGTTAACGAACAGGCATTTGGACTATGTAAGTTACCTAGCAGGCACTTGGACTGTCTAGGTTACTAGCGGGCCCTTGGACGATGTAGGTTAACTAGCAGGCCTTTGGACTATGTAGGTTAACTAGTGGGCCCTTGGAATATGTAGGTTAACTAGCTGGCACTTGGACGATCTAGGTTAACTAGCGGGTACTTGGACTATGTAGGTTAACTAGCGGGCCCTTGGACTATGTTGATTAACTAGCGGCACTTGGACTATCTACGTTAATTAGCGGGCCCATGGACTATGTAGATTCCTTAGCGGGCACTTGGACTATCTAGGTTAACGAACAGGCACTTGGACTATATAGGTAACCTATCGGGCACTTGGACTGTCTAGGTTACCTAGCGGGCACTTGGACTTCTAGGTTAACGAACGGGCACATGGTCTATTTAGGTTGCTTAGCGGGCACTTGGACTATCTAGGTTAGGTAACGGGCACTTTGAGTATCTAGGTTACCTAGCGGGAACTTGGACAAGGTAAGTTACCTAGCGGGCACTTGGACTATCTAGGTTACCTAGCAGGCACTTGGACTATCTAGGTTAACGAACGGGCACATGGACTATGTAGTTTACCTAGCGGGCACTTGGACTATGTAGGATCCCTATCGGACATTTGGACTATTTAGGTTACCTAGCGGGCCCTTGGACTATCTAGGTTAACTAGCAGGCACTTGGACTATTTAGGTCAACTAGCGGGGCGTTGTACTATGTAGGTTAACTAGCGAGAACTTGGACTATCTAGGTTAACTAGGGGACCTTGGACTACGTAGGTTAACTAGCGGGCCCTTGGACTATGTAGGTTAACTAGCGGGCACTTGGACTACGTAGGTTCCCTAGCAGGCACTTAGATTCTGTATGTCCCCTAGCGGGCACTTGGACTATATATGTTCCTTACGGACACTTGAACTATGTAAGTTAACTACCGGGCACTTGGACTATGCTGGTTAACTAGCGGGCCCTTAGACTATCTAGGTTACCTAGCGGGCACTTGGACTATGTAGGTTAACTACCGGGCACTTGCACTATCTAGGTTACCTAGCGGGCACTTGGACTATCTATGTTAACTAGCGGGCACTTGGACTATGTAGGTTAACTAGGGGACACTTGCACAATGTAGGTTACCTAGCGGCACTTGGACTATCTAGGTTAACTAGCGGGCACTTGGACTATCGGGGTTAACTAGCGTGCACTTGGACTATGTAGGTTCCTTAGCGGGCACTTGAACTATCTAGTTTACCTAGCGGGCACTTGGACTATGTAGGTTCCCTAGCGGGCCCTTGGACTATGTAAGTTCACTAGCGGACACTTGGACTATGTGGGTTCCCTAGCGGGCATTTGGACTATCTAGGTTACCTGACGGGAACTTGGACTATGTGGGTTCCCTAGTGGGCATTTGGACTATCTAGGTTACCTAGCGGGCACTTGGACAATGTACGTTCCCTAGCGGGCACTTGGACTATCTAGGTTACCTAGCGGGCACTTGGACTATGTACGTTACCTAGCGGGCACTTGGACTATCTATGTTAACTAGCGGGCACTTGGACTATGTAGGTTCCCAATCGGGCACTTGGACTAGATAGGTTCCCTAGCGGGCACTTGGTCTATCTAGGTTAACTAGTGGGCACTTGGACTATCTATGTTAACTAGCGAGCACTTGGACTATCTAGGTTAACTAGCGGGCATTTGGACTATTAGGGTCCCTAGCGGGCATTTGGTGTATATTGGTTACCTAGCGGGCACTTGGACTATGTAGGTTAACGAACTGGAACTTGGACTATGTAGGTAACCTAGTGGTCACTTGAACAGTCTAGGTTACCTAGTGGGCACTTGGAGTATGTAGGTTAACTAGGGGGCACTTGGACTATCTAGGTTACTAGCGGGCCCTTGGACGATGTAGGTTAACTAGCAGGC
Source organism: Tenrec ecaudatus (assembly GCF_050624435.1). Classification (NCBI taxonomy): domain Eukaryota; kingdom Metazoa; phylum Chordata; class Mammalia; order Afrosoricida; family Tenrecidae; genus Tenrec; species Tenrec ecaudatus. The sequence continues at coordinate 69,152,911 of NC_134548.1, read as the reverse complement.
CATTGGACTATGTAGGTTAACTAGTGGGCCCTTGGAATATGTAGGTTAACTAGCTGGCACTTGGACGATCTAGGTTAACTAGCGGGTACTTGGACTATGTAGGTTAACTAGCGGGCCCTTGGACTATGTTGATTAACTAGCGGCACTTGGACTATCTACGTTATTTAGCGGGCCCATGGACTATGTAGATTCCTTAGCGGGCACTTGGACTATGTAGATTCCCTAGCGGGCACTTGGACTATGTATGTTCCAGAGCGGGCACTTGGACTATGTAGGTTCCCTAGCAGGCACTTGGACTATGTAGGTTCCCTAGCGGGCACTTGTACTATGTAGGTTAACTAGCCGACACTTGGACGATCTAGGTTAACTAGCGGGTAGTTGAGACTATGTAGGTTAACCAGCGGGCCCTTGAACTATGTAGATTAACTAACGGCACTTGGAGTATCTACGTTAACTAGCGGGCCCTGGACTATGTAGATTCCCTAGCGGGCACTTGGACTACGTAGGTTCCCTAGCAGGCACTTAGACTCTGTATGTCCCGTAGCGGGCACTTGGACTATATATGTTCCTTACGGACACTTGAACTATGTAAGTTAACTACCGGGCACTTGGACTATGTAGGTTAACTAGCGGGCCCTTAGACTATCTAGGTTACCTAGCGGGCACTTGGACTATGTAGGTTAACTACCGGGCACTTGCACTATCTAGGTTACCTAGCGGGCACTTGGACTATCTATGTTAACTAGCGGGCACTTGGACTATGTAGGTTAACTACCGGGCACTTGCACTATCTAGGTTACCTAGCGGGCACTTGGACTATCTATGTTAACTAGCGGACACTTGGACTATGTAGGTTAACTAGGGGACTCTTGCACAATGTAGGTTACCTAGCGGCACTTGGACTATCTAGGTTAACTAGCGTGCACTTGGACTATGTAGGTTCCTTAGCGGGCACTTGAATTATCTAGTTTACCTAGCGGGCACTTGGACTATGTAGGTTAACTAGCGGGCCCTTGGACTATCTAGGTTACATAGCTGGAACTTGGACTATATAGGTTACCTTGCGGGCACTATGACTATGTAGGTTAACCAAAGACACTTGGACGATCTAGGTTAAATAGTGGGCCCTTGGACTATGTAGGTTAACGAACGGGCATTTGGACTATGTAAGTTACCTAGCAGGCACTTGGACTGTCTAGGTTACTAGCGGGCCCTTGGACGATGTAGGTTAACTAGCAGGCCATTGGACTATGTAGGTTAACTAGTGGGCCCTTGGAATATGTAGGTTAACTAGCTGGCACTTGGACGATCTAGGTTAACTAGCGGGTACTTGGACTATGTAGGTTAACTAGCGGGCCCTTGGACTATGTTGATTAACTAGCGGCACTTGGACTATCTACGTTAATTAGCGGGCCCATGGACTATGTAGATTCCTTAGCGGGCACTTGGACTATGTAGATTCCCTAGCGGGCACTTGGACTATGTATGTTCCAGAGCGGGCACTTGGACTATGTAGGTTCCCTAGCAGGCACTTGGACTATGTAGGTTCCCTAGCGGGCACTTGTACTATGTAGGTTAACTAGCGGACACTTGGACGATCTAGGTTAACTAGCGGGTAGTTGAGACTATGTAGGTTAACCAGCGGGCCCTTGAACTATGTAGATTAACTAACGGCACTTGGAGTATCTACGTTAACTAGCGGGCCCTGGACTATGTAGATTCCCTAGCGGGCACTTGGACTACGTAGGTTCCCTAGCAGGCACTTAGACTCTGTATGTCCCCTAGCGGGCACATGGACTATATATGTTCCTTACGGACACTTGAACTATGTAAGTTAACTACCGGGCACTTGGACTATGTAGGTTAACTAGCGGGCCCTTAGACTATCTAGGTTACGTAGCGGGCACTTGGACTATGTAGGTTAACTACCGGGCACTTGCACTATCTAGGTTACCTAGCGGGCACTTGGACTATCTATGTTAACTAGCGGGCACTTGGACTATGTAGGTTAACTAGGGGACACTTGCACAATGTAGGTTACCTAGCGGCACTTGGACTATCTAGGTTAACTAGCGTACACTTGGACTATGTAGGTTCCTTAGCGGGCACTTGAATTATCTAGTTTACCTAGCGGGCACTTAGACTTTGTAGGTTAACTAGCGGGCCCTTGGACTATCTAGGTTACATAGCTGGAACTTGGACTATATAGGTTACCTTGCGGGCACTATGACTATGTAGGTTAACCAAAGACACTTGGACGATCTAGGTTAAATAGTGGGCCCTTGGACTATGTAGGTTAACGAACGGGCATTTGGACTATGTAAGTTACCTAGCAGGCACTTGGACTGTCTAGGTTACTAGCGGGCCCTTGGACGATGTAGGTTAACTAGCAGGCCATTGGACTATGTAGGTTAACTAGTGGGCCCTTGGAATATGTAGGTTAACTAGCTGGCACTTGGACGATCTAGGTTAACTAGCGGGTACTTGGACTATGTAGGTTAACTAGCGGGCCCTTGGACTATGTTGATTAACTAGCGGCACTTGGACTATCTAGGTTAACGAAAGGGCACTTTGACTATGTAGGTTACCTAGCGGGCAATTGGATTATCTAGGTTAACGAACGGGCACTTGGACTATGTACGTTACCTAGCCTCCACTTGGACTATCTAGGATAGCTAACAGGCACTTGGACTATCTAGGTTCCCAAGCGGGCACTTGTACTATCTAGGTTACCTAGCTGGCACTTGGACTATGTAGGTCAACTAGCGGGCCCTTGGACTATCTAGATTAGCTAACGGGCACTTAGATTATGTAGGTTAACTAGCGGGCACTTGGAATATGTAGGTTAACTAGCGGACACTTGCACTATGTAGGTTAACTAGCGGGCCCATGGACTATGTAGATTTACTAGAGGGCCCTTGGACTATCTGAGTTCCCTAAAGGGCACTTGGACTATCTAGGTTACCAAACGGGCACTTGGATTATCTAGGTTACCGAACAGTAACTTGGACTATCTAGGTTACTTAGCGGGCACTTGGACTATGTAGGCTAACTAGGGGGCCCTTGGACGATCTAGGTTACCTAGCGGGTACTTGAACTATCTAGGTTAACTAGCGGGCACTTGCACTCTCTAGCTTACCTAGCGGGCACTTGGACTATGTACGTTCCCTATCGGGCACTTGAAATATCTATGTTAACTAGCGGGCACTTGGAATATGTAGGTTAACTAGAGGACACTTGCACTATGTAGGTTACCTAGCAGGCAGTTGGACTATCTAGGTTAACAAGCGGCCACTTGGACTATCTAGGTTAACTAGCGTGCACTTGGACTATGTAGGTTAACTAGCGTGCCCTTGGACTATCTAGGTTACTTAGCGGGCACTTGGTATATAGGTTAAGTAGCGGGCACTTGGACTACGTAGGTAAACTAGAGGACAATTGGACTATCTACGTTAACTAGTGGGCCATTGGACTATGTAGGTTAACTAGCAGGCACTTGGACAATCTCGGTTAACTAGCGGGCACTTGGACGATCTAGGTTAACTAGCGGGCACTTGGACTATCAAAGTTAACAAGTGAGACGTTGGACTATGTATGTTAACTAGCGGGCCCTTGGACTATCTAGGTTACCTAGCGGGCACATGGACTATAAAGTTTACCTAGCAGGCACTTTGAGTATCTAGGTTACCTAGCGGGCACTTGGACTTCTAGGTTAACGAACGGGCACTTGGTCTATGTAGGTTGCTTAGCGGGCACTTGGACTATCTAGGTTAGGTAACGGGCACTTTGAGTATCTAGGTTACCTAGCGGGAACTTGCACAAGGTAAGTTACCTAGCGGGCACTTGGACTATCTAGGTTACCTAGCGGGCACTTGGACTATGTAGGTTAACTAGCGAGCACTTGGACTCTAGGTAACCTAGCGGGCACTTGGACTATCTAGGTTACCTAGCAGGCACTTGGACTATCTAGGTTAACGAACGGGCACATGGACTATGTAGTTTACCTAGCGGGCATTTGGACTATTTAGGTTACCTAGCGGGCACTTGGACTATGTATGTTACCTAGCGGGCACTTGGACTATCTAGGTTACCTTGCAGGCACTTTGACTATCTAGGTTAACTAACGGGCACTTGGACTATGTAGGTTGCCCAGCGGGCACTTGGATTATGTAGGTTCCCTATCGGGCACTTGGACTATGTAGGTTAACTAGCGGGCACTTGGACTGTCTAGGTTACCTAGCGGGCACTTGGATTATCTAGGTTAACGAACGGGCACTTGGATTATGTATGTTACCTAGTCACCACTTGGACTATCTAGGTTATCTAAGAGGCACTTGGACTATCTAAGTTCCCTATCGGGCACTTGGACAATGTAGGTTAACTAGCGGGCCCTTGGACTATCTAGGTTAGCTAACGGGCACTAAGATTATGTAGGTTAACTAGCGGGCACTTGGAATATGTAGGTTAACTAGCGGACACTTGCACTATGTAGGTTAACTAGCGGGCCCATGGACTATGTAGGTTTATTAGCGGGCCCTTGGACTACCTAGGTTCCCTAAAGGGCACTTGGACTATCTAGGTTACCGAACGGGCACTTGGACTATCTAGGTTACCTAGCGGGCACTTGGACTATGTAGGCTAACTAGGGGGCCCTTGGACGATCTAGGTTACCTAGCGGGCACTTGGACTATGTACGTTCCCTAGCGGGCACTTGGAATATCTATGTTAACTAGCGGGCACTTTGAATATGTAGGTTAACTAGTGGACACTTGCACTATGTAGGTTACCTAGCAAGCACTTGGACTATCTAGATTAAGTAGCGGGCACTTGGACTATCTAGGTTAACTAGCGTGCACTTGGACTATGTAGGTTCCTTAGCGGGCACTTGGACTATCTAGGTTTCCTAGCTGGCACATGGACTATGTAGGTTAAATAGCGTGCCCTTGGCCTATCTAGGTTACTTAGCCGGCACTTGGTATATAGGTTAACTAGCGGGCACTTGGACTATGTAGGTTAACTAGAGGACACTTGGACTATCTAGGTTAACTAGTAGGCACTTGGACTATGTAGGTTAACTAGCGGGCACTTGGACAATCTAGGTTACCTAGCGGGCACTTGGACTATCTAGGTTACCTAGCGGGCACTTGAACTATGTAGGTTACCTAGTGGGCACTTGGACTATCTAGGTTAACGAACGGGCACTTGGAATATGCAGGTAACCTAGCGGGCACTTGGACTGTCTAGGTTACCTAGCGGGCACTTTGACTTCTAGGTTAACGAACGGGCACTTGGGCTATGTAGGTTGCTTAGCGGGCACTTGGACTATCTAGGTTAGGTAACGGGCACTTTGAGTATCTAGGTTACCTAGCGGGAACTTGGACAATGTAAGTTACCTAGCGGACACTTGGACTATCAAGGTTACCTAACGGGCACTTTGACTATCTAGGTTACATAGCGGGCACTTGAACTCTAGGTTACCTAGCGGGCACTTGGACTATCTAGGCTACCTAGCGGGCCCTTGGACTATGTAGGTTTCTTAGCGGGCATTTGGCTATCTAGGTTAAAGAACGGGCACTTGGACTATGTAGGTAACCTAGCGGGCACTTGGACTTCTAGGTTAACGAACGGGCACTTGGTCTACGTACGTTGCTTATCGGGCACTTGGACTATCTAGGTTAGGTAACGGGCACTTTGAGTATCTAGGTTACCTAGCGGGAACTTGGACAATGTAAGTTACCTAGCGGACACTTGGAATATCTAGGTTACCTAACGGGCACTTTGACCATCTAGGTTACATAGCGGGCACTTGGACTCTAGGTTACCTAGCGGGCACTTGGACTATCTAGGTTACCTAGCGGGCCCTTGGACTATGTAGGTTTCCTAGCGGGCATTTGGACTATCTAGGTTAAAGAACGGGCACTTGGACTATGTAGGTAACCTAGCGGGCACTTGGAAAGTCTAGGTTACCTAGCGGGCACTTGGACTATCTAGGTTAACGAACTGGCACTTGGACTATGTAGGATCCCTATCAGACATTTGGACTACTTAGGTTACCTAGCGGGTACTTGGACTATCTAGGTTAACTAGCGGGCACTTGGACTATCTAGGTTAACTAGCGGACCTTGGACTACGTAGGTTAACTAGCGGGCCCTTGGACAATCTAGGTTAACTAGTGGGCACTTGGATGATCAATGTTAACTAGCGGCACTTGGACTATGTACGTTCCCTAGCGGGCACTTCGACTATCTAGGTTAGCTAACGGGCAATTGGACTATCTAGGTTACCTAGCGGGCACTTGGACTATTTAAGTTACCTAGCAGGCACTTTGACTATCTAGGTTAACGAACGTGCACTTGGATTATGTAGGTAACCTAGCCGGCACTTGAACTGTCTAGGTTACCTAGCAGGCACTTGGCCCATCTAGGTTAACGAACGGGCACTTGGACTATGTAGATTTAACTAGCGGACACTTCGACTATCTAGGTTAGCTCACGGGCAATTGGACTATCTAAGTTACCTAGCGGGCACTTGGACTATGTAGGTTGCCTAGCCAGCACTTAGACTATGTAGGTTCCCTATCGGGTACTTGGACTGTCTAGGTTACCTAGTGGGCACTTGGACTGTGTAGTTTACCTAGGAGGCACTTAGACTATGTTGGTTAACTAGCGGGCATTTGGACTATCTAGGTTACCTAGCGGGCACTTGGACTATGTACGTTCCCTAGCGGGCACTTGGGCTATCTACGTTACCTAGCGGGCACTTGGACTATGTAGGTTAACGAACGGGCACTTGGACTATGTAGGTAACCTAAAGGTCACTTGGACTGTCTCGGTTACCTTGCGGGAACTTGGACTATGTAGGTTAACTAGCGGGCACTTGTACTATCAAGGTTAACTAGCGGGCCCTTGCTCTATGTAGGTTAACTAGCAGGCCTTTGGACTATGTAAGTTAACTAGAGGGCACTTTGATGATCCTGGTTAACTAGCGGGCACTTGGACTATCTAGGTTAACTAGCGGGCACTTGGACTATCTAGGTTAACTAGCGGGGACATGGACTATGTAGGTTCACTAGCGGGCACTTTGAGTATGTAGGTTCCCTAGCGGGCACTTGGACTATATAGGTTAACTAGCGGGCCCTTGGACTATGTATCTTAACTAGCGTGCACTTGGACAATCTAGGTTAACTAGCGGGTACTTGGGCTATCTACGTTAACTAGCGGGTCCTTGGACTATGTAGATTCCCTAGCGGGCACTTGGATTCTGTATGTTCCCTAGGGACACGTGAACTATGTAGGTTCCCTAGCAGGCACTTGGACTATGTAGGTTCCAGAGGGGGTACTTGGACTATGTAAGTTAACTACCGGGCACTTGGACTATGTAGGTTAACTAGCGGGCCCTTGGACTATCTAGGTTACCTAGCGGGCACTTGGAATATGTAGGTTAACTACCGGGCACATGCACTATCTAGGTTACCTTGCGGGCACTTGTACTATGTATGTTCCCTAGTGGGCACTTGGACTATCTATGTTAACTAGTGGGACCTTGGACTATCTATGTTAACTACCGGCCACATGGACTATGTAGGTTACCTAGGGAACACTTGCACTATGTAGGTTACCTAGCGGCACTTGGACTATGTAGGTTAACTAGCGTGCATTTGGACTATGTAGGTTAAGTAGAGGACACTTAGACGATCTAGGTTAACTAGTGGGCCCTTGGATTATGTAGGTTAACGAACGGGCATTTGGACTATGTAGGTTACCTAGCAGACACTTGGACTGTCTAGGTTACCTAGCGGGCACTTGGCTATCTAGGTTACCTAACGGGCACTTGGACTATGTAGGTTCCCTAGCGGGCACTTGGATTATGTAGGTTCCCTATCGGGCACTTGGACTATGTAGGTTAATTAGACGGCATTTGGACTATGTAGGTTACCTAGCTGGAACTTGGACTATGTAGGTTCCCTATCGGGCACTTGGACTATGTTGGTTAATTAGACGGCATTTGGACTATGTAGGTTACCTAGCGGGAACTTGGACTATGTAGGCTCCCTAACGGTCATTTGGACTATATAGATTACCTAGCGGGCACTTAGACTTTGTAGGTTACCTAGCGGGCACTTGGACTATCTAGGTTAACTAGCTGGCACTTGAACTATGTACGTTCCCTAGCGGGCACTTGGACTATCTAGGTTACCTACCGGGCTGTTGGACTATCTAGGTTACCAAGCGGGCACTTGGACTATCTAGGTTAACTAACGGGCACTTGGACTATGTAGGTTCCCTAGCGGGCCCTTGGACTATGTAAGTTCCCTAGCGGACACTTGGACTATGTGGGTTCCCTAGCGGGCATTTGGACTATCTAGGTTACCTGACGGGCACTTGGACTATGTGGGTTCCCTAGTGGGCATTTGGACTATCTAGGTTACCTAGCGGGCACTTGGACTATGTACGTTCCCTAGCGGGCACTTGGACTATCTAGGTTACCTAGCGGGCACTTGGACTATGTACGTTACCTAGCGGGCACTTGGACTATCTCTGTTAACTAGCGGGCACTTGGACTATGTAGGTTCCCAATCGGGCACTTGGACTAGATAGGTTCCCTAGCGGGCACTTGGTCTATCTAGGTTAACTAGTGGGCACTTGGACTATTTATGTTAACTAGCGAGCACTTGGACTATCTAGGTTAACTAGCGGGCATTTGGACTATTAGGGTCCCTAGCGGGCATTTGGTGTATATTGGTTACCTAGCGGGCACTTGGACTATGTAGGTTAACGAACGGGAACTTGGACTATGTAGGTAACCTAGTGGTCACTTGAACAGTCTAGGTTACCTAGCGGGCACTTGGAGTATGTAGGTTAACTAGGGGGCACTTGGACTATCTAGGTTACTAGCGGGCCCTTGGACGATGTAGGTTAACTAGCAGGCCATTGGACTATGTAGGTTAACTAGTGGGCCCTTGGAATATGTAGGTTAACTAGCTGACACTTGGACGATCTAGGTTAACTAGCGGGTACTTGGACTATGTAGGTTAACTAGCGGACCCTTGGACTATGTTGATTAACTAGCGGCACTTGGACTATCTACGTTAATTAGCGGGCCCATGGACTATGTAGATTCCTTAGCGGGCACTTGGACTATGTAGATTCCCTAGCGGGCACTTGGACTATGTATGTTCCAGAGCGGGCACTTGGACTATGTAGGTTCCCTAGCAGGCACTTGGACAATGTAGGTTCCCTAGCGGGCACTTGTACTATGTAGGTTAACTAGCGGACACTTGGACGATCTAGGTTAACTAGCGGGTAGTTGAGACTATGTAGGTTAACCAGCGGGCCCTTGAACTATGTAGATTAACTAACGGCACTTGGAGTATCTACGTTAACTAGCGGGCCCTGGACTATGTAGATTCCCTAGCGGGCACTTGGACTACGTAGGTTCCCTAGCAGGCACTTAGACTCTGTATGTCCCCTAGCGGACACTTGGACTATTTATGTTCCTTACGGACACTTGAACTATGTAAGTTAACTACCGGGCACTTGGACTATGCTGGTTAACTAGCGGGCCATTAGACTATCTAGGTTACCTAGCGGGCACTTGGACTATGTAGGTTAACTACCGGGCACTTGCACTATCTAGGTTACCTAGCGGGCACTTGGACTATCTATGTTAACTAGCGGGCACTTGGACTATGTAGGTTAACTAGGGGACACTTGCACAATGTAGGTTACCTAGCGGCACTTGGACTATCTAGGTTAACTAGCGGGCACTTGGACTATCTGGGTTAACTAGCGTGCACTTGGACTATGTAGGTTCCTTAGCGGGCACTTGAACTATCTAGTTTACCTAGCGGGCACTTGGACTATGTAGGTTCCCTAGCGGGCCCTTGGACTATGTAAGTTCCCTAGCGGACACTTGGACTATGTGGGTACCCTAGCGGGCATTTGGACTATCTAGGTTACCTGACGGGCACTTGGACTATGTGGGTTCCCTAGTGGGCATTTGGACTATCTAGGTTACCTAGCGGGCACTTGGACTATGTACGTTCCCTAGCGGGCACTTGGACTATCTAGGTTACCTAGCGGGCACTTGGACTATGTACGTTACCTAGCGGGCACTTGGACTATCTATGTTAACTAGCGGGCACTTGGACTATGTAGGTTCCCAATCGGGCACTTGGACTAGATAGGTTCCCTAGCGGGCACTTGGTCTATCTAGGTTAACTAGTGGGCACTTGGACTATTTATGTTAACTAGCGAGCACTTGGACTATCTAGGTTAACTAGCGGGTAGTTGAGACTATGCAGGTTAACCAGCGGGCCCTTGAACTATGTAGATTAACTAACGGCACTTGGAGTATCTACGTTAACTAGCGGGCCCTGGACTATGTAGATTCCCTAGCGGGCACTTGGACTACGTAGGTTCACTAGCAGGCACTTAGACTCTGTATGTCCCCTAGCGGGCACTTGGACTATATATGTTCCTTACGGACACTTGAACTATGTAAGTTAACTACCGGGCACTTGGACTATTTAGGTTAACTAGCGGGCCCTTAGACTATCTAGGTTACCTAGCGGGCACTTGGACTATGTAGGTTAACTACCGGGCACTTGCACTATCTAGGTTACCTAGCGGGCACTTGGACTATCTATGTTAACTAGCGGGCACTTGGACTATGTAGGTTAACTAGGGGACACTTGCACAATGTAGGTTACCTAGCGGCACTTGGACTATCTAGGTTAACTAGCGTGCACTTGGACTATGTAGGTTCCTTAGCGGGCACTTGAATTATCTAGTTTACCTAGCGGGCACTTGGACTATGTAGGTTAACTAGCGGGCCCTTGGACTATCTAGGTTACATAGCTGGAACTTGGACTATATAGGTTACCTTGCGGGCACTATGACTATGTAGGTTAACCAAAGACACTTGGATGATCTAGGATAAATAGTGGGCCCTTGGACTATGTAGGTTAACGAACGGGCATTTGGACTATGTATGTTACCTAGCAGGTACTTGGACTGTCTAGGTTACCTAGCGGGCACTTGGACTATCTAGGTTAACGAACGGGCACTTGGACTATCTAGGTTAACTAACGAGCACTTGGACTATGTAGGTTACCTAGCGGGCACTTGCACTATCTAGGTTACCTAGCGGGCATTTGGACTATGTAGGTTAATTAGCGGGCACTTGGACTATCTAGGTTACCGAACGGGCATTTGGACTATGTAGGTTACCTAGCGGGCATTTGGACTTCTAGGTTAACGAATGGGCACTTGGACTATTTATGTTGCATAGCGGGCAATTGGATTATCTAGGTTAGGTAACGGGTACTTGGACTATCTAGGTTACCTAGCGGGAACTTGGACTATGTAGGTTACCTAGCGGGCACTTGGACTATCTAGGTTACATAACGGTTACTTGGACTATCTTGGTTTCTTAGCGGGCACTTGGACTATCTAGGCTACCTAGCGGGCCCTTGGACTATGTAGGTTACCTAGCGGACACTTGGACTATCTAGGTTAACGAAAGGGCACTTTGACTATGTAGGTTACCTAGCGGGCAATTGGATTATCTAGGTTAACGAACGGGCACTTGGACTATGTACGTTACCTAGCCTCCACTTGGACTATCTAGGTTAGCTAACAGGCACTTGGACTATCTAGGTTCCCTAGCGGGCACTTGTACTATCTAGGTTACCTAGCTGGCACTTGGACTATGTAGGTCAACTAGCGGGCCCTTGGACTATCTAGATTAGCTAACGGGCACTTAGATTTTGTAGGTTAACTAGCGGGCACTTGGAATATGTAGGTTAACTAGCGGACACTTGCACTATGTAGGTTAACTAGCGGGCCCATGGACTATGTAGATTTACTAGAGGACCCTTGGACTATCTGAGTTCCCTAAAGGGCACTTGGAATATCTAGGTTACCAAACGGGCACTTGGATTATCTAGGTTACCGAACAGTAACTTGGACTATCTAGGTTACTTAGCGGGCACTTGGACTATGTAGGCTAACTAGGGGGCCCTGGGACGATCTAGGTTACCTAGCGGGTACTTGAACTATCTAGGTTAACTAGCGGGCACTTGCACTCTCTAGCTTACCTAGCGGGCACTTGGACTATGTACGTTCCCTATCGGGCACTTGAAATATCTATGTTAACTAGCGGGCACTTGGAATATGTAGGTTAACTAGCGGACACTTGCACTATGTAGGTTACCTAGCAGGCAGTTGGACTATCTAGGTTAACAAGCAGCCACTTGAACTATCTAGGTTAACTAGCGTGCACTTGGACTATGTAGGTTAACTAGCGTGCCCTTGGACTATCTAGGTTACTTAGCGGGCACTTGGTATATAGGTTAAGTAGCGGTCACTTGGACTACGTAGGTTAACTAGAGGACACTTGGACTATCTACGTTAACTAGTGGGCCCTTGGACTATGTAGGTTAACTAGCAGGCACTTGGACAATCTCGGTTAACTAGCGGGCACTGGGACGATCTAGGTTAACTAGCGGGCACTTGGACTATCAAAGTTAACAAGTGAGCCGTTGGACTATGTAGGTTAACTAGCGGGCCCTTGGACTATCTAGGTTACCTAGCGGGCACATGGACTATAAAGTTTACCTAGCGGACACTTGGACTGTCTAGGTTACCTAGCGGGCACTTGGACTTCTAGGTTAACGAACGGGCACTTGGTCTATGTAGGTTGCTTAGCGGGCACTTGGACTATCTAGGTTAGGTAACGGGCACTTTGAGTATCTAGGTTACCTAGCGGGAACTTGGACAAGGTAAGTTACCTAGCGGGGACTTGGACTATCTAGGTTACCTAGCGGGCACTTCACTATGTAGGTTAACTAGCGAGCACTTGGACTCTAGGTAACCTAGCGGGCACTTGGACTATCTAGGTTACCTAGCAGGCACTTGGACTATCTAGGTTAACGAACGGGCACATGGACTATGTAGTTTACCTAGCGGGCATTTGGACTATTTAGGTTACCTAGCGGGCACTTGGACTATGTATGTTACCTAGCGGGCACTTGGACTATCTAGGTTACCTTGCAGGCACTTTGACTATCTAGGTTAACTAACGGGCACTTGGACTATGTAGGTTGCCCAGCGGGCACTTGGATTATGTAGGTTCCCTATCGGGCACTTGGACTATGTAGGTTAACTAGCGGGCACTTGGACTGTCTAGGTTACCTAGCGGGCACTTGGATTATCTAGGTTAACGAACGGGCACTTGGACTATGTAGGTTACCTAGTCACCACTTGGTCTATCTAGGTTATCTAAGAGGCACTTGGACTATCTAAGTTCCCTATCGGGCACTTGGACAATGTAGGTTAACTAGCGGGCCCTTGGACTATCTAGGTTAGCTAACGGGCACTTAGATTATGTAGGTTAACTAGCGGGCACTTGGAATATGTAGGTTAACTAGCGGACACTTGCACTATGTAGGTTAACTAGCGGGCCCATGGACTATGTAGGTTTATTAGCGGGCCCTTGGACTATCTAGGTTCCCTAAAGGGCACTTGGACTATCTAGGTTACCGAACGGGCACTTGGACTATCTAGGTTACCTAGCGGGCACTTGGACTACGTAGGCTAACAAGGGGGCCCTTGGACGATCTAGGTTACCTAGCGGGCACTTGGACTATGTACGTTCCCTAGCGGGCACTTGGAATATCTATGTTAACTAGCGGGCACTTGGAATATGTAGGTTAACTAGTGGACACTTGCACTATGTAGGTTACCTAGCAAGCACTTGGACTATCTAGATTAAGTAGCGAGCACTTGGACTATCTAGGTTAACTAGCGTGCACTTGGACTATGTAGGTTCCTTAGCGGGCACTTGGACTATCTAGGTTTCCTAGCTGGCACTTGGACTATGTAGGTTAACTAGCGTGCCCTTGGCCTATCTAGGTTACTTAGCCGGCACTTGGTATATAGGTTAACTAGCGGGCACTTGGACTATGTAGGTTAACTAGAGGACACTTGGACTATCTAGGTTAACTAGTGGGCCCTTGGACTATGTAGGTTAACTAGCGGGCACTTGGACAATCTAGGTTTCCTAGCGGGCACTTGGACTATCTAGGTTACCTAGCGGGCTCTTGAACTATGTAGGTTACCTAGTGGGCACTTGGACTATCTAGGTTAACGAACGGGCACTTGGAATATGCAGGTAACCTAGCGGGCACTGCACTTTGAATTCTAGGTTAACGAACGGGCACGTGGACTGTCTAGGTTACCTAGCGGGCACTTTGACTTCTAGGTTAACGAACGGGCACTTGGGCTATGTAGGTTGCTTAGCGGGCACTTGGACTATCTAGGTTAGGTAACGGGCACTTTGAGTATCTAGGTTACCTAGCGGGAACTTGGACAATGTAAGTTACCTAGCGGACACTTGGACTATCAAGGTTACCTAACGGGCACTTTGACTATCTAGGTTACATAGCGGGCACTTGGACTCTAGGTTACCTAGCGGGCACTTGGACTATCTAGGCTACCTAGCGGGCCCTTGGACTATGTAGGTTTCTTAGCGGGCATTTGGACTATCTAGGTTAAAGAACGGGCACTTGGACTATGTAGGTAACCTAGCGGGCAGTTGGACTTCTAGGTTAACTAACGGGCACTTGGTCTACGTAGGTTGCTTAGCGGGCACTTGGACTATCTAGGTTAGGTAACGGGCACTTTGAGTATCTAGGTTACCTAGCGGGAACTTGGACAATGTAAGTTACCTAGCAGACAATTGGACTATCTAGGTTACCTAACGGGCACTTTGACTATCTAGGTTACATAGCGGGCACTTGGACTCTAGGTTACCTAGCGGGCACTTGGACTATCTAGGTTACCTAGCGGGCCCTTGGACTATGTAGGTTTCCTAGCGGGCATTTGGACTATCTAGTTTAAAGAACGGGCACTTGGACTATGTAGGTAACCTAGCGGGCACTTGGAAAGTCTAGGTTACCTAGCGGGCACTTGGACTATCTAGGTTAACGAACGGGCACTTGGACTATGTAGGATCCCTATCAGACATTTGGACTACTTAGGTTACCTAGCGGGTACTTGGACTATCTAGGTTAACTAGCGGGCACTTGGACTATCTAGGTTAACTAGCGGACCTTGGACTACGTAGGTTAACTAGCGGGCCCTTGGACAATCTAGGTTAACTAGCGGGCACTTGGATGATCAATGTTAACTAGCGGCACTTGGACTATGTACGTTCCCTAGCGGGCACTTCGACTATCTAGGTTAGCTAACGGGCAATTGGAATATCTAGGTTACCTAGCGGGCACTTGGACTATGTAGGTTCCCTAGTGAGCACTTGGACTATTTAAGTTACCTAGCAGGCACTTTGACTATCTAGGTTAACGAACGTGCACTTGGACTATGTAGGTAACCTAGCTGGCACTTGGACTGTCTAGGTTACCTAGCAGGCACTTGGCCCATCTAGGTTAACGAACGGGCACTTGGACTATGTAGATTTAACTAGCGGACACTTCGACTATCTAGGTTAGCTCACGGGCAATTGGACTATCTAAGTTACCTAGCGGGCACTTGGACTATGTAGGTTGCCTAGCGAGCACTTGGACTATGTAGGTTCCCTATCGGGTACTTGGACTGTCTAGGTTACCTAGTGGGCACTTGGACTGTGTAGTTTACCTAGGAGGCACTTGGACTATGTTGGTTAACTAGCGGGCATTTTGACTATCTAGGTTACCTAGCGGGCACTTGGACTATGTACGTTCCCTAGCGGGCACTTGGGCTATCTACGTTACCTAGCGGGCACTTGGACTATGTAGGTTAACGAACGGGCACTTGGACTATGTAGGTAACCTAAAGGTCACTTGGACTGTCTAGGTTACCTTGCGGGCACTTGGACTATGTAGGTTAACTAGCGGGCACTTGTACTATCAAGGTTAACTAGCGGGCCCTTGCTCTATGTAGGTTAACTAGCAGGCCTTTGAACTATGTAAGTTAACTAGAGGGCACTTTGATGATCCTGGTTAACTAGCGGGCACTTGGACTATCTAGGTTAACTAGCGGGCACTTGGACTATCTAGGTTAACTAGCGGGGACTTGGACTATGTAGGTGCCCTAGCGGGCACTTTGACTATATAGGTTCCCTAGCGGGCACTTGGACTATCAAGGTTAACTAGCGGGCCCTTGCTCTATGTAGGTTAACTAGCAGGCCTTTGGACTATGTAAGTTAACTAGAGGGCACTTTGATGATCCTGGTTAACAAGCTGGCACTTGGACTGTCTAGGTTACCTAGCAGGCACTTGGCCCATCTAGGTTAACGAACGGGCACTTGGACTATGTAGATTTAACTAGCGGACACTTCGACTATCTAGGTTAGCTCACGGGCAATTGGACTATCTAAGTTACCTAGCGGGCACTTGGACTATGTAGGTTGCCTAGCGAGCACTTGGACTATGTAGGTTCCCTATCGGGTACTTGGACTGTCTAGGTTACCTAGTGGGCACTTGGACTGTGTAGTTTACCTAGGAGACACTTGGACTATGTTGGTTAACTAGCGGGCATTTTGACTATCTAGGTTACCTAGCGGGCACTTGGACTATGTACGTTCCCTAGCGGGCACTTGGGCTATCTACGTTACCTAGCGGGCACTTGGACTATGTAGGTTAACGAACGGGCACTTGGACTATGTAGGTAACCTAAAGGTCACTTGGACTGTCTAGGTTACCTTGCGGGAACTTGGACTATGTAGGTTAACTAGCGGGCACTTGCACTATCAAGGTTAACTAGCGGGCCCTTGCTCTATGTAGGTTAACTAGCAGGCCTTTGGACTATGTAAGTTAACTAGAGGGCACTTTGATGATCCTGGTTAACTAGCGGGCACTTGGACTATCTAGGTTAACTAGCGGGCACTTGGACTATCTAGGTTAACTAGCGGGGACTTGGACTATGTAGGTTCCCTAGCGGGCACTTTGAGTATGTAGGTTCCCTAGCGGGCACTTGGACTATATAGGTTAACTAGCGGGCTCTTGGGCTATGTAGGTTAACTAGCGGGCACTTGGACAATCTAGGTTAACTAGCGGGTACTTGGACTATCTACGTTAACTAGCGGGTCCTTGGACTATGTAGATTCCCTAGCGGGCACTTGGATTCTGTATGTTCCCTAGGGACACGTGAACTATGTAGGTTCCCTAGCAGGCACTTGGACTATGTAGGTTCCAGAGGGGGCACTTGGACTATGTAAGTTAACTACCGGGCACTTGGACTATGTAGGTTAACTAGCGGGCCCTTGGACTATCTAGGTTACCTAGCGGGCACTTGGAATATGTAGGTTAACTACCGGGCACATGCACTATCTAGGTTACCTAGCGGGCACTTGTACTATGTATGTTCCCTAGTGGGCACTTGGACTATCTATGTTAACTAGTGGCAACTTGGACTATCTATGTTAACAACTGGCCACATGGACTATGTAGGTTACCTAGGGAACACTTGCACTATGTAGGTTACCTAGCGGCACTTGGACTATGTAGGTTAACTAGCGTGCATTTGGACTATGTAGGTTAAGTAGAGGACACTTAGACGATCTAGGTTAACTAGTGGGCCCTTGGATTATGTAGGTTAACGAACGGGCATTTGGACTATGTAGGTTACCTAGCAGACACTTGGACTGTCTAGGTTACCTAGCGGGCACTTGGCTATCTAGGTTACCTAACGGGCACTTGGACTATGTAGGTTCCCTAGCGGACTCTTGGATTATGTAGGTTCCCTATCGGGCACTTGGACTATGTAGGTTAATTAGACGGCATTTGGACTATGTAGGTTACCTAGCTGGAACTTGGACTATGTAGGTTCCCTATCGGGCACTTGGACTATGTAGGTTAATTAGACGGCATTTGGACTATGTAGGCTACCTAGCGGGAACTTGGACTATGTAGGCTCCCTAACGGGCATTTGGACTATATAGATTACCTAGCGGGCACTTAGACTTTGTAGGTTACCTAGCGGGCACTTGGACTATCTAGGTTAACTAGCTGGCACTTGAACTATCTACGTTACCTAGCGGGTACTTGGAGTATGTAGTTTACCTACCGGGCTGTTGGACTATCTAGGTTACCAAGCGGGCACTTGGACTATCTAGGATAACTAACGGGCACTTGGACTATGTAGGTTCCCTAGCGGGCCCTTGGACTATGTAAGTTCCCTAGCGGACACTTGGACTATGTGGGTTCCCTAGCGGGCATTTGGACTATCTAGGTTACCTGACGGGCACTTGGACTATGTGGGTTCCCTAGTGGGCATTTGGACTATCTAGGTTAACTAGCGGGCACTTGGACTATCTGGGTTAACTAGCGTTCACTTGGACTATGTAGGTTCCTTAGTGGGCACTTGAACTATCTACTTTACCTAATGGGCACTTGGACTATGTAGGTTCCCTAGCGGGCCCTTGGACTATGTAAGTTCCCTAGCGGACACTTGGACTATGTGGGTTCGCTAGCGGGCATTTGGACTATCTAGGTTACCTGACGGGCACTTGGACTATGTGGGTTCCCTAGTGGGCATTTGGACTATCTAGGTTACCTAGCGGGCACTTGGACTATGTACGTTCCCTAGCGGGCACTTGGACTATCTAGGTTACCTAGCGGGCACTTGGACTATGTACGTTACCTAGCGGGCACTTGGACTATCTATGTTAACTAGCGGGCACTTGGACTATGTAGGTTCCCAATCGGGCACTTGGACTAGATAGGTTCCCTAGCGGGCACTTGGTCTATCTAGGTTAACTAGTGGGCACTTGGACTATCTATGTTAACTAGCGAGCACTTGGACTATCTAGGTTAACTAGCGGGCATTTGGACTATTAGGGTCCCTAGCGGGCATTTGGTGTATATTGGTTACCTAGCGGGCACTTGGACTATGTAGGTTAACGAACGGGAACTTGGACTATGTAGGTAACCTAGTGGTCACTTGAACAGTCTAGGTTACCTAGCGGGCACTTGGAGTATGTAGGTTACCTAGGGGGCACTTGGACTATCTAGGTTACTAGCGGGCCCTTGGACGATGTAGGTTAACTAGCAGGCCATTGGACTATGTAGGTTAACTAGTGGGCCCTTGGAATATGTAGGTTAACTAGCTGGCTCTTGGACGATCTAGGTTAACTAGCGGGTACTTGGACTATGTAGGTCAACTAGCGGGCCCTTGGACTATGTTGATTAACTAGCGGCACTTGGACTATCTACGTTAATTAGCGGGCCCATGGACTATGTAGATACCTTAGCGGGCACTTGGACTATGTAGATTCCCTAGCGGGCACTTGGACTATGTATGTTCCAGAGCGGGCACTTGGACTATGTAGGTTCCCTAGCAGGCACTTGGACTATGTAGGTTCCCTAGCGGGCACTTGTACTATGTAGGTTAACTAGCGGACACTTGGACGATCTAGGTTAACTAGCGGGTAGTTGAGACTATGTAGGTTAACCAGCGGGCCCTTGAACTATGTAGATTAACTAACGGCACTTGGAGTATCTACGTTAACTAGCGGGCCCTGGACTATGTAGATTCCCTAGCGGGCACTTGGACTACGTAGGTTCCCTAGCAGGCACTTAGACTCTGTATGTCCCCTAGCGGGCACTTGGACTATATATGTTCCTTACGGACACTTGAACTATGTAAGTTAACTACCGGGCACTTGGACTATGTAGGTTAACTAGCGGGCCCTTAGACTATCTAGGTTACCTAGCGGGCACTTGGACTATGTAGGTTAACTACCGGGCACTTGCACTATCTAGGTTACCTAGCGGGCACTTGGACTATCTATGTTAACTAGCGGGCACTTGGACTATGTAGGTTAACTAGGGGACACTTGCACAATGTAGGTTACCTAGCGGCACTTGGACTATCTAGGTTAACTAGCGTGCACTTGGACTATGTAGGTTCCTTAGCGGGCACTTGAATTATCTAGTTTACCTAGCGGGCACTTGGACTATGTAGGTTAACTAGCGGGCCCTTGGACTATCTAGGTTACATAGCTGGAACTTGGACTATATAGGTTACCTTGCGGGCACTATGACTATGTAGGTTAACCAAAGACACTTGGACGATCTAGGTTAAATAGTGGGCCCTTGGACTATGTAGGTTAACGAACGGGCATTTGGACTATGTAAGTTACCTAGCAGGCACTTGGACTGTCTAGGTTACCTAGCGGGCACTTGGACTATCTAGGTTAACGAACGGGCACTTGGACTATCTAGGTTAACTAACGAGCACTTGGACTATGTAGGTTACCTAGCGGGCACTTGCACTATCTAGGTTACCTAGCGGGCATTTGGACTATGTAGGTTAATTAGCGGGCACTTGGACTATCTAGGTTACCGAACGGGCATTTGGACTATGTAGGTTACCTAGCGGGCATTTGGACTTCTAGGTTAACGAATGGGCACTTGGACTATGTATGTTGCATAGCGGGCAATTGGATTATCTAGGTTAGGTAACGGGTACTTGGACTATCTAGGTTACCTAGCGGGAAGTTGGACTATGTAGGTTACCTAGCGGGCACTTGGACTATCTAGGTTACATAATGGGCACTTGGACTATCTTGGTTTCTTAGCAGGCACTTGGACTATATAGGTTACCTAGCGGGCCCTTGGACTATGTAGGTTACCTAGCGGACACTTGGACTATCTAGGTTAACGAAAGGGCACTTTGACTATGTAGGTTACCTAGCGGGCAATTGGATTATCTAGGTTAACGAACGGGCACTTGGACTATGTACGTTACCTAGCCTCCACTTGGACTATCTAGGTTAGCTAACAGGCACTTGGACTATCTAGGTTCCCTAGCGGGCACTTGTACTATCTAGGTTACCTAGCTGGCACTTGGACTATGTAGGTCAACTAGCGGGCCCTTGGACTATCTAGATTAGCTAACGGGCACTTAGATTATGTAGGTTAACTAGCGGGCACTTGGAATATGTAGGTTAACTAGCGGACACTTGCACTATGTAGGTTAACTAGCGGGCCCATGGACTATGTAGATTTAGTAGAGGGCCCTTGGACTATCTGAGTTCCCTAAAGGGCACTTGGACTATCTAGGTTACCAAACGGGCACTTGGATTATCTAGGATACCGAACAGTAACTTGGACTATCTAGGTTACTTAGCGGGCACTTGGACTATGTAGGCTAACTAGGGGGCCCTTGGACGATCTAGGTTACCTAGCGGGTACTTGAACTATCTAGGTTAACTAGCGGGCACTTGCACTCTCTAGCTTACCTAGCGGGCACTTGGACTATGTACGTTCCCTAGCGGGCACTTGAAATATCTATGTTAACTAGCGGGCACTTGGAATATGTAGGTTAACTAGCGGACACTTGCACTATGTAGGTTACCTAGCAGGCAGTTGGACTATCTAGGTTAACAAGCGGCCACTTGGACTATCTAGGTTAACTAGCGTGCACTTGGACTATGTAGGTTAACTAGCGTGCCCTTGGACTATCTAGGTTACTTAGCGGGCACTTGGTATATAGGTTAAGTAGCAGGCACTTGGACTACGTAGGTTAACTAGAGGACACTTGGACTATCTACGTTAACTAGTGGGCCCTTGGACTATGTAGGTTAACTAGCAGGCACTTGGACAATCTCGGTTAACTAGCGGGCACTTGTACGATCTAGGTTAACTAGCGGGCACTTTGACTATCAAAGTTAACAAGTGAGCCGTTGGACTATGTAGGTTAACTAGCGGGCCCTTGGACTGTCTAGGTTACCTAGCGGGCACATGGAGTATAAAATTTACCTAGCGAGCACATGGACTGTCTAGGTTACCTAGCGGGCACTTGGACTTCTAGGTTAACGAACGGGCACTTGGTCTATGTAGGTTGCTTAGCGGGCACTTGGACTATCTAGGTTAGGTAACGGGCACTTTGAGTATCTAGGTTACCTAGCGGGAACTTGGACAAGGTAAGTTACCTAGCGGGCACTTGGACTATCTAGGTTACCTAGCGGGCACTTGGACTATGTAGGTTAACTAGCGAGCACTTGGACTCTAGGTAACATAGCGGGCACTTGGACTATCTAGGTTAACGAACGGGCACATGGACTATGTAGTTTACCTAGCGGGTATTTGGACTATTTAGGTTACCTAGTGGGCACTTGGACTATGTATGTTACCTAGCGGGCACTTGGACTATCTAGGTTACCTTGCAGGCACTTTGACTATCTAGGTTAACTAACGGGCACTTGGACTATGTAGGTTGCCCAGCGGGCACTTGGATTATGTAGGTTCCCTATCGGGCACTTGGACTATGTAGGTTAACTAGCGGGCTCTTGGACTGTCTAGGTTACCTAGCGGGCACTTGGATTATCTAGGTTAACGAACGGGCACTTGGATTATGTATGTTACCTAGTCACCACTTGGACTATCTAGGTTATCTAAGAGGCACTTGGACTATCTAAGTTCCCTATCGGGCACTTGGACAATGTAGGTTAACTAGCGGGCCCTTGGACTATCTAGGTTAGCTAACGGGCACTTAGATTATGTAGGTTAACTAGCGGGCACTTGGAATATGTAGGTTAACTAGCGGACACTTGCACTATGTAGGTTAACTAGCGGGCCCATGGACTATGTAGGTTTATTAGCAGGCCCTTGGACTATCTGGGCTCCCTAAACGGCACTTGGACTATCTAGGTTACCGAACGGGCACTTGGACTATCTAGGTTACCTAGCGGGCACTTGGACTATGTCGGCTATCTAGGGGGCCCTTGGACGATCTAGGTTACCTAGCGGGCACTTGGACTATGTACGTTCCCTAGCGGGCACTTGGAATATCTATGTTAACTAGCGGGCACTTTGAATATGTAGGTTAACTAGTGGACACTTGCACTATGTAGGTTACCTAGCAAGCACTTGGACTATCTAGATTAAGTAGCGGGCACTTGGACTATCTAGGTTAACTAGCGTGCACTAGGACTATGTAGGTTCCTTAGCGGGCACTTGGACTATCTAGGTTTCCTAGCTGGCACTTGGACTATGTAGGTTAACTAGCGTGCCCTTGGCCTATCTAGGTTACTTAGCCGGCACTTGGTATATAGGTTAACTAGCGGGCACTTGGACTATGTAGGTTAACTAGAGGACACTTGGTCTATCTAGGTTAACTAGTGGGCCCTTGGACTATGTAGGTTAACTAGCGGGCACTTGGACAATCTAGGTTACCTAGCGGGCACTTGAACTATGTAGGTTACATAGTGGGCACTTGGACTATCTAGGTTAACGAACGGGCACTTGGAATATGCAGGTAACCTAGCGGGCACATGGACTGTCTAGGTTACCTAGCGGGCACTTTGACTTCTAGGTTAACGAACGGGCACTTGGGCTATGTAGGTTGCTTAGCGGGCACTTGGACTATCTAGGTTAGGTAACGGGCACTTTGAGTATCTAGGTTACCTAGCAGGAACTTGGACAATGTAAGTTACCTAGCGGACACTTGGACTATCTAGGTTACATAGCGGGCACTTGGACTCTAGGTTACCTAGCGGGCACTTGGACTATCTAGGCTACCTAGCGGGCCCTTGGACAATGTAGGTTTCTTAGCGGGCATTTGGACTATCTAGGTTAAAGAACGGGTACTTGGACTATGTAGGTAACCTAGCGGGCACTTGGACTTCTAGGTTAACGAACGGGCACTTGGTCTACGTAGGTTGCTTAGCGGGCACTTGGACTATCTAGGTTAGGTAACGGGCACTTTGAGTATCTAGGTTACCTAGCGGGAACTTGGACAATGTAAGTTACCTAGCGGACACTTGGACTATCTAGGTTACCTAACGGGCACTTTGACTATCTAGGTTACATAGCGGGCACTTGGACTCTAGGTTACCTAGCGGGCACTTGGACTATCTAGGTTACCTAGCGGGCCCTTGGACTATGTAGGTTTCCTAGCGGGCATTTGGACTATCTAGGTTAAAGAACGGGCACTTGGACTATGTAGGTAACCTAGCGGGCACTTGGAAAGTCTAGGTTACCTAGCGGGCACATGGACTATCTAGGTTAACGAACGGGCACTTGGACTATGTAGGATCCCTATCAGACATTTGGACTACTTAGGTTACCTAGCGGGTACTTGGACTATCTAGGTTAACTAGCGGGCACTTGGACTATCTAGGTTAACTAGCGGACCTTGGACTACGTAGGTTAACTAGCGGGCCCTTGGACAATCTAGGTTAACTAGCGGGCACTTGGATGATCAATGTTAACTAGCGGCACTTGGACTATGTACGTTCCCTAGCGGGCACTTCGACTATCTAGGTTAGCTAACGGGCAATTGGACTATCTAGGTTACCTAGCGGGCACTTGGACTATGTAGGTTCCCTAGCGAGCACTTGGACTATTTAAGTTACCTAGCAGGCACTTTGACTATCTAGGTTAACGAACGTGCACTTGGACTATGTAGGTAACCTAGCCGGCACTTGGACTGTCTAGGTTACCTAGCAGGCACTTGGCCCATCTAGGTTAACGAAGGGGCACTTGGACTATGTAGGTTAACTAGCGGACACTTCGACTATCTAGGTTAGCTAACGGGCAATTGGACGATCTCAGTTACCAAGCGGGCACTTGGACTATGTAGGATGCCTAGCGAGCACTTGGACTATGTAGGTTCCCTATCGGGTACTTGGACTGTCTAGGTTACCTAGTGGGCACTTGGACTGTGTAGTTTACCTAGGAGGCACTTGGACTATGTTGGTTAACTAGCGGGCATTTGGAATATCTAGGTTACCTAGCGGGCACTTGGACTATGTACGTTCCCTAGCGGGCACTTGGGCTATCTACGTTACCTAGCGGGCACTTGGACTATGTAGGTTAACGAACGTACACTTGGACTATGTAGGTAACCTAAAGGTCACTTGGACTGTCTAGGTTACCTTGCGGGAACTTGGACTATGTAGGTTAACTAGCGGGCACTTGTACTATCAAGGTTAACTAGCGGGCCCTTGCTCTATGTAGGTTAACTAGCAGGCCTTTGGACTACGTAAGTTAACTAGAGGGCACTTTGATGATCCTGGTTAACTAGCGGGCACTTGGACTATCTAGGTTAACTAGCGGGCCCTTGGACTATGTAGGTTAACTAGCGTGCACTTGGACAATCTAGGTTAACTAGCGGGTACTTGGACTATCTACGTTAACTAGCGGGTCCTTGGACTATGTAGATTCCCTAGCGGGCACCTGGATTCTGTATGGTCCCTAGGGACACTTGAACTATGTAGGTTCCCTAGCAGGCACTTGGACTATGTAGGTTCCAGAGGGGGCACTTGGACTATGTAAGTTAACTACCGGGCACTTGGACTATGTAGGTTAACTAGCGGGCCCTTGGACTATCTAGGTTACCTAGCGGGCACTTGGACTATGTAGGTTAACTACCGGGCACATGCACTATCTAGGTTACCTAGCGGGCACTTGTACTATGTATGTTCCCTAGTGGGCACTTGGACTGTCTATGTTAACTAGTGGGAACTTGGACTATCTATGTTAACTACCAGCCACATGGACTATGTAGGTTAACTAGGGAACACTTGCACTATGTAGGTTACCTAGCGGCACTTCGACTATGTAGGTTAACTAGCGTGCATTTGGACTATGTAGGTTAAGTAGAGGACACTTAGACGATATAGGTTAACTAGTGGGCCCTTGGATTATGTAGGTTAACGAACGGGCATTTGGACTATGTAGGTTACCTAGCAGACACTTGGACTGTCTAGGTTACCTAGCGGGCACTTGGCTATCTAGGTTACCTAACGGGCACTTGGACTATGTAGGTTCCCTAGCCGGCACTTGGATTATGTAGGTTCCCTATCGGGCACTTGGACTATGTAGGTTAATTAGACGGCATTTGGACTATGTAGGTTACCTAGCGGGAACTTGGATTATGTAGGTTCCCTATCGGGCACTTAGAGAATGTAGGTTAACTAGGGGGCACTAGGACTATGTAGGTTACCTATCGGGCCCTTGGACTATCTAGGTTACCTAGCGGGCATTTGGACTATGTAGGCTCCCTAACGGGCATTTGGACTATATAGATTACCTAGCGGGCACTTAGACTTTGTAGGTTACCTAGCGGGCACTTGGACTATCTAGGTTAACTAGCTGGCACTTAAACTATCTACGTTACCTAGCGGGTACTTGGAGTATGTAGGTTACCTACCGGGCTGTTGGACTATCTAGGTTACCAAGCGGGCACTTGGACTATCTAGGTTAACTAACGGGCACTTGGACTATGTAGGTTCCCTATCGGGCCCTTGGACTATGTAAGTTCCCTAGCGGACACTTGGACTATGTGGGTTCCCTAGCGGGCATTTGGACTATCTAGGTTACCTGACGGGCACTTGGACTATGTGGGTTCCCTAGTGGGCATTTGGAATATCTAGGTTACCTTGCGGGCACTTGGACTATGTACGTTCCCTAGTGGGCACTTGGTCTATCTAGGTTACCTAGTGGGCACTTGGACTATGTACGTTACCTAGCGGGCACTTGGACTATCTATGTTAACTAGCGGGCACTTGGACTATGTAGGTTCCCAATCGGGCACTTGGACTAGATAGGTTCCCTAGCGGGCACTTCGTCTATCTAGGTTAACTAGCGGGCACTTGGACTATCTATGTTAACTAGCGAGCACTTGGACTATCTAGGTTAACTAGCGGGCATTTGGACTATTAGGGTCCCTAGCGGGCATTTGGTGTATATTGGTTACCTAGCGGGCACTTGGACTATGTAGGTTAACGAACGGGAACTTGGACTATGTAGGTAACCTAGTGGTCACTTGAACAGTCTAGGTTACCTAGCGGGCACTTGGAGTATGTAGGTTAACTAGCTGGCACTTGGACGATCTAGGTTAACTAGCGGATACTTGGACTATGTAGGTTAACTAGCGGGCACTTGTACTATGTAGGTTAACTAGCGGACACTTGGACGATCTAGGTTAACTAGCGGGTAGTTGAGACTATGTAGGTTAACCAGCGGGCCCTTGAACTATGTAGATTAACTAGCGGCACTTGGAGTATCTACGTTAACTAGCGGGCCCTGGACTATGTAGATTCCCTAGCGGGCACTTGGACTACGTAGGATCCCTAGCAGGCACTTAGACTCTGTATGTTCCCTAGCGGGCACTTGGACTATATATGTTCCTTACGGACACTTGAACTATGTAAGTTAACTACCGGGCACTTGGACTATGTAGGTTAACTAGCGGGCCCTTAGACTATCTAGGTTTCCTAGCGGGCACTTGGACTATGTAGGTTAACTACCGGGCACTTGCACTATCTAGGTTACCTAGCGGGCACTTGGACTATCTATGTTAACTAGCGGGCACTTGGACTATGTAGGTTAACTAGGGGACACTTGCACAATGTAGGTTACCTAGCGGCACTTGGACTATCTAGGATAACTAGCGGGCACTTGGACTATCTGGGTTAACTAGCGTGCACTTGGACTATGTAGGTTCCTTAGCGGGCACTTGAACTATCTAGTTTACCTAGCGGGCACTTGGACTATGTAGGTTAACTAGCGGGCCCTTGGACTATCTAGGTTACATAGCTGGAACTTGGACTATATAGGTTACCTTGCGGGCACTTTGACTATGTAGGTTAACCAAAGACACTTGGACGATCTAGGTTAAATAGTGGGCCCTTGGACTATGTAGGTTAAAGAACGGGCATTTGGACTATGTAAGTTACCGAGCAGGCACTTGGACTGTCTACGTTACCTAGCGGGCACTTGGAATATCTAGGTTAACGAACGGGCACTTGGACTATCTAGGTTAACTAGCGAGCACTTGGACTATGTAGGTTACCTAGCGGGCACTTGCACTATCTAGGTTACCTAGCAGGCATTTGGACTATGTAGGTTAATTAGCGGGCACTTGGACTATCTAGGTTACCGAACGGGCATTTGGACTATGTAGGTTACCTAGCGGGCATTTGGACTTCTAGGTTAATGAATGGGCACTTGGACTATGTATGTTGCATAGCGGGCAATTGGATTATCTAGGTTAGGTAACGGGTACTTGGACTCTCTAGGTAACCTAGCGGGAACTTGGACTATGTAGGTTACCTAGCGGGCACTTGGACTATCTAGGTTACATAACGGGCACTTGGACTATCTTGGTTTCTTAGCGGGCACTTGGACTATATAGGTTACCTAGCGGGCCCTTGGACTATGTAGGTTACCTAGCGGACACTTGGACTATCTAGGTTAACGAACGGGCACTTGGACTATGTACGTTACCTAGCCTCCACTTGGACTATCTTGGTTAGCTAACAGGCACTTGGACTATCTAGGTTCCCTAGCGGGCACTTTTACTATCTAGGTTACCTAGCTGGCACTTGGACTATGTAGGTCAACTAGCGGGCCCTTGGACTATCTAGATTAGCTAACGGGCACTTAGATTATGTGGGTTTACTAGCGGGCACTTGGAATATATAGGTTAACTAGCGGACACTTGCACTATGTAGGTTAACTAGCGGGCCCATGGACTATGTAGATTTACTAGAGGGCCCTTGGACTATCTGAGTTCCCTAAAGGGCACTTGGACTATCTAGGTTACCAAACGGTCACTTGGATTTTCTAGGTTACCGAACAGTAACTTGGACTATCTAGGTTACTTAGCGGGCATTTGGACTATGTAGGCTAACTAGGGGGCCCTTGGACGATCTAGGTTACCTAGCGGGTACTTGAACTATCTAGGTTAACTAGCGGGCACTTGCACTCTCTAGCTTACCTAGCGGGCACTTGGACTATGTACGTTCCCTAGCGGGCACTTGAAATATCTATGTTAACTAGCGGGCACTTGGAATATGTAGGTTAACTAGCGGACACTTGCACGATCTAGGTTAACTAGCGGGCCCATTGACTATGTTGCTTAACTAGCGGGCAATTGGACGATCTAGGTTAACTAGCGGGAACATGGACTATGTAGGTTCCCTAGCGGGCATTTGCACTATATAGATAACCTAGCGGGCACTTAGACTTTTTAGGTTACCTAGCAGGCAGTTGGACTTTCTAGGTTACCTGGCTGGCACTTGAACTATCTACGTTACCTAGCGGGTACTTGGACTATGTAGGCTCCCAGCGGACATTTGGACTTCATAGATTACCTAGCGGGCACTTAGATTTTGTAGGTTACCAAGCGGGCACTTGGACTATGTGGGTTCCGTAGCGGGCATTTGGACTATCTAGGTTACCTAACGGGCACTTGGACTATGTAGGTTCCCTAGCGGGCACTTGGATTATGTAGGTTCCCTATCGGGCACTTGGACTATGTAGGTTAACTAGCGGGCATTTGGACTATGTAGGTTACCTAGCGGGCACTTGGACTATGTAGGTTCCCTATCGGGCACTTGGAGAATGTAGGTTAACTAGGGGGCACTAGGACAATGTAGGTTACCTAACGGGCCCTTGGAATATCTAGGTTACCTAGGGGGAACCTGGACTATGTAGGTTAACTAGTGGGCACTTGGACTATGTAGGTTGCCAACGGGCACTTGGACTATGTAGGTTCCCTAGAGGGCACTTGGACTATCTATGTTAACTAGCGGGCACTTGGACTATGTAGGTTAACTAGGGGACACTTGCACTATGTAGGTTACCTAGCGGCACTTGGACTATCTAGGTTAACTAGGGGGCACTTGGACTATCTGGGTTAACTAGCGTGCACTTGGACTATGTAGGTTCCTTAGCGGGCACTTGGACTATCTAGTTTACCTAGCGGGCACTTGGACTATGTAGGTTAACTAGCGGGCCCTTTGACTATCTAGGTTACATAGCTGGAACTGGGACTATATAGGTTACATTGCGGGCACTTGGACTATGTAGGTTAACCAAAGACACTTGGACGATCTAGGTTAAATAGTGGGCCCTTGGACTATGTAGGTTAACGAAGGGGCATTTGGACAATGTAAGTTACCTAGCAGACACTTGGACTGTCTAGGTGACCTAGCGGGCAGTTGGACTATCTAGGTTAACGAACGGGCACTTGGACTATCTAGGTTAACTAGCGGGCACTTGGACTATGTAGGTTACCTAGCGGGCACTTGCACTATCTAGGTTACCTAGCGGGCACTTGGACTATGTAGGTTAATTAGCGGGCACTTGGACTATCTAGGTTACCGAACGGGCATTTGGACTATGTAGGTTACCTAACGGGCACTTGGACTTCTAGGTTAACGAATGGGCACTTGGACTATGTATGTTGCATAGCGGGCAATTGGATTATCTAGGTTAGGTAACGGGCACTTGGACTCTCTAGGTTACCTAGCGGGAACTTGGACTATGTAGGTTACCTAGCAGGCACTTGGACTATCTAGGTTACCTAACGGGCACTTGGACTATCTTGGTTTCTTAGCGGTCACTTGGACTATATAGGTTACCTAGCGGGCCCTTGGACTATGTAGGTTACCTAGCGGGCACTTGGACTATCTAGGTTAACGAAAGGGCACTTGCACTATGTAGGTTACCTAGCGGGCACTTGGATTATCTAGGTTAGCTAACAGGAACTTGGAATATCTAGGTTACCTAGCGGGCACTTGGACTATGTAGGTTACCTTGCGGGCACTTGTACTATCTAGGTTACCTAACGGGAACTTGGAATATGTAGGTTAACTAGCGTACACTTGGACGATCTAGGTTAACAAGCGGGCACTTGGAATATCTAGGTTAACTAGCGGGCCCTTGGACTATGTAGGTTAACTAGCGGGCACTTGGACGATCTAGGTTAACTAGCAGGTTCTTGGACTATGTAGGTTAACTAGCAGGCACTTGGACTATCTAGGTTAACTAGCTGACCTTGGACTATGTAGGTTAACTATCAGGCACGTCGACAATCTAGGTTAACTAGCGGGCACTTGGACTATCTACGTTAACTAGAGGGCCCTTGGAATACGTAGGTTAACTAGCGGGCACTTGGATTATCTAGGTTAACTAGCGGGCCCTTAGACGATCTAGGTTAACTAGCGGGCACTTGGACTATCTAGGTTAAATAGCGGGCACTTGGACTATCTAGATTAACTAGCGGGCCCTTGGACTATGTAGGTTTACTAGCGGGCACTTGGACTATCTAGGTTAACTAGCGGGCACTTGAACTATGTAGTTTCCCTAGGGGGCATTTGGATTATTTAGGTTACCTAGTGGGCACTTGGACTTTGTAGGTTACCTAGCGGGCACTTGGACTATGTATGTTAACTAGAAGGCACTTGGACTATCAAGGTTACCTAGCGGGCCCTTGTACTATGTAGGTTACCAGCGGGCACTTGGACTATCTAGGTTAACGAACGTGCACTTGGACTATGTAGGTAACCTAGCGGGCACTTGGGCTATCTAGGTTCCCTAACGGGCACTTGGAATATGTAGGTTCCCTATCGGGCACTTGGACTATGTAGGTTCCCTAGCGGGCACTTGGACTATTTAGGTTACCTAGCAGGCACTTTGACTATCTAGGTTAACGAACGTGCACCTGGACTATGTAGGTAATCTAGCGGGCACTTGGACTGTCTAGGTTACCTAGCAGGTACTTGGCCTATCTACGTTAACGAACGGGCACTTGGACTATGTAGGTTAACTAGCGGACACTTCGACTATCTAGGTTAGCTAACGGGCAATTGGACTATCTAGGTTACCTAGCGGGCACTTGGACTATGTAGGTTGCCTAGAGAGCACTTGGACTATGTAGGTTCCCTAGCGAGCACTTGCACTATGTAGGTTCCCTATGGGGTACTTGGACTGTCTAGGTTAACTAGGGGACAATTGGACAGTCTAGGTTACCTAGTGGGCACTTGGACTATGTAGTTTACCTAGGAGGCACTTGGACTATGTTGGTAAACTAGCCGTCACTTGGACTATCTAGGTTACCTAGCGGGCACTTGGACTATGTACGTTCCCTAGCGGGCACTTGGGCTAATTACGTTACCTAGCGGGCACTTGGACTATGTAGGTTAACGAACGGGCACTTGGACTATGTAGGTAACCTAATGGTCACTTGGAGTGTCTAGGTTACCTAGCGGGAACTTGGACTATGTAGGTTAACTAGCGGGCCCTTGCTCTATGTAGGTTAACTAGCAGGCCTTTGGACTTTGTAAGTTAAATAGAGGGCCCTTTGATGATCCTGGTTAACTAGCGGGCACTTGGACTATCTAGGTTAACTAGCGGGCACTTGGACTATCTAGGTTAACTAGCGGGCACTTGGACTATGTAGGTTCCCTAGCGGGCACTTGGACTATATAGGTTAACTAGCGGGCCCTTGGACTATGTAGGTTAACTAGCATGCACTTGGACGATCTAGGTTAACTAGCGAGTACTTGGACTATCTACGTTAACTAGCGGGCCCGTGGACTATGCAGATTCCCTAGCGGGCACTTGGATTCTGTATGTTCCCAACGGACACTTGAACTATGTAGGTTCCCTAGCAGGCACTTGGACTATGTAGGTTCCAGAGGGGGCACTTGGACTATGTAAGTTAACTACCGGGCACATGGACTATCTAGATTAGCTAACGGGCACTTAGATTATGTGGGTTTACTAGCGGGCACTTGGAATATATAGGTTAACTAGCGGACACTTGCACTATGTAGGTTAACTAGCGGGCCCATGGACTATGTAGATTTACTAGAGGGCCCTTGGACTATCTGAGTTCCCTAAAGGGCACTTGGACTATCTAGGTTACCAAACGGGCACTTGGATTTTCTAGGTTACCGAACAGTAACTTGGACTATCTAGGTTACTTAGCGGGCATTTGGACTATGTAGGCTAACTAGGGGGCCCTTGGACGATCTAGGTTACCTAGCGGGTACTTGAACTATCTAGGTTAACTAGCGGGCACTTGCACTCTCTAGCTTACCTAGCGGGCACTTGGACTATGTACGTTCCCTAGCGGGCACTTGAAATATCTATGTTAACTAGCGGGCACTTGGAATATGTAGGTTAACTAGCGGACACTTGCACGATCTAGGTTAACTAGCGGGCCCATTGACTATGTTGCTTAACTAGCGGGCAATTGGACGATCTAGGTTAACTAGCGGGAACATGGACTATGTAGGTTCCCTAGCGGGCATTTGCACTATATAGATAACCTAGCGGGCACTTAGACTTTTTAGGTTACCTAGCAGGCAGTTGGACTTTCTAGGTTACCTGGCTGGCACTTGAACTATCTACGTTACCTAGCGGGTACTTGGACTATGTAGGCTCCCTAGCGGACATTTGGACTTCATAGATTACCTAGCGGGCACTTAGATTTTGTAGGTTACCAAGCGGGCACTTGGACTATGTGGGTTCCGTAGCGGGCATTTGGACTATCTAGGTTACCTAACGGGCACTTGGACTATGTAGGTTCCCTAGCGGGCACTTG
Source organism: Tenrec ecaudatus (assembly GCF_050624435.1). NCBI lineage: Eukaryota > Metazoa > Chordata > Mammalia > Afrosoricida > Tenrecidae > Tenrec > Tenrec ecaudatus. Next base: position 69,119,564 of record NC_134548.1, on the reverse strand, counting down.
GATTATGTAGGTTCCCTATCGGGCACTTGGACTATGTAGGTTAACTAGCGGGCATTTGGACTATGTAGGTTACCTAGCGGGCACTTGGACTATGTAGGTTCCCTATCGGGCACTTGGAGAATGTAGGTTAACTAGGGGGCACTAGGACAATGTAGGTTACCTAACGGGCCCTTGGAATATCTAGGTTACCTAGGGGGAACCTGGACTATGTAGGTTAACTAGTGGGCACTTGGACTATGTAGGTTGCCAACGGGCACTTGGACTATGTAGGTTCCCTAGAGGGCACTTGGACTATCTATGTTAACTAGCGGGCACTTGGACTATGTAGGTTAACTAGGGGACACTTGCACTATGTAGGTTACCTAGCGGCACTTGGACTATCTAGGTTAACTAGGGGGCACTTGGACTATCTGGGTTAACTAGCGTGCACTTGGACTATGTAGGTTCCTTAGCGGGCACTTGGACTATCTAGTTTACCTAGCGGGCACTTGGACTATGTAGGTTAACTAGCGGGCCCTTTGACTATCTAGGTTACATAGCTGGAACTTGGACTATATAGGTTACATTGCGGGCACTTGGACTATGTAGGTTAACCAAAGACACTTGGACGATCTAGGTTAAATAGTGGGCCCTTGGACTATGTAGGTTAACGAAGGGGCATTTGGACAATGTAAGTTACCTAGCAGACACTTGGACTGTCTAGGTGACCTAGCGGGCAGTTGGACTATCTAGGTTAACGAACGGGCACTTGGACTATCTAGGTTAACTAGCGGGCACTTGGACTATGTAGGTTACCTAGCGGGCACTTGCACTATCTAGGTTACCTAGCGGGCACTTGGACTATGTAGGTTAATTAGCGGGTACTTGGACTATCTAGGTTACTGAACGGGCATTTGGACTATGTAGGTTACCTAACGGGCACTTGGACTTCTAGGTTAACGAATGGGCACTTGGACTATGTATGTTGCATAGCGGGCAATTGGATTATCTAGGTTAGGTAACGGGCACTTGGACTCTCTAGGTTACCTAGCGGGAACTTGGACTATGTAGGTTACCTAGCAGGCACTTGGACTATCTAGGTTACCTAACGGGCACTTGGACTATCTTGGTTTCTTAGCGGTCACTTGGACTATATAGGTTACCTAGCGGGCCCTTGGACTATGTAGGTTACCTAGCGGGCACTTGGACTATCTAGGTTAACGAAAGGGCACTTGCACTATGTAGGTTACCTAGCGGGCACTTGGATTATCTAGGTTAGCTAACAGGAACTTGGAATATCTAGGTTACCTAGCGGGCACTTGGACTATGTAGGTTACCTTGCGGGCACTTGTACTATCTAGGTTACCTAACGGGAACTTGGAATATGTAGGTTAACTAGCGTACACTTGGACGATCTAGGTTAACAAGCGGGCACTTGGAATATCTAGGTTAACTAGCGGGCCCTTGGACTATGTAGGTTAACTAGCGGGCACTTGGACGATCTAGGTTAACTAGCAGGTTCTTGGACTATGTAGGTTAACTAGCAGGCACTTGGACTATCTAGGTTAACTAGCTGACCTTGGACTATGTAGGTTAACTATCAGGCACGTCGACAATCTAGGTTAACTAGCGGGCACTTGGACTATCTACGTTAACTAGAGGGCCCTTGGAATACGTAGGTTAACTAGCGGGCACTTGGATTATCTAGGTTAACTAGCGGGCCCTTAGACGATCTAGGTTAACTAGCGGGCACTTGGACTATCTAGGTTAAATAGCGGGCACTTGGACTATCTAGATTAACTAGCGGGCCCTTGGACTATGTAGGTTTACTAGCGGGCACTTGGACTATCTAGGTTAACTAGCGGGCACTTGAACTATGTAGTTTCCCTAGGGGGCATTTGGATTATTTAGGTTACCTAGTGGGCACTTGGACTTTGTAGGTTACCTAGCGGGCACTTGGACTATGTATGTTAACTAGAAGGCACTTGGACTATCAAGGTTACCTAGCGGGCCCTTGTACTATGTAGGTTACCAGCGGGCACTTGGACTATCTAGGTTAACGAACGTGCACTTGGACTATGTAGGTAACCTAGCGGGCACTTGGGCTATCTAGGTTCCCTAACGGGCACTTGGAATATGTAGGTTCCCTATCGGGCACTTGGACTATGTAGGTTCCCTAGCGGGCACTTGGACTATTTAGGTTACCTAGCAGGCACTTTGACTATCTAGGTTAACGAACGTGCACCTGGACTATGTAGGTAATCTAGCGGGCACTTGGACTGTCTAGGTTACCTAGCAGGCACTTGGCCTATCTACGTTAACGAACGGGCACTTGGACTATGTAGGTTAACTAGCGGACACTTCGACTATCTAGGTTAGCTAACGGGCAATTGGACTATCTAGGTTACCTAGCGGGCACTTGGACTATGTAGGTTGCCTAGAGAGCACTTGGACTATGTAGGTTCCCTAGCGAGCACTTGCACTATGTAGGTTCCCTATGGGGTACTTGGACTGTCTAGGTTAACTAGGGGACAATTGGACAGTCTAGGTTACCTAGTGGGCACTTGGACTATGTAGTTTACCTAGGAGGCACTTGGACTATGTTGGTAAACTAGCCGTCACTTGGACTATCTAGGTTACCTAGCGGGCACTTGGACTATGTACGTTCCCTAGCGGGCACTTGGGCTAATTACGTTACCTAGCGGGCACTTGGACTATGTAGGTTAATGAACGGGCACTTGGACTATGTAGGTAACCTAATGGTCACTTGGAGTGTCTAGGTTACCTAGCGGGAACTTGGACTATGTAGGTTAACTAGCGGGCCCTTGCTCTATGTAGGTTAACTAGCAGGCCTTTGGACTTTGTACGTTAAATAGAGGGCCCTTTGATGATCCTGGTTAACTAGCGGGCACTTGGACTATCTAGGTTAACTAGCGGGCACTTGGACTATCTAGGTTAACTAGCGGGCACTTGGACTATGTAGGTTCCCTAGCGGGCACTTGGACTATATAGGTTAACTAGTGGGCCCTTGGACTATGTAGGTTAACTAGCATGCACTTGGACGATCTAGGTTAACTAGCGAGTACTTGGACTATCTACGTTAACTAGCGGGCCCGTGGACTATGCAGATTCCCTAGCGGGCACTTGGATTCTGTATGTTCCCAACGGACACTTGAACTATGTAGGTTCCCTAGCAGGCACTTGGACTATGTAGGTTCCAGAGGGGGCACTTGGACTATGTAAGTTAACTACCGGGCACTTGGACTATATAGGTTAACTAGCGGACCCTTGGACTATCTAGGTTACCTAGCGGGCACTTGGACTATGTAGGTTAACTACCGGGCACATGCACTATCTAGGTTACCTAGCGGGCACTTGGACTATCTATGTTAACTAGTGGGCACTTGGACTATCTATGTTAACTACCGGCCACTTGGACTATGTAGGTTAACTAAGGGACATTTGCACTATGTAGGTTACCTAGCAGCACTTGGACTATGTAGGTTAACTAGCGTGCATTTGGACTATGTAGGTTAAGTGGAGGACACTTAGACGATCTAGGTTAACTAGTGGGCCCTTGGACTATGTAGGTTAACGAACGGGCATTTTGACTATGTTAGTTACCTAGCAGACACTTGGACTGTCTAGCTTACCTAGCGGGCACTTGGCTATCTAGGTTAACGAACGGGCACTTGGACTATCTAGGTTGCCTAGCGGGCATTTGGACTATGTAAGTTACCTAGCGGGCACTTGGACTATCTAGGTTACCTAGCGGGCACTTGGACTATGTAGGTTAACTAGCGGGTACTTGGACTATGTATGTTGCATAGCGGGCAATTGGACTATCTAGGTTAGGTAACGGGCACTTGGACTATATAGGTTACCTAGCGGACCCTTTGACTATGAAGGTTACCTAGCGGGCACTTGGACTATCTAGGTTAACGAAAGGGCACTTGGACTATGTAGGTTACCTAGCGGGCACTTGGATTATCTAGGTTAGCTAACAGGAACTTGGAATATCTAGGTCACCTAGCGGGCACTTGGACTATGTAGGTTACCTTGCGGGCACTTGTACTATCTAGGTTACCTAACGGGAACTAGGACTATGTAGGTTAACTAGCAGACACTTGGACGATCTAGGTTAACTAGCGGGCACTTGGAATATCTAGGTTACCTAGCGGGTTGTTGGACTATGTAGGTTAACTAGCGGGCACGTGGACTATCTAGGTTAACTAGCTGACCTTGGACTATGTAGGTTAACTAGCGGGCACTTGGACTATCTAGGTTAACTAGCTGACCTTGGACTATGTAAGTTAACTAGCGGGCACTTGGACTATCTAGGTTAACTAGCGGGCACATGCACAATGCAGGTTCCCTAGCGGGCACTTTGACTATGTAGGTTCCCTAGCGGGCACTTGGACTATCTAGGTTCCCTAACGGGCACTTGGAATATGTAGGTTCCCTATCGGGCACTTGGACTATGTAGGTTCCTCTGCGGGCACTTGGACTATGTAGGTTCCCTATCAGGCACTTGGACTATGTAGGTTAACTAGCGGGCCCTTGAACTATGTGGATTAACTAGCGGCACTTGGACTATCTACGTTAACTAGCGGGCCCTTGTACTATGTAGATTCCCTAGCGGGCACTTGGACTACATAGGTTCCCAAGCGGGCACTTAGACTCTGTATATTCCCTAGCGGGCACTTGGACTATATATGTTCCTTACGGACACTTGAACTATGTAAGTTAACTACCGGGCACTTGGACTATGTAGGTTAACTAGCGGGCCCTTAGACTATCTAGGTTACCTAGCGGGCACTTGGACTATGTACGTTAACTAGGGGACACTTGCACTATGGAGGTTACCCAGCGGCACTTGGACTATCTAGGTTAACTAGCGGGCATTGGGACTATCTGGGTTAACTAGCGTGCACTTGGACTATGTAGGTTCCTTATCGGGAACTTGGACTATCTAGTTTACCTAGCGGGCACTTGGACTATGTAGGTTAACTAGCGGGCCCTTGGACTATCTAGGTTACATAGCTGGAACTTGGACTATATAGGTCACCTTGCGGGCACTTGGACTATGTAGGTTAACCAAAGACACTTGGACGATCTAGGTTAAATAGTGGGCCCTTGGGCTATGTAGGTTAACGAACGGGCATTTGGACTATGTAAGTTACCTAGCAGGCACTTGGACTGTCTAGGTTACCTAGCGGGCACTTGGACTATCTAGGTTAACGAACGGGCACTTGGACTATCTAGGTTAACTAGCGGGCACTTGGACTATGTAGGTTACCTAGCGGGCACTTGCACTATCTAGGTTACCTAGCGGGCACTTGGACTATGTAGGTTAATTAGCGGGCACTTGGTCTATCTAGGTTACCGAACGGGCATTTGAATAATGTAGGTTACCTAACGGGCACTTGGACTTCTAGGTTAACGAATGGGCACTTGGACTATGTATGTTGCATAGCGGGCAATTGGATTATCTAGGTTAGGTAACGGGCACTTGGACTATCTAGGTTACCTAGCGGGAACTTGGACTATGTAAGTGACCTAGCGGGCACTTGGACTATCTAGGTTACCTAACGGGCACTTGGAATATCTTGGTTTCTTAGCGGGCACTTGGACTATCTAGGTTAACGAAAGGGCACTTGGACTATGTAGGTTACCTAGCGGGCACTTGGATTATCTAGATTAGATAACAGGAACTTGGAATGTCTAGGTTAACTAGCGGGTCCTTGGACTATGTAGGTTAACTAGCGGGCACTTGGACTATCTAGGTTAACTAGCAGGTTCTTGGACTATGTAGTTTAACTAGCGGGCACTTGGACTATCTAGGTTAACTAGCTGACCTTGGACTATGTAAGTTAACTAACGGGCACTTCGACTATCTAGGTTAACTAGCGGGCACTTGGACTATCTAGGTTAACTAGCGGGCACTTGCACAATGCAGGCTACCTAGCGGGCATTTTAACTATGTAGGTTCCCTAGCGGGCACTTCGACTATCTAGGTTAACTAGCGGGCACTTGCACCATCTAGGTTAATTAGCCTGCACTTTTACAATGCAGGTTCCCTAGCGGGCACTTTGACTATGTAGGTTCCCTAGAGGGCACTTGGATTATATAGGTTCCCTACGGGCACTTGGACTATCTAGGTTCCCTAACGGGCACATGGAATATGTAGGTTCCCTATCGGACACTTGGACTATATAGGTTCCTCAGCGGGCACTTGGACTTTGTAGGTTCCCTATCGGGCATTGGACTATGTAGGTTAACTAGCAGGACCTTGGACTATCTAGGTTACCTAGTGGGAACTTGGACTATGTAGGTTACCTAGCGGGCACTTGGACTATCTAGGTTACCTAGCGGGCACTTGAACTATGTACATACCCTAGAGGGCATTTGGACTATCTAGGTTACCTAGCGGGCACTTGGACTATGTACGTCCCCTAGCGGGCACTTGAACTATCTACGTTAACTAGAGGGCCCTTGGAATATGTAGGTTAACTAGCGGGCACTTGGATTATCTAGGTTAACTAGCGGGCCCTTAGACGATCTAGTTTAACTAGCGGGCACTTGGACTATCTAGGTTAAATAGCGGGCACTTGGACTATCTAGATTAACTAGCGGGCCCTTGGACTATGTAGGTTTACTAGCGGGCACTTGGACTATCTAGGTTAACTAGCGGGCACTTGGACTATGTAGTTTCCCTAGGGGGCATTTGGATTATTTAGGTTACCTAGTGGGCACTTGGATTTTGTAGGTTACCTAGCGGGCACTTGGACTATCTAGGTTAACTAGAAGGCACTTGGACTATCAAGGTTACCTAGCGAGCCCTTGTACTATGTAGGTTACCAGCGGGCACTTGGACTATCTAGGTTAACGAAGGTGCACTTGGACTATGTAGGTAAACTAGCGGGCACTTGGACTATCTAGGTTCCCTAACGGGCACTTGGAATATGTAGGTTCCCTATCGGGCACTTGGACTATGTAGGTTCCTCTGCGGGCACTTGGACTATGTAGGTTCCCTATCAGGCACTTGGACTATGTAGGTTAACTAGCGGGCCCTTGAATTATGTGGATTAACTAGCGGCACTTGGACTATCTACGTTAACTATCGGGCCCTTGTACTATGTAGATTCCCTAGCGGGCACTTGGACTACATAGGTTCCCTAGCGGGCACTTAGACTCTGTATATTCCCTAGCGGGCACTTGGACTATATATGTTCCTTACGGACACTTGAACTATTTAAGTTAACTACCGGGCACTTGGACTATGTAGGTTAACTAGCGGGCCCTTAGACTATCTAGGTTACCTAGCGGGCACTTGGAATATGTAGGTTAACTACCGGACACTTGCACTATCTAGGTTACCTAGCGGGCACTTGGACTATGTACGTTAACTAGGGGACACTTGCACTATGTAGGTTACCCAGCGGCACTTGGACTATCTAGGTTAACTAGCGGGCACTTGGACTATCTGGGTTAACTAGCGTGCACTTGGACTATGTAGGTTCCTTAGCGGGCACTTGGACTATCTAGTTTACCTAGCGGGCACTTGGACTATGTAGGTTAACTAGCGGGCCCTTGGACTATCTAGGTTACATAGCTGGAACTTGGACTATCTAGGTTACCTTGGGGGAACTTGGACTATGTAGGTTAACCAAAGACACTTGGACGATCTAGGTTAAATAGTGGGCCCTTGGGCTATGTAGGTTAACGAACGGGCATTTGGACTATGTAAGTTACCTAGCAGGCACTTGGAATGTCTAGGTTACCTAGCGGGCACTTGGACTATCTAGGTTAACGAACGGGCACTTGGACTATCTAGGTTAACTAGTGGGCACTTGGACTATGTAGGTTACCTAGCGGGCACTTGCACTATCTAGGTTACCTAGCGGGCACTTGGACTATGTAGGTTAATTAGCGGGCACTTGGACTATCTAGGTTACCGAACGGGCATTTGGACTATGTAGGTTACCTAACGGGCACTTGGACTTCTAGGTTAACGAATGGGCACTTGGACTATGTATGTTGCGTAGCGGGCAATTGGATTATCTAGGTTAGGTAACGGGCACTTGGACTATCTAGGTTACCTAGCGGAAACTTGGACTATGTAGGTTACCTAGCGGGCACTTGGACTATCTTGGTTACCTAACGGGCACTTGGACTATCTTGGTTTCTTAGCGGGCACTTGGACTATATAGGTTACCTAGCGGGCCCTTGGACTATGTAGGTTACCTAGCGGGCACTTGGACTATCTAGGTTAACGAAAGGGCACTTGGACTATGTAGGTTACCTAGCGGGCACTTGGATTATCTAGGTTAGATAACAGGAACTTGGAATATCTAGGTTAACTAGCGGGCCCTTGGACTATGTAGGTTAACTAGCGGGAACTTGGACTATCTAGGTTAACTAGCAGGTTCTTGGACTATGTAGTTTAACTAGCGGGCACTTGGATTATCTAGGTTAACTAGCTGACCTTGGACTATGTAGGTTAACTATCGGGCACTTCGACTATCTAGGTTAACTAGCGGGCACTTGGATTATCTAGGTTAACTAGCGGGCACTTGCACAATGCAGGCTCCCTAGCGGGCACTTTAACTATGTAGGTTCCCTAGCGGGCACTTCGACTATCTAGGTTAACTAGCGGGCACTTGGACAATCTAGGTTAATTAGCGGGCACTTTTACAATGCAGGTTCCCTAGTGGGCACTTTGACTATGTAGGTTCCCTAGAGGGCACATGGACTATATAGGTTCCCTACGGGCACTTGGACTATCTAGGTTCCCTAACGGGCACTTGGAATATGCAGGTTCCCTATCGGGCACTTGGACTATATAGGTTCCTCAGCGGGCACTTGGACATTGTAGGTTCCCTATCGGGCATTGGACTATGTAGGTTAACTAGCAGGACCTTGGACTATCTAGGTTACCTAGCGGGAACTTGGACTATGTAGGTTACCTAGCGGGCACTTGGACTATCTAGGTTACCTAGCGGGCACTTGAACTATGTACATACCCTAGAGGGCACTTGGACTATCTAGCTTACCTAGCGGGCACTTGGACTATGTATGTCCCCTAGCGGGCACTTGAACTATCTACGTTAACTAGAGGGCCCTTGGAATATGTAGGTTAACTAGCGGGCACTTGGATTATCTAGGTTAACTAGCGGGCCCTTAGACGATCTAGGTTAACTAGCGGGCACTTGGACTATCTAGGTTAAATAGCGGGCACTTGGACTATGTAGTTTCCCTAGGGGGCATTTGGATTATTTAGGTTACCTAGTGGGCACTTGGATTTTGTAGGTTACCTAGCGGGCACTTGGACTATATAGGTTAACTAGAAGGCACTTGGACTATCAAGGTTACCTAGCGGGCCCTTGTACTATGTAGGTTACCAGCGGGCACTTGGACTATCTAGGTTAACGAACGTGCACTTGGACTATGTAGGTAACCTAGCGGGCACTTGGACTATCTAGGTTCCCTAACGGGCACTTGGAATATGTAGGTTCCCTATCGGGCACTTGGACTATGTAGGTTCCTCTGCGGGCACTTGGACTATGTAGGTTCCCTATCAGGCACTTGGACTATGTAGGTTAACTAGCGGGCCCTTGAACTATGTGGATTAACTAGCGGCACTTGGACTATCTACGTTAACTAGCGGGCCCTTGTACTATGTAGATTCCCTAGCGGGCACTTGGACTACATAGGTTCCCTAGCGGGCACTTAGACTCTGTATATTCCCTAGCGGGCACTTGGACTATATATGTTCCTTACGGACACTTGAACTATTTAATTTAACTACCGGGCACTTGGACTATGTAGGTTAACTAGCGGGCCCTTAGACTATCTAGGTTACCTAGCGGGCACTTGGACTATGTAGGTTAACTAGCGGGCCCTTGGACTATCTAGGTTACATAGCTGGAACTTGGACTATATAGGTTACCTTGGGGGAACTTGGACTATGTAGGTTAACCAAAGACACTTGGACGATCTAGGTTAAATAGTGGGCCCTTGGGCTATGTAGGATAACGAACGGGCATTTGGACTATGTAAGTTACCTAGCAGGCACTTGGACTGTCTAGGTTACCTAGCGGGCACTTGGACTATCTAGGTTAACGAACGGGCACTTGGACTATCTAGGTTAACTAGCGGGCACTTGGACTATGTAGGTTACCTAGCGGGCACTTGCACTATCTAGGTTACCTAGCGGGCACTTGGACTATGTAGGTTAATTAGCGGGCACTTGGACTATCTAGGTTAGATAACAGGAACTTGGAATATCTAGGTTAACTAGCGGGCCCTTGGACTATGTAGGTTAACTAGCGGGAACTTGGACTATCTAGGTTACCTAACGGGCACTTGGACTATCTTGGTTTCTTAGCGGGCACTTGGACTATCTAGGTTACCTAACGGGCACTTGGACTATCTTGGTTTCTTAGCGGGCACTTGGACTATATAGGTTACCTAGCGGGCCCTTGGACTATGTAGGTTACCTAGCGGGCACTTGGACTATCTAGGTTAACGAAAGGGCACTTGGACTATGTAGGTTACCTAGCGGGCACTTGGATTATCTAGGTTAGATAACAGGAACTTGGAATATCTAGGTTAACTAGCGGGCCCTTGGACTATGTAGGTTAACTAGCGGGAACTTGGACTATCTAGGTTAACTAGCAGGTTCTTGGACTATGTAGTTTAACTAGCGGGCACTTGGATTATCTAGGTTAACTAGCTGACCTTGGACTATGTAGGTTAACTATCGGGCACTTCGACTATCTAGGTTAACTAGCGGGCACTTGGATTATCTAGGATAACTAGCGGGCACTTGCACAATGCAGGCTCCCAAGCGGGCACTTTAACTATGTAGGTTCCCTAGCGGGCACTTCGACTATCTAGGTTAACTAGCGGGCACTTGGACAATCTAGGTTAATTAGCGGGCACTTTTACAGTGCAGGTTCCCTAGTGGGCACTTTGACTATGTAGGTTCCCTAGAGAGCACATGGACTATATAGGTTCCCTACGGGCACTTGGACTATCTAGGTTCCCTAACGGGCACTTGGAATATGCAGGTTCCCTATCGGGCACTTGGACTATATAGGTTCCTCAGCGGGCACTTGGACATTGTAGGTTCCCTATCGGGTATTGGACTATGTAGGTTAACTAGCAGGACCTTGGACTATCTAGGTTACCTAGCGGGAACTTGGACTATGTAGGTTACCTAGCGGGCACTTGGACTATCTAGGTTACCTAGCGGGCACTTGAACTATGTACATACCCTAGAGGGCACTTGGACTATCTAGGTTACCTAGCGGGCACTTGGACTATGTACGGCCCCTAGCGGGCACTTGGACTATCTACGTTAACTAGAGGGCCCTTGGAATATGTAGGTTAACTAGCGGGCACTTGGATAATCTAGGTTAACTAGCGGGCCCTTAGACGATCTAGGTTAACTAGCGGGCACTTGGACTATCTAGGTTAAATAGCGGGCACTTGGACTATCTAGATTAACTAGCGGGCCCTTGGACTATGTAGGTTTACTAGCGGGCACTTGGACTATCTAGGTTAACTAGCGGGCACTTGGACTATGTAGTTTCCCTAGGGGGCATTTGGATTATTTAGGTTACCTAGTGGGCACTTGGACTTTGTAGGTTACCTAGCGGGCACTTGAACTATGTAGGTTAACTACAAGGCACTTGGACTATCAAGGTTACCTAGCGGTCCCTTGTACTATGTAGGTTACCAGCGGGCACTTGGACTATCTAGGTAAACGAACGTGCACTTGGACTATGTAGGTAACCTAGCGGGCACTTGGACTATCTGGGTTCCCTAACGGGCACTTGGAATATGTAGGTTCCCTATCGGGCACTTGGACTATGTAGGTTCCCTAGCGGGCACTTGGACTATTTAGGTTACCTAGCAGGCACTTTGACTATCTAGGTTAACGAACGTGCACTTGGACTATGTAGGTAACCTAGCGGGCACTTGGACTGTCTAGGTTACCTAGCAGGCACTTGGCCTATCTACGTTAACGAACGGGCACTTGGACTATGTTGGTTAACTAGCGGACACTTCGACTATCTAGGTTAGCTAACGGGCAATTGGACTATCTAGGTTACCTAGCGGGCACTTGGACTATGTAGGTTCCCTAGCGGGCACTTGGACTATTTAGGTTACCTAGCAGGCACTTTGACTATCTAGGTTAACAAACGTGCACTTGGACTATGTAGGTAATCTAGCGGGCACTTGGACTGTCTAGGTTACCTAGCAGGCACTTGGCCTATCTACGTTAACGAACGGGCACTTGGACTATGTAGGTTAACTAGCGGATACTTCGACTATCTAGGTTAGCTAACGGGCAATTGGACTATCTAGGTTACCTAGCGGGCACATGGACTATGTAGGTTGCCTAGAGAGCACTTGGACTATGTAGGTTCCCTAGCGAGCACTTGGACTATGTAGGTTCCCTATGGGGTACTTGGACTGTCTAGGTTAACTAGGGGGCAATTGGATAGGCTAGGTTACCTAGTGGGCACTTGCACTATGTAGTTTACCTAGGAGGCACTTGGACTATGTTGGTAAACTAGCGGGCACTTGGACTATCTAGGTTACCTAGCGGGCACTTGGACTATGTACGTTCCCTAGCGGGCACTTGGGCTATCTACGTTACCTAGCGGGCACTTAGACTATGTAGGTTAACGAACGGGCACTTGGACTATGTAGGTAACCTAAAGATCACTTGGACTGTCTAGGTTACCTTGCGGGAACTTGGACTATGTAGGTTAACTAGCGGGCACTTGTACTATCAAGGTTAACTAGCGGGCCCTTGCTCTATGTAGGTTAACTAGCAGGCCTTTGGACTATGTAAGTTAACTAGAGGGCCCTTTGATGATCCTGGTTAACTAGCGGGCACTTGGACTATCTAGGTTAACTAGCGGCCACTTGGACTATCTAGGTTAACTAGCGGGCACTTGGACTATGTAGGTTCCCTAACGGGCACTTGGACTATATAGGTTAACTAGCGGGCCCTTGGACTATGTAGGTTAACTAGCGTGCACTTGGACGATCTAGGTTAACTAGCGAGTACTTGGACTTTCTACGTTAACTAGCGGGCCCGTGGACTATGTAGATCCCCTAGCGGGCACTTGGATTCTGTATGTTCCCAAGGGACACTTGAACTATGTAGGTTCCCTAGCAGGCACTTGGACTATGTAGGTTCCAGAGGGGGCACTTGGACTATGTAAGTTAACTACCGGGCACTTGGACTATATAGGTTAACTAGCGGGCCCTTGGACTATCTAGGTTACCTAGCGGGCATTTGGACTATGTAGGTTAACTACCGGGCACATGCACTATCTAGGTAACCTAGCGGGCACTTGGACTATCTATGTTAACTAGTGGGCAATTGGACTATCTATGTTAACTACCGGCCACTTGGACTATGTAGGTTAACTAGGGGACACTTGGACGATCTAGGTTAACTAGCGGGCACTTGGACTGTCTAGGTTAACTAGCGGGCACTGGGACTATCTAGGTTAATTAGCGGGCACTTGTACAATGCAGGTTCCCTAGCGGGCACCTTGACTATGTAGGTTCCCTAGCGGGCACTTGGACAATATCGGTTCCCTACGGGCACTTGGACTATCTAGGTTCCCTAACGGGCACTTGGAATATGTAGGTTCCCTATCGGGCACTTGGACTATGTAGGTTCCTCAGCGGGCACTTGGACTTTGTATGTTCACTATCGGGCATTGGACTATGTAGGTTAACTAGCAGGACCTTGGACTATCTAGGTTACCTAGCAGGCACTTGGACTATGTAGGTTAACTTGCGGACACTTGGACAATCTAGGTTACCTAGCGGGAACTTGAACTATGTACATACCCTAGCGGGCACTTGGACTATCTAGGTTTCCTAGCGGGCACTTGGACTATGTACGTCCCCTAGCGGGCACTTGGACTATCTAGATTAACTAGCGGGCCCTTGGACTATCTAGGTTTACTAGCGGGCACTTCGACTATCTAGGTTAGCTAACGGGCAATTGGACTATCTAGGTTACCTAGCGGGAACTTGGACTATGTAGGTTCCCTAGCGAGCATTTGGACTATTTAAGTTACCTAGCAGGCACTTTGACTATCTAGGTTAACGAACGTGCACTTGGACTATGTAGGTAACCTAGCCGGCACTTGGACTGTCTTGGTTACCTAGCAGGCACTTGGCTCATCTAGGTTAACGAACGGGCACTTGGACTATGTAGGTTAACAAGCGGACACTTCGACTATCTAGGTTAGCTAACGGGCAATTGGACTATCTAAGTTACCTAGCGGGCACTTGGACTATGTAGGTTGCCTAGCGAGCACTTGGACTATGTAAGTTCCCTATCGGGTACTTGGACTGTCTAGGTTACCTAGTGGGCACATGGACTGTGTAGTTTACCTAGGAGGCACTTGGACTATGTTGGTTAACTAGCGGGCATTTGGACTATCTAGGTTACCTAGCGGGCACTTGGACTATGTACGTTCCCTAGCGGGCACTTGGGCTATCTACGTTACCTAGCGGGCACTTGGACTATGTAGGTTAACGAACGGACACTTGGACTATGTAGGTAACCTAAAGGTCACTTGGACTGTCTAGGTTACCCTGCGGGAACTTGGACTATGTAGGTTAACTAGCGGGCACTTGTACTATCAAGGTTAACTAGCGGGCCCTTGCTCTATGTAGGTTAACTAGCAGGCCTTTGGACTACGTAAGTTAACTAGAGGGCACTTTGATGATCCTGGTTAACTAGCGGGCACTTGGACTATCTAGGTTAACTAGCGGGCACTTCGACTATCTAGGTTAACTAACGGGCAATTGGACTATCTAGGTTACCTAGCGGGCACTTTGACTATGTAGGTTGCCTTGAGAGCACTTGAACTAAGTAGGTTCCCTAGCGAGCACTTGGACTATGTAGGTTCCCTATGGGGTACTTGGACTGTCTAGGTTAACTAGGGGGCAATTGGACAGTCTAGGTTACCTAGTGGGCACTTGGACTATGTAGTTTACCTAGGAGGCACTTGGACTATGTTTGTAAACTAGCGGGCACTTGGACTATCTAGGTTACCTAGCGGGCACTTGGACTATGTACGTTCCCTGTCGGGCACTTGAGCTATCTACGTTACCTAGCGGGCACTTGAACTATGTAGGTTAACGAACGGGCACTTGGACTATGTAGGTAACCTAATGGTCACTTGGACTGTCTAGGTTACCTAGCGGGAACTTGGACTATGTAGGTTAACTAGCGGGCACTTGGACTATCAAGGTTAACTAGCGGGCCCATGCTCTATGTAGGTTAACTAGCAGGCCTTTGGACTATGTAAGTTAACTAGAGGGCCCTTTGATGATCCTGGTTAACTAGCGGGCACTTGGACTATCTTGGTTAACTAGCGGGCACTTGGACTATCTAGGTTAACTAGCGGGCACTTGGACTATGTAGGTTCCCTAGCGGGCACTTGGACTATATAGGTTAACTAGCGGGCCCTTGGACTATGTAGGTTAACTAGCGTGCACTTGGACGATCTAGGTTAACTAGCGAGTACTTGGACTATCTACGTTAACTAGCGGGCCCGTGGAATATGTAGATTCCCTAGTGGGCACTTGGATTCTGTATGTTCCCAACGGACACTTGAACTATGTAGGTTTCCTAGCAGGCACTTGGACTATGTAGGTTCCAGAGGGGGCACTTGGACTATGTAAGTTAACTACCGGGCACTTGGACTATATAGGTTAACTAGCGGGCCCTTGGACTATCTAGGTTACCTAGCGGGCACTTGGACTATGTAGGTTAACTACCGGGCACATGCACTATCTAGGTTCCCTAGCGGGCACTTGGACTATCTATGTTAACTAGTGGGCACTTGGACTATCTATGTTAACTACCGGCCACTTGGACTATATAGGTTAACTAGGGGACACTTGGACGATCTAGGTTAACTAGCGGGCACTTGGACTGTCTAGGTTAACAAGCGGGCACTTGGACTATCTAGGTTAATTAGCGGGCACTTGTACAATGCAGGTTCCCTAGCGGGCACTTTGACTATGTAGGTTCCCTAGCGGGCACTTGGACAATATAGGTTCCCTACGGGCACTTGGACTATCTAGGTTCCCTAACGGGCACTTGGAATATGTAGGTTCCCTATCGGGCACTTGGACTATGTAGGTTCCTCAGCGGGCACTTGGACTTTGTATGTTCACTATCGGGCATTGGACTATGTAGGTTAACTAGCAGGACCTTGGACTATCTAGGTTACCTAGCGGGCACTTGGACTATGTACGTTAACTTGCGGACACTTGGACAATCTAGGTTACCTAGCGGGAACTTGAACTATGTACATACCCTAGCGGGCACTTGGACTATCTAGGTTTCCTAGCGGGCACTTGTACTATGTACGTCCCCTAGCGGGCACTTGGACTATCTAGATTAACTAGCGGGCCCTTGGACTATCTAGGTTTACTAGGGGGCACTTCGACTATCTAGGTTAGCTAACGGGCAATTGGACTATCTAGGTTACCTAGCGGGAACTTGGACTATGTAGGTTCCCTAGCGAGCACTTGGACTATTTAAGTTACCTAGCAGGCACTTTGACTATCTAGGTTAACGAACGTGCACTTGGACTATGTAGGTAAGCTAGCGGACACTTCGACTATCTAGGTTAGCTAACGGGCAATTGGACTATCTAAGTTACCTAGCGAGCACTTGGACTATGTAGGTTCCCTATCGGGTACTTGGACTGTCTAGGTTACCTAGTGGGCACTTGGACTATGTACGTTCCCTAGCGGGCACTTGGGCTATCTACGTTACTTAGCGGGCACTTGGACTATGTAGGTTAACGAACGGACACTTGGACTATGTAGGTAACCTAAAGGTCACTTGGACTGTCTAGGTTACCTTGCGGGAACTTGGACTATGTAGGTTAACTAGCGGGCACTTGTACTAACAAGGTTAACCAGCGGGCCCTTGCTCTATGTAGGTTAACTAGCAGGCCTTTGGACTACGTAAGTTAACTAGAGGGCACTTTGATGATCCTGGTTAACTAGCGGGCACTAGGACTATCTAGGTTAACTGGCGGGCACTTGGACTATCTAGGTTAACTAGCGGGGACCTGGACTATGTACGTTCCCTAGCGGGCACTTTGACTATGTAGGTTCCCTAGCGGGCACTTGGACTATATAGGTTAACTAGCGGGCCCTTGGACTATGTAGGTTAACTAGCGTGCACTTGGACAATCTAGGTTAACTAGCGGGTACTTGGACTATCTACATTAACTAGCGGGTCCTTGGACTATGTAGATTCCCTAGCGGGCACCTGGATTCTGTATGTTCCCTAGGGACACTTGAACTATGTAGGTTCCCTAGCAGGCACTTGGACTATGTAGGTTCCAGAGGGGGCACTTGGACTATGTAAGTTAACTACCGGGCACTTGGACTATGTAGGTTAACTAGCTGGCCCTTGGACTATCTAGGTTACCTAGCGGGCACTTGGACTATGTAGGTTAACTACCGGGCACATGCACTATCTAGGTTACCTAGCGGGCACTTGTACTATGTATGTTCCCTAGTGGGCACTTGGACTATCTATGTTAACTAGTGGGAACTTGGACTATCTATGTTAACTACCGGCCACATGGACTATGTAGGTTAACTAGGGAACACTTGCACTATGTAGGTTACCTAGCGGCACTTGGACTATGTAGGTTAACTAGCGTGCATTTGGACTATGTAGGTTAAGTAGAGGACACTTAGACGATCTAGGTTAACTAGTGGGCCCTTGGATTATGTAGGTTAACGAACGGGCATTTGGACTATGTAGGTTACCTAGAAGACACTTGGACTGTCTATGTTACCTAGCGGGCACTTGGCTATCTAGGTTACCTAACGGGCACTTGGACTATGTAGGTTCCCTAGCGGGCACTTGGATTATGTAGGATCCCTATCGGGCACTTGGACTATGTAGGTTAATTAGACGGCATTTGGACTATGTAGGTTACCTAACGGGAACTTGGACTATGTGGGTTCCCTATCGGGCACTTAGAGAATGTAGGTTAACTAGGGGGCACTAGGACTATGTAGGTTACCTATCGGGCCCTTGGACTATCTAGGTTACCTAGCGGGCATTTGGACTATGTAGGCTCCCTAACGGGCATTTGGACTTTATAGATTACCTAGCGGGCACTTAGACTTTGTAGGTTACCTAGCGGGCACTTGGACTATCTAGGTTAACTAGCTGGCACTTAACCTATCTACGTTACCTAGCGGGTACTTGGAGTATGTAGGTTACCTACCGGGCTGTTGGACTATCTAGGTTACCAAGCGGGCACTTGGACTATCTAGGTTAACTAACGGGCACTTGGACTATGTAGGTTCCCTAGCGGGACCTTGGACTATGTAAGTTCCCTAGCAGACACTTGGACTATGTGGGTTCCCTAGCGGGCATTTGGACTATCTAGGTTACCTGACGGGCACTTGGACTATGTGGGTTTCCTAGTGGGCATTTGGACTATCTAGGTTACCTTGCGGGCACTTGGACTATGTACGTTCCCTAGCGGGCACTTGGACTATCTAGGTTACCTAGCGGGCACTTGGACTATGTACGTTACCTAGCGGGCACTTGGACTATCTATGTTAACTAGCGGGCACTTGGACTATGTAGGTTCCCAATCGGGCACTTGGACTAGATAGGGTCCCTAGCGGGCACTTGGTCTATCTAGGTTAACTAGCGGGCACTTGGACTATCTATGTTAACTAGCGAGCACTTGGACTATCTAGGTTAACTAGCGGGCATTTGGACTATTAGGGTCCCTAGCGGGCATTTGGTGTATATTGGTTACCTAGCGGGCACTTGGACTATGTAGGTTAACGAACTGGAACTTGGACTATGTAGGTAACCTAGTGGTCACTTGAACAGTCTAGGTTACCTAGTGGGCACTTGGAGTATGTAGGTTAACTAGGGGGCACTTGGACTATCTAGGTTAACTAGCGGGCCCTTGGACGATGTAGGTTAACTAGCGGGCCATTGGACTATGTAGGTTAACTAGCGGGCCCTTGGAATATGTAGGATAACTAGCTGGCACTTGGACGATCTAGGTTAACTAGCGGGTACTTGGACTATGTAGGTTAACTAGCGGGCCCTTGGACTATGTTGATTAACTAGCGGCACTTGGACTATCTACGTTAACTAGCGGGCCCATGGACTATGTAGATTCCTTAGCGGGCACTTGGACTATGTAGATTCCCTAGCGGGCACTTGGACTATGTATGTTATAGAGCGGGCACTTGGACTATGTAGGTTCCCTAGCAGGCACTTGGACTATGTAGGTTCCCTAGCGGGCACTTGTACTATGTAGGTTAACTAGCGGACACTTGGACGATCTAGGTTAACTAGCGGGTAGTTGAGACTATGTAGGTTAACCAGCGGGCCCTTGAACTATGTAGATTAACTAGCGGCACTTGGAGTATCTACGTTAACTAGCGGGCCCTGGACTATGTAGATTCCCTAGCGGGCACATGGACTACGTAGGTTCCCTAGCAGGCACTTAGACTCTGTATGTTCCCTAGCGGGCACTTGGACTATATATGTTCCTTACGGACACTTGAACTATGTAAGTTAACTACCGGGCACTTGGACTATGTAGGTTAACTAGCGGGCACTTGCATTATTTGGGTTACCTAGCGGGCACTTGGACTATCTATGTTAACTAGCGGGCACTTGGACTATGTAGGTTAACTAGGGGACACTTGCACAATGTAGGTTACCTAGCGGCACTTGGACTATCTAGGTTAACTAGCGGGCACTTGGACTATCTGGGTTAACTAGCGTGCACTTGGACTATGTAGGTTCCTTAGCGGGCACTTGAACTATCTAGTTTACCTAGCGGGCACTTGGACTATGTAGGTTAACTAGCGGGCCCTTGGACTATCTAGGTTACATAGCTGGAACTTGGACTATATAGGTTACCTTGCGGGCACTTTGACTATGTAGGTTAACCAAAGACACTTGGACGATCTAGGTTAAATAGTGGGCCCTTGGACTATGTAGGTTAACGAACGGGCATTTGGACTATGTAAGTTACCTAGCAGGCACTTGGACTGTCTACGTTACCTAGCGGGCACTTGGAATATCTAGGTTAACGAACGGGCACTTGGACTATCTAGGTTAACTAGCGAGCACTTGGACTATGTAGGTTACCTAGCGGGCACTTGCACTATCTAGGTTACCTAGCGGGCATTTGGACTATGTAGGTTAATTAGCGGGCACTTGGACTATCTAGTTTACCGAACGGGCATTTGGACTATGTAGGTTACCTAGCGGGCATTTGGACTTCT
The DNA here is from genome assembly GCF_050624435.1 of Tenrec ecaudatus. Classification (NCBI taxonomy): domain Eukaryota; kingdom Metazoa; phylum Chordata; class Mammalia; order Afrosoricida; family Tenrecidae; genus Tenrec; species Tenrec ecaudatus. The sequence continues at coordinate 69,099,221 of NC_134548.1, read as the reverse complement.
AGGTTAACGAATGGGCACTTGGACTATGTATGTTGCATAGCGGGCAATTGGATTATCTAGGTTAGGTAACGGGTACTTGGACTATCTAGGTTACCTAGCGGGAACTTGGACTATGTAGGTTACCTAGCGGGCACTTGGACTATCTAGGTTACATAACGGGCACTTGGACTATCTTGGTTTCTTACCGGGCACTTGGACAATATAGGTTACCTAGCGGTCGCTTGGACTATGTAGGTTACCTAGCGGACACTTGGACTATCTAGGTTAACGAAAGGGCACTTTGACTATGTAGGTTACCTAGCGGGCAATTGGATTATCTAGGTTAACGAACGGGCACTTGGACTATGTACGTTACCTAGCCTCCACTTGGACTATCTAGGTTAGCTAACAGGCACTTGGACTATCTAGGTTCCCTAGCGGGCACTTGTACTATCTAGGTTACCTAGCTGGCACTTGGACTATGTAGGTCAACTAGCGGGCCCTTGGACTATCTAGATTAGCTAACGGGCACTTAGATTATGTAGGTTAACTAGCGGGCACTTGGAATATGTAGGTTAACTAGCGGACACTTGCACTATGTAGGTTAACTAGCGGGCCCATGGACTATGTATATTTACTAGAGGGCCCTTGGACTATCTGAGTTCCCTAAAGGGCACTTGGACTATCTAGGTTACCAAACGGGCACTTGGATTATCTAGGTTACCGAACAGTAACTTGGACTATCTAGGTTACTTAGCGGGCACTTGGACTATGTAGGCTAACTAGGGGGCCCTGGGACGATCTAGGTTACCTAGCGGGTACTTGAACTATCTAGGTTAACTAGCGGGCACTTGCACTCTCTAGCTTACCTAGCGGGCACTTGGACTATGTACGTTCCCTAGCGGGCACTTGAACTATCTATGTTAACTAGCGGGCACTTGGAATATGTAGGTTAACTAGCGGACACTTGCACTATGTAGGTTACCTAGCAGGCAGTTGGAATATCTAGGTTAACAAGCGGCCACTTGGACTATCTAGGTTAACTAGCGTGCACTTGGACTATGTAGGTTAACTAGCGTGCCCTTGGACTATCTAGGTTACTTAGCGGGCACTTGGTATATAGGTTAAGTAGCGGGCACTTGGACTATGTAGGTTAACTAGAGGACACTTAGACTATCTACGTTAACTAGTGGGCCCTTGGACTATGTAGGTTAACTAGCAGGCACTTGGACAATCTCGGTTAACTAGCGGGCACTTGGACGATCTAGGTTAACTAGCGGGCACTTGGACTATCAAAGTTAACAAGTGAGCCGTTGGACTATGTAGGTTAACTAGCGGGCCCTTGGACTATCTAGGTTACCTAGCGGGCACATGGACTATGGAGGTTACCTAGTGGGCACTTGGACTATCTAGGTTAACGAATGGGCACTTGGAATATGCAGGTAACCTAGCGGGCATTTGGACTGTCTAGGTTACCTAGCGGGCACTTGGACTTCTAGGTTAACGAACGGGCACTTGGTCTATGTAGGTTGCTTAGCGGGCACTTGGACTATCTAGGTTAGGTAACGGGCACTTTGAGTATCTAGGTTACCTAGCGGGAACTTGGACAATGTAAGTTACCTAGCGGGCACTTGGACTATCTAGGTTACCTAGCAGGCACTTGGACTATCTAGGTTAACGAACGGGCACATGGACTATGTAGTTTACCTAGCGGGCACTTGGACTATGAAGGATCCCTATCGGACATTTGGACTACTTAGGTTACCTAGCGGGCACTTGGACTATCTAGGTTAACTAGCAGGCACTTGGACTATTTAGGTCAACTAGCGGGGCCTTGTACTATGTAGGTTAACTAGCGAGCACTTGGACTACCTAGGTTAACTAGGGGACCTTGGACTACGTAGGTTAACTAGCGGGCCCTTGGACTATGTATGTTAACTAGCGGGCACTTGGACTCTGTAGGTTAACTTACGGGCACTTGGATGATCTAGGTTAACTAGAGGGCACTTGGACTATCTAGGTTAACTAGCGTGCACTTAGACTATCTAGGTTAAGTAGCGGGCACTTGGATGATCAATGTTAACTAGCGGGCACTTGGACTATCTAGGTTAGCTAACGGGAACTTGGACTAAGTACGTCCCCTAGTGGGCACTTGGCCACTGTAGGTTAACTAACGGGCACTAGGACTATCTAGGTTACCTAGCTGGCACTTGGACTATGAAGGTTCCCTAGCGGGCACTTGGATTATCTAGATTACCTAGCGGGCACTTGGACTATGTAGGTCAACTAGCGGGCCCTTGGACTATCTAGGATACCTAACTGGCACTTGGACTATGTAGGTTAACTAGCGGACACTTGCACGATCTAGGTTAACTAGCGGGCCCATTGACTATGTTGCTTAACTAGCGGGCAATTGGACGATCTAGGTTAACTAGCGGGAACTTGGACTATGTAGGTTCCCTAGCGGGCATTTGCACTATATAGATAACCTAGCGGGCACTTAGACTTTTTAGGTTACCTAGCGGGCAGTTGGACTTTCTAGGTTACCTGGCTGGCACTTGAACTATCTACGTAACCTAGCAGGTTTTTGGAGTATGTAGGTTACTTAGCGGGTTGTTGGACTATCTAGGTTACCAAGCAGGCACTTGGACTATCTAGGTTAACTAACGAGTACTTGGACTATGTAGGTTCCCTAGCGGGCCCTTGGACAATGTAAATTCCCTAGCGGGCACTTGGACTATGTGGGTTTCCTGGCGGGCATTTGGACTATCTAGGTTACCTAACGAGCACTTGGACTATGTAGGTTCCCTAGCGGGCACTTGGATTATTTAGGTTCCCTATCGGGCACTTGGACTATGTAGGTTAACTAGAGGGCATTTGGACTATGTAGGTTACCTAGCGGGCACTTGGACTATGTAGGTTCCCTATCGGGCACTTGGAGAATGTAGGTTAACTAGGGGGCACTAGGACTATGTAGGTTACCTAGCGGGCCCTTGGACTATCTAGGTTACCTAGCGGGCATTTGGACTATGTAGGCTCCCTAGCGGTCATTTGGACTATATAGATTACCTAGCGGGCACTTAGATTTTGTAGGTTACCAAGCGGGCACTTGGACTATGTGGGTTCCCTAGCGGGTATTTGGACTATCTAGGTTACCTAACGGGCACTTGGACTATGTAGGTTCCCTAGCGGGCACTTGGATTATGTAGGTTCCCTATCGGGCACTTGGACTATGTAGGTTAACTAGCGGGCATTTGGACGATGTAGCTTACCTAGCGGGCACTTGGACTATGTAGGTTCCCTATCGGGCACTTGGAGAATGTAGGTTAACTAGGGGGCACTAGGACAATGTAGGTTACCTAACGGGCCCTTGGACTATCTAGGTTACCTAGGGGGAACCTGGACTATGTAGGTTAACTAGTGGGCACTTGGACTATGTAGGTTGCCAACGGGCACTTGGACTATGTAGGTTCCCTAGAGGGCACTTGGACTATCTATGTTAACTAGCGGGCACTTGGACTATGTAGTTTAACTAGGGGACACTTGCACTATGTAGGTTACCTAGCGGCACTTGGACTATCTAGGTTAACTAGCGGGCACTTGGACTATCTGGGTTAACTAGCGTGCACTTGGACTATGTAGGTTCCTTAGCGGGCACTTGGACTATCTAGTTTACCTTGCGGGCACTTTGACTATGTAGGTTAACCAAAGACACTTGGACGATCTAGGTTAAATAGTGGGCCCTTGGACTATGTAGGTTAACGAAGGGGCATTTGGACAATGTAAGTTACCTAGCAGGCACTTGGACTGTCTAGGTGACCTAGCGGGCAGTTGGACTATCTAGGTTAATGAACGGGCACTTGGACTATCTAGGTTAACTAGCGGGCACTTGGACTATGTAGGTTACCTAGCGGGCACTTGCACTATCTAGGTTACCTAGCGGGCACTTGGACTATGTAGGTTAATTAGCGGGCACTTGGACTATCTAGGTTACCGTACGGGCATTTGGACTATGTAGGTTACCTAACGGGCACTTGGACTTCTAGGTTAACGAATGGGCACTTGGACTATGTATGTTGCATAGCGGGCAATTGGATTATCTAGGTTAGGTAACGGGCACTTGGACTATCTAGGTTGCCTAGCGGGAACTTGAACTATGTAGGTTACCTAGCGGGCACTTGGACTATCTAGGTTACCTAACGGGCACTTGGACTATCTTGGTTTCTTAGCGGGCACTTGGACTATATAGGTTACCTAGCGGGCCCTTGGACTATGTAGGTTACCTAGCGGGCACTTGGACTATCTAGGTTAACGAAAGGGCACTTGGACTATGTAGATTACCTAGCGGGCACTTGGATTATCTAGGTTAGCTAACAGGAACTTGGAATATCTATGTTACCTAGTGGGCACTTGGACTATGTAGGTTACCTTGCGGGCACTTGTACTATCTAGGTTACCTAACGGGAACTTGGACTATGTAGGTTAACTAGCGTACACTTGGACGATCTAGGTTAACAAGCGGGCACTTGGAATATCTAGGTTAACTAGCGGGCCCTTGGACTATGTAGGTTAACTAGCGGGCACTTGGACTATCTAGGTTAACTAGCAGGTTCCTGGACTATGTAGGTTAACTAGCGGGCACTTGGACTATCTAGGTTAACTAGCTGACCTTGGACTATGTAGGTTAACTATCGGGCACTTCGACAATCTAGGTTAACTAGCGGGCACTTGGACTATCTAGGTTAACTAGCGGGCACTTGCACAATGCAGGCTCCCTAGCGGGCACTTTAACTATGTAGGTTCCCTAGCGGGCACTTGGACTATATAGGTTCCCTACGGGCACTTGGACTATCTAGGTTCCCTAACGGGCACTTGGACTATGTAGGTTCCTCTGCGGGCACTTGGACTATGTAGGTTCCCTATCAGGCACTTGGACTATATAGGTTAACTAGCGGGCACTTGGATGATCAAGGTTAACTAGCGGGCACTTGGACTGTCTAGGTTAACTAGCGGGCACTTGGACTATCTAGGTTAATTAGCGGGCACTTGTACAATGCAGGTTCCCTAGCGGGCACTTTGACAATGTAGGTTCCCTAGCGGGCACTTGGACAATATAGGTTCCCTAAGGGCACTTGGACTATCTAGGTTCCCTAACGGGCACTTGGAATATGTAGGTTCCCTATCGGGCACTTGGACTATGTAGGTTCCTCAGCGGCACTTGGATTTTGTATGTTCACTATCGGGCATTGGACTATGTAGGTTAACTAGCAGGACCTTGGACTATCTAGGTTACCTAGCGGGCACTTGGACTATGTAGGTTAACTTGCGGACACTTGGACAATCTAGGTTACCTAGCGGGAACTTGAACTATGTACATACCCTAGCGGGCACTTGGACCATCTAGATTAACTAGCGGGCCCTTGGACTATCTAGGTTTACTAGCGGGCACTTCCACTATCTAGGTTAGCTAACGGGCAATTGGACTATCTAGGTTACCTAGCGGGCACTTGGACTATGTAGGTTCCCTAGCGAGCACTTGGACTATTTAAGTTACCTAGCAGGCACTTTGACTATCTAGGTTAACGAACGTGCACTTGGACTATGTAGGTAACCTAGCCGGCACTTGGACTGTCTAGGTTACCTAGCAGGCACTTGGCCCATCTAGGTTAACGAACGGGCACTTGGACTATGTAGGTTGACTAGCGGACACTTCGACTATTTAGGTTAGCTAACGGGCAATTGGACTATCTAAGTTACCTAGCGGGCACTTGGACTATGTAGGTTGCCTAGCGAGCACTTGGACTATGTAGGTTCCCTATCGGGTACTTGGAATGTCTAGGTTACCTAGCGGGCACTTGGACTATGTACGATCCCTAGCGGGCACTTGGGCTATCTACGTTACCTAGCGGGCACTTGGACTATGTAGGTTAACGAACGGGCACTTGGACTATGTAGGTAACCTAAAGGTCACTTGGACTGTCTAGGTTACCTTGCGGGAACTTGGACTATGTAGGTTAACTAGCGGGCACTTGTACTATCAAGGTTAACTAGCGGGCCCTTGCTCTATGTAGGTTAACTAGCAGGCCTTTGGACTACGTAAGTTAACTAGAGGGCACTTTGATGATCCTGGTTAACTAGCGGGCACTTGCACTATCTAGGTTAACTAGCGGGCACTTGGACTATATAGGTTAACTAGCGGGCCCTTGGACTATGTAGGTTAACTAGCGTGCACTTGGACAATCTAGGTTAACTAGCGGGTACTTGGACTATCTACGTTAACTAGCGGGTCCTTGGACTATGTAGATTCCCTAGCGGGCACTTGGATTCTGTTTCTTCCCTAGGGACACTTGAACTATGTATGTTCCCTAGCAGGCACTTGGACTATGTAGGTTCCAGAGGGGGCACTTGGACTATGTAAGTTAACTACCGGGCACTTGGACTATGTAGGTTAACTACCGGGCACATGCACTATCTAGGTTACCTAGCGGGCACTTGTACTATGTATGTTCCCTAGTGGGCACTTGGACTATATATGTTAACTAGTGGGAACTTGGACTATCTATGTTAACTACCGGCCACATGGACTATGTAGGTTAACTAGGGAACACTTGCACTATGTAGGTTACCTAGCGGCACTAGGACTATGTAGGTTAACTAGCGTGCATTTGGACTATGTAGGTTAAGTAGAGGACACTTAGATGATCTAGGTTAACTAGTGGGCCCTTGGATTATGCAGGTTAACGAACGGGCATTTGGACTATGTAGGTTACCTAACAGACACTTGGACTGTCTAGGTTACCTAGCGGGCACTTGGCTATCTAGGTTACCTAACGGGCACTTGGACTATGTAGGTTCCCTAGCGGGCACTTGGATTATGTAGGTTACCTAGCGGGAACTTGGACTATGTAGGTTCCCTAACGGGCACTTAGAGAATGTAGGTTAACTAGGGGGCACTAGGACTATGTAGGTTACCTAGCGGGCCCTTGGACTATCTAGGTTACCTAGCGGGCATTTGGACTATGTAGGCTCCCTAACGGGCATTTGGACTATATAGATTACCTAGCGGGCACTTAGACTTTGTAGGTTACCTAGCGGGCACTTGGACTATCTAGGTTAACTAGCTGGCACTTGAACTATCTACGTTACCTAGCGGGTACTTGGAGTATGTAGGTTACCTACCGGGCTGTTGGACTATCTAGGTTACCAAGCGGGCACTTGGACTATCTAGGTTAACTAACGGGCACTTTGACTATGTAGGTTCCCTAGCGGGCCCTTGGACTATGTAAATTCCCTAGCGGACACTTGGACTATGTGGGTTCCCTAGCGGGCATTTGGACTAACTAGGTTACCTGACGGGCACTTGGACTATGTGGGTTCCCTAGTGGGCATTTGGACTATCTAGGTTACCTAGCGGGCACTTGGACTATATACGTTCCCTAGCGGGCAATTGGACTATCTAGGTTACCTAGCGGGCAATTGGACTATGTACGTTACCTAGCGGGCACTTGGACTATCTATGTTAACTAGCGGGCACTTGGACTATGTAGGTTCCCAATCGGGCACTTGGACTAGATTGGTTCCCTAGCGGGCACTTGTTCTATCTACGTTAACTAGCGGGCACTTGGACTATCTATGTTAACTAGCGAGCACTTGGACTATCTAGGTTAACTAGCGGGCATTTGGACTATTAGGGTCCCTAGCGGGCATTTGGTGTATATTGGTTACCTAGCGGGCACTTGGACTATGTAGGTTAACGAACGGGAACTTGGACTATGTAGGTAACCTAGTGGTCACTTGAACAGTCTAGGTTACCTAGCGGGCACTTGGAGTATGTAGGTTAACTAGGGGGCACTTGGAATATCTAGGTTACTAGCGGGCCCTTGGACGATGTAGGTTAACTAGCGGGCCATTGGACTATGTAGGTTAACTAGCGGGCCCTTGGAATATGTAGGTTAACTAGCTGGCACTTGGACGATCTAGGTTAACTAGCGGGTACTGGGACTATGTAGGTTAACTAGCGGGCCCTTGGACTATGTTGATTAACTAGCGGCACTTGGACTATCTACGTTAACTAGCGGGCCCATGGACTATGTGGATTCCTTAGCGGGCACTTGGGCTATGTAGATTCCTTAGCGGGCACTTGGACTATGTATGTTCCAGAGCGGGCACTTGGACTATGTAGGTTCCCTAGCGGGCACTTGTACTATGTAGGTTAACTAGCGGACACATGGACGATCTAGGTTAACTAGCGGGTAGTTGAGACTATGTAGGTTAACCAGCGGGCCCTTGAACTATGTAGATTAACTAGCGGCACTTGGAGTATCTACGTTAACTAGCGGGCCCTGGACTATGTAGATTCCCTAGCGGGCACTTGGACTACATAGGTTCCCTAGCAGGCACTTAGTCTCTGTATGTTGCCTAGCGGGCACTTGACTATATATGTTCCTTACGGACACTTGAACTATGTAAGTTAACTACCGGGCACTTGGACTATGTAGGTTAACTAGCGGGCCCTTAGACTATCTAGGTTACCTAGCGGGCACTTGGACTATGTAGGTTAACTACCTGGCACTTGCACTATCTAGGTTACCTAGCGGGCACTTGGACTATCTATATTAACTAGCGGGCACTTGGACTATGTAGGTTAACTAGGGGACACATGCACAATGTAGGTTACCTAGCGGCACTTGGACTATCTAGGTTAACTAGCGGGCACTTGGACTATCTGTGTTAACTAGCGTGCACTTGGACTGTGTAGGTTCCTTAGCGGGCACTTGAACTATCTAGTTTACCTAGCGGGCACTTGGACTATATAGGTTAACTAGCGGGCCTTTGGACTATCTAGGTTACATAGCTGGAACTTGGACTATATAGGTTACCTTGCGGGCACTTTGACTATGTAGGTTAACCAAAGACACTTGGACGATCTAGGTTAAATAGTGGGCCCTTGGACTATGTAGGTTAACGAACGGGCATTTGGACTATGTAAGTTACCTAGCAGGCACTTGGACTGTCTAGGTTACCTAGCGGGCACTTGGACTATCTAGGTTAACGAATAGGCACTTGGACTATCTAGGTTAACTAGCGAGCACTTGGACTATGTAGGTTACCTAGCGGGCACTTGCACTATCTAGGTTACCTAGCGGGCATTTGGACTATGTAGGTTAATTAGCGGGCACTTGGACTATCTAGGTTACCGAACGGGCATTTGGACTATGTAGGTTACCTAGCGGGCATTTGGACTTCTAGGTTAACGAATGGGCACTTGGACTATGTATGTTAACTAGCGAGCACTTGGACTATCTAGGTTAACTAGCGGGCATTTGGACTATTAGGGTCCCTAGCGGGCATTTGGTGTATATTGGTTACCTAGCGGGCACTTGGACTATGTAGGTTAACGAACGGGAACTTGGACTATGTAGGTAACCTAGTGGTCACTTGAACAGTCTAGGTTACCTAGCGGGCACTTGGAGTATGTAGGTTAACTAGGGGGCACTTGGACTATCTAGGTTAACTAGTGGGCCCTTGGACGATGTAGGTTAACTAGCGGGCCATTGGACTATGTAGGTTAACTAGCGGGCCCTTGGAATATGTAGGTTAACTAGCTGGCACTTGGACGATCTAGGTTAACTAGCGGGTACTGGGACTATGTAGGTTAACTAGCGGGCCCTTGGACTATGTTGATTAACTAGCGGCACTTGGACTTCTACGTTAACTAGCGGGCCCATGGACTATGTAGATTCCTTAGCGGGCACTTGGACTATGTATGTTCCAGAGCGGGCACTTGGACTATGTAGGTTCCCTAGCGGGCACTTGTACTATGTAGGTTAACTAACGGACACTTGGACGATCTAGGTTAACTAGCGTGTAGTTGAGACTATGTAGGTTAACCAGCGGGCCCTTGAACTATGTAGATTAATTAGCGGCACATGGAGTGTCTACGTTAACTAGCGTGCCCTGGACTATGTAGATTCCCTAGCGGGCACTTGGACTACGTAGGTTCCCTAGCAGGCACTTAGCCTCTCTATGTTCCGTAGCGGGCACTTGGACTATTTATGTTCCTTACGGACACTTGAACTATGTAAGTTAACTACCGGGCACTTGGACTATGTAGGTTAACTAGCGGGCCCTTAGACTATCTAGGTTACCTAGCGGGCACTTGGACTATGTAGGTTAACTACCTGGCACTTGCACTATCTAGGTTACCTAGCGGGCACTTGGACTATCTATGTTAACTAGCGGGCACTTGGACTATGTAGGTTAACTAGGGGACACTTGCACAATGTAGGTTACCTAGCGGCACTTGGACTATCAAGGTTAACCAGCGGGCACTTGGACTATCTGGGTTAACTAGCGTGCACTTGGACTGTGTAGGTTCCTTAGCGGGCACTTGAACTATCTAGTTTACCTAGCGGGCACTTGGACTATGTAGGTTAACTAGCGGGCCCTTGGACTATCTAGGTTACATAGCTGGAACTTGGACTATATAGGTTACCTTGCGGGCACTTTGACTATATAGGTTAACCAAAGACACTTGGACGATCTAGGTTAAATAGTGGGCCCTTGGACTATGTAGGTTAACGAACGGGCATTTGGACTATGTAAGTTACCTAGCAGGCACTTGGACTGTCTAGGTTACCTAGCGGGCACTTGGACTATCTAGGTTAACGAACAGGCACTTGGACTATCTAGGTTAACTAGCGAGCACTTGGACTATGTAGGTTACCTAGCGGGCACTTGCACTATCTAGGTTACCTAGCGGGCATTTGGACTATGTAGGATAATTAGCGGGCACTTGGACTATCTAGGTTACCGAACGGGCATTTGGACTATGTAGGTTACCTAGCGGGCATTTGGACTTCTAGGTTAACGAATGGGCACTTGGACTATGTATGTTGCATAGCGGGCAATTGGATTATCTAGGTTAGGTAACGGGTACGTGGACTATCTAGGTTACCTAGCGGGCACTTGGACTATCTAGGTTACATAACGGGCACTTGGACTATCTTGGTTTCTTAGCGGGCACTTGGACTATATAGTTTACCTAGCGGGCCCTTGGACTATGTAGGTTACCTAGCGGACACTTGGACTATGTAGGTTGCCAACGGGCACTTGGACTATGTAGGTTCCCTAGCGGGCACTTGGATTATCTAGGTTAACGAACGGGCACTTGGACTATGTAGATTACTTAGCCGCCACTTGGACTATATAGGTTAGCTAACAGGCACTTGGACTATTTAGGTTCCCTAGCGGGCACTTGTATTATCTAGGATACCTAGCTGGCACTTGGACAATGTAGGTCAACTAGCGGGCCCTTGGACTATCTAGGTTAGCTAACGGGTACTTAGATTATGTAGGTTAACTAGCGGGCAATTGGAATATGTAGGTAAACTAGCGGGCCCATGGACTATGTAGGTTTCCTAGCGGGCCCTTGGACTATCTAGGTTCCCTAAAGGGCACTTGGACTATCTAGGTTACCGAACGTGCACTTGGACTATCAAGGTTACCTAAAGGGCACTTGGACTATGTAGGCTAACTAGGGGGCCCTTGGACGATCTAGGTTACCTAGCGGGTACTTAAACTATCTAGGTTAACTAGCGGGCACTTGCACTATCTAAGTTACCTAGCGGGCACTTGGACTATGTACGTTCCCTAGCGGGTACTTGGACTATCTATGTTAACTAGCGGGCACTTGGAATATGTAGGTTAACTAGCTGACACTTGCACTATGTAGGTTACCTAGCAGGCACTTGGACTATCTAGGTTAACTAGCGGGCACTTGGACTATCTAGGTTACTTAGCGGGCACTTGGTATATAGGTTAACTAGCGGGCACTTATACTATATAGGTTAACTAGTGGACACTTGGATGATCTAGGTTAACTAGCGGGCCCTAGCACTATTTAGGTTAACTAGCGGCACCATGGATTATGTAGGTTTACTAGCAGGCACTTGGACTATCTAGGTTAACTAGCGGGCACTTGGACTATCTAGGTTAACTACCGTGCACTTGGACTATGTAGGTTCCTTAGAGGGCACTTGGACTATCTAGGTTGCCTAGCGGGCACTTGTACTATGTAGGTTAACTAGCGTGCCCTTGGACTATCTAGGTTACGTAGCGGGCACTTGGTATATAGGTTAACTAGCGGACACTTGCACGATCTAGGTTAACTAGCGGGCCCTTGCCCTATGTAGGTTAACTAGCGGGCCCATGGATTATGTAGGTTTACTAGCAGGCACTTGGACTATCTTGGTTAACAAGCGGGCACTTGGACTATGTAGTTTCCCTAGCGGGCATTTGGACTATTTAGGTTACCTAGCGGGCACTTGGACTATTTTTGTTACCTAGCGGGCACTTGGACTATCTAGGTTACCTTGCAGGCACTTTGACTATCTAGGTTAACTAACGGGCACTTGGACTATGTAGGTTGCCCAGCGGGCACTTGGATTATGTAGGTTCCCTATCGGGCACTTGGACTATATTGGTTAACTAGCGGGCACTTGGACTGTCTAGGTTACCTAGCGGGCACTTGGATTATCTAGGTTAACGAACGGGCACTTGGATTTTGTATGTTACCTAGTCACCACTTGGACTATCTAGGTTATCTAAGAGGCACTTGGACTATCTAGGTTCCCTATCGGGCACTTCGACAATGTAGGTTAACTATCGGGCCCTTGGACTATCTAGGTTAGCTAACGGGCACTTAGATTATGTAGGTTAACTAGCGGGCACTTGGAATATGTATGTTAACTAGCGGACACTTGCACTATGTAGGTTAACTAGCGGGCCCATGGACTATGTAGGTTCCCAAAAGGGCACGTGGACTATCTAGGTTACCGAACGGGCACTTGGACTATCTAGGTTACCTAGCGGGCACTTGGACTATGTAGGCTAACTAGGGGGCCCTTGGACGATCTAGGTTACCTAGCGGGCACTTGGACTATGTACGTTCCCTAGCGGGCACTTGGAATATCTATGTTAACTAGCGGGCACTTGGAATATGTAGGTTAACTAGTGGACACTTGCACTATGTAGGTTACCTAGCAGGCACTTGGACTATCTAGATTAAGTAGCGGGCACTTGGACTATCTAGGTTAACTAGCGTGCACTTGGACTATGTAGGTTCCTTAGCGGGCACTTGGACTATCTAGGTTGCCTAGCTGGCACTTGGACTATGTAGGTTAACAATCGTGCCCTTGGCCTATCTAGGTTACGTAGCCGGCACTTGGTATATAGGTTAACTAGCGGGCACTTGGACTATGTAGGTTAACTAGAGGACACTTGGACTATCTAGGTTAACTAGTGGGCCCTTGGACTATGTAGGTTAACTAGCGGGCACTTGGACAATCTAGGTTACCTAGTGGGCACTTGGACTATCTAGGTTAACGAACGGGCACTTGGAATATGCAGGTAACCTAGCGGGCACTTGGACTGTCTAGGTTACCTAGCGGGCACGTTGACTTCTAGGTTAACGAACGGGCACTTGGGCTATGTAGGTTGCTTAGAGGGCACTTGGACTATCTAGGTTAGGTAACGGGCACTTTGAGTATCTAGGTTACCTAGCGGGAACTTGGACAATGTAAGTTACCTAGCGGACACTTGGACTATCTAGGTTACCTAACGGGCACTTTGACTATCTAGTTTACATAGCGGGCACTTGGACTCTAGGTTACCTAGCGGGCACTTGGACTATCTAGGTTACCTAGCGGGCCCTTGGACTATGTAGGTTTCCTAGCGGGCATTTGGACTATCTAGGTTAAAGAACGGGCACTTGGACTATGTAGGTAACCTAGCGGGTACTTGGACTTCTAGGTTAACGAACGGGCACTTGGTCTATGTAGGTTGCTTAGCGGGCACTTGGACTATCTAGGTTAGGTAACGGGCACTTTGAGTATCTAGGTTACCTAGCGGGAACTTGGACAATGTAAGTTACCTAGCGGACACTTGGACTATCTAGGTTACCTAAACGGCACTTTGACTATCTAGGTTACATAGCGGGCACTTGGACTCTAGGTTACCTAGCGGGCACATGGACTATCTAGTTTACCTAGCGGGCCCTCGGACTATGTAGGTTTCCTAGCGGGCATTTGGACTATCTAGGTTAAAGAACGGGCACTTGGACTATGTAGGTAACCTAGCGGGCACTTGGAAAGTCTAGGTTACCTAGCGGGCACTTGGACTATCTAGGTTAACGAACGGGCACTTGGAATATGTAGGATCCCTATCAGACATTTGGACTACTTAGGTTACCTAGCGGGTACTTGGACTATCTAGGTTAACTAGCGGGCACTTGGACTATCTAGGTTACCTAGCGGGCCCTTGGACTATGTAGGTTAACTAACGGGCAATAGGACTATCTAGGTTAACTAGAAGGCCCTTGGACGATGTAGTTTAACTAGGGGGCCCTTGGTTCTATGTAGGTTAACTAGCGGGCCCTTGGACTATGTAGGTTACCTAGCGGGCACTTGGATGATCTAGGTTAACTAGCGGGTACGTGGACTATGTAGGTTAACTAGCGGGGCCTTGGACTATGTAGATTAACTAGCGGCACTTGGACTATCTGTGTTAACTAGCAGGCCCTTGGACTATGTAGATTCCCTAGCGGGCACTTGGACTATGTATGTTCCAGAGCGGGCACTTGGACTATGTAGGTTCCCTAGCAGGCACTTGGAGTATGTAGGTTCCAGAGCGGGTACTTGGACTATCTAGGTTCCCTAGCGGGCACTTGTACTATGTAGGTTAACTAGCGGACACTTGGACGATCTAGGTTAACTAGCGGCACTTGGACTATCTACATTAACTAGGGGCCCTTGGACTATGTAGATTCCCTAGCGGGCACTTGGACTATGTAGGTTCCCTAGCGGGCACTTGGACTCTGTAGGTTCCCTAGCGGGCACTTGGACTATGTATGTTCCCTACGGACACTTGAACTATGTAAGTTAACTACCGGGCACTTGGACTATGTAGGTTAACTAGCGGGTCCTTGGACTATCTAGGTTACCTAGCGGGCACTTGGACTATGTAGGTTAACTAACGGGCAATAGGACTATCTAGGTTAATTAGCGGGCCCTCTGGCGATGTAGTTTAACTAGGGGGCCCTTGGTTCTATGTAGGTTAACTAGCGGGCCCTTGGACTATGTAGGTTACCTAGCGGGCACTTGGACGATCTAGGTTAACTAGCGGGTACGTGGACTATGTAGGTTAACTAGCGGGCCCTTGGACTATGTAGATTAACTAGCGGCACTTGGACTATGTATGTTCCAGAGCGGGCACTTGGACTATGTAGGTTCCCTATCAGGCACTTGGAGTATGTAGGTTCCAGAGCGGGTACTTGGACTATCTAGGTTCCCTAGCGGGTTCTTGTACTATATAGGTTAACTAGCGGACACTTGGACGATCTAGGTTAACTAGCGGACACTTGGACGATCTAGGTTAACTAGCTGCACTTGGACTATCTACATTAACTAGGGGGCCCTTGGACTATGTAGATTCCCCAGCGGGCACTTGGACTTTGTAGGTTCCCTAGCGGGCACTTGGACTCTGTATGTTCCCTAGCGGACACTTGGACTATGTATGTTCCCTACGGACACTTGAACTATGTAAGTTAACTACCGGGCACTTGGACTATGTAGGTTAACTAGCGGGTCCTTGGACTATCTAGGTTACCTAGCGGGCACTTGGACTATGTAGGTTAACTAACGGGCAATAGGACTATCTAGGTTAACTAGCGGGCCCGTGGACGATGTAGTTTAACTAGGGGGGCCCTTGGTTCTATGTAGGTTAACTAGCGGGCCCTTGGACTATGTAGGTTACCTAGCGGGCACTTGGACGATCTAGGTTAACTAGCGGGTTCGTGGACTTTGTAGGTTAACTAGCGGGCCCTTGGACTATGTAGATTGACTAGCGGCACTTGGACTATCTATGTTAACTAGCGGGCCCTTGGACTATGTACATTCCCTAGCGGGCACTTGGACTATGTATGTTCCAGAGCGGACACTTGGACTATGTAGGTTCCCTAGCAGGCACTTGTACTATGTAGGTTAACTAGCGGACACTTGGACGATCTAGGTTAACTAGCGGCACTTGGACTATGTATGTTCCAGAGCGGGCACTTGGACTATGTAGGTTCCCTAGCAAGCACTTGGAGTATGTAGGTTCCAGAGCGGGCACTTGGACTATCTAGGTTCCCTAGCGGGAACTTGTATTATGTAGGTTAACTAGCGGACACTTGGACGATCTAGGTTAACTAGCGGCACTTGGACTATCTACATTAACTAGGGGGCCCTTGGACTATGTAGATTCCCTAGCGGGCACTTGGACTATGTAGGTTCCCTAGCGGGCACTTGGACTCTGTATGTTCCCTAGCGGGCACTTGGACTATGTATGTTCCCTACGCACACTTGAACTATGTAAGTTAACTACCGGGCACTTGGACTATGTAGGTTAACTACCGGGCACTTGCACTATCTAGGTTACCGAACGGGCATTTGGACTATGTAGGTAAACTAGCGGGCATTTGGACAGTCTAGGTTACCTAGCGGGCACTTGGACTTCTAGGTTAACGAACGGGCACTTGGACTATGTAGGTTGCTTAGCAGGCACTTGGTCTATCTAGGTTAGGTAATGGGCACTTTGAGTATCTAGGTTACCTAGCGGGAACTTGGACAATATAAGCCACCTAGCGGACACTTGGACTATCTAGGTTACCTAACGGGCACTTTGACTATCTAGGTTACATAGCGGGCACTTGGACTATGAAAGTTAAATAGCGAGCACTTGGACTCTAGGTTACCTAGCGGGCACTTGGACTATGTAGGTTTCCTAGTGGGCATTTGGACTATCTAGGTGAAAGAACGGGCACTTGGACTATTTAGGTAACCTAGCGGGCACTTGGAAAGTCTAGGTTACCTAGCGGGCACTTGGACTATCTAGGTTAACGAACAGGCACTTAGACTATGTAGGATCCCTATCGGACATTTTGACTACTTAGGTTACCTAGCGGGTACTTGGACTATCTAGGTTAACTAGCGGGCACTTGGACTATCTACGTCAGCTAGCGGGCCCTTGTACTATGTAGGTTAACTAGCGAGCACTTGGACTATCTAAGTTAACTAGCGGACCTTGGATTACGTAGGTTAACTAGCGGGCCCTTGGACTATCTAGGTTAACTAGCGGGCATTTGGATGATCAATGTTAACTAGCGGCACTTGGACTATGTACGTTCCCTAGCGGGCTCTTGGACTATCTACGTTACCTAGCGTGCACTTGAACTATGTACGTTACCTAGGGGGCACTTGGATTATGTACGTTTCCTAGCGGGTACTTGGACTAGATAGGTTCCCTAGAGGGCACTTGGTCTATCTAGGTTAACTAGCGGGCACTTGGACTATCTAGGTTAACTAGCGAGCACTTGGACTATCTAGATTAACTAGCGGGCATTTGGACTATTAGGGACCCTAGCGGGAATTTGGACTATATTGGTTACATAGCGGGCACTTGGACTATGTAGGTTAACGAACGGGCACTTGGACTATGTAGGTAACCTAGTGGTCACTTGAACTGTCTAGGTTACCTAGCGGGCACTTGGACTATGTACTTTAACTAGCGGGCACTTGGACTATCTAGGTTAACTAGCGGGCCCTTGGACGATGTAGGTTAACTAGCGGGCCCTTGGACTATGTAGGTTTACTAGCGGGCCCTTGGACTATGTAGGTTACCTAGCGGGCACTTGGACGATCTAGGTTAACTAGTGGGTACGTGGACTATGTAGGTTAACTAGCGGGCCCTTGGACTATGTAGATTAACTAGCGGCACTTGGACTATGTATGTCCCAGAGCGGGCACTTGGACTATGTAGGTTCCCTAGCAGGCACTTGGAGTATGTAAGTTCCAGAGCGGGCACTTGGACTATCTAGGTTCCCTAGCGGTCACTTGGACTATGTAGGTTAACTAGCGGGCCCTTGGAGTATGTACGTTACCTAGCGGGCACTTGGACGATCTAGGTTAACTAGCGGGTACGTGGACTATGTAGGTTAACTAGCGGGCCCTTGGACTATGTAGATTAACTAGCGGCACTTGGACTATGTATGTTCCAGAGCGGGCACTTGGACTATCTAGGTTCCCTAGCGGGAACTTGTACTATGTAGGTTAACTAGCGGACACATGGACGATCTAGGTTAACTAGCGGCAATTGGACTATCTACATTAACTAGGGGGCCCCTGGACTATGTAGATTCCCTAGCGGGCACTTGGACTATGTAGGTTCCCTAGCTGGCACTTGGACTCTATATGTTCCCTAACGGGCACTTGGACTATGTATGTTCCCTACGGACACTTGAACTATGTAAGTTAACTACCGGGCACTTGGACTATGTAGGTTAACTAGCGCGTCCTTGGACTATCTAGGTTACCTAGCGGGCACTTGGACTATGTAGGTTAACTACCGTGCACTTGCACTATCTAGGTTACCGAATGGGCATTTGGACTATGTAGGTAAACTAGCGGGCACTTGGACAGTCTAGGTTACCTAGCGGGCACTTGGACTTCTAGGTTAACGAACGGGTACTTGGACTATGTATGTTGCATAGCGGGCAATTGGACTATCTAGGTTAAGTAACGGGCACTTGGACTATCTAGGTTACCTAGCGGGAACTTGGACTATGTAGGTTACCTAGCGTGCACTTGAACTATCTACGTTACCTACCGGGTACTTGGACTATCTAGGTTACCTACCGGCACTTGCACTATATAGGTTCCCTAGCGGGCACTTGGATTATGTATGTTCCCTATCGGGCACTTGGACTATGTAGGTTAACTAGGGGGCACTAGGACTATGTAGGTTACCTAGCGGACCCTTGAAATATCTAGGTTACCTAGCGGGCATTTGGACTATGTATGCTCCCTAGCGGTCATTTGGACTATATAAATTACCTAGCGGGCAGTTAGACTTTGTAGGTTCCCTATCGGGCACTTGGAGAATGTAGGTTAACTAGGGGGAACTAGGACAATGTAGGTTACCAAGCAGGCCCTTGGATTACCTAGGTTACCTATGGGGAACCTGGTGTATGTAGGTTAACTAGTGGGCACTTGGACTATCTAGGTTACCTAGCAGGCACTTGGACTATGTAGGTTAACTAGTGGGCACTTGGACTATCTAGGTTACCTAGCGGGCACTTGGACTATGTACGTTCCCTAGCAGGCACTTGGACTATCTACGTTACCTAGCGGGCACTTGGACTATGTACGTTACCTAGCGGGCACTTGGACTATGTACGTTTTCTAGCGGGTACTTGGACTATCTATGTTAACTAGCAGGCACTTGGACTATGTAGGTTCTCTATCGGGCACTTGGACTATTTAGGTTAACTAGTGGGTACTTGGACTATGTAGGTTAACTAGCGGGCCCTTGGACTATGTAGATTAACTAGCGACACTTCGACTATCTACGTTAAGTAGCGGGCCCTTGTACTATGTAGATTCCCTAGCGGGCACTTGGACTATGTATGTTCCAGAGCGGGCACTTGGACTATGTAGGTTCCCTAGAGGGCACTTGTACTATGTAGGTTAACTAGCGGACACCTGGACGATCTAGGTTAACTAGCGGGTACTTGGACTATGTAGGTTAACTAGCGGGCCCTTGAACTATGTAGATTAACTAGCAGCTCTTTGACTATCTACGTTAACTAGCGGGCCCTTCGACTATGTAGATTCCCTAGCGGGCACTTGGACTACGTAGGTTCCCTAGCGGGCACTTGGACTATGTATGTTCCCTACGGACACTTGAACTATGTAAGTTAACTACCGGGCACTTGGACTATGTAGGTTAAGTAGCGGGCCCTTGGACTATCTAGGTTACCTAGCGGGAACTTGGACTATGTAGGTTAAGTACCGGGCACTTGCACTAGCTAGGTTACCGAACGGGCATTTGGACTATGTAGTTAACCTAGCGGGCACATGGGCAGTCTAGGTTACCTAGCGGGCACTTGGACTTCAAGTTAACGAACGGGCACTTGGACTATGTATGTTGCATAGCGGGCAATTGGACAATCTAGGTTAGGTAACGAGCACTTGGACTATCTAGGTTACCTAGTGGGAACTTGGACTATGTAGGTTACCTAGCGGGCACTTGGACTATCTAGGTTACCTAACGAGCACTTGGACTATCTAGGTTTCTTAGCGGGCACTTGGACTATGTAGATTAGCTAGTGGGCACTTGGACTATATAGGTTACCTAGAGGGCCCTTGTACTATGTAGGTTAACTAGCGAGCACTTGGACTATCTAGGTTAACTAGCGGTCCTTGGACTACGTAGGATAACTAGCGGGCCCTTGGACAATGTAGGTTAACTAGCGGGCACTTGGACGATCTAGCTTAACTAGAGGGCACTTGGACTATCTAGGTCAACAAGCGTGCACTTCGACTATCTAGGTTAACTAGGGGGCACTTGGATGATCAATGTTAACTAGCGGGCACTTGGACTATCTAGGTTAACTACGGGGACTTGGACTATGTACGTACCCTAGTGGGCACTTGGACACTCTAGGTTAACTAACGGGCACTAGGACTATCTAGGTTAACTAGCGGGTATATGGACTCTCTAGGTTACTTAGCTGGCGCTTGGACTATGAAGGTTCCCTAGCGGGCACTTGGATTATCTAGGATACCTAGCAGGCACTTGGACTATGTAGGTTAACTAGCGGGCCCTTGGACTATCTAGGTTAGCTAACTGGCACTTGGACTATGTAGGTTAACTAGCGGACACTTGCACGATCTAGGTTAACTAGCGGGTACTTGGACTATGTAGGTTAACTAGCGGGCCCGTGGACAATGTAGATTAACATGCGGCACTTGGACTATCTACGTTAACTAGCGGGCCCTTGGACAATGTTGGTTAACTAGCGAGCACTTGGACGATCTAGGTTAACTAGCGGGCACTTGGACTATGTAGATTCCCTAGCGGGCATTTGGACTATATAGATAACCTAGCGGGCACTTCGACTATGTAGGTTACCTAGCGGGCCCTTGGACTATGTAGGTTAACTAGCGGGCCCTTGGACTATGTAGGTTACCTAGCAGGCACATGGACGATCTAGGTTAACTAGCGGGTACTTGGACTATGTAGGTTAACTAGCGGGCCTGTGGACTATGTAGATTAACTTGCGGCTCTTGGACTATCTACTTTAACTAGCGGGCCCTTGGACTATGTAGATTTCCTAGCGGGCATTTGGACTATATAGATAACCTAGCGGGCACTTAGACTTTGTAGGTTACCTAGCAGGCAGTTGGACTTTCTAGGTTACCTAGCTGGCACTTGAACTATCTACGTTACCTAGCGTGTTCTTGGAGTATGTAGGTTACCTAGCGGGCTGTTGGACTATCTAGGTTACCAAGATGGCACTTGGACTATCTAGGTTAACTAACGGGCACTTGGACTATGTAGGTTCCCTAGCGGGCCCTTGGACTATGTAAGTTCCCTAGCGGGCACTTGGACTATGTGGGTTTCCTGGCGGGCATTTGGACTATCTAGGTTACCTAACGGGCACATGGACTATGTAGGTTCCCTAGCGGGCACTTGGATTATGTAGGTTCCCAATTGGGCACTTGAACTATGTAGGTTAACTAGAGGGCATTTGGACTATTATGGTTACCTAGCGGGCACTTGGACTATGTAGGTTAACTAGGGGGCACTAGGACTATGTAGGTTACCTAGAGGGCCTTTGGACCATCTAGGTTACCTAGCGGGCACTTGGACTATGTGTGTTCCCTAGCGGGCATTTGGACTATCTAGCTTACCTAACGGGCACTTGGACTATGTAGCTTCCCTAGCGGGCATTTGGACTATGTAGGTTAACTAGCGGGCATTTGGACTATGTAGGTTGCCTAGCGGGCCCTTGGACTATCTAGGTTACCTAGGGGTAACGTGGACTATGTAGGATAACTAGTGGGCACTTGGACTATGTAGGTTGCCTAGCTGGCACTTGGACTATGTAGGTTCCCTAGCGGGCACTTGGATTATGTAGGTTCCCTATCGGGCACTTGGACTATGTAGGTTAACTAGCGCGCACTGGGCTCTCTGGGTTACCTAGCGGGCACTTGGATTATCTAGGTTAACGAACGGGCACTTGGACTATGTAGGTTACCTAGCCGCCACTTGGACTATCTAGGTTAGCTAACAGGCACTTGGACTATTTAGGTTCCCTAGCGGGCACTTGTACAATCTAGGATACCTATCTTGCACTTGGACTATGTAGGTCAACTAGCGGGCCCTTGGACTATCTAGGTTAGCTAACGGGCACTTAGATTATGTAGGTTAAATAGAGGGCACTTGGAATATGTAGGTTAACTAGCGGGCCCATGGACTATGTAGGTTTACTAGCGGGCCCTTGGACTATCTAGGTTCCCTAAAGAGCACAGGGACTATCTAGGTTACCGAACGGGCACTTGGACTATCTAGGTTACCTAAAGGGCAGTTGGACTATGTAGGCTAACTAGGGGGCCCTTGGACGATCTAGGTTACCTAGCGGATAACTGAAGTATCTAGGATAACTAGCGGGCACTTGGACTATGTAGGTTAATTAGACGGCATTTGGACTATGTAGGTTACCTAGCGGGAACTTGGACTATGTAGGTTCCCTATCGGGCACTTAGAGAATGTAGGTTATCTAAGGGGCACTAGGACTATGTAGGTTACCTAGCGGGCCCTTGGACTATCTAGGTTACCAAGCGGGCATTTGGACTATGTAGGCTCCCTAACGGGCATTTGGACTATATAGATTACCTAGCGGGCACTTAGACTTTGTAGGTTACCTAGCGGGCACTTGGACTATCTAGGTTAACTAGCTGGCACTTGAACTATCTACGTTACCTAGCGGGTACTTGGAGTATGTAGGTTACCTACCGGGCTATTGGACTATCTAGGTTACCAAGCGGGCACTTGGACTATCAAGGTTAACTAACGGGCACTTGGACTATGTAGGTTCCCTAGCGGGCCCTTGGACTATGTAAGTTCCCTAGCGGACACTTGGACTATGTGGGTTCCCTAGCGGGCATTTGGACTATCTAGGTTACCTGACGGGCACTTGGACTATGTGGGTTCCCTAGTGGGCATTTGGACTATCTAGGTTACCTAGCGGGCACTTGGACTATGTACGTTCCCTAGCAGGCACTTGGACTATCTAGGTTACCTAGCGGGCACTTGGACTATGTACGTTACCTAGCGGGCACTTGGACTATCTATGTTAACTAGCGGGCACTTGGACTATGTAGGTTCCCAATCGGGCACTTGGACTAGATTGGTTCCCTAGCGGGCACTTGGTCTATCTAGGTTAACTAGCGGGCACTTGGACTATCTATGTTAACTAGCGAGCACTTGGACTATCTAGGTTAACTAGCGGGCATTTGGACTATTAGGGTCCCTAGCGGGCATTTGGTGTATATTGGTTACCTAGCGGGCACTTGGACTATGTAGGTTAACGAACGGGAACTTGGACTATGTAGGTAACCTAGTGGTCACTTGAACAGTCTAGGTTCCCTAGCGGGCACTTGGAGTATGTAGGTTAACTAGGGGGCACTTGGACTATCTAGGTTAACTAGCGGGCCCTTGGACGATGTAGGTTAACTAGCGGGCCATTGGACTATGTAGGTTAACTAGCGGGCCCTTGGAATATGTAGGTTAACTAGCTGGCACTTGGACGATCTAGGTTAACTAGCGGGTACTGGGACTATGTAGGTTAACTAGCGGGACCTTGGACTATGTTGATTAACTAGCGGCACTTGGACTCTCTACGTTAACTAGCGGGCCCATGGACTATGTAGATTCCTTAGCGGGCACTTGGACTATGTAGATTCCTTAGCGGGCACTTGGACTATGTATGTTCCAGAGCGGGCACTTGGACTATGTAGGTTCCCTAGCGGGCACTTGTACTATGTAGGTTAACTAGCGGACACTTGGACGATCTAGGTTAACTAGCGGGTAGTTGAGACTATGTAGGTTAACCAGCGGGCCCTTGAACTATGTAGATTAAATAGCGGCACTTGGAGTATCTACGTTAACTAGCGGGCCCTGGACTATGTAGATTCCCTAGCGGGCACTTGGACTACGTAGGTTCCCTAGAAGGCACTTAGACTCTGTATGTTCCCTAGCGGGCACTTGGACTATATATGTTCCTTACGGACACTTGAACTATGTAAGTTAACTACCGGGCACTTGGACTATGTAGGTTAACTAGCGGGCCCTTAGACTATCTAGGTTACCTAGCGGGCACTTGGACTATGTAGGTTAACTACCTGGCACTTGCACTATCTAGGTTACCTAGCGGGCACTTGGACTATCTATGTAAACTAGCGGGCACTTGGACTATGTAGGTTAACTAGGGGACACTTGCACAATGTAGGTTACCTAGCGGCACTTGGACTATCTAGGTTAACTAGCGGGCACTTGGACTATCTGGGTTAACTAGCGTGCACTTAGACTGTGTAGGTTCCTTAGCGGGCACTTGAACTATCTAGTTTACCTAGCGGGCACTTGGACTATGTAGGTTAACTAGCGGGCCCTTGGACTATCTAGGTTACATAGCTGGAACTTGGACTATATAGGTTACCTTGGGGGCACTTTGACTATGTAGGTTAACCAAAGACACTTGGACGATCTAGGTTAAATAGTGGGCCCTTGGACTATGTAGGTTAACGAACGGGCATTTGGACTATGTAAGTTACCTAGCAGGCACTTGGACTGTCTAGGTTACCTAGCGGGCACTTGGACTATCAAGGTTAACGAACAGGCACTTGGACTATCTAGGTTAACTAGCGAGCACTTGGACTATGTAGGTTACCTAGCGGGCACTTGCACTATCTACGTTACCTAGCGGGCATTTGGACTATGTAGGTTAATTAGCGGGCACTTGGACTATCTAGGTTACCGAACGGGCATTTGGACTATGTAGGTTACCTAGCGGGCATTTGGACTTCTAGGTTAACGAATGGGCACTTGGACTATGTATGTTGCATAGCGGGCAATTGGATTATCTAGGTTAGGTAACGAGTACTTGGACTATCTAGGTTACCTAGCGGGCACTTGGACTATCTAGGTTACATAACGGGCACTTGGACTATCTTGGATTCTTAGCGGGCACTTGGACTATATAGGTTACCTTGCGGGCCCTTGGACTATGTAGGTTACCTAGCGGACACTTGGACTATGTAGGTTGCCAACGGGCACTTGGACTATGTAGGTTCCCTAGCGGGCACTTCGATTATCTAGGTTAACGAACGGGCACTTGGACTATGTAGGTTACCTAGCCGCCACTTGGACTATATAGGTTAGCTAACAGGCACTTGGACTATTTAGGTTCCCTAGCGGGCACTTGTATTATCTAGGATACCTAGCTGGCACTTGGACAATGTAGGTCAACTAGCGGGCCCTTGGACTATCTAGGTTAGCTAACGGGCACTTAGATTATGTAGGTTAACTAGCGGGCACTTGGAATATGTAGGTTAACTAGCGGGCCCATGGACTATGTAGGTTTCCTAGCGGGCCCTTGGACTATCTAGGTTCCCTAAAGGGCACTTGGACTATCTAGGTTACCGAACGTGCACTTGGACTATCAAGGTTACCTAAAGGGCACTTGGACTATGTAGGCTAACTAGGGGGCCCTTGGACGATCTAGGTTACCTAGCGGGTACTTGAACTATCTAGGTTAACTAGCGGGCACTTGCACTATCTAAGTTACCTAGCGGGCACTTGGACTATGTACGTTCCCTAGCGGGTACTTGGACTATCTATGTTAACTAGCGGGCACTTGGAATATGTAGGTTAACTAGCGGACACTTGCACTATGTAGGTTACCTAGCAGGCACTTGGACTATCTAGGTTAACTAGCGGGCACTTGGACTATCTAGGTTACTTAGCGGGCACTTGGTATATAGGTTAACTAGCGGGCACTTATACTATATAGGTTAACTAGCGGACACTTGGACTATGTAGTTTCCCTAGCGGGCATTTGGACTATTTAGGTTACCTAGCGGGCACTTGGACTATTTTTGTTACCTAGCGGGCACTTGGACTATCTAGGTTACCTTGCAGGCACTTTGACTATCTAGGTTAACTAACGGGCACTTGGACTATGTAGGTTAACTAGCGGACACTTGCACTATGTAGGTTACCTAGCAGGCACTTGGACTATCTAGGTTACCTAGCGGGCACTTGGACTATGTAGGCTAACTAGGGGGCCCTTGGACGATCTAGGTTACCTAGCGGGCACTTGGACTATGTACGTTCCCTAGCGGGTACTTGGACTATCTATGTTAACTAGCGGGCACTTGGAATATGTAGGTTAACTAGCGGACACTTGCACTATGTAGGTTACCTAGCAGGCACTTGGACTATCTAGGTTAACTAGCGGGCACTTGGACTATCTAGGTTACTTAGCGGGCACTTGGTATATAGGTTAACTAGCGGGCACTTATACTATATAGGTTAACTAGCGGACACTTGGACGATCTAGGTTAACTAGCGGGTCCTAGCACTATGTAGGTTAACTAGCGGGACGATGGATTATGTAGGTTTACTAGCAGGCACTTGGACTATCTAGATTAACTAGCGGGCACTTGGACTATCTAGGTTAACTACCGTGCACTTGGACTATGTAGGTTCCTTAGAGGGCACTTGGACTATCTAGGTTGCCTAGCGGGCACTTGTACTATATAGGTTAACTAGCGTGCCCTTGGACTATCTAGGTTAAATAGCGGGCACTTGGTATATAGGTTAACTAGCGGGTACTTGGACTATATAGGTTAACTAGCGGACACTTGCACGATCTAGCTTAACTAGCGGTCCCTTGCCCTATGTAGGTTAACTAGCGGGCCCATGGATTATGTAGGTTTACTAGCAGGCACTTGGACTATCTTGGTTAACAAGCGGGCACTTGGACTATGTAGTTTCCCTAGCGGGCATTTGGACTATTTAGGTT
This sequence comes from Tenrec ecaudatus, assembly GCF_050624435.1. Taxonomy (NCBI): domain Eukaryota; kingdom Metazoa; phylum Chordata; class Mammalia; order Afrosoricida; family Tenrecidae; genus Tenrec; species Tenrec ecaudatus. The sequence goes on along the minus strand of NC_134548.1, from coordinate 69,072,277 downwards.
ACCTAGCGGGCACTTTGACTATTTTTGTTACCTAGCGGGCACTTGGACTATCTAGGTTACCTTGCAGGCACTTTGACTATCTAGGTTAACTAACGGGCACTTGGACTATGTAGGTTGCCCAGCGGGCACTTGGATTATGTAGGTTCCCTATCGGGCACTTGGACTATATAGGTTAACTAGCGGGCACTTGGACTGTCTAGGTTACCTAGCGGGCACTTGGATTATCTAGGTTAACGAACGGGTACTTGGATTATGTATGTTACCTAGTCACCACTTGGACTATCTAGGTTATCTAAGAGGCACTTGGACTATCTAGGTTCCCTATCGGGCACTTGGACAATGTAGGTTAACTAGCGGGCCCTTGGACTATCTAGGTTAGCTAACGGGCACTTATATTATGTAGGTTAACTAGCGGGCACTTGGAATATGTATGTTAACTAGCGGACACTTGCATTATGTAGGTTAACTAGCGGGCCCATGGACTATGTAGGTTCCCAAAAGGGCACTTGGACTATCTAGGTTACCGAACGGGCACTTGGACTATCTAGGTTACCTAGCGGGCACTTGGACTATGTAGGCTAACTAGGGGGCCCTTGGACGATCTAGGTTACCTAGCGGGCACTTGGACTATGTACGTTCCCTAGCGGGCACTTGGAATATCTATGTTAACTAGCGGGCACTTGGAATATGTAGGTTAACTAGTGGACACTTGCACTATGTAGGTTACCTAGCAGGCACTTGGACTATCTAGATTAAGTAGCGGGCACTTGGACTATCTAGGTTAACTAGCGTGCACTTGGACTATGTAGGTTCCTTAGCGGGCACTTGGACTATCTAGGTTGCCTAGCTGGCACTTGGACTATGTAGGTTAACTCGCGTGCCCTTGGCCTATCTAGGTTACGTAGCCGGCACTTGGTATATAGGTTGACTAGCGGGCACTTGGACTATGTAGGTTAACTAAAGGACACTTGGACTATCTAGGTTAACTAGTGGGCCCTTGGACTATGTAGGTTAACTAGCGGGCACTTGGACAATCTAGGTTACCTAGCGGGCCCTTGGACTATCTAGGTTACCTAGCGGGCACTTGAACTATGTAGGTTACCTAGTGGGCACTTGGACTATCTAGGTTAACGAACGGGCACTTGGAATATGCAGGTAACCTAGCAGGCACTTGGACTGTCTAGGTTACCTAGCGGGCACGTTGACTTCTAGGTTAACGAACGGGCACTTGGGCTATGTATGTTGCTTAGAGGGCACTTGGACTATCTAGGTTAGGTAACGGGCACTTTGAGTATCTAGGTTACCTAGCGGGAACTTGGACAACGTAAGTTACCTAGCGGACACTTGGACTATCTAGGTTACCTAACGGGCACTTTGACTATCTAGTTTACATAGCGGGCACTTGGACTCTAGGTTACCTAGCGGGCACTTGGACTATCTAGGTTACCTAGCGGGCCCTTGGACTATGTAGGTTTCCTAGCGGGCATTTGGACTATCTAGGTTAAAGAACGGGCACTTGGACTATGTAGGTAACCTAGCGGGCACTTGGACTTCTAGGTTAACGAACGGGCACTTGGTCTATGTAGGTTGCTTAGCGGGCACTTGGACTATGTAGGTTAGGTAACGGGCACTTTGAGTATCTAGGTTACCTAGCGGGAACTTGGACAATGTAAGTTACCTAGCGGACACTTGGACTATCTAGGTTACCTAACGGGCACTTTGACTATCTAGGTTACATAGCGGGCACTTGGACTCTAGGTTACCTAGCGGGCACTTGGACTATCTAGGTTACCTAGCGGGCCCTTGGACTATGTAGGTTTCCTAGCGGGCATTTGGACTATCTAGGTTAAAGAACGGGCACTTGGACTATGTAGGTAACCTAGCGGGCACTTGGAAAGTCTAGGTTACCTAGCGGGCACATGGACTATCTAGGTTAACGAACGGGCACTTGGAATATGTAGGATCCCTATCAGACATTTGGACTACTTAGGTTACCTAGCGGGTACTTGGAATATCTAGGTTAACTAGCGGGCACTTGGACTATCTAGGTTACCTAGCGGGCACTTGGACTATGTAGGTTAACTAACGGGCAATAGGACTATCTAGGTTAACTAGCGGGCCCTTGGACGATGTAGTTTAACTAGGGGGCCCTTGGTTCTATGTAGGTTAACTAGCGGGCCCTTGGACTATGTAGGTTACCTAGCGGGCACTTGCACGATCAAGGTTAAATAGCGGGTACGTGGACTATGTAGGTTAACTAGCGGGCCCTTGGACTATGTAGATTAACTAGCGGCACTTGGACTATCTGTGTTAACTAGCAGGCCCTTGGACTATGTAGATTCCCTAGCGGGCACTTGGACTATGTATGTTCCAGAGCGGGCACTTGGACTATGTAGGTTCCCTATCAGGCACTTGGAGTATGTAGGTTCCAGAGCGGGTACTTGGACTATCTAGGTTCCCTAGCGGGCACTTGTACTATGTAGGTTAACCAGCGGACACTTGGACGATCTAGGTTAACTAGCGGCACTTGGACTATCTACATTAACTAGGGGCCCTTGGACTATGTAGATTCCCTAGCGGGCACTTGGACTATGTAGGTTCCCTAGCGGGCACTTGGACTCTGTATGTTCCCTAGCGGGCACTTGGACTATGTATGTTCCCTACGGACACTTGAACTATGTAAGTTAACTACCGGGCACTTGGACTATGTAGGTTAACTAGCGGGTCCTTGGACTATCTAGATTACCTAGCGGGCACTTGGACTATGTAGGTTAACTAACGGGCAATAGGACTATCTAGGTTAACTAGCGGGCCCTTTGGCGATGTAGTTTAACTAGGGGGCCCTTGGTTCTACGTAGGTTAACTAGCGGCCCTTGGACTATGTAGGTTACCTAGCGGGCACTTGGACGATCTAGATTAACTAGCGGGTACGTGGACTATGTAGGTTAACTAGCGGGCCCTTGGACTATGTAGATTAACTAGCGGCACTTGGACTATGTATGTTCCAGAGCGGGCACTTGGACTATGTAGGTTCCCTATCAGGCACTTGGAGTATGTAGGTTCCAGAGTGGGTACTTGGACTATCTAGGTTCCCTAGCGGGCACTTGTACTATATAGGTTAACTAGCGGACACTTGGACGATCTAGGTTAACTAGCTGCACTTGGACTATCTACATTAACTAGGGGGCCCTTGGATTATGTAGATTCCCCAGCGGGCACTTGGACTTTGTAGGTTACCTAGCGGGCACTTGGACTCTGTATGTTCCCTAGCGGGCACTTGGACTATGTATGTTCGCTACGGACACTTGAACTATGTAAGTTAACTACCGGGCACTTGGACTATGTAGGTTAACTAGCGGGTCCTTGGACTATCTAGGTTACCTAGCGGGCACTTGGACTATGTAGGTTAACTAACGGGCAATAGGACTATCTAGGTTAACTAGCGGGCCCTTGGACGATGTAGTTTAACTAGGGGGGCCCTTGGTTCTATGTAGGTTAACTAGCGGGCCCTTGGACTATGTAGGTTACCTAGCGGGCACTTGGACGATCTAGGTTAACTAGCGGGTTCGTGGACTTTGTAGGTTAACTAGCGGGCCCTTGGACTATGTAGATTGACTAGCGGCACTTGGACTATCTATGTTAACTAGCGGGCCCTTGGACTATGTACATTCCCTAGCGGGCACTTGGACTAAGTATGTTCCAGAGCGGGCACTTGGACTATGTAGGTTCCCTAGCAAGCACTTGTACTATGTAGGTTAACTAGCGGACACTTGGACGATCTAGGTTAACTAGCGGCACTTGGACTATGTATGTTCCAGAGCGGGCACTTGGACTATGTAGGTTCCCTAGCAAGCACTTGGAGTATGTAGGTTCCAGAGCGGGCACTTGGACTATCTAGGTTCCCTAGCGGGCACTTGTATTATGTAGGTTAACTAGCGGACACTTGGACGATCTAGGTTAACTAGCGGCACTTGGACTATCTACATTAACTAGGGGGCCCTTGGACTATGTAGATTCCCTAGCGGGCACTTGGACTATGTAGGTTCCCTAGTGGGCACTTGGACTCTGTATGTTCCCTAGCGGGCACTTGGACTATGTATGTTCCCTACGCACACTTAAACTATGTAAGTTAACTACCGGGCACTTGGACTATGTAGGTTAACTACCGGGCACTTGCACTATCTAGGTTACCGAACGGGCATTTGGACTATGTAGGTAAACTAGCGGGCACTTGGACAGTCTAGGTTACCTAGCGGTCACTTGGACTTCTAGGTTAACGAACGGGCACTTGGACTATGTAGGTTGCTTAGCGGGCACTTGGTCTATCTAGGTTAGGTAATGGGCACTTTGAGTATCTAGGTTACCTAGCGGGAACTTGGACAATGTAAGCCACCTAGCGGACACTTGGACTATCTAGGTTACCTAACGGGCACTTTGACTATCTAGGTTACATAGCGGGCACTTGGACTATGAAGGTTAAATAGTGAGCACTTGGACTCTAGGTTACCTAGCGGGCACTTGGACTATCTAGGTTACCTAGCGGGCCCTTGGACTATGTAGGTTTCCTAGCGGGCATTTGGACTATCTAGGTTAAAGAACGGGCACTTGGACTATGTAGGTAACCTAGCGGGCACTTGGAAAGTCTAGGTTACCTAGCGGGCACTTGGACTATCTAGGTTAACGAACAGGCACTTGGACTATGTAGGATCCCTATCGGACATTTTGACTACTTAGGTTACCTAGCGGGTACTTGGACTATCTAGGTTAACTAGCGGGCACTTGGACTATCTAGGTCAGCTAGCGGGCCCTTGTACTATGTAGGTTAACTAGCGAGCACTTGGACTATCTAGGTTAACTAGCGGACCTTGGACTACGTAGGTTAACTAGCGGGCCCTTGGACTATCTAGGTTAACTAGCGGGCATTTGGATGATCAATGTTAACTAGCGGCACTTGGACTATGTACGTTCCCTAGCGGGCTCTTGGACTATCTACGTTACCTAGCGTGCACTTGAACTATGTACGTTACCTAGCGGGCACTTGGACTATGTACGTTTCCTAGCGGGTACTTGGACTAGATAGGTTCCCTAGAGGGCACTTGGTCTATCTAGGTTAACTAGCGAGCACTTGGACTATCTAGGTTAACTAGCGGGCATTTGGACTATTAGGGACCCTAGCGGGAATTTGGACTATATTGGTTACATAGCGGGCACTTGGACTATGTAGGTTAACGAACGGGCACTTGGACTATGTAGGTAACCTAGTGGTCACTTGAACTGTCTAGGTTACCTAGCGGGCACTTGGACTATGTACTTTAACTAGCGGGCACTTGGACTATCTAGGTTAACTAGCGGGCCCTTGGACGATGTAGGTTAACTAGCGGGCCATTGGACTATGTAGGTTTACTAGCGGGCCCTTGGACTATATAGGTTACCTAGCGGGCACTTGGACGATCTAGGTTAACTAGTGGGTACGTGGACTATGTAGGTTAACTAGCGGGCCCTTGGACTATGTAGATTAACTAGCGGCACTTGGACTATGTATGTTCCAGAGTGGGCACTTGGACTATGTAGGTTCCCTAGCAGGCAGTTGGAGTATGTAGGTTCAAGAGCGGGCACTTGGACTATCTAGGTTCCCTAGCGGTCACTTGGACTATGTAGGTTAACTAGCGGGCACATGGACTATCTAGGTTAACTAGCGGGCCCTTGGACGATGTAGGTTAACTAGCGGGCCCTTGGATTATGTAGGTTAACTAGCGGGCCCTTGGACTATGTAGGTTACCTAGCGGGCACTTGGACGATCTAGGTTAACTAGCGGGTACGTGGACTATGTAGGTTAACTAGCGGGCCCTTGGACTATGTAGATTAACTAGCGGCACTTGGACTATGTATGTTCCAGAGCGGGCACTTGGACTATCTAGGTTCCCTAGCGGGAACTTGTACTATGTAGGTTAACTAGCGGACACATGGACGATCTAGGTTAACTAGCGGCACTTGGACTATCTACATTAACTAGGGGGCCCTTGGACTATGTAGATTCTCTAGCGGGCACTTGGACTATGTAGGTTCCCTAGCGGGCACTTGGACTCTATATGTTCCCTAACGGGCACTTGGACTATGTATGTTCCCTACGGACACTTGAACTATGTAAGTTAACTACCGGGCACTTGGACTATGTAGGTTAACTAGCGCGTCCTTGGACTATCTAGGTTACCTAGCGGGCACTTGGACTATGTAGGTTAACTACCGGGCACTTGCACTATCTAGGTTACCGAACGGGCATTTGGAGTATGTAGGTAAACTAGCGGGCACTTGGACAGTCTAGGTTACCTAGCGGGCACTTGGACTTCTAGGTAAACGAACGGGTACTTGGACTATGTATGTTGCATAGCGGGCAATTGGACTATCTAGGTTAAGTAACGGGCACTTGGACTATCTAGGCTACCTAGCGGGAACTTGGACTATGTAGGTTACCTAGCGTGCACTTTAACTATCAACGTTACCTACCGGGTACTTGGACTATCTAGGTTACCTACCGGCACTTGCACTATATAGGTTCCCTAGCGGGCACTTGGATTATGTATGTTCCCTATCGGGCACTTGGACTATGTAGGTTAACTAGGGGGCACTAGGACTATGTAGGTTACCTAGCGGACCCTTGGAATATCTAGGTTACCTAGCGGGCATTTGGACTATGTATGCTCCCTAGCGGTCATTTGGACTATATAGATTACCTAGCGGGCACTTAGACTTTGTAGGTTCCCTATCGGCACTTGGAGAATGTAGGTTAACTAGGGGGAACTAGGACAATGTAGGTTACCAAGCAGGCCCTTGGATTATCTAGGTTACCTAGGGGGAACCTGGTGTATGTAGGTTAACTAGTGGGCACTTGGACTATCTAGGTTACCTAGCAGGCACTTGGATTATGTAGGTTAACTAGTGGACACTTGGACTATCTAGGTTAACTAGCGGGCACTTGGACTATGTACGTTCCCTACCAGGCACTTGGACTATCTACGTTACCTAGCGAGCACTTGGACTATGTACGTTACCTAGCGGGCACTTGGACTATGTACGTTTCCTAGCGGGTACTTGGACTATCTATGTTAACTAGCGGGTACTTGGACTATGTAGGTTCTCTATCGGGCACTTGGACTATTTAGGTTAACTAGCGGGTACTTGGACTATGTAGGTTAACTAGCGGGCCCTTGAACTATGTAGATTAACTAGCGGCACTTTGACTATCTACATTAACTAGCGGGCCCTTCGACTATGTAGATTCCCTAGCGGGCACTTGGACTACGTAGGTTCCCTAGCGGGCACTTGGACTCTGTATGTTCCCTAGAGGGCACTTGGACTATGTATGTTCCCTACGGACACTTGAACTATGTAAGTTAACTACCGGGCACTTGGACTATGTAGGTTAACTAGCGGGCCCTTGGACTATCTAGGTTACCTAGCGGGAACTTGGACTATGTAGGTTAAGTACCGGGCATTTGCACTAGCTAGGTTACCGAACGGGCATTTGGACTATGTAGGTAACCTAGCGGGCACTTGGACAGTCTAGGTTACCTAGTGGGCACTTCGACTTCAAGTTAACGAACGGGCACTTTGACTATGTATGTTGCATAGCGGGCAATTGGACTATCTAGGTTAGGTAACGAGCACTTGGACTATCTAGGTTACCTAGTGGGAACTTGGACTATGTAGGTTACCTAGCGGGCACTTGGACTATCTAGGTTACCTAACGGCACTTGGACTATCTAGGTTTCTTAGCGGGCAGTTGGACTATGTAGATTAACTTGCGGGCACTTGGACTATATAGGTTACCTAGAGGGTCCTTGTACTATGTAGGTTAACTAGTGAGCACTTGGACTATCTAGGTTAACTAGCGGACCTTTGACTACGTAAGATAACTAGCGGGCCCTTGGACAATGTACGTTAACTAGCGGGCACTTGGACGATCTAGCTTAACTAGAGGGCACTTGGACTATCTAGGTCAACAAGCGTGCACTTGGACTATCTAGGTTAACTAGGGGGCACTTAGATGATCAATGTTAACTAGCGGGCACTTGGACTATCTACGTTAGCTAATGGGCACTTGGACTATGTACGTCCCCTAGTGCGCACTTGGACTCTCTAGGTTAACTAACGGGCACTAGGACTATCTAGGTTAACTAGTGGGTACTTGGACTCTCTAGGTTACTTAGCTGGCACTTGGACTATGAAGGTTCCCTAGCGGGCACTTGGATTATCTAGGATACCTAGCGGGCACTTGGACTATGTAGGTCAACTAGCGGGCCCTTGGACTATCTAGGTTAGCTAACTGGCACTTGGACTATGTAGGTTAACTAGCGGACACTTGCACTATCTAGGTTACCGAACGGGCATTTGGAGTATGTAGGTAAACTAGCGGGCACTTGGACAGTCTAGGTTACCTAGCGGGCACTTGGACTTCTAGGTAAACGAACGGGTACTTGGACTATGTATGTTGCATAGCGGGCAATTGGACTATCTAGGTTAAGTAACGGGCACTTGGACTATCTAGGCTACCTAGCGGGAACTTGGACTATGTAGGTTACCTAGCGTGCACTTTAACTATCAACGTTACCTACCGGGTACTTGGACTATCTAGGTTACCTACCGGCACTTGCACTATATAGGTTCCCTAGCGGGCACTTGGATTATGTATGTTCCCTATCGGGCACTTGGACTATGTAGGTTAACTAGGGGGCACTAGGACTATGTAGGTTACCTAGCGGACCCTTGGAATATCTAGGTTACCTAGCGGGCATTTGGACTATGTATGCTCCCTAGCGGTCATTTGGACTATATAGATTACCTAGTGGGCACTTAGACTTTGTAGGTTCCCTATCGGCACTTGGAGAATGTAGGTTAACTAGGGGGAACTAGGACAATGTAGGTTACCAAGCAGGCCCTTGTATTACCGAGGTTACCTATGGGGAACCTGGTGTATGTAGGTTAACTAGTGGGCACTTGGACAATCTAGGTTACCTAGCAGGCACTTGGACTATGTAGGTTAACTAGTGGGCACTTGGACTATCTAGGTTACCTAGCGGGCACTTGGACTATGTACGTTCCCTAGCAGGCACTTGGACTATCTACGTTACCTAGCGGGCACTTGGACTATGTAGGTTCCCTAGAGGGCACTTGTACTATGTAGGTTAACTAGCGGACACCTGGACGATCTAGGTTAACTAGCGGGTACTTGGACTATGTAGGTTAACTAGCGGGCCCTTGAACTATGTAGATTAACTAGCAGCTCTTTGACTATCTACGTTAACTAGCGGGCCCTTCGACTATAGATTCCCTAGCGGGCACTTGGACTACGTAGGTTCCCTAGCGGGCACTTGGACTATGTATGTTCCCTACGGACACTTGAACTATGTAAGTTAACTACCGGGCACTTGGACTATGTAGGTTAACTAGCGGGCCCTTGGACTATCTAGGTTACCTAGCGGGAACTTGGACTATGTAGGTTAAGTACCGGGCACTTGCACTAGCTAGGTTACCGAACGGGCATTTGGACTATGTAGTTAACCTAGCGGGCACATGGGCAGTCTAGGTTACCTAGCGGGCACTTGGACTTCAAGTTAACGAACGGGCACTTGGACTATGTATGTTGCATAGCGGGCAATTGGACTATCTAGGTTAGGTAACGAGCACTTGGACTATCTAGGTTACCTAGTGGGAACTTGGACTATCTAGGTTACCTAACGGCACTTGGACTATCTAGGTTTCATAGCCGGCACTTGGACTATGTAGATTAACTAGTGGGCACTTGGACTATATAGGTTACCTAGAGGGCCCTTGTACTATGTAGGTTAACTAGCGAGCACTTGGACTATCTAGGTTAACTAGCGGACCTTGGACTACGTAGGATAACTAGCGGGCCCTTGGACAATGTCGGTTAACTAGCGGGCACTTGGACTATCTAGGTTAACTAGAGGGCACTTGGACTATCTAGGTCAACAAGCGTGCACTTCGACTATCTAGGTTAACTAGGGGGCACTTGGATGATCAATGTTAACTAGCGGGCACTTGGACTATCTAGGTTAGCTACGGGGACTTGGACTATGTACGTACCCTAGTGGGCACTTGGACACTCTAGGTTAACTAACGGTCACTAGGACTATCTAGGTTAACTAGCGGGTATTTGGACTCTCTAGGTTACTTAGCTGGCACTTGGACTATGAAGGTTCCCTAGCGGGCACTTGGATTATCTAGGATACCTAGCAGGCACTTGGACTATGTAGGTCAACTAGCGGGCCCTTGGACTATCTAGGTTAGCTAACTGGCACTTGGACTATGTAGGTTAACTAGCGGACACTTGCACGATCTAGGTTAACAAGCGGGTACTTGGACTATGTAGGTTAAGTAGCGGGCCGGTGGACAATGTAGATTAACTTGCGGCACTTGGACTATCTACGTTAACTAGCGGGCCCTTGGACAATGTTGGTTAACTAGCGGGCACTTGGACGATCTAGGTTAACTAGCGGGCACTTGGACTATGTAGATTCCCTAGCGGGCATTTGGACTATATAGATAACCTAGCGGGCACTTGGACTATGTAGGTTACCTAGCGGGCCCTTGGACTATGTAGGTTAACTAGCGAGCCCTTGGACTATGTAGGTTACCTAGCGGGCACTTGGACGATCTAGGTTAACTAGCGGGTACTTGGACTATGTAGGTTAACTAGCGGGCCTGTGGACTATGTAGATTAACTTGCGGCTCTTGGACTATCTACTTTAACTAGCGGGCCCTTGGACTATGTAGATTTCCTAGCGGGCATTTGGACTATATAGATAACCTAGCGGGCACTTAGACTTTGTTGGTTACCTAGCAGGCAGTAGGACTTTCTAGGTTACCTAGCTGGCACTTGAAATATCTACGTTACCTAGCGTATTCTTGGAGTATGTAGGTTACCTAGCGGGCTGTTGGAGTATCTAGGTTACCAAGATGGCACTTGGACTATCTAGGTTAACTAACGGGCACTTGGACTATGTAGGTTCCCTAGCGGGCCCTTGGACTATGTAAGTTCCCTTGCGGGCACTTGGACTATGTGGGTTTCCTGGCGGGCATTTGGACTATCTAGGTTACCTAACGGGCACTTGGACTATGTAGGTTCCCTAGTGGGCACTTGGATTATGTAGGTTCCCAATTGGGCACTTGGACTATGTAGGTTAACTAGAGGGCATTTGGACTATGTTGGTTACCTAGCGGGCACTTGGACTATGTAGGTTCCCTATCGGGCACTTGGAGAATGTAGGTTAACTAGGGGGCACTAGGACTATGTAGGTTATCTAGAGGGCCCTTGGACCATCTAGGTTACCTAGCGGGCACTTGGACTATGTGGGTTCCCTAGCGGGCATTTGGACTATCTAGGTTACCTAACGGGCACTTGGACTATGTAGCTTCCCTAGCGGGCACTTGGACTATGTAGGTTAACTAGCGGGCATTTGGACTATGTAGGTTGCCTAGCGGGCCCTTGGACTATCTAGGTTACCTAGGGGGAACGTGGACTATGTAGGATAACTAGTGGGCACTTGGACTATGTAGGTTGCCTAGCGGGCACTTGGACTATGTAGGTTCCCTAGCGGGCACTTGGATTATGTAGGTTCCCTATAGGGCACTTGGACTATGTAGGTTAACTAGCGCGCACTGGGCACTCTGGGTTACCTAGCGGGCACTTCGATTATCTAGGTTAACGAACGGGCACTTGGACTATGTAGGTTACCTAGTCGCCACTTGGACTATCTAGGTTAGCTAACAGGCACTTGGACTATTTAGGTTCCCTAGCGGGCACTTGTACAATCTAGGATACCTATCTGGCACTTGGACTATGTAGGTCAACTAGCGGGCCCTTGGACTATCTAGGATAGCTAACGGGCACTTAGATTATGTAGGTTAACTAGAGGGCACTTGGAATATGTAGGTTAACTAGCGGGCCCATGAACTATGTAGGTTTACAAGCGGGCCCTTGGACTATCTAGGTTCCCTAAAGAGCACTGGGACTATCTAGGTTACCGAACGGGCACTTGGACTATCTAGGTTACCTAAAGGGCAGTTGGACTATGTAGGCTAACTAGGGGGCCCTTGGACGATCTAGGTTACCTAGCGGATAATTGAAGTATCTAGGTTAACTAGCGGGCACTTGCACCATCTAGGTTATCTAGCGGGCACTTGGACTATGTACGTTCCCTAGCAGGCATTTGGACTATCTATGTTAACTAGCGGGCACTTGGAATATGTAGGTTAACTAGCGGACACTTGCACTATGTAGGTTACCTAGCAGGCACTTGGACTATCTAGGTTTACTAGAGGGCACTTGGACTAACTAGGTTAACTGACGGGCACTTGGATATGTAGGTTGCCTAGCGGGCACTTGGATTATCTAGGTTAACGAACGGGCACTTGGACTATGTACGTTACCTCGTTGCCACTTGGACTATCTAGGTTAGCTAACAGGCACTTGGATTATCTAGGTTCCCTAGCGGGCACTTGTACTATCTAGGTTACCTAGCTGGCACTTGGACAATGTAGGTCAACTAGCAGACCCTTGGATTATCTAGGTTAGCTAACGGGCACTTAGATTATGTAGGCTACCTAGCGGGCACTTGGAATATGTAGGTTAACTAGCGGACACTTGCAGTATGTAGGTTAAATAGCAGCCCCATGGACTATGTAGGTTTATTAGCGGGCCCGTGGACTATCTAGGTACCCTAAAGGGCACTTGGACTATCTAGGTTACCGAACGGGCACTTGGACTATGTAGGCTAACTAGGGGGCCCTTGGACGATCTAGGTTACCTAGCGGGTAATTGAACTATCTAGGAAAACTAGCGGGCACTTGCACTATCTAGGTTACCTAGCGGGCACTTGGACTATGTACGTTCCCTAGCGGGCACTTGGAATATCTATGTTAACTAGCGGGCACTTGGAATATGTAGGTTAACTAGTGGACACTTGCACTATGTAGGTTACCTAGCAGGCACTTGGACTATCTAGGTTAACTAGCGTGCACTTGGACTATGTACGTTTCCTAGCGGGTGCTTGGACTAGATAGGTTCCCTAGAGGGCACTTGGTCTATCTAGGTTAACTAGCGGGCATTTGGACTATCTAGGTTAACTAGCGAGCACTTGGACTATCTAGGTTAACTAGCGGGCATTTGGACTATTAGGGACCCTAGCGGGCATTTGGACTATATTGGTTACATAGCGGGCACTTGGACTATGTAGGTTAACGAACGGGCACTTGGACTATGTAGGTAACCTAGTGGTCACTTGAACTGTCTAGGTTACCTAGCGGGCACTTGTACTATGTAGGTTAACTAGCGGGCCCTTGGACTATGTAGGTTACCTAGCGGGCACTTGGACGATCTAGGTTAACTAGCGGGTGCGTGGACTATGTAGGTTAACTAGCGGGCCCTTGGACTATGTAGATTAACTAGCGGCACTTGGACTATCTACATTAACTAGCGGGCCCTTGGACTATGTAGATTCCCTAGCGGGCACTTGGACTATGTATGTTCCAGAGCGGGCACTTGGACTATGTAGGTTCCCTAGCAGGCACTTGGAGTATGTAGGTTCCAGAGTGGGCACTTGGACTATCTAGGTTCCCTAGCGGGCACTTGTACTATGTAGGTTAACTAGCGGACACTTGGACGATCTAGGTTAACTAGCGGCACTTGGACTATCTACATTAACTAAGGGGCACTTGGACTATGTAGATTCCCTAGCGGGCACTTGGACTCTATATGTTCCCTAACGGGCACTTGGAATATGTATGTTCCCTACGGACACTTGAACTATGTAAGTTAACTACCGGGCACTTGGACTATGTAGGTTAACTAGCGCGTCCTTGGACTATCTAGGTTACCTAGCGGGCACTTGGACTATGTAGGTTAACTACCGGCACTTGCACTATCTAGGTTACCGAACGGGCATTTGGACTATGTAGGTAAACTAGCGGGCACTTGGACAGTCTAGGTTACCTAGCGGGCCCTTGGACTTCTAGGTTAACGAACGGGCCCTTGGACTATGTATGTTGCATAGCGGGCAATTGGACTATCTAGGTTAAGTAACGGGCACTTGGACTATCTAGGTTACCTAGCGGGAACTTGGACTATGTAGGTTACCTAGCGGGCACTTGGACTATCTAGGTTACCTAACGTGCACTTGGACTATCTAGGTTTCTTAGCGGGCACTTGGACGATCTAGGTTAACTACAGGGCACTTGGACTATCTAGGTAAACTATCGTGCACTTGGACTATCTAGGTTAAATAGCGGGCACTTGGATGATCAATGATAACTAGCGGGCACTTGGACTATCTAGGTTAGCTAACGGGCACTTGGACTAAGTACGTCCCCTAGTGGGCACTTGGACACTCTAGGTTAACTAACTGGCACTAGGACTATCTAGGTTAACTAGCGGGCACGTGGACTATCTAGGTTACCTAGCTGGCACTTGGACTATGAAGGTTCCCTAGCGGGCACTTGGATTATCTAGGTTACCTGGCGGGCACTTGGACTATGTAGGTTCCCTAGCGGGCATTTGGACTACATAGATAACCTAGCGGGCACTTAGACTCTGTAGGTAACCTAGCGGGCACTTGGACTATCTAGGTTACCTAGCGTGCACTTGAACTATCTACATTACCTACCGGGTACTTGGACAATCAGGTTACCTACCGGGCACTTGCACTATATAGGTTACCTAGCGGCACTTGGATTATGTATGTTCCCTATCGGGCACTTGGACTATGTAGGTTAACTAGGGGGCACTAGGACTATGTAGGTTACCTAGCGGACCGTTGGAATATCTAGGTTACCTAGCGGGCATTTGGACTATGTATGCTCCCTAGCGGTCATTTGGACTATATAGATTACCTAGCGGGCACATAGACTGTAGGTTCCCTATCGGGCACTTGGAGAATGTAGGTTAACTAGGGGGAACTAGGACAATGTAGGTTACCAAGCAGGCCCTTGGATTATCTAGGTTACCTAGGGGGAACCTGGTGTATGTAGGTTAACTAGTGGGCACTTGGACTATCTAGGTTACCTAGCAGGCACTTGGATTATGTAGGTTAACTAGTGGACACTTGGACTATCTAGGTTAACTAGCGGGCACTTGGACTATGTACGTTCCCTACCAGGCACTTGGACTATCTACGTTACCTAGCGAGCACTTGGACTATGTACGTTACCTAGCGGGCACTTGGACTATGTACGTTTCCTAGCGGGTACTTGGACTATCTATGTTAACTAGCGGGTACTTGGACTATGTAGGTTCTCTATCGGGCACTTGGACTATTTAGGTTAACTAGCGGGTACTTGGACTATGTAGGTTAACTAGCGGGCCCTTGAACTATGTAGATTAACTAGCGGCACTTTGACTATCTACATTAACTAGCGGGCCCTTCGACTATGTAGATTCCCTAGCGGGCACTTGGACTACGTAGGTTCCCTAGCGGGCACTTGGACTCTGTATGTTCCCTAGAGGGCACTTGGACTATGTATGTTCCCTACGGACACTTGAACTATGTAAGTTAACTACCGGGCACTTGGACTATGTAGGTTAACTAGCGGGCCCTTGGACTATCTAGGTTACCTAGCGGGAACTTGGACTATGTAGGTTAAGTACCGGGCATTTGCACTAGCTAGGTTACCGAACGGGCATTTGGACTATGTAGGTAACCTAGCGGGCACTTGGACAGTCTAGGTTACCTAGTGGGCACTTCGACTTCAAGTTAACGAACGGGCACTTTGACTATGTATGTTGCATAGCGGGCAATTGGACTATCTAGGTTAGGTAACGAGCACTTGGACTATCTAGGTTACCTAGTGGGAACTTGGACTATGTAGGTTACCTAGCGGGCACTTGGACTATCTAGGTTACCTAACGGCACTTGGACTATCTAGGTTTCTTAGCGGGCAGTTGGACTATGTAGATTAACTTGCGGGCACTTGGACTATATAGGTTACCTAGAGGGTCCTTGTACTATGTAGGTTAACTAGTGAGCACTTGGACTATCTAGGTTAACTAGCGGACCTTTGACTACGTAAGATAACTAGCGGGCCCTTGGACAATGTACGTTAACTAGCGGGCACTTGGACGATCTAGCTTAACTAGAGGGCACTTGGACTATCTAGGTCAACAAGCGTGCACTTGGACTATCTAGGTTAACTAGGGGGCACTTGGATGATCAATGTTAACTAGCGGGCACTTGGACTATCTACGTTAGCTAATGGGCACTTGGACTATGTACGTCCCCTAGTGCGCACTTGGACTCTCTAGGTTAACTAACGGGCACTAGGACTATCTAGGTTAACTAGTGGGTACTTGGACTCTCTAGGTTACTTAGCTGGCACTTGGACTATGAAGGTTCCCTAGCGGGCACTTGGATTATCTAGGATACCTAGCGGGCACTTGGACTATGTAGGTCAACTAGCGGGCCCTTGGACTATCTAGGTTAGCTAACTGGCACTTGGACTATGTAGGTTAACTAGCGGACACTTGCACGATCTAGGTTAACTAGCGGGCACTTGGACTATGTAGGTTAACTAGCGGGCCCATGGACTATGTAGATTAACTTGCGGCACTTGGACTATCTACGTTAACTAGCGGGCCCTTGGATTATGTTGGTTAACTAGCGGGCACTTGGACGATCTAGGTTAACTAGCGGGCACTTGGACGATATAGGTTAACTAGCGGGCACTTGGATTATCTAGGTTACCTAGCGGGCACTTGGACTATGTAGGTTCCCTAGCGGGCATTTGGACTATATAGATAACCTAGCGGGCACATAGACTTTGTAGGTTACCTAGCGGGCCCTTGGACTATGTAGGTTAACTAGCGGTCCTTGGACTATGTAGGTTACCTAGCGGGCACTTGGACGATCTAGGTTAACTAGCGGGTACTTGGACTATGTAGGTTAACTAGCGGGCCCGTGGACTATGTAGATTAACTTGCGGCTCTTGGACTATCTACGTTAACTAGCGGGCCCTTGGACTATGTAGATTTCTTAGCGGGCATTTGGACTATATAGATAACCTAGCGGGCACTTAGATTTTGTAGGTTACCTAGCAGGCAGTTGGACTTTCTAGGTTACCTAGCTGGCACTTGAACTATCTACGTTACCTAGCGTTTTCATGGAGTATGTAGGTTACCTAGCGGGCTGTTGGAGTATCTAGGTTACCAAGATGGCACTTGGACTATCTAGGTTAACTAACGGGCACTTGGATTATGTAGGTTCCCTAGCGGGCCCTTGGACTATGTAAGTTCCCTAACGGGCACTTGGACTATGTGGGTTTCCTGGCGGGCATTTGGACTATCTAGGTTACCTAACGGGCACTTGGACTATGTAGGTTCCCTAGCGTGCACTTGGATTATGTAGTTTCCCAATTGGGCACTTGGACTATATAGGTTAACTAGAGGGCATTTGGACTATGTTGGTTACCTAGCGGGCACTTGGACTATGTAGGTTCCCTATCGGGCACTTGGAGAATGTAGGTTAACTAGGGGGCACTAGGACTATGTAGGTTACCTAGCGGGCCCTTGGACCATCTAGGTTACCTAGCGGGCATTTGGACTATGTAGGCTCCTTAGCGGTCATTTGGACTATATAGATTACTTAGCGGGCACTTAGATTTTGTAGGTTACCAAGCGGGCACTTGGACTATTTAGGTTAACTAACGGGCAGTTGGACTATGTAGGTTCCCTAGCGGGCCCTTGGACTATGTAAGTTCCCTAGCGGGCACTTGGACTATGTGGGTTCCCTAGCGGGCATTTGGACTATCTAGGTTACCTAACGGGCACTTGGACTATGTAGCTTCCCTAGCGGGCACTTGGACTATTTAGGTTAACTAGCGGGCATTTGGACTATGTAGGTTGCCTAGCGGGCCCTTGGACTATCTAGGTTACCTAGGGGGAACGTAGACTATGTAGGATAACTAGTGGGCACTTGGACTATGTAGGTTGCCTAGCGGGCACTTGGACTATGTAGGTTCCCTAGCGGGCACTTGGATTATGTAGGTTCCCTATCGGGCACTTGGACTATGTAGGTTAACTAGCGCGCACTGGGCTCTCTGGGTTACCTAGCGGGCACTTGGATTATCTAGGTTAACGAACGGGCACTTGGACTATGTAGGTTACCTAGCCGCCACTTGGACTATCTAGGTTAGCTAACAGGCACTTGGACTATTTAGGTTCCCTAGCGGGCACTTGTACAATCTAGGATACCTATCTGGCACTTGGACTATGTAGGTCAACTAGCGGGCCCTTGGACTATCTAGGTTAGCTAACGGGCACTTAGATTATGTAGGTTAACTAGAGGGCACTTGGAATATGTAGGTTAACTAGCTGGCCCATGGACTATGTAGGTTTACTAGCGGACCCTTGGACTATCTAGGTTCCCTAAAGGGCACTTGGACTATCTAGGTTACCGAACGGGCACTTGGACTATCTAGGTTACCTAAAGGGCAGTTGGACTATGTAGGCTAACTAGGGGGCCCTTGGACGATCTAGGTTACCTGGCGGATACTTGAAGTATCTAGGTTAACTAGCGAGCACTTGCACTATCTAGGTTATCTAGCGGGCACTTGGACTATGTACGTTCCCTAGCAGGCATTTGGACTATCTATGTTAACTAGCGGGCACTTGGAATATGTAGGTTAACTAGCGGACACTTGCACTATGTAGGTTACCTAGCAGGCACTTGGACTATCTAGGTTAACTAGAGGGCACTTGGACTAACTAGGTTAACTGACGGGCACTTGGACTATGTAGGTTGCCTAGCGGGCACTTGGAATATCTAGGTTAACGAACGGGCACTTGGACTATGTAGGTTAACTAGCGGACACTTGCACTATGTAGGTTACCTAGCAGGCACTAGAACTATGTAGTTTCCCTTGCGGGCATTTGGATTATTTAGGTTACCTAGTGGGCACATGGACTATGTAGGTTACCTAGCGGGCACTTGGACTACGTAGGTCAACTACAAGGCACTTGGACTATCAAGGTTACCTAGCGGGCTCTTGGACTATGTAGGTTACCAGCGGGCACTTGGACTATCTAGGTTAACGAACGTGCACTTGGACTATGTAGGTAACCTAGCGGGCACTTGGACTGTCTAGGTTACCTAGCGGGCACTTGGACTATCTAGGTTAAGGAACGGGCACTTGGACTATGTAGGTTAACTAGCGGACACTTCGAATATCTAGGTTAGCTAACGGGCAATTGGACTATCTAGGTTACCTAGCGGGCACTTGGACTATGTAGGATCCCTAGCGGGCACTTGGACTATTTAGGTTACCTAGCAGGCACTTGGACTATCTAGGTTAGCTAACGGGCACTTGGACTAAGTACGTCCCCTAGTGGGCACTTGGACACTCTAGGTTAACTAACTGGCACTAGGACTATCTAGGTTAACTAGCGGGCACGTGGACTATCTAGGTTACCTAGCTGGCACTTGGACTATGAAGGTTCCCTAGCGGGCACTTGGATTATCTAGGTTACCTGGCGGGCACTTGGACTATGTAGGTTCCCTAGCGGGCATTTGGACTACATAGATAACCTAGCGGGCACTTAGACTCTGTAGGTAACCTAGCGGGCACTTGGACTATCTAGGTTACCTAGCGTGCACTTGAACTATCTACATTACCTACCGGGTACTTGGACAATCAGGTTACCTACCGGGCACTTGCACTATATAGGTTACCTAGCGGCACTTGGATTATGTATGTTCCCTATCGGGCACTTGGACTATGTAGGTTAACTAGGGGGCACTAGGACTATGTAGGTTACCTAGCGGACCGTTGGAATATCTAGGTTACCTAGCGGGCATTTGGACTATGTATGCTCCCTAGCGGTCATTTGGACTATATAGATTACCTAGCGGGCACATAGACTGTAGGTTCCCTATCGGGCACTTGGAGAATGTAGGTTAACTAGGGGGAACTAGGACAATGTAGGTTACCAAGCAGGCCCTTGGATTATCTAGGTTACCTAGGGGGAACCTGGTGTATGTAGGTTAACTAGTGGGCACTTGGACTATCTAGGTTACCTAGCAGGCACTTGGATTATGTAGGTTAACTAGTGGACACTTGGACTATCTAGGTTAACTAGCGGGCACTTGGACTATGTACGTTCCCTACCAGGCACTTGGACTATCTACGTTACCTAGCGAGCACTTGGACTATGTACGTTACCTAGCGGGCACTTGGACTATGTACGTTTCCTAGCGGGTACTTGGACTATCTATGTTAACTAGCGGGTACTTGGACTATGTAGGTTCTCTATCGGGCACTTGGACTATTTAGGTTAACTAGCGGGTACTTGGACTATGTAGGTTAACTAGCGGGCCCTTGAACTATGTAGATTAACTAGCGGCACTTTGACTATCTACATTAACTAGCGGGCCCTTCGACTATGTAGATTCCCTAGCGGGCACTTGGACTACGTAGGTTCCCTAGCGGGCACTTGGACTCTGTATGTTCCCTAGAGGGCACTTGGACTATGTATGTTCCCTACGGACACTTGAACTATGTAAGTTAACTACCGGGCACTTGGACTATGTAGGTTAACTAGCGGGCCCTTGGACTATCTAGGTTACCTAGCGGGAACTTGGACTATGTAGGTTAAGTACCGGGCATTTGCACTAGCTAGGTTACCGAACGGGCATTTGGACTATGTAGGTAACCTAGCGGGCACTTGGACAGTCTAGGTTACCTAGTGGGCACTTCGACTTCAAGTTAACGAACGGGCACTTTGACTATGTATGTTGCATAGCGGGCAATTGGACTATCTAGGTTAGGTAACGAGCACTTGGACTATCTAGGTTACCTAGTGGGAACTTGGACTATGTAGGTTACCTAGCGGGCACTTGGACTATCTAGGTTACCTAACGGCACTTGGACTATCTAGGTTTCTTAGCGGGCAGTTGGACTATGTAGATTAACTTGCGGGCACTTGGACTATATAGGTTACCTAGAGGGTCCTTGTACTATGTAGGTTAACTAGTGAGCACTTGGACTATCTAGGTTAACTAGCGGACCTTTGACTACGTAAGATAACTAGCGGGCCCTTGGACAATGTACGTTAACTAGCGGGCACTTGGACGATCTAGCTTAACTAGAGGGCACTTGGACTATCTAGGTCAACAAGCGTGCACTTGGACTATCTAGGTTAACTAGGGGGCACTTGGATGATCAATGTTAACTAGCGGGCACTTGGACTATCTACGTTAGCTAATGGGCACTTGGACTATGTACGTCCCCTAGTGCGCACTTGGACTCTCTAGGTTAACTAACGGGCACTAGGACTATCTAGGTTAACTAGTGGGTACTTGGACTCTCTAGGTTACTTAGCTGGCACTTGGACTATGAAGGTTCCCTAGCGGGCACTTGGATTATCTAGGATACCTAGCGGGCACTTGGACTATGTAGGTCAACTAGCGGGCCCTTGGACTATCTAGGTTAGCTAACTGGCACTTGGACTATGTAGGTTAACTAGCGGACACTTGCACGATCTAGGTTAACTAGCGGGCACTTGGACTATGTAGGTTAACTAGCGGGCCCATGGACTATGTAGATTAACTTGCGGCACTTGGACTATCTACGTTAACTAGCGGGCCCTTGGATTATGTTGGTTAACTAGCGGGCACTTGGACGATCTAGGTTAACTAGCGGGCACTTGGACGATATAGGTTAACTAGCGGGCACTTGGATTATCTAGGTTACCTAGCGGGCACTTGGACTATGTAGGTTCCCTAGCGGGCATTTGGACTATATAGATAACCTAGCGGGCACATAGACTTTGTAGGTTACCTAGCGGGCCCTTGGACTATGTAGGTTAACTAGCGGTCCTTGGACTATGTAGGTTACCTAGCGGGCACTTGGACGATCTAGGTTAACTAGCGGGTACTTGGACTATGTAGGTTAACTAGCGGGCCCGTGGACTATGTAGATTAACTTGCGGCTCTTGGACTATCTACGTTAACTAGCGGGCCCTTGGACTATGTAGATTTCTTAGCGGGCATTTGGACTATATAGATAACCTAGCGGGCACTTAGATTTTGTAGGTTACCTAGCAGGCAGTTGGACTTTCTAGGTTACCTAGCTGGCACTTGAACTATCTACGTTACCTAGCGTTTTCATGGAGTATGTAGGTTACCTAGCGGGCTGTTGGAGTATCTAGGTTACCAAGATGGCACTTGGACTATCTAGGTTAACTAACGGGCACTTGGATTATGTAGGTTCCCTAGCGGGCCCTTGGACTATGTAAGTTCCCTAACGGGCACTTGGACTATGTGGGTTTCCTGGCGGGCATTTGGACTATCTAGGTTACCTAACGGGCACTTGGACTATGTAGGTTCCCTAGCGTGCACTTGGATTATGTAGTTTCCCAATTGGGCACTTGGACTATATAGGTTAACTAGAGGGCATTTGGACTATGTTGGTTACCTAGCGGGCACTTGGACTATGTAGGTTCCCTATCGGGCACTTGGAGAATGTAGGTTAACTAGGGGGCACTAGGACTATGTAGGTTACCTAGCGGGCCCTTGGACCATCTAGGTTACCTAGCGGGCATTTGGACTATGTAGGCTCCTTAGCGGTCATTTGGACTATATAGATTACTTAGCGGGCACTTAGATTTTGTAGGTTACCAAGCGGGCACTTGGACTATTTAGGTTAACTAACGGGCAGTTGGACTATGTAGGTTCCCTAGCGGGCCCTTGGACTATGTAAGTTCCCTAGCGGGCACTTGGACTATGTGGGTTCCCTAGCGGGCATTTGGACTATCTAGGTTACCTAACGGGCACTTGGACTATGTAGCTTCCCTAGCGGGCACTTGGACTATTTAGGTTAACTAGCGGGCATTTGGACTATGTAGGTTGCCTAGCGGGCCCTTGGACTATCTAGGTTACCTAGGGGGAACGTAGACTATGTAGGATAACTAGTGGGCACTTGGACTATGTAGGTTGCCTAGCGGGCACTTGGACTATGTAGGTTCCCTAGCGGGCACTTGGATTATGTAGGTTCCCTATCGGGCACTTGGACTATGTAGGTTAACTAGCGCGCACTGGGCTCTCTGGGTTACCTAGCGGGCACTTGGATTATCTAGGTTAACGAACGGGCACTTGGACTATGTAGGTTACCTAGCCGCCACTTGGACTATCTAGGTTAGCTAACAGGCACTTGGACTATTTAGGTTCCCTAGCGGGCACTTGTACAATCTAGGATACCTATCTGGCACTTGGACTATGTAGGTCAACTAGCGGGCCCTTGGACTATCTAGGTTAGCTAACGGGCACTTAGATTATGTAGGTTAACTAGAGGGCACTTGGAATATGTAGGTTAACTAGCTGGCCCATGGACTATGTAGGTTTACTAGCGGACCCTTGGACTATCTAGGTTCCCTAAAGGGCACTTGGACTATCTAGGTTACCGAACGGGCACTTGGACTATCTAGGTTACCTAAAGGGCAGTTGGACTATGTAGGCTAACTAGGGGGCCCTTGGACGATCTAGGTTACCTGGCGGATACTTGAAGTATCTAGGTTAACTAGCGAGCACTTGCACTATCTAGGTTATCTAGCGGGCACTTGGACTATGTACGTTCCCTAGCAGGCATTTGGACTATCTATGTTAACTAGCGGGCACTTGGAATATGTAGGTTAACTAGCGGACACTTGCACTATGTAGGTTACCTAGCAGGCACTTGGACTATCTAGGTTAACTAGAGGGCACTTGGACTAACTAGGTTAACTGACGGGCACTTGGACTATGTAGGTTGCCTAGCGGGCACTTGGAATATCTAGGTTAACGAACGGGCACTTGGACTATGTAGGTTAACTAGCGGACACTTGCACTATGTAGGTTACCTAGCAGGCACTAGAACTATGTAGTTTCCCTTGCGGGCATTTGGATTATTTAGGTTACCTAGTGGGCACTTGGACTATGTAGGTTACCTAGCGGGCACTTGGACTACGTAGGTCAACTACAAGGCACTTGGACTATCAAGGTTACCTAGCGGGCTCTTGGACTATGTAGGTTACCAGCGGGCACTTGGACTATCTAGGTTAACGAACGTGCACTTGGACTATGTAGGTAACCTAGCGGGCACTTGGACTGTCTAGGTTACCTAGCGGGCACTTGGACTATCTAGGTTAAGGAACGGGCACTTGGACTATGTAGGTTAACTAGCGGACACTTCGAATATCTAGGTTAGCTAACGGGCAATTGGACTATCTAGGTTACCTAGCGGGCACTTGGACTATGTAGGATCCCTAGCGGGCACTTGGACTATTTAGGTTACCTAGCAGGCACTTTGACTATCTAGGTTAACTAACGGGCACTTGGACTATGAAGGTTGCCTAGGGAGCACTTGGAGTATGTAGGTTCCCTAGCGGGCACTTGGACTATGTAGGTTCCCTATCGGGTACTTGGACTGTCTAGGTTAACTAGTGGGCACTTGGACTATGTACGTTCCCTAGCGGGCACTTGGGCTATCTACGTTACCTAGCGGGCACTTGGACTATGTACCTTCCCTAGGGGGCACTTGGACTATCTATGTTAACTAGCGGGCACTTGGACTATGTAGGTTCCATACCGGTCACGTGGACTATGTAGACTTCATAGAAGGCACTTGGACTATGTAGGTTAACAGGCGGGCACTTGGACTATCCAGGTTACCAAGCGGGCACTTGGACTATGTAGGTTACCCAATGGGCACTTGGACTATCTAGGTTAACGAACGGACACTTGGACTATGTAGGTTAGCTATCAGGCACTTGGACTATCTAGGTTACCTAACAGGCACTTGGACTATGTAGGTTACCTAGCGGACACTTGGACGATTTAGGTTCACTATCGGGCACTTGGACTATCTAGGTTAACTAGCGGGCCCTTGGACTATCTAGGTTAACTAGCGGGCACTTGAACTATGTAGTTTCCCTAGCGGGCATTTGGATTATTTAGGTTACCTAGTGGGCACTTGGACTATGTAGGTTACCTAGCGAGCACTTGGACTATGTAGGTTAACTACAAGGCACTTGGACTATCAAGGTTACCTAGCGGGCCCTTGGACTATGTAGGTTACCAGCGGGCACTTGGACTATCTAGGTTAACGAACGTGCACTTGGAATATGTAGGTAACCTAGCCGGCACTTGGACTGTCTAGGTTACCTAGCGGGCACTTGGACTATCTACGTTAACGAACGGGCACTTGGACTATGTAGGTTACCTAGCGGACACTTGGACGATTTAGGTTCACTATCGGGCACTTGGACTATCTAGGTTAACTAGCGGGCCCTTGGACTATCTAGGTTAACTAGCGGGCACTTGAACTATGTAGTTTCCCTAGCGGGCATTTGGATTATTTAGGTTACCTAGTGGGCACTTGGACTATGTAGGTTACCTAGCGGGCACTTGGACTATGTACCTTCCCTAGGGGGCACTTGGACTATCTATGTTAACTAGCGGGCACTTGGACTATGTAGGTTCCATAGCGGTCACGTGGACTATGTAGACTTCATAGAAGGCACTTGGACTATGTAGGTTAACAGGCGGGCACTTGGACTATCCAGGTTACCAAGCGGGCACTTGGACTATGTAGGTTACCCAATGGGCACTTGGACTATCTAGGTTAACGAACGGACACTTGGACTATGTAGGTTAGCTATCAGGCACTTGGACTATCTAGGTTACCTAGCAGGCACTTGGACTATGTAGGTTACCTAGCGGACACTTGGACGATTTAGGTTCACTATCGGGCACTTGGACTATCTAGGTTAACTAGCGGGCCCTTGGACTATCTAGGTTAACTAGCGGGCACTTGAACTATGTAGTTTCCCTAGCGGGCATTTGGATTATTTAGGTTACCTAGTGGGCACTTGGACTATGTAGCTTACCTAGCGAGCACTTGGACTATGTAGGTTAACTACAAGGCACTTGGACTATCAAGGTTACCTAGCGGGCCCTTGGACTATGTAGGTTACCAGCGGGCACTTGGACTATCTAGGTTAACGAACGTGCACTTGGACTATGTAGGTAACCTAGCCGGCACTTGGACTGTCTAGGTTACCTAGCGGGCACTTGGACTATCTAGGTTAACGAACGGGCACTTGGACTATGTAGGTTACCTAGCGGACACTTGGACGATTTAGGTTCACTATCGGGCACTTGGACTATCTAGGTTAACTAGCGGGCCCTTGGACTATCTAGGTTAACTAGCGGGCACTTGAACTATGTAGTTTCCCTAGCGGGCATTTGGATTATTTAGGTTACCTAGTGGGCACTTGGACTATGTAGATTACCTAGCGGGCCCTTGGACTATGTAGGTTACCAGCGGGCACTTGTACTATCTAGGTTAACGAACGTGCACTTGGACTATGTAGGTAACCTAGCCGGCACTTGGACTGTCTAGGTTACCTAGCGGGCAAATGGACTATCTAGGTTAACGAACGGGCACTTGGACTATGTAGGTTAACTAGCGGACACTTCGAATATCTAGGTTAGCTAACGGGCAATTGGACTATCTAGGTTACCTAGCGGGCACTTGGACTATGTAGGTTCCCTAGCGAGCACTTGGACTATTTAGGTTACCTAGCAGGCACTTTGACTATCTAGGTTAACTAATGGGCACTTGGACTATGAAGGTTGCCTAGCGAGCACTTGGAGTATGTAGGTTCCCTAGCGGGCATTTGGACTATGTAGGTTCCCTATCGGGTACTTGGACTGTCTAGGTTAACAAGTGGGCAATTGGACTGTCTAGGTTACCTAGTGGGTACTTGGACTATGTACGTTCCCTAGCGGGCACATAGGCTATCTACGTTACCTAGCGGGCACTTGAACTATGTAGGTTAACAAACGGGCACTTGGACTATGTAGTTTACCTAGCAGGCACTTGGACTATGTAGGTTAACTAGCGGGCACTTGCACTCTCTAGGTTACCTAGCGGCACTTGGACTATGTACCTTCCCTAGCGGGCACTTGGACTATCTATGTTAACTAGAGGGCACTTGGACTATGTAGGTTACCTAGCGTGCACTTGGACTATGTAGGTTAACTAGAGAACATTTGGACGATCTAGGTTAACTAGCGGGCACTTGGATGATCTAGGTTAACTAAAGGGCACTTGGACTATCAAAGTTAACAGCGAGCCCTTGGACTATCTAGGTTAACTAGCGGGCCCTTGGACTATCTAGGTTACCTAGATAGCACTTGGAATATATAGGTTCCCTAGCGGACACTTGGACTATCTAGGATAAAGAACGGGCACTTGGACTATGCAAGTAACCTAGCGGGCACTTGGACTGTCTAGGTTACATAGCGGGCACTTAGACTTCTAGCTTAACGAACGGGCACAGGAATATGTATGTTGCCTAGCGGGCACTTGGACAATCTAGGTTAGGTAACGGGCACTTGGACTATCTAGGTTACCTAGCGGAAACTTGGACAATGTAGGTTACCTAGCAGGCACTTGGACTATCTAGGTTAACTAGCGGGCACTTGGACTATCTAGGTTACCTAGCGGGCACTTGGACTCTCTAGGTTACCTAGCGGGCCCTTGGATTTTGTAGGTTACCTAGCGGGCACTTGGACTATCTAGGATATCCAGCGGGCACTTTGACTATCTAGGTTAACTAGCAGACCTTGGACTATGTAGGTTAACTAGCGGGCCCTTGGACTATGTAGGTTAACTAGCGGGCTCTTGGACTATCTAGGTTTCCTAGCAGGCACTTGGACTATGTACATACCCTAGCGCGCACTTGGACTATCTAGGTTACCTAGCGGGCACTTGGACTATGTACGTCCCCTAGTGGGCACTTGGACTATCTAGGTTAACTAACGGGCACGAGGACTATCTAGGTTAACTAGCGGGCACTTGGATTATGAAGGATCCCTAGCGGGCACTTGGACTATCTAGGTTAACTAGCGGGCAATGGGACTATGTAGGTTAATTAGCAGACACTTGCACGATCTAGGTTAACTAGCGGGCCCTTGCACTATGTAGGTTAACTAGCGGGCTCATGGATTATGTAGGTTTACTAGCAGGCACTTGGACTATCTAGGTTAACTAGCGGGCCCTTGGACTATGTAGTTTCCCTAGCGGGCATTTGGACTATTAAGGTTACCAAGCGGGAACTTGGACTATGTAGGTTCCCTATCGGGCACTTGGACTATGTAGGTTACCTAGCAGGCACTTTGACTATCTAGGTTAAATAACGGGCACTTGGACTATGTACGTTCCCTACCAGGCACTTGGACTATCTACGTTACCTAGCGAGCACTTGGACTATGTACGTTACCTAGCGGGCACTTGGACTATGTACGTTTCCTAGCGGGTACTTGGACTATCTATGTTAACTAGCGGGTACTTGGACTATGTAGGTTCTCTATCGGGCACTTGGACTATTTAGGTTAACTAGCGGGTACTTGGACTATGTAGGTTAACTAGCGGGCCCTTGAACTATGTAGATTAACTAGCGGCACTTTGACTATCTACATTAACTAGCGGGCCCTTCGACTATGTAGATTCCCTAGCGGGCACTTGGACTACGTAGGTTCCCTAGCGGGCACTTGGACTCTGTATGTTCCCTAGAGGGCACTTGGACTATGTATGTTCCCTACGGACACTTGAACTATGTAAGTTAACTACCGGGCACTTGGACTATGTAGGTTAACTAGCGGGCCCTTGGACTATCTAGGTTACCTAGCGGGAACTTGGACTATGTAGGTTAAGTACCGGGCATTTGCACTAGCTAGGTTACCGAACGGGCATTTGGACTATGTAGGTAACCTAGCGGGCACTTGGACAGTCTAGGTTACCTAGTGGGCACTTCGACTTCAAGTTAACGAACGGGCACTTTGACTATGTATGTTGCATAGCGGGCAATTGGACTATCTAGGTTAGGTAACGAGCACTTGGACTATCTAGGTTACCTAGTGGGAACTTGGACTATGTAGGTTACCTAGCGGGCACTTGGACTATCTAGGTTACCTAACGGCACTTGGACTATCTAGGTTTCTTAGCGGGCAGTTGGACTATGTAGATTAACTTGCGGGCACTTGGACTATATAGGTTACCTAGAGGGTCCTTGTACTATGTAGGTTAACTAGTGAGCACTTGGACTATCTAGGTTAACTAGCGGACCTTTGACTACGTAAGATAACTAGCGGGCCCTTGGACAATGTACGTTAACTAGCGGGCACTTGGACGATCTAGCTTAACTAGAGGGCACTTGGACTATCTAGGTCAACAAGCGTGCACTTGGACTATCTAGGTTAACTAGGGGGCACTTGGATGATCAATGTTAACTAGCGGGCACTTGGACTATCTACGTTAGCTAATGGGCACTTGGACTATGTACGTCCCCTAGTGCGCACTTGGACTCTCTAGGTTAACTAACGGGCACTAGGACTATCTAGGTTAACTAGTGGGTACTTGGACTCTCTAGGTTACTTAGCTGGCACTTGGACTATGAAGGTTCCCTAGCGGGCACTTGGATTATCTAGGATACCTAGCGGGCACTTGGACTATGTAGGTCAACTAGCGGGCCCTTGGACTATCTAGGTTAGCTAACTGGCACTTGGACTATGTAGGTTAACTAGCGGACACTTGCACTATCTAGGTTGCCGAACGGGCATTTGGAGTATGTAGGTAAACTAGCGGGCACTTGGACAGTCTAGGTTACCTAGCGGGCACTTGGACTTCTAGGTAAACGAACGGGTACTTGGACTATGTATGTTGCATAGCGGGCAATTGGACTATCTAGGTTAAGTAACGGGCACTTGGACTATCTAGGCTACCTAGCGGGAACTTGGACTATGTAGGTTACCTAGCGTGCACTTTAACTATCAACGTTACCTACCGGGTACTTGGACTATCTAGGTTACCTACCGGCACTTGCACTATATAGGTTCCCTAGCGGGCACTTGGATTATGTATGTTCCCTATCGGGCACTTGGACTATGTAGGTTAACTAGGGGGCACTAGGACTATGTAGGTTACCTAGCGGACCCTTGGAATATCTAGGTTACCTAGCGGGCATTTGGACTATGTATGCTCCCTAGCGGTCATTTGGACTATATAGATTACCTAGTGGGCACTTAGACTTTGTAGGTTCCCTATCGGCACTTGGAGAATGTAGGTTAACTAGGGGGAACTAGGACAATGTAGGTTACCAAGCAGGCCCTTGTATTACCGAGGTTACCTATGGGGAACCTGGTGTATGTAGGTTAACTAGTGGGCACTTGGACAATCTAGGTTACCTAGCAGGCACTTGGACTATGTAGGTTAACTAGTGGGCACTTGGACTATCTAGGTTACCTAGCGGGCACTTGGACTATGTACGTTCCCTAGCAGGCACTTGGACTATCTACGTTACCTAGCGGGCACTTGGACTATGTAGGTTCCCTAGAGGGCACTTGTACTATGTAGGTTAACTAGCGGACACCTGGACGATCTAGGTTAACTAGCGGGTACTTGGACTATGTAGGTTAACTAGCGGGCCCTTGAACTATGTAGATTAACTAGCAGCTCTTTGACTATCTACGTTAACTAGCGGGCCCTTCGACTATAGATTCCCTAGCGGGCACTTGGACTACGTAGGTTCCCTAGCGGGCACTTGGACTATGTATGTTCCCTACGGACACTTGAACTATGTAAGTTAACTACCGGGCACTTGGACTATGTAGGTTAACTAGCGGGCCCTTGGACTATCTAGGTTACCTAGCGGGAACTTGGACTATGTAGGTTAAGTACCGGGCACTTGCACTAGCTAGGTTACCGAACGGGCATTTGGACTATGTAGTTAACCTAGCGGGCACATGGGCAGTCTAGGTTACCTAGCGGGCACTTGGACTTCAAGTTAACGAACGGGCACTTGGACTATGTATGTTGCATAGCGGGCAATTGGACTATCTAGGTTAGGTAACGAGCACTTGGACTATCTAGGTTACCTAGTGGGAACTTGGACTATCTAGGTTACCTAACGGCACTTGGACTATCTAGGTTTCATAGCCGGCACTTGGACTATGTAGATTAACTAGTGGGCACTTGGACTATATAGGTTACCTAGAGGGCCCTTGTACTATGTAGGTTAACTAGCGAGCACTTGGACTATCTAGGTTAACTAGCGGACCTTGGACTACGTAGGATAACTAGCGGGCCCTTGGACAATGTCGGTTAACTAGCGGGCACTTGGACTATCTAGGTTAACTAGAGGGCACTTGGACTATCTAGGTCAACAAGCGTGCACTTCGACTATCTAGGTTAACTAGGGGGCACTTGGATGATCAATGTTAACTAGCGGGCACTTGGACTATCTAGGTTAGCTACGGGGACTTGGACTATGTACGTACCCTAGTGGGCACTTGGACACTCTAGGTTAACTAACGGTCACTAGGACTATCTAGGTTAACTAGCGGGTATTTGGACTCTCTAGGTTACTTAGCTGGCACTTGGACTATGAAGGTTCCCTAGCGGGCACTTGGATTATCTAGGATACCTAGCAGGCACTTGGACTATGTAGGTCAACTAGCGGGCCCTTGGACTATCTAGGTTAGCTAACTGGCACTTGGACTATGTAGGTTAACTAGCGGACACTTGCACGATCTAGGTTAACAAGCGGGTACTTGGACTATGTAGGTTAAGTAGCGGGCCGGTGGACAATGTAGATTAACTTGCGGCACTTGGACTATCTACGTTAACTAGCGGGCCCTTGGACAATGTTGGTTAACTAGCGGGCACTTGGACGATCTAGGTTAACTAGCGGGCACTTGGACTATGTAGATTCCCTAGCGGGCATTTGGACT
Organism: Tenrec ecaudatus; assembly: GCF_050624435.1. NCBI lineage: Eukaryota > Metazoa > Chordata > Mammalia > Afrosoricida > Tenrecidae > Tenrec > Tenrec ecaudatus. The sequence continues at coordinate 69,040,442 of NC_134548.1, read as the reverse complement.
ATATAGATAACCTAGCGGGCACTTGGACTATGTAGGTTACCTAGCGGGCCCTTGGACTATGTAGGTTAACTAGCGAGCCCTTGGACTATGTAGGTTACCTAGCGGGCACTTGGACGATCTAGGTTAACTAGCGGGTACTTGGACTATGTAGGTTAACTAGCGGGCCTGTGGACTATGTAGATTAACTTGCGGCTCTTGGACTATCTACTTTAACTAGCGGGCCCTTGGACTATGTAGATTTCCTAGCGGGCATTTGGACTATATAGATAACCTAGCGGGCACTTAGACTTTGTTGGTTACCTAGCAGGCAGTAGGACTTTCTAGGTTACCTAGCTGGCACTTGAAATATCTACGTTACCTAGCGTATTCTTGGAGTATGTAGGTTACCTAGCGGGCTGTTGGAGTATCTAGGTTACCAAGATGGCACTTGGACTATCTAGGTTAACTAACGGGCACTTGGACTATGTAGGTTCCCTAGCGGGCCCTTGGACTATGTAAGTTCCCTTGCGGGCACTTGGACTATGTGGGTTTCCTGGCGGGCATTTGGACTATCTAGGTTACCTAACGGGCACTTGGACTATGTAGGTTCCCTAGTGGGCACTTGGATTATGTAGGTTCCCAATTGGGCACTTGGACTATGTAGGTTAACTAGAGGGCATTTGGACTATGTTGGTTACCTAGCGGGCACTTGGACTATGTAGGTTCCCTATCGGGCACTTGGAGAATGTAGGTTAACTAGGGGGCACTAGGACTATGTAGGTTATCTAGAGGGCCCTTGGACCATCTAGGTTACCTAGCGGGCACTTGGACTATGTGGGTTCCCTAGCGGGCATTTGGACTATCTAGGTTACCTAACGGGCACTTGGACTATGTAGCTTCCCTAGCGGGCACTTGGACTATGTAGGTTAACTAGCGGGCATTTGGACTATGTAGGTTGCCTAGCGGGCCCTTGGACTATCTAGGTTACCTAGGGGGAACGTGGACTATGTAGGATAACTAGTGGGCACTTGGACTATGTAGGTTGCCTAGCGGGCACTTGGACTATGTAGGTTCCCTAGCGGGCACTTGGATTATGTAGGTTCCCTATAGGGCACTTGGACTATGTAGGTTAACTAGCGCGCACTGGGCTCTCTGGGTTACCTAGCGGGCACTTCGATTATCTAGGTTAACGAACGGGCACTTGGACTATGTAGGTTACCTAGTCGCCACTTGGACTATCTAGGTTAGCTAACAGGCACTTGGACTATTTAGGTTCCCTAGCGGGCACTTGTACAATCTAGGATACCTATCTGGCACTTGGACTATGTAGGTCAACTAGCGGGCCCTTGGACTATCTAGGATAGCTAACGGGCACTTAGATTATGTAGGTTAACTAGAGGGCACTTGGAATATGTAGGTTAACTAGCGGGCCCATGAACTATGTAGGTTTACAAGCGGGCCCTTGGACTATCTAGGTTCCCTAAAGAGCACTGGGACTATCTAGGTTACCGAACGGGCACTTGGACTATCTAGGTTACCTAAAGGGCAGTTGGACTATGTAGGCTAACTAGGGGGCCCTTGGACGATCTAGGTTACCTAGCGGATAATTGAAGTATCTAGGTTAACTAGCGGGCACTTGCACCATCTAGGTTATCTAGCGGGCACTTGGACTATGTACGTTCCCTAGCAGGCATTTGGACTATCTATGTTAACTAGCGGGCACTTGGAATATGTAGGTTAACTAGCGGACACTTGCACTATGTAGGTTACCTAGCAGGCACTTGGACTATCTAGGTTTACTAGAGGGCACTTGGACTAACTAGGTTAACTGACGGGCACTTGGATATGTAGGTTGCCTAGCGGGCACTTGGATTATCTAGGTTAACGAACGGGCACTTGGACTATGTACGTTACCTCGTTGCCACTTGGACTATCTAGGTTAGCTAACAGGCACTTGGATTATCTAGGTTCCCTAGCGGGCACTTGTACTATCTAGGTTACCTAGCTGGCACTTGGACAATGTAGGTCAACTAGCAGACCCTTGGATTATCTAGGTTAGCTAACGGGCACTTAGATTATGTAGGCTACCTAGCGGGCACTTGGAATATGTAGGTTAACTAGCGGACACTTGCAGTATGTAGGTTAAATAGCAGCCCCATGGACTATGTAGGTTTATTAGCGGGCCCGTGGACTATCTAGGTACCCTAAAGGGCACTTGGACTATCTAGGTTACCGAACGGGCACTTGGACTATGTAGGCTAACTAGGGGGCCCTTGGACGATCTAGGTTACCTAGCGGGTAATTGAACTATCTAGGAAAACTAGCGGGCACTTGCACTATCTAGGTTACCTAGCGGGCACTTGGACTATGTACGTTCCCTAGCGGGCACTTGGAATATCTATGTTAACTAGCGGGCACTTGGAATATGTAGGTTAACTAGTGGACACTTGCACTATGTAGGTTACCTAGCAGGCACTTGGACTATCTAGGTTAACTAGCGTGCACTTGGACTATGTACGTTTCCTAGCGGGTGCTTGGACTAGATAGGTTCCCTAGAGGGCACTTGGTCTATCTAGGTTAACTAGCGGGCATTTGGACTATCTAGGTTAACTAGCGAGCACTTGGACTATCTAGGTTAACTAGCGGGCATTTGGACTATTAGGGACCCTAGCGGGCATTTGGACTATATTGGTTACATAGCGGGCACTTGGACTATGTAGGTTAACGAACGGGCACTTGGACTATGTAGGTAACCTAGTGGTCACTTGAACTGTCTAGGTTACCTAGCGGGCACTTGTACTATGTAGGTTAACTAGCGGGCCCTTGGACTATGTAGGTTACCTAGCGGGCACTTGGACGATCTAGGTTAACTAGCGGGTGCGTGGACTATGTAGGTTAACTAGCGGGCCCTTGGACTATGTAGATTAACTAGCGGCACTTGGACTATCTACATTAACTAGCGGGCCCTTGGACTATGTAGATTCCCTAGCGGGCACTTGGACTATGTATGTTCCAGAGCGGGCACTTGGACTATGTAGGTTCCCTAGCAGGCACTTGGAGTATGTAGGTTCCAGAGCGGGCACTTGGACTATCTAGGTTCCCTAGCGGGCACTTGTACTATGTAGGTTAACTAGCGGACACTTGGACGATCTAGGTTAACTAGCGGCACTTGGACTATCTACATTAACTAAGGGGCACTTGGACTATGTAGATTCCCTAGCGGGCACTTGGACTCTATATGTTCCCTAACGGGCACTTGGAATATGTATGTTCCCTACGGACACTTGAACTATGTAAGTTAACTACCGGGCACTTGGACTATGTAGGTTAACTAGCGCGTCCTTGGACTATCTAGGTTACCTAGCGGGCACTTGGACTATGTAGGTTAACTACCGGCACTTGCACTATCTAGGTTACCGAACGGGCATTTGGACTATGTAGGTAAACTAGCGGGCACTTGGACAGTCTAGGTTACCTAGCGGGCCCTTGGACTTCTAGGTTAACGAACGGGCCCTTGGACTATGTATGTTGCATAGCGGGCAATTGGACTATCTAGGTTAAGTAACGGGCACTTGGACTATCTAGGTTACCTAGCGGGAACTTGGACTATGTAGGTTACCTAGCGGGCACTTGGACTATCTAGGTTACCTAACGTGCACTTGGACTATCTAGGTTTCTTAGCGGGCACTTGGACGATCTAGGTTAACTACAGGGCACTTGGACTATCTAGGTAAACTATCGTGCACTTGGACTATCTAGGTTAAATAGCGGGCACTTGGATGATCAATGATAACTAGCGGGCACTTGGACTATCTAGGTTAGCTAACGGGCACTTGGACTAAGTACGTCCCCTAGTGGGCACTTGGACACTCTAGGTTAACTAACTGGCACTAGGACTATCTAGGTTAACTAGCGGGCACGTGGACTATCTAGGTTACCTAGCTGGCACTTGGACTATGAAGGTTCCCTAGCGGGCACTTGGATTATCTAGGTTACCTGGCGGGCACTTGGACTATGTAGGTTCCCTAGCGGGCATTTGGACTACATAGATAACCTAGCGGGCACTTAGACTCTGTAGGTAACCTAGCGGGCACTTGGACTATCTAGGTTACCTAGCGTGCACTTGAACTATCTACATTACCTACCGGGTACTTGGACAATCAGGTTACCTACCGGGCACTTGCACTATATAGGTTACCTAGCGGCACTTGGATTATGTATGTTCCCTATCGGGCACTTGGACTATGTAGGTTAACTAGGGGGCACTAGGACTATGTAGGTTACCTAGCGGACCGTTGGAATATCTAGGTTACCTAGCGGGCATTTGGACTATGTATGCTCCCTAGCGGTCATTTGGACTATATAGATTACCTAGCGGGCACATAGACTGTAGGTTCCCTATCGGGCACTTGGAGAATGTAGGTTAACTAGGGGGAACTAGGACAATGTAGGTTACCAAGCAGGCCCTTGGATTATCTAGGTTACCTAGGGGGAACCTGGTGTATGTAGGTTAACTAGTGGGCACTTGGACTATCTAGGTTACCTAGCAGGCACTTGGATTATGTAGGTTAACTAGTGGACACTTGGACTATCTAGGTTAACTAGCGGGCACTTGGACTATGTACGTTCCCTACCAGGCACTTGGACTATCTACGTTACCTAGCGAGCACTTGGACTATGTACGTTACCTAGCGGGCACTTGGACTATGTACGTTTCCTAGCGGGTACTTGGACTATCTATGTTAACTAGCGGGTACTTGGACTATGTAGGTTCTCTATCGGGCACTTGGACTATTTAGGTTAACTAGCGGGTACTTGGACTATGTAGGTTAACTAGCGGGCCCTTGAACTATGTAGATTAACTAGCGGCACTTTGACTATCTACATTAACTAGCGGGCCCTTCGACTATGTAGATTCCCTAGCGGGCACTTGGACTACGTAGGTTCCCTAGCGGGCACTTGGACTCTGTATGTTCCCTAGAGGGCACTTGGACTATGTATGTTCCCTACGGACACTTGAACTATGTAAGTTAACTACCGGGCACTTGGACTATGTAGGTTAACTAGCGGGCCCTTGGACTATCTAGGTTACCTAGCGGGAACTTGGACTATGTAGGTTAAGTACCGGGCATTTGCACTAGCTAGGTTACCGAACGGGCATTTGGACTATGTAGGTAACCTAGCGGGCACTTGGACAGTCTAGGTTACCTAGTGGGCACTTCGACTTCAAGTTAACGAACGGGCACTTTGACTATGTATGTTGCATAGCGGGCAATTGGACTATCTAGGTTAGGTAACGAGCACTTGGACTATCTAGGTTACCTAGTGGGAACTTGGACTATGTAGGTTACCTAGCGGGCACTTGGACTATCTAGGTTACCTAACGGCACTTGGACTATCTAGGTTTCTTAGCGGGCAGTTGGACTATGTAGATTAACTTGCGGGCACTTGGACTATATAGGTTACCTAGAGGGTCCTTGTACTATGTAGGTTAACTAGTGAGCACTTGGACTATCTAGGTTAACTAGCGGACCTTTGACTACGTAAGATAACTAGCGGGCCCTTGGACAATGTACGTTAACTAGCGGGCACTTGGACGATCTAGCTTAACTAGAGGGCACTTGGACTATCTAGGTCAACAAGCGTGCACTTGGACTATCTAGGTTAACTAGGGGGCACTTGGATGATCAATGTTAACTAGCGGGCACTTGGACTATCTACGTTAGCTAATGGGCACTTGGACTATGTACGTCCCCTAGTGCGCACTTGGACTCTCTAGGTTAACTAACGGGCACTAGGACTATCTAGGTTAACTAGTGGGTACTTGGACTCTCTAGGTTACTTAGCTGGCACTTGGACTATGAAGGTTCCCTAGCGGGCACTTGGATTATCTAGGATACCTAGCGGGCACTTGGACTATGTAGGTCAACTAGCGGGCCCTTGGACTATCTAGGTTAGCTAACTGGCACTTGGACTATGTAGGTTAACTAGCGGACACTTGCACGATCTAGGTTAACTAGCGGGCACTTGGACTATGTAGGTTAACTAGCGGGCCCATGGACTATGTAGATTAACTTGCGGCACTTGGACTATCTACGTTAACTAGCGGGCCCTTGGATTATGTTGGTTAACTAGCGGGCACTTGGACGATCTAGGTTAACTAGCGGGCACTTGGACGATATAGGTTAACTAGCGGGCACTTGGATTATCTAGGTTACCTAGCGGGCACTTGGACTATGTAGGTTCCCTAGCGGGCATTTGGACTATATAGATAACCTAGCGGGCACATAGACTTTGTAGGTTACCTAGCGGGCCCTTGGACTATGTAGGTTAACTAGCGGTCCTTGGACTATGTAGGTTACCTAGCGGGCACTTGGACGATCTAGGTTAACTAGCGGGTACTTGGACTATGTAGGTTAACTAGCGGGCCCGTGGACTATGTAGATTAACTTGCGGCTCTTGGACTATCTACGTTAACTAGCGGGCCCTTGGACTATGTAGATTTCTTAGCGGGCATTTGGACTATATAGATAACCTAGCGGGCACTTAGACTTTGTAGGTTACCTAGCAGGCAGTTGGACTTTCTAGGTTACCTAGCTGGCACTTGAACTATCTACGTTACCTAGCGTTTTCATGGAGTATGTAGGTTACCTAGCGGGCTGTTGGAGTATCTAGGTTACCAAGATGGCACTTGGACTATCTAGGTTAACTAACGGGCACTTGGATTATGTAGGTTCCCTAGCGGGCCCTTGGACTATGTAAGTTCCCTAACGGGCACTTGGACTATGTGGGTTTCCTGGCGGGCATTTGGACTATCTAGGTTACCTAACGGGCACTTGGACTATGTAGGTTCCCTAGCGTGCACTTGGATTATGTAGTTTCCCAATTGGGCACTTGGACTATATAGGTTAACTAGAGGGCATTTGGACTATGTTGGTTACCTAGCGGGCACTTGGACTATGTAGGTTCCCTATCGGGCACTTGGAGAATGTAGGTTAACTAGGGGGCACTAGGACTATGTAGGTTACCTAGCGGGCCCTTGGACCATCTAGGTTACCTAGCGGGCATTTGGACTATGTAGGCTCCTTAGCGGTCATTTGGACTATATAGATTACTTAGCGGGCACTTAGATTTTGTAGGTTACCAAGCGGGCACTTGGACTATTTAGGTTAACTAACGGGCAGTTGGACTATGTAGGTTCCCTAGCGGGCCCTTGGACTATGTAAGTTCCCTAGCGGGCACTTGGACTATGTGGGTTCCCTAGCGGGCATTTGGACTATCTAGGTTACCTAACGGGCACTTGGACTATGTAGCTTCCCTAGCGGGCACTTGGACTATTTAGGTTAACTAGCGGGCATTTGGACTATGTAGGTTGCCTAGCGGGCCCTTGGACTATCTAGGTTACCTAGGGGGAACGTAGACTATGTAGGATAACTAGTGGGCACTTGGACTATGTAGGTTGCCTAGCGGGCACTTGGACTATGTAGGTTCCCTAGCGGGCACTTGGATTATGTAGGTTCCCTATCGGGCACTTGGACTATGTAGGTTAACTAGCGCGCACTGGGCTCTCTGGGTTACCTAGCGGGCACTTGGATTATCTAGGTTAACGAACGGGCACTTGGACTATGTAGGTTACCTAGCCGCCACTTGGACTATCTAGGTTAGCTAACAGGCACTTGGACTATTTAGGTTCCCTAGCGGGCACTTGTACAATCTAGGATACCTATCTGGCACTTGGACTATGTAGGTCAACTAGCGGGCCCTTGGACTATCTAGGTTAGCTAACGGGCACTTAGATTATGTAGGTTAACTAGAGGGCACTTGGAATATGTAGGTTAACTAGCTGGCCCATGGACTATGTAGGTTTACTAGCGGACCCTTGGACTATCTAGGTTCCCTAAAGGGCACTTGGACTATCTAGGTTACCGAACGGGCACTTGGACTATCTAGGTTACCTAAAGGGCAGTTGGACTATGTAGGCTAACTAGGGGGCCCTTGGACGATCTAGGTTACCTGGCGGATACTTGAAGTATCTAGGTTAACTAGCGAGCACTTGCACTATCTAGGTTATCTAGCGGGCACTTGGACTATGTACGTTCCCTAGCAGGCATTTGGACTATCTATGTTAACTAGCGGGCACTTGGAATATGTAGGTTAACTAGCGGACACTTGCACTATGTAGGTTACCTAGCAGGCACTTGGACTATCTAGGTTAACTAGAGGGCACTTGGACTAACTAGGTTAACTGACGGGCACTTGGACTATGTAGGTTGCCTAGCGGGCACTTGGAATATCTAGGTTAACGAACGGGCACTTGGACTATGTAGGTTAACTAGCGGACACTTGCACTATGTAGGTTACCTAGCAGGCACTAGAACTATGTAGTTTCCCTTGCGGGCATTTGGATTATTTAGGTTACCTAGTGGGCACTTGGACTATGTAGGTTACCTAGCGGGCACTTGGACTACGTAGGTCAACTACAAGGCACTTGGACTATCAAGGTTACCTAGCGGGCTCTTGGACTATGTAGGTTACCAGCGGGCACTTGGACTATCTAGGTTAACGAACGTGCACTTGGACTATGTAGGTAACCTAGCGGGCACTTGGACTGTCTAGGTTACCTAGCGGGCACTTGGACTATCTAGGTTAAGGAACGGGCACTTGGACTATGTAGGTTAACTAGCGGACACTTCGAATATCTAGGTTAGCTAACGGGCAATTGGACTATCTAGGTTACCTAGCGGGCACTTGGACTATGTAGGATCCCTAGCGGGCACTTGGACTATTTAGGTTACCTAGCAGGCACTTTGACTATCTAGGTTAACTAACGGGCACTTGGACTATGAAGGTTGCCTAGGGAGCACTTGGAGTATGTAGGTTCCCTAGCGGGCACTTGGACTATGTAGGTTCCCTATCGGGTACTTGGACTGTCTAGGTTAACTAGTGGGCACTTGGACTATGTACGTTCCCTAGCGGGCACTTGGGCTATCTACGTTACCTAGCGGGCACTTGGACTATGTACCTTCCCTAGGGGGCACTTGGACTATCTATGTTAACTAGCGGGCACTTGGACTATGTAGGTTCCATACCGGTCACGTGGACTATGTAGACTTCATAGAAGGCACTTGGACTATGTAGGTTAACAGGCGGGCACTTGGACTATCCAGGTTACCAAGCGGGCACTTGGACTATGTAGGTTACCCAATGGGCACTTGGACTATCTAGGTTAACGAACGGACACTTGGACTATGTAGGTTAGCTATCAGGCACTTGGACTATCTAGGTTACCTAACAGGCACTTGGACTATGTAGGTTACCTAGCGGACACTTGGACGATTTAGGTTCACTATCGGGCACTTGGACTATCTAGGTTAACTAGCGGGCCCTTGGACTATCTAGGTTAACTAGCGGGCACTTGAACTATGTAGTTTCCCTAGCGGGCATTTGGATTATTTAGGTTACCTAGTGGGCACTTGGACTATGTAGGTTACCTAGCGAGCACTTGGACTATGTAGGTTAACTACAAGGCACTTGGACTATCAAGGTTACCTAGCGGGCCCTTGGACTATGTAGGTTACCAGCGGGCACTTGGACTATCTAGGTTAACGAACGTGCACTTGGAATATGTAGGTAACCTAGCCGGCACTTGGACTGTCTAGGTTACCTAGCGGGCACTTGGACTATCTACGTTAACGAACGGGCACTTGGACTATGTAGGTTACCTAGCGGACACTTGGACGATTTAGGTTCACTATCGGGCACTTGGACTATCTAGGTTAACTAGCGGGCCCTTGGACTATCTAGGTTAACTAGCGGGCACTTGAACTATGTAGTTTCCCTAGCGGGCATTTGGATTATTTAGGTTACCTAGTGGGCACTTGGACTATGTAGGTTACCTAGCGGGCACTTGGACTATGTACCTTCCCTAGGGGGCACTTGGACTATCTATGTTAACTAGCGGGCACTTGGACTATGTAGGTTCCATAGCGGTCACGTGGACTATGTAGACTTCATAGAAGGCACTTGGACTATGTAGGTTAACAGGCGGGCACTTGGACTATCCAGGTTACCAAGCGGGCACTTGGACTATGTAGGTTACCCAATGGGCACTTGGACTATCTAGGTTAACGAACGGACACTTGGACTATGTAGGTTAGCTATCAGGCACTTGGACTATCTAGGTTACCTAGCAGGCACTTGGACTATGTAGGTTACCTAGCGGACACTTGGACGATTTAGGTTCACTATCGGGCACTTGGACTATCTAGGTTAACTAGCGGGCCCTTGGACTATCTAGGTTAACTAGCGGGCACTTGAACTATGTAGTTTCCCTAGCGGGCATTTGGATTATTTAGGTTACCTAGTGGGCACTTGGACTATGTAGCTTACCTAGCGAGCACTTGGACTATGTAGGTTAACTACAAGGCACTTGGACTATCAAGGTTACCTAGCGGGCCCTTGGACTATGTAGGTTACCAGCGGGCACTTGGACTATCTAGGTTAACGAACGTGCACTTGGACTATGTAGGTAACCTAGCCGGCACTTGGACTGTCTAGGTTACCTAGCGGGCACTTGGACTATCTAGGTTAACGAACGGGCACTTGGACTATGTAGGTTACCTAGCGGACACTTGGACGATTTAGGTTCACTATCGGGCACTTGGACTATCTAGGTTAACTAGCGGGCCCTTGGACTATCTAGGTTAACTAGCGGGCACTTGAACTATGTAGTTTCCCTAGCGGGCATTTGGATTATTTAGGTTACCTAGTGGGCACTTGGACTATGTAGCTTACCTAGCGAGCACTTGGACTATGTAGGTTAACTACAAGGCACTTGGACTATCAAGGTTACCTAGCGGGCCCTTGGACTATGTAGGTTACCAGCGGGCACTTGGACTATCTAGGTTAACGAACGTGCACTTGGACTATGTAGGTAACCTAGCCGGCACTTGGACTGTCTAGGTTACCTAGCGGGCACTTGGACTATCTAGGTTAACGAACGGGCACTTGGACTATGTAGGTTACCTAGCGGACACTTGGACGATTTAGGTTCACTATCGGGCACTTGGACTATCTAGGTTAACTAGCGGGCCCTTGGACTATCTAGGTTAACTAGCGGGCACTTGAACTATGTAGTTTCCCTAGCGGGCATTTGGATTATTTAGGTTACCTAGTGGGCACTTGGACTATGTAGATTACCTAGCGGGCACTTGGACTATGTAGGTTAATTACAAGGCACTTGGACTATCAAGGTTACCTAGCGGGCCCTTGGACTATGTAGGTTACCAGCGGGCACTTGTACTATCTAGGTTAACGAACGTGCACTTGGACTATGTAGGTAACCTAGCCGGCACTTGGACTGTCTAGGTTACCTAGCGGGCAAATGGACTATCTAGGTTAACGAACGGGCACTTGGACTATGTAGGTTAACTAGCGGACACTTCGAATATCTAGGTTAGCTAACGGGCAATTGGACTATCTAGGTTACCTAGCGGGCACTTGGACTATGTAGGTTCCCTAGCGAGCACTTGGACTATTTAGGTTACCTAGCAGGCACTTTGACTATCTAGGTTAACTAATGGGCACTTGGACTATGAAGGTTGCCTAGCGAGCACTTGGAGTATGTAGGTTCCCTAGCGGGCATTTGGACTATGTAGGTTCCCTATCGGGTACTTGGACTGTCTAGGTTAACAAGTGGGCAATTGGACTGTCTAGGTTACCTAGTGGGTACTTGGACTATGTACGTTCCCTAGCGGGCACATAGGCTATCTACGTTACCTAGCGGGCACTTGAACTATGTAGGTTAACAAACGGGCACTTGGACTATGTAGTTTACCTAGCAGGCACTTGGACTATGTAGGTTAACTAGCGGGCACTTGCACTCTCTAGGTTACCTAGCGGCACTTGGACTATGTACCTTCCCTAGCGGGCACTTGGACTATCTATGTTAACTAGAGGGCACTTGGACTATGTAGGTTACCTAGCGTGCACTTGGACTATGTAGGTTAACTAGAGAACATTTGGACGATCTAGGTTAACTAGCGGGCACTTGGATGATCTAGGTTAACTAAAGGGCACTTGGACTATCAAAGTTAACAGCGAGCCCTTGGACTATCTAGGTTAACTAGCGGGCCCTTGGACTATCTAGGTTACCTAGATAGCACTTGGAATATATAGGTTCCCTAGCGGACACTTGGACTATCTAGGATAAAGAACGGGCACTTGGACTATGCAAGTAACCTAGCGGGCACTTGGACTGTCTAGGTTACATAGCGGGCACTTAGACTTCTAGCTTAACGAACGGGCACAGGAATATGTATGTTGCCTAGCGGGCACTTGGACAATCTAGGTTAGGTAACGGGCACTTGGACTATCTAGGTTACCTAGCGGAAACTTGGACAATGTAGGTTACCTAGCAGGCACTTGGACTATCTAGGTTAACTAGCGGGCACTTGGACTATCTAGGTTACCTAGCGGGCACTTGGACTCTCTAGGTTACCTAGCGGGCCCTTGGATTTTGTAGGTTACCTAGCGGGCACTTGGACTATCTAGGATATCCAGCGGGCACTTTGACTATCTAGGTTAACTAGCAGACCTTGGACTATGTAGGTTAACTAGCGGGCCCTTGGACTATGTAGGTTAACTAGCGGGCTCTTGGACTATCTAGGTTTCCTAGCAGGCACTTGGACTATGTACATACCCTAGCGCGCACTTGGACTATCTAGGTTACCTAGCGGGCACTTGGACTATGTACGTCCCCTAGTGGGCACTTGGACTATCTAGGTTAACTAACGGGCACGAGGACTATCTAGGTTAACTAGCGGGCACTTGGATTATGAAGGATCCCTAGCGGGCACTTGGACTATCTAGGTTAACTAGCGGGCACTTGGACTATGTAGGTTAATTAGCAGACACTTGCACGATCTAGGTTAACTAGCGGGCCCTTGCACTATGTAGGTTAACTAGCGGGCTCATGGATTATGTAGGTTTACTAGCAGGCACTTGGACTATCTAGGTTAACTAGCGGGCCCTTGGACTATGTAGTTTCCCTAGCGGGCATTTGGACTATTAAGGTTACCAAGCGGGAACTTGGACTATGTAGGTTCCCTATCGGGCACTTGGACTATGTAGGTTACCTAGCAGGCACTTTGACTATCTAGGTTAAATAACGGGCACTTGGACTATGTAGGTTGCCTAGCGGGCACTTGGACTATATAGGTTCCCTAGCGGGCACTTGGATTATGTAGGTTCCCTATCGGGCACTTGGACTATGTAGGTTACCTAGCGGGTACTTGGACTGTCTAGGTTACCTAGCGGGCACTTGGATTATCTAGGTTAGCTAACAGGCACTTGGACTATCTAGGATCCCTAGCGGGCACTTGTACTATCTAGGTTACCTAGCTGGCACTTGGACTATGTAGGTCAACTAGCGGGCCCTTATACTACCTAGGTTAGCTAACGGGCACTTAGATTATGTAGTTTAACTAGGGGGCACTTGGAATTTGTAGGTTAACTAGCGGACACTTGCACTATGTAGGTTAACTAGCGGGCCCATGGACTATGTAGGTTTACTAGCGGGCCTTTGGACTATCTAGGTTACCTCAAGGGCACTTGGGGTATCTTGGTTACCGAACGGGCACTTGAACTATCTAGGTTATCTAGCGGGCACTTGGACTATGTAGGCTAACTCGGGGGCCCTTGAACGATCGAGGTTACCTAGTGGGTACTAGAACTATCTAGGTTAACTAGCGGGCACTTGCACTATCTAAGTTACCTAGCGGGCACTTGGAATAAGTACGTTCCCAGCGGGAATTTAGACTATGTACGTTCCCTAGCGGGCACTTGGACTATCTATGTTAACTGGCGGGCACTTGGAATATGTAGGTTAACTTGCGGACACTTGCACTATGTCGGTTACCTAGCAGGCACTTGGACTATCTAGGTTAACTAGCGGGCACTTGGAGTACCTAGGCTAACTATCGTGCACTTGGACTATGTAGGTTCCTTAGCGGGCACTTGGACAATCTAGGTTGCCTAGCGGGCACTTGTACTATGTAGGTTAACTAGCGTGCCCTTGGACTATCTAGGTTACGCAGCGGGCACTTGGTATATAGGTTAACTAGCGGGCATTTGGACTATATAGGTTAACTAGCGGACACTTACACGATCTAGGTTAACTAGCGGGCCCTTGTACTATATAGGTTAACTAGCGGGCCATGGATTATGTAGGTTTACTAGCAGGCACTTGGACTATCTAGGCAAACTAGCGGGCACTTGGACTATGTAGCTTCCCTAGTGGGCACTTAGACTATCTAGGTTAGCTAACGGGCACTTGGACTATCTAAGTAACCTAGCGGGAACTTGGACAATGTAGGTTACCTAGCAGGCACTTGGACTATCTAGGTTACCTAACGGGCACTTTCACTATCTAGGTTACCTAGCTGGCACTTGGACTATGTAGGTTAACTAGCGGGCACTTGGACGATCTAGGTTAACTAGCGGGCACCTGGACTATATAGGTTACCTTGCGGGCACTTGGAATATCGAGCTTAACGAACGGGCACTTGGACGATGTAGGTTACCTAGCAGGCACTTGGACTATCTAGGTTACCTATTTAGCACTTGGACTATATAGGTTCCCTAGCGGGCACTTGGACTATCTAGGTTAACGAACGGGCACTTGGACTATGCAGGTAACCTAGCGGCACTTGGACTGTCTAGGTTACATAGCGGGCACTTGGACTTCTAGGTTAACGAACGGGCACTTGGACTATGTATGTTGCCTAGCGGGCACTTGGACTATCTAGGTTAGGTTACGGGCACTTGGACTATCTAGGTTACCTAGCGGGAACTTGGACTGTCTAGGTTACCTAGCAGGCACTTGGACTATCTAGGTTACCTAACGGGCACTTTCACTATCTAGGTTACCTAGCTGGCACTTGGACTATGTAGGTTACCTAAAGGGCACTTTGACTATCTAGGTTAGCTAGCGGGCACTTGGACTATGTAGGTTAACTAGCGGGAACTTAGACTATCTAGGTTACCTAGCGGGCACTTGGATTATCTAGGATACCTAGCGGTCCCCTGGACTATGTAGGTTACCTAGCGGGCACTTGGACTATCTAGGTTAACGAACAGGCACTTGGACTATGTAGGTACCTAGCGGGCACTTGGACTGTCTAGGTTACCTAGCGGGCACTTTTACTATCTAGGTTAACTAGCAGACCTTGGACTATGTAGGTTAACTAGCGGGCCCTTGGACTATGTAGGTTAACTAGCGGGCACTTGGACTATCTAGGTTTCCTGGCAGGCCCTTGGACTATGTACATACCCTAGCGCGCACTTGGACTATCTAGCTTACCTAGCGGGCACTTGGACTATGTACTTCCCCTAGTGGGCACGTGGACTATCTAGGTTACCTAGCAGGCACTTGGATTATGAAGGATCCCTAGCGGGCCTTTGGACTATCTAGGTTAACTAGCGGGCACTTGGACTATGTAGGTTAACTAGCGGACACTTGCACGATCTAGGTTAACTAGCGGGCCCTTGCACTATGTAGGTTAACTAGCGGGCCCATGGATTATGTAGGTTTACTAGCAGGCACTTGGACTATCTAGGTTAACTAGCGGACACTTGGACTATGTAGTTTCCCTAGCGGGCATTTGGACTAATTAGGTTACCAAGCGGGAACTTGGACTATGTAGGTTACCTAGTGGGCACTTGGACTATCTAAGTTACCTAGCAGGCACTTTGATTATCTAGGATAACTAACGGGCACTTGGACTATGTAGGTTGCCTAGCGGGCACTTGGACTATGTAGGTTAACTAGCGGGCTCTTGGATTATGTAGCTTCCCTATCGGGCACTTGGACTATGTAAGTTAACTAGCACGCACTTAGACTATCTAGGTTACCTAGCGGGCACGTGGACTATGTACGGCCCCTAGTGGGCACTTGGACTATCTAGGTTAACTAACGGGCACGAGGACTATCTAGGTTAACTAGCGGGCACTTGGACTATCTAGGTTACCTAGCAGGCACTTGGATTATGAAGGATCCCTAGCGGGCACTTGGACTATCTAGGTTAACTAGCGGGCACTTGGACTATGTAGGTTAACTAGCGGACACTTGCACGATCTAGGTTAACTAGCGGGCCCTTGCACTATGTAGGTTAAATAGCGGGCTCATGGATTATGTAGGTTTACTAGCAGGCACTTTGACTATCTAGGTTAACTAGCGGGCCCTTGGACTATGTAGTTTCCCTAGCGGGCATTTGGACTATTAAGGTTACCAAGCGGGAACTTGGACTATGTAGGTTCCCTAGCGGGCACTTGGAGTATGTAGGTTCCCTATCGGGCACTTGGACTATGTAGGTTACCTAGCAGGCACTTTGACTATCTAGGTTAAATAACGGGCACTTGGATTATCTAGGTTAGCTAACAGGCACTTGGACTATCTAGGATCCCTAGCGGGCACTTGTACTATCTAGGTTACCTAGCTGGCACTTGGACTATGTAGGTCAACTAGCGGGCCCTTATACTACCTAGGTTAGCTAACGGGCACTTAGATTATGTAGTTTAACTAGGGGGCACTTGGAATTTGTAGGTTAACTAGCGGATACTTGCACTATGTAGGTTAACTAGCGGGCCCATGGACTATGTAGGTTTACTAGCGGGCCTTTGGACTATCTAGGTTCCCTCAAGGGCACTTGGGGTATCTTGGTTACCAAACGGGCACTTGAACTATCTAGGTTATCTAGCGGGCACTTGGACTATGTAGGCTAACTAGGGGGCCCTTGAACAATCGAGGTTACCTAGCGGGTACTAGAACTATCTAGGTTAACTAGCGGGCACTTGCACTATCTAAGTTACCTAGCGGGCACTTGGAATAAGTACGTTCCCTAGCGGGAATTTAGACTATGTACGTTCCCTAGCGGGCACTTGGACTATCTATGTTAACTGGCGGGCACTTGGAATCTGTAGGTTAACTAGCGGACACTTGCACTATGTCGGTTACCTAGCAGGCACTTGGACTATCTAGGTTAACTAGCGGGCACTTGGACTATCTAGGTTAACTATCGTGCACTTGGACTATGTAGGTTCCTTAGCGGGCACTTGGACAATCTAGGTTGCCTAGTGGGCACTTGTACTATGTAGGTTAACTAGCGTGCCCTTGAACTATCTAGGTTACGAACGGGCACTTGGTATATAGGTTAACTAGCGGGCATTTGGACTATGTAGATTAACTAGCGGACACTTACACGATCTAGGTTAACTTCTGGGCCCTTGTACTATATAGGTTAACTAGCGGGCCATGGATTATGTAGGTTTACTAGCAGGCACTTGGACTATCTAGGCAAACTAGCGGGCACTTGGACTATGTAGGTTACCTAGCGGGCCCTTGGACTATCTAGGTTAACTAGCGGGCACTTGAACTATGTAGTTTCCCTAGCGGGCATTTGGATTATTTAGGTTACCTAGTGGGCACTTGGACTATGTAGATTACCTAGCGGGCACTTGGACTATGTAGGTTAATTACAAGGCACTTGGACTATCAAGGTTACCTAGCGGGCCCTTGGACTATGTAGGTTACCAGCGGGCACTTGTACTATCTAGGTTAACGAACGTGCACTTGGACTATGTAGGTAACCTAGCCGGCACTTGGACTGTCTAGGTTACCTAGCGGGCACATGGACTATCTAGGTTAACGAACGGGCACTTGGACTATGTAGGT
The DNA here is from genome assembly GCF_050624435.1 of Tenrec ecaudatus. Taxonomy (NCBI): domain Eukaryota; kingdom Metazoa; phylum Chordata; class Mammalia; order Afrosoricida; family Tenrecidae; genus Tenrec; species Tenrec ecaudatus. The sequence continues at coordinate 69,022,732 of NC_134548.1, read as the reverse complement.
TAACTAGCGGACACTTGGACTGTCTAGGTTACCTAGCGGGCACTTGGACTATCTAGGTTACCTAGCTGACACTTGAACTATCTATGTTGCCTAGCGGGTTCTTGGACTATGTAGGTAACCTAGCGGGCACTTGGACTGTCTAGGTTACCTAGCGGGCACTTGGACTATCTAGGTTACCTAGCTGACACTTGAACTATATATGTTGCCTAGCGGGTTCTTGGACTATGTAGGTAACCTAGCGGGCACTTGGACTGTCTAGGTTACCTAGCGGGCACTTGGACTTTCTAGGTTAACGAACGGGCACGTGGACTATGTAGGTTAACTAGCGGACACTTATACTATCTAGGTTAGCCCGTTACCTAACCTAGATAATCCAAGTGCCCACTAAGCAACCTACATAGTCCAAGTGCCCGTCGTTAACCTAAAAGTCCAAGTGCCCGCTAGGTAACCTAGACAGTCCAAGTACCCGCTAGGTTACCTGCACATACCAAGTGCCCGTTCGTTAACCTAGATAGTCCAAGTGCCCGTTAGTTAACCTAGATAGTCCAAGTGCCCGCTTTAAACCTAGATAGTCCAAGGGCCTGCTAGTTAACCTAGATAGTCCAAGTGCCCGCTAGTTAACCTAAATTGTCCAAGTGTCCGCTAGGTAACCTAGATAGTCCAAGTGCCTGATAGCTAACCTACATAGTCCAAGTGTCCGTTCGTTAACCTAGATAGTCCAAGTGCCCATTGGGTAACCTACATAGTCCAAGTGTCCGCTATTTAACCTACATAGTCCAAGTGCCTGCTAGGGAGCCTACATAGTACACGTGACCGCTAGGGAACCTACATAGTCCAAGTGCCCGTTAGGGAACCTACATAGTCCAAGTGCCCGCTAGGTAACCTACATAGTCCAAAAGCCCGCAAGGAAACCTACATAGTCTAAATGTCCGCTAGGCAACCTACATAATCCAAGTGCCCGCTCTGGAACATACATAGTCCAAGTGCCCGTTAGCTAACCTAGATAGTCCAAGGGCCCGCTAGTTGACCTACATATTCCAAGTGCCAGCTAGGTAACCTAGATAGTACAAGTGCCCGCTAGGGAACGTAGATAGTCCAAGTACCTTTTAGCTAACCTAGATAGTCCAAGTGGTGGCTAGGTAACCTACATAGTCCAAGTGCCCGTTCGTTAACCTATATAATCCAAGTGCCCGTTAGGTAACCTAGACAGTCCAAGTGCCCGCTAGTTACCCTACATAGTTCAAGTGCCCATTAGTTAACCTAGATAGTCAAAGGGCCTGCTAGGTAACCTAGATAGTCCAAGTGCCCGCTAGGTAACGTACATAGTCCAAGTGCCCGCTAGGCAACCTAAATAGTCCAAATGCCCGCTAGGGAAACTACATAGTCCAAGTGCCCGCTAGTTAACCTAGATAGTCCAAGTGCCCCCTAGTAAACCTACTTAATCCATGGGCCCGCTAGTTAACCTACATAGTGCAAGGGCCCGCTAGTTAACCTAGATCGTGCAAGTGTCCGCTAGTTAACCTACATAGTCCAAGTGCCAGCTAGGTAAGCTAGATAGTCCAATTGCCCGCTAGGGATCCTTCATAATCCAAGTGCCTGCTAGGTAACCTAGATAGTCCAAGTACCCGCTAGGGAAGGTACATAGTCCAAGTATCCGCTAGGTAACCTAGAGAGGGCAAGTGCCCGCTAGTTAACCTACATAGTCCAAGTGCCCGCTAGTTAACCTAGATAGTCCAAGTGCCCGCTAGTAAACCTAGATAGTCCAAGGGCCTGCTAGTTAACCTAGATAATCCATGTGCCCGCTAGTTAACCTAAATCGTCCAAGTGTCCACTAGGTAACCTACATAGTCCAAGTGCCTGCTAGGTAACCTAGATAGTCCAACTGCCTGATAGCTAACCTACATAGTCCAAGTGTCCGTTCGTTAACCTAGATAGTCCAAGTGCCCATTGGGTAACCTACAGAGTCCAAGTGCCCGCTTGGTAACCTGGTTAGTCCAAGTTCCCGCCTGTTAACCTACATAGTCCAAGTGCCCGTTAGGGAACCTACATAGTCCAAGTGCCCGCTAGGTAACCTACATAGTCCAAATGCCCGCAAGGAAACCTACATAGTCTAAATGTCCGCTAGGCAACCTACATAATCCAAGTGCCCACTCTGGAACATACATAGTCCAAGTGCCCTTTAGCTAACCTAGATAGTCCCAGGGCCCGCTAGTTGACCTACATAGTCCAAGTGCCAGCTAGGTAACCTAGATAGTACAAGTGCCCTCTAGGGAACCTAGATAGTCCAAGTGGTGGCTAGGTAACCTACATAGTCCAAGTGCCCGTTCGTTAACCTAGATAATCCAAGTGCCCATTAGGTAACCTAGACAGTCCAAGTGCCCGCTAGTTACCCTACATAGTCCAAGTGCCCGTTAGTTAACCTAGATAGTCAAAGTGCCTGCTAGGTAACCTAGATAGTCCAAGTGTCCGCTAGATAACCTACATAGTCCAAGTGACCACTAGGTTACCTACATTGTCCAAGTGCCCGTTCGTTAACCTACATAGTCCAAGTGCACGCTAGGTAACGTAGATAGCCCAAGTGCCCGCTAGGGAAGGTACATAGTCCAAGAGCCCGTAGGTAACCTAGATAGTCCAAGTGCCCGCTAGTTAACCTACATAGTCCAAGTACCTGCTAGGTAAACTACATAATCCAAGTGCCCGTTCGTTAACCTACATAGTCCAAGTGCCCATTCGTTAACCTACATAGTCCAAGTGCCCGCTAGGTAACGTAGAAAGCCCAAGTGCCCGCTAGGGAACGTACATACTCCAAGTGCCCACTAGGTAACCTAGACAGTCCAATTGCCCGCTAGTTAACCTAGACAGTCCAAGTACCCAATAGGGAACCTAAATAGTCCAATTGCCCGCTAGGGAACCTACATACTCCATGTGCTCGCTAGGCAACCTACATAGTCCAAGTGCCCGTTAGTTAACCTAGATAGTCAAAGTGCCTGCTAGGTAACCTAAATAGTCCAAGTGCCCGCTGGGAACCTACATAGTTCAAGTGCCCGCTAGGTAACCTAGATAGTCCAATTGCCCGTTAGCTAACCTAGATAGTCGAAGTGTCCGCTAGTTAACCTACATAGTCCAAGTGCCCGTTCGTTAACCTAGAAAGTCCAAGTGCCCATTAGGTAACCTAGACAGTCCAAGTGCCCGCTAGTTGCCCTACATAGTCCAAGTGCCCAATAGTTAACCTAGATAGTCAAAGTGCCTGCTAGGTAACCAAGATAGTCCAAGTGCCCGCTAGATAACCTACATAGTCCAAGTGCCCGATAGGTAACCTAAATAGTCCAAATGTCCGCTAGGGAAACTACATAGTCCAAGTGCCCGCTAGTTAACCTAGATAGTCCAAGTGCCCCCTAGTAAACCTACATAATCCATGGGCCCGCTAGTTAACCTACATAGTGCAAGGGCCCGCTAGTTAACCTAGATAGTCCAAGTGCCCGCTAGTTAACCTACATAGTCCAAGTGCCCGCTAGGTAATCTAGACAGTCCAAGTGACCACTAGGTTACCTACATAGTCCAAGTGCCCATTCGTTAACCTACATTGTCCAAGTGCCCGCTAGGTAACCTAGATAGCCCAAGTGCCCGCTAGGGAACGTACATAGTCCAAGTGCCCGCTAGGTAACCTAGATAGTCTAAGTGCCTGCTAGTAAACCTACATAGTCCAAGTGCCTGCTAGGTAAACTACATAGTCCAAGTGCCCACTAGGTAACCTAGACAGTCCAATTGCCCGCTAGTTGACCTAGACAGTCCAAGTACCGCTAGGGAATCTACATAGTCCAAGCGCCCGCTAGGGAACCTACATAGTCCAGGTGCTCGCTAGGCAACCTACATAGTCCAAGTGCCCGTTAGTTAACCTAGATAGTCAAAGTGCCTGCTAGGTAACCTAGATAGTCCAAGTGCCCGCTAGGTAACCTACATAGTCCAAGTGCCCGTTAGGTAACCTTGATAGTCCAATTGCCCGTTAGCTATCCTAGATAGTCCAAGTGTCCGCTAGTTAACCTACATAGTCCAAGTGCCCGTTCGTTAACTTACATTGTCCAAGTGCCCACTAGGTAACGTAGATAGCCCAAGTGCCCGCTAGGAAACGTACATAGTCCAAGTGCCCACTAGGTAACGTAGACAGTCCAATTGCCCCCTAGTTAACCTAGACGGTCCAAGTACCCGATAGGGAACCTACATAGTCCAAGTGCCCACTAGGGAACCTACATAGTCCAAGTGCTCGCTAGGCAACCAACATAGTCCAAGTGCCCGTTAGTTAACCTAGATTGTCCAATTGCCCGTTAGCTAACCTAGATAGTCGAAGTGTCCGCTAGTTAACCTACATAGTCCAAGTGCCCGTTCGTTAACCTAGATAGTCCAAGTGCCCGCTAGGTAACCTAGACAGTCCAAGTGCCCGCTAGGTTACCTACATAGTCCAAGTGCACGTTCGTTAACCTAGATAGTCCAAGTGCCCGCTTGTAACCTACATAGTCCAAGGGCCCGCTAGGTAACCTTGATAGTCCAAGAGCCTTCTAGTTAACCTACGTAGTCCAAGTGCCCGCTAGATAACCTACATAGTCCAAGTGCCCACTAGGTAACCTAAATAATCCAAATGCCCGCGAGGGAAACTACATAGTCCAAGTGCCCGTTAGTTAACCTAGATAGTCCAAGTGCCCGCTAGTAAACCTAGATAGTCCAAGGGCCTGCTAGTTAACCTAGATAGTCCAAGGGCCCGCTAGTTAACCTAAATCGTCCAAGTGTCCGCTAGGTAACCTAGATAGTCAAAGTGCCTGATAGCTAACCTACATAGTCCAAGTGTCCGTTCGTTAACCTAGATAGTCCAAGTGCCCATTGGGTAACCTACATAGTCCAAGTGTCCGCTATTTAACCAACATAGTCCAAGTGCCTTCTAGGGAGCCTACATAGTACACGTGACCGCTAGGGAACCTACATAGTCCAAGTGCCCGCTAGGTAACCTACATAGTCCAAAAGCCCGCAAGGAAACCTACATAGTCTAAATGTCCGCTAGGCAACCTACATAATCCAAGTGCCCGCTCTGGAACATACATAGTCCAAGTGCCCGTTAGCTAACCTAGATACTCCAAGGGCCCGCTAGTTGACCTACATAGTCCAAGTGCCAGCTAGGTAACCTAGATATTACAAGTGCCCGCTAGGGAACCGAGATATTCCAAGTGGTGGCTAGGTAACCTACATAGTCCAAGTGCCCGTTCGTTAACCTAGATAATCCAAGTGCCCGTTAGGTAACCTAGACATTCCAAGTGCCCGCTAGTTACCCTACATAGTCCAAGTGCCCGTTAGTTAACCTAGATAGTCAAAGTGCCTGCTAGGTAACCTACATAGTCCATGTGCGCGCTAGGCAACCTAAATAGTCCAAATGCCCGCTAGGGAAACTACATAGTCCAAGTGCCCGCTAGTTAACCTAGATGTTCCAAGTGCCCCCTAGTAAACCTACATAATCCATGGGCCCGCTAGTGAACCTACATAGTGCAAGGGCCCGCTAGTTAACCTAGATCGTGCAAGTGTCCGCTAGTTAACCTACATAGTCCAAGTGCCAGCTAGGTAACCTAGATAGTCCAAATGCCCGCTAGGGATCCTTCATAATCCAAGTGCCTGCTAGGTAACCTAGATAGTCCAAGTGCCCGCTAGGGAAGGTACATAGTCCAAGTGTCCGCTAGGTAACCTAGAGAGTTCAAGTGCCCGCTAGTTAACCTACATAGTCCAAGTTCCCGCTAGTAAACCTAGATAGTCCAAGTGCCCGCTAGTAAACCTAGATAGTCCAAGGGCCTGCTAGTTAACCTAGATAGACCAAGTGCCCGCTAGTTAACCTAAATCGTCCAAGTGTCCGCTAGGTAACCTACATAGTCCAAGTGCCTGCTAGGTAACCTACATAGTCCAAGTGCCCGTTAGTTAACCTAGATAATCCAAGTGCCCGTTAGGTAACCTAGACAATCCAAGTGCCCGCTAGGTACCCTACATAGTCCAGGTGCGCGTTAGTTAACCTAGATAGTCAAAGTGCCTGCTAGGTAACCTAGATAGTCCAAGTGCCCGCTAGATAACCTACATAGTCCAAGTACCCGCTAGGTAACCTAAATAGTCCAAATGTCCGCTAGGGAAAATACATAGTCCAAGTGCCCGCTAGTTAACCTAGATAGGCCAAGTGCCCCCTAGTAAACCTACATAATCCATGGGCCCACTAGTTAACCTAGATAGTCCAAGTGCCCGCTAGGTAACCTACATAGTGCAGGTGTCCGCTAGGTAACCTACATAGTCCAAGTGCCCGCTAGTTAACATAGATAGTCCAAGTGCCCGCTAGGGAAGGTACATAGTCCAAGTGCCCGCTGGGTAACCTAGAGAGTGCAAATGCCCGCTAGTTAACCTACATAGTCCAAGTGCCTGCTAGGTAACCTAGATAGTCCAAGGGCCTGCTAGTTAACCTAGATAGTCCAAGTGCCCGCTAGGTAACCTACATAGTGCAAGTGTCCGCTAGTTAACCTATGTAGTCCAAGGAACCCCTAGTTAACCTAGATAGTCCAAGTACCCGCTAGTTAACCTAGATCATCCAATTGTCCGCTAGTTAACCTACATAGTCCAAGTGTCCTTTAGGGAACCTAGATAATCCAAGTGCCCGCTAGTTAACCTACATAGTCCAAGTGCCCGCTAGGCAACCTACATAATCCAAGTGCCCGCTAGGTAACCTATAAAGTCCAAATGCCCGCTAGGGAAACTACATAGTACAAGTGCCCGCTAGTTAACCTAGATAGTCCAAGTGCACGCTAGTTAACCTACATAGTCCAAGTGTCCGCTAGGTAACCTAGACTGTCCAAGTGACCACTACGTTACCTACATAGTCCAAGTGCCCGTTCATTAACCTACATAGTCCAAGTGCCCGCTAGGTAACATAGATAGTCCAAGTGCCCGCTAAGGAACGTACATAGTCCATGTGCCCGCTAGTTAACCTACATAGTCCAAGTGCCTGCTAGGTAAACTACATAGTCCAAGTGCCCACTAGGTAACCTAGACAGTCCAATTGCCCGCTAGTTAACCTAGACAGTCCAAGTACCCGCTAGGGAACCTACATAGTCCAAGCGCCCGCTAGGGAACCTACATAGTCCAAGTGCTCGCTTGGCAACCTACATAGTTCAAGTGCCCCTTAGTTAACCAAGATAGTCAAAGTGCCTGCTAGGTAATCTAGATAGTCCAATTGCCCGCTAGGTAACATACATAGTCCAAGTGCCCGTTAGGTAACCTTGATAGTCCAATTGCCCGTTAGCTAATCTAGATAGTCCAAGTGTCCGCTAGTTAACCTACATAGTCCAAGTGCCCGTTCGTTAACCTAGATAGTCCAAGTGCCCGCTAGGTAACCTAGACAGTCCAAGTGCCCGTTAGGTTACCTACATAGCCCAAGTGCACTTTCGTTTACCTAGATAGTCCAAGTGCCCGCTGGTAACCTACATAGTCCAAGAGCCTTCTAGTTAACCTACATAGTCGAAGTGCCCGCTAGGTAACCTAGATAGTCTCAGTGCCCGCTAGGTAACCTAGATAGTCCATGTGCCCGCTAGTTAACCTACATAGTCCAAGTGCCCGATAGAAACCTATATAGTCCAAGTGCCCTTTAGGGAAACCAAATAGTCCAAGTGCCCGTTAGGGAACCAATAGTCTTTTGCTGGCTAGGGAACCTGTATCATCCAAGTGCACGCTAGGTAACCTAGATAGTCCAAGTGCCCGCTAGGTAACCTACAAAGTACAAGTGCCCGCTAGGTTATCTATATACTCCAAATGCCCGCTAGGGAACCTACATAGTCCACGTACCCGCTAATTAACCTACATAGTCCAAGTGACCATTAGCTAACCTAGATAGTCTAAGGGCCCACTAGTTAACCTACATAGTTCAAGTGCCCGCTAGGTAACTTAGATAATCCAAGTGCCCGCTAGTTAACCTACATAGTCGAAGGGCCCCTTAGTTAACCTAGATTGTCCACGTGCCCGCTAGTTAACCTAGATTGTCCAAGTGTCCGCTAGTTAACCTACATAGTCCAAGTGCCCTTAGGTAACCTACATAGTCCAAGTTCCCGCTAGGTAACCTAGATAGTCAAGGGCCCGTTACCTATCCTAGATCGTCCAATTGCCCGCTGGGCAACCTACATAGTCCGAGTGCCCGTTCGTCAACATAGAAGTCCAAGTGCCCGCTAGGTAACCTAGACAGTCCAAGTGCCCGCTAGGTTACCTGCATAGCCCAAGTGCCCGCTAGTTAACCTACATAGTCCAAGTGCCAGTTAGCTAACCTAGGTAGTCCAAGAACCCGCTAGTTGACCTACATAGTCCAAGTGCCCGCTAGGTAACCTAGATAATACAAGTGCCCGCTAGGGAATCTTCATAGTCCAAGTGCCAGCTAGGTAACCTAGATAGTCCAAGTGCCCGCTAGTTAACCTACATAGTCCAAGTACCTGCTAGGTAAACTACATAATCCAAGTGCCCGTTCGTTAACCTACATAGTCCAAGTGCCCATTCGTTAACCTACATAGTCCAAGTGCCCGCTAGGTAACGTAGAAAGCCCAAGTGCCCGCTAGGGAACGTACATACTCCAAGTGCCCACTAGGTAACCTAGACAGTCCAATTGCCCGCTAGTTAACCTAGACAGTCCAAGTACCCAATAGGGAACCTAAATAGTCCAATTGCCCGCTAGGGAACCTACATACTCCATGTGCTCGCTAGGCAACCTACATAGTCCAAGTGCCCGTTAGTTAACCTAGATAGTCAAAGTGCCTGCTAGGTAACCTAAATAGTCCAAGTGCCCGCTGGGAACCTACATAGTTCAAGTGCCCGCTAGGTAACCTAGATAGTCCAATTGCCCGTTAGCTAACCTAGATAGTCGAAGTGTCCGCTAGTTAACCTACATAGTCCAAGTGCCCGTTCGTTAACCTAGAAAGTCCAAGTGCCCATTAGGTAACCTAGACAGTCCAAGTGCCCGCTAGTTGCCCTACATAGTCCAAGTGCCCAATAGTTAACCTAGATAGTCAAAGTGCCTGCTAGGTAACCAAGATAGTCCAAGTGCCCGCTAGATAACCTACATAGTCCAAGTGCCCGATAGGTAACCTAAATAGTCCAAATGTCCGCTAGGGAAACTACATAGTCCAAGTGCCCGCTAGTTAACCTAGATAGTCCAAGTGCCCCCTAGTAAACCTACATAATCCATGGGCCCGCTAGTTAACCTACATAGTGCAAGGGCCCGCTAGTTAACCTAGATAGTCCAAGTGCCCGCTAGTTAACCTACATAGTCCAAGTGCCCGCTAGGTAATCTAGACAGTCCAAGTGACCACTAGGTTACCTACATAGTCCAAGTGCCCATTCGTTAACCTACATTGTCCAAGTGCCCGCTAGGTAACCTAGATAGCCCAAGTGCCCGCTAGGGAACGTACATAGTCCAAGTGCCCGCTAGGTAACCTAGATAGTCTAAGTGCCTGCTAGTAAACCTACATAGTCCAAGTGCCTGCTAGGTAAACTACATAGTCCAAGTGCCCACTAGGTAACCTAGACAGTCCAATTGCCCGCTAGTTGACCTAGACAGTCCAAGTACCGCTAGGGAATCTACATAGTCCAAGCGCCCGCTAGGGAACCTACATAGTCCAGGTGCTCGCTAGGCAACCTACATAGTCCAAGTGCCCGTTAGTTAACCTAGATAGTCAAAGTGCCTGCTAGGTAACCTAGATAGTCCAAGTGCCCGCTAGGTAACCTACATAGTCCAAGTGCCCGTTAGGTAACCTTGATAGTCCAATTGCCCGTTAGCTATCCTAGATAGTCCAAGTGTCCGCTAGTTAACCTACATAGTCCAAGTGCCCGTTCGTTAACTTACATTGTCCAAGTGCCCACTAGGTAACGTAGATAGCCCAAGTGCCCGCTAGGAAACGTACATAGTCCAAGTGCCCACTAGGTAACGTAGACAGTCCAATTGCCCCCTAGTTAACCTAGACGGTCCAAGTACCCGATAGGGAACCTACATAGTCCAAGTGCCCACTAGGGAACCTACATAGTCCAAGTGCTCGCTAGGCAACCAACATAGTCCAAGTGCCCGTTAGTTAACCTAGATTGTCCAATTGCCCGTTAGCTAACCTAGATAGTCGAAGTGTCCGCTAGTTAACCTACATAGTCCAAGTGCCCGTTCGTTAACCTAGATAGTCCAAGTGCCCGCTAGGTAACCTAGACAGTCCAAGTGCCCGCTAGGTTACCTACATAGTCCAAGTGCACGTTCGTTAACCTAGATAGTCCAAGTGCCCGCTTGTAACCTACATAGTCCAAGGGCCCGCTAGGTAACCTTGATAGTCCAAGTGCCTTCTAGTTAACCTACGTAGTCCAAGTGCCCGCTAGATAACCTACATAGTCCAAGTGCCCACTAGGTAACCTAAATAATCCAAATGCCCGCGAGGGAAACTACATAGTCCAAGTGCCCGTTAGTTAACCTAGATAGTCCAAGTGCCCGCTAGTAAACCTAGATAGTCCAAGGGCCTGCTAGTTAACCTAGATAGTCCAAGGGCCCGCTAGTTAACCTAAATCGTCCAAGTGTCCGCTAGGTAACCTAGATAGTCAAAGTGCCTGATAGCTAACCTACATAGTCCAAGTGTCCGTTCGTTAACCTAGATAGTCCAAGTGCCCATTGGGTAACCTACATAGTCCAAGTGTCCGCTATTTAACCAACATAGTCCAAGTGCCTTCTAGGGAGCCTACATAGTACACGTGACCGCTAGGGAACCTACATAGTCCAAGTGCCCGCTAGGTAACCTACATAGTCCAAAAGCCCGCAAGGAAACCTACATAGTCTAAATGTCCGCTAGGCAACCTACATAATCCAAGTGCCCGCTCTGGAACATACATAGTCCAAGTGCCCGTTAGCTAACCTAGATACTCCAAGGGCCCGCTAGTTGACCTACATAGTCCAAGTGCCAGCTAGGTAACCTAGATATTACAAGTGCCCGCTAGGGAACCGAGATATTCCAAGTGGTGGCTAGGTAACCTACATAGTCCAAGTGCCCGTTCGTTAACCTAGATAATCCAAGTGCCCGTTAGGTAACCTAGACAGTCCAAGTGCCCGCTAGTTACCCTACATAGTCCAAGTGCCCGTTAGTTAACCTAGATAGTCAAAGTGCCTGCTAGGTAACCTACATAGTCCATGTGCGCGCTAGGCAACCTAAATAGTCCAAATGCCCGCTAGGGAAACTACATAGTCCAAGTGCCCGCTAGTTAACCTAGATGTTCCAAGTGCCCCCTAGTAAACCTACATAATCCATGGGCCCGCTAGTGAACCTACATAGTGCAAGGGCCCGCTAGTTAACCTAGATCGTGCAAGTGTCCGCTAGTTAACCTACATAGTCCAAGTGCCAGCTAGGTAACCTAGATAGTCCAAATGCCCGCTAGGGATCCTTCATAATCCAAGTGCCTGCTAGGTAACCTAGATAGTCCAAGTGCCCGCTAGGGAAGGTACATAGTCCAAGTGTCCGCTAGGTAACCTAGAGAGTTCAAGTGCCCGCTAGTTAACCTACATAGTCCAAGTTCCCGCTAGTAAACCTAGATAGTCCAAGTGCCCGCTAGTAAACCTAGATAGTCCAAGGGCCTGCTAGTTAACCTAGATAGACCAAGTGCCCGCTAGTTAACCTAAATCGTCCAAGTGTCCGCTAGGTAACCTACATAGTCCAAGTGCCTGCTAGGTAACCTACATAGTCCAAGTGCCCGTTAGTTAACCTAGATAATCCAAGTGCCCGTTAGGTAACCTAGACAATCCAAGTGCCCGCTAGGTACCCTACATAGTCCAGGTGCGCGTTAGTTAACCTAGATAGTCAAAGTGCCTGCTAGGTAACCTAGATAGTCCAAGTGCCCGCTAGATAACCTACATAGTCCAAGTACCCGCTAGGTAACCTAAATAGTCCAAATGTCCGCTAGGGAAAATACATAGTCCAAGTGCCCGCTAGTTAACCTAGATAGGCCAAGTGCCCCCTAGTAAACCTACATAATCCATGGGCCCACTAGTTAACCTAGATAGTCCAAGTGCCCGCTAGGTAACCTACATAGTGCAGGTGTCCGCTAGGTAACCTACATAGTCCAAGTGCCCGCTAGTTAACATAGATAGTCCAAGTGCCCGCTAGGGAAGGTACATAGTCCAAGTGCCCGCTGGGTAACCTAGAGAGTGCAAATGCCCGCTAGTTAACCTACATAGTCCAAGTGCCTGCTAGGTAACCTAGATAGTCCAAGGGCCTGCTAGTTAACCTAGATAGTCCAAGTGCCCGCTAGGTAACCTACATAGTGCAAGTGTCCGCTAGTTAACCTATGTAGTCCAAGGAACCCCTAGTTAACCTAGATAGTCCAAGTACCCGCTAGTTAACCTAGATCATCCAATTGTCCGCTAGTTAACCTACATAGTCCAAGTGTCCTTTAGGGAACCTAGATAATCCAAGTGCCCGCTAGTTAACCTACATAGTCCAAGTGCCCGCTAGGCAACCTACATAATCCAAGTGCCCGCTAGGTAACCTATAAAGTCCAAATGCCCGCTAGGGAAACTACATAGTACAAGTGCCCGCTAGTTAACCTAGATAGTCCAAGTGCACGCTAGTTAACCTACATAGTCCAAGTGTCCGCTAGGTAACCTAGACTGTCCAAGTGACCACTACGTTACCTACATAGTCCAAGTGCCCGTTCATTAACCTACATAGTCCAAGTGCCCGCTAGGTAACATAGATAGTCCAAGTGCCCGCTAAGGAACGTACATAGTCCATGTGCCCGCTAGTTAACCTACATAGTCCAAGTGCCTGCTAGGTAAACTACATAGTCCAAGTGCCCACTAGGTAACCTAGACAGTCCAATTGCCCGCTAGTTAACCTAGACAGTCCAAGTACCCGCTAGGGAACCTACATAGTCCAAGCGCCCGCTAGGGAACCTACATAGTCCAAGTGCTCGCTTGGCAACCTACATAGTTCAAGTGCCCCTTAGTTAACCAAGATAGTCAAAGTGCCTGCTAGGTAATCTAGATAGTCCAATTGCCCGCTAGGTAACATACATAGTCCAAGTGCCCGTTAGGTAACCTTGATAGTCCAATTGCCCGTTAGCTAATCTAGATAGTCCAAGTGTCCGCTAGTTAACCTACATAGTCCAAGTGCCCGTTCGTTAACCTAGATAGTCCAAGTGCCCGCTAGGTAACCTAGACAGTCCAAGTGCCCGTTAGGTTACCTACATAGCCCAAGTGCACTTTCGTTTACCTAGATAGTCCAAGTGCCCGCTGGTAACCTACATAGTCCAAGAGCCTTCTAGTTAACCTACATAGTCGAAGTGCCCGCTAGGTAACCTAGATAGTCTCAGTGCCCGCTAGGTAACCTAGATAGTCCATGTGCCCGCTAGTTAACCTACATAGTCCAAGTGCCCGATAGAAACCTATATAGTCCAAGTGCCCTTTAGGGAAACCAAATAGTCCAAGTGCCCGTTAGGGAACCAATAGTCTTTTGCTGGCTAGGGAACCTGTATCATCCAAGTGCACGCTAGGTAACCTAGATAGTCCAAGTGCCCGCTAGGTAACCTACAAAGTACAAGTGCCCGCTAGGTTATCTATATACTCCAAATGCCCGCTAGGGAACCTACATAGTCCACGTACCCGCTAATTAACCTACATAGTCCAAGTGACCATTAGCTAACCTAGATAGTCTAAGGGCCCACTAGTTAACCTACATAGTTCAAGTGCCCGCTAGGTAACTTAGATAATCCAAGTGCCCGCTAGTTAACCTACATAGTCGAAGGGCCCCTTAGTTAACCTAGATTGTCCACGTGCCCGCTAGTTAACCTAGATTGTCCAAGTGTCCGCTAGTTAACCTACATAGTCCAAGTGCCCTTAGGTAACCTACATAGTCCAAGTTCCCGCTAGGTAACCTAGATAGTCAAGGGCCCGTTACCTATCCTAGATCGTCCAATTGCCCGCTGGGCAACCTACATAGTCCGAGTGCCCGTTCGTCAACATAGAAGTCCAAGTGCCCGCTAGGTAACCTAGACAGTCCAAGTGCCCGCTAGGTTACCTGCATAGCCCAAGTGCCCGCTAGTTAACCTACATAGTCCAAGTGCCAGTTAGCTAACCTAGGTAGTCCAAGAACCCGCTAGTTGACCTACATAGTCCAAGTGCCCGCTAGGTAACCTAGATAATACAAGTGCCCGCTAGGGAATCTTCATAGTCCAAGTGCCAGCTAGGTAACTTAGATAGTCCAAATGTCCCCTCGTTAACCTAGATAGTCCTAGTGCCCGTTAGTTAACCTAGAGTGTCCAAGTGCCCCCTAGGGGATGTACTTAGTCCAAGTGCCCGTTAGCTAACCTAGATAGTCCAAGGGCCCCGCTAGTTAACATTGATCATCCAAGTGCCCGCTAGTTAACCTACGTAGTCCAGGGTCCGCTAGTTAACCTAGATAGTCCAAGTGCTCGCTAGTTAACCTACATAGTACAAGGGCCCGCTAGGTGACCTAGATAGTCCAAGTGCCCGCTAGTTAACCTAGATAGTCCAAGTGCCCGCTAGGTGGCCTAAGTAGTCCAAATGTCCGATAGGGATCCTACATAGTCCAAGTGCCCGCTAGGTAACCTATATAGTCCAAGTGCCCGTTCGTCAACCTAGATAGTCCAAGTTCCCGCTAGGTAACCTAGATACTCAAAGTGCCCGTTACCTAACCTAGATAGTCCAAGTGCCCGCTAAGCAACCTACATAGTCCAAGTGCCTGTCGTTAACCTAGAAGTCCAAGTGCCCGCTAGGTAACCTAGACAGTCCAAGTACCCGCAAGGTTACATGCACATACCAAGTGCCCGTTCGTTAACCTAGATAGTCCAAGTGCCCGTTAGTTAACATAGATAGTCCAAGTGCCCGCTAGTAAACCTAGATAGTCCAAGGGCCTGCTAGTTAACGTAGATAGTCCAAGTGCCCGCTAGTTAACCTAAATCGTCCAAGTGTCCGCTAGGTAACCTAGATAGTCCAAGTGCCTGATAGCTAACCTACATAGTCCAAGTGTCCGTTCGTTAACCTAGATAGTCCAAGTGCCCATTGGGTAACCTACATAGTCCAAGTGCCCGCTAGTTAACCTACATAGTCCAAGTGCCTTCTAGGGAGCCTACATAGTCCACGTGACCGCTAGGGAACCTACATAGTCCAAGTGCCCGTTAGGGAACCTACATAGTCCAAGTGTCCGCTAGGTAACCTACATAGTCCAAAGCCCGCAAGGAAACCTACATAGTCTAAATGTCCGCTAGGCAACCTACATAATGCAAGTGCCCGCTCTGGAACATACATAGTCCAAGTGCCCGTTAGCTAACCTAGATAGTCCAAGGGCCCACTAGTTGACCTACATAGTCCAAGTGCCAGCTAGGTAACCTAGATAGTACAAGTGCCCGCTAGGGAACCTAGATAGTCCAAGTGGTGGCTAGGTAACCTACATAGTCCAATTGCCCATTCGTTAACCTAGATAATCCAAGTGCCCGTTAGGTAACCTAGACAGTCCAAGTGCCCGCTAGTTACCCTACATAATCCAAGTGCCCGTTAGTTAACCTAGATAGTCAAAGTGCCTGCGAGGTAACCTACATAGTCCATGTGCCTGCTAGGCAACCTAAATAGTCCAAATGCCCGCTAGGGAAACTACATAGTCCAAGTGCCCGCTAGTTAACCTAGATGTTCCAAGTGCCCCCTAGTAAACCTACATAATCCATGGGCCCGCTAGTTAACCTACATAGTGCAAGGGCCCGCTAGTTATCCTAGATCGTGCAAGTGTCCGCTAGTTAACCTACATAGTCCAAGTGCCAGCTAGGTAACCTAGATAGTCCAATTGCCCGCTAGGGATCCTTCAAAATCCAAGTGCCTACTAGGTAACCTAGATAGTCCAAGTGCCCGCTAGGGAAGGTACATAGTCCAAGTGTCCGCTAGGTAACCTAGAGAGTTCAAGTGCCCGCTAGTTAACCTAGATAGTCCAAGTGCCCGCTAGTTAACCTAGATAGTCCAAGTGCCCGCTAGTAAACCTAGATAGTCCAAGGGCCTGCTAGTTAACCTAGATAGAACAAGTGCCCGCTAGTTAACCTAAATCGTCCAAGTGTCCGCTAGTTAACCTACATAGTCCAAGTGCCTGCTAGGTAACCTAGATAGTCCAAGTGCCTGATACCTAACCTACATAGTCCAAGTGTCCGTTCGTTAACCTAGATAGTCCAAGTGCCCATTGGGTAACCTACATAGTCCAAGTGCCCGCCTGGTAACCTGGTTAGTCCAAGTGCCCGCTAGTTAACCTCCATAGTCCAAGTGCCTTCTAGAGAGCCTACATAGTCCACGTGACCGCTAGGGAACCTACATAGTCCAAGTGCCCGCTAGGTAACCTACATAGTCCAAATGCCCGCAAGGAAACCTACATAGTCTAAATGCCCGCTAGGCAACCTACATAATACAAGTGCCCACTCTGGAACATACATAGTCCAAGTGCCCGTTAGCTTACCTAGATAGTCCAAGGGCCCGCTAGTTGACCTACATAGTCCAAGTGCCAGCTAGGTAACCTAGATAATACAAGTGCCCGCTAGGGAACCTAGATAGTCCAAGTGTCTGTTAGCTAACCTAGATAGTCCAAGTGGTGGCTAGGTAACCTACATAGTCCAAGTGCCCGTTCGTTAACCTAGATAATCCAAGTGCCCGTTAGGTAACCTAGACAGTCCAAGTGCCCGCTAGTTACCCTACATAGTCCAAGTGCCCGTTAGTTAACCTAGATTGTCAAAGTGCCTGCTAGGTAACCTAGATAGTCCAAGTGCCTGCTAGATAACCTACATAGTCCAAGTGCCCGCCAGGTAACCTAAATAGTCCAAATGTCCGCTAGGGAAACTACATAGTCCAAGTGCCCGCTAGTTAACCTAGATAGTCCGAGTGCCCCCTAGTAAACCTACATAATCCATGGGCCCGCTAGTTAACCTACATAGTGCAAGGGCCCGCTAGTTAACCTAGATAGTCCAAGTGCCCGCTAGGTAACCTACATAGTGCAGGTGTCCGCTAGGTAACCTACATAGTCCAAGTGCCCGCTAGTTAACATAGATAGTCCAAGTGCCCGCTAGGGATGGTACATAGTCCAAGTGCCCGCTGGGTAACCTAGAGAGTGCAAATGCCCGCTAGTTTACCTACATAGTCCAAGTGCCTGCTAGGTAACCTAGATAGTCCAAGGGCCTGCTAGTTAACCTAGATAGTCCAAGTGCCCGCTAGGTAACCTACATAGTGCAAGTGTCCGCTAGTTAACCTACGTAGTCCAAGGAACCCCTAGTTAACCTAGATAGTCCAAATACCCGCTAGTTAACCTAGATCATCCAATTGTCCGCTAGTTAACCTACATAGTCCAAGTGTCCTTTAGGGAACCTAGATAATCCAAGTGCCCGCTAGTTAACCTACATAGTCCAAGTGCCCGCTAGGCAACCTACATAATCCAAGTGCCCGCTAGGTAACCTATATAGTCCAAATGCCCGCTAGGGAAACTACATAGTCCAAGTGCCCGCTAGTTAACCTAGATAGTCCAAGTGCACGCTAGTTAACCTACATAGTCCAAGTGTCCGCTAGGTAACCTAGACAGTCCAAGTGACCACTAGGTTACCTACATAGTCCAAGTGCCCGTTCGTTAACCTACATAGCCCAAGTGCCCGCTAAGGAACGTACATAGTCCACGTGCCCGCTAGGTAACGTAGATAGTCCAAGTGCCCGCTAGTTAACCTACATAGTCCAAGTGCCTTCTAGGTAAACTACATAGTCCAAGTGCCTACTAGGTAACCTAGACAGTCCAATTGCCCGCTAGTTAACCTAGACAGTCCAAGTACCCGCTAGGGAACCTACATAGTCCAAGTGCTCGCTTGGCAACCTACATAGTTCAAGTGCCCCTTAGTTAACCAAGATAGTCAAAGTGCCTGCTAGGCAACCTAGATAGTCCAATTGCCCGCTAGGTAACATACATAGTCCAAGTGCCCGTTAGGTAACCTTGATAGTCCAATTGCCCGTTAGCTAATCTAGATAGTCCAAGTGTCCGCTAGTTAACCTACATAGTCCAAGTGCCCGTTCGTTAACCTAGATAGTCCAAGTGCCCGCTAGGTAACCTAGACAGTCCAAGTGCCCGTTAGGTTACCTACATAGCCCAAGTGCACTTTCGTTTACCTAGATAGTCCAAGTGCCCGCTGGTAACCTACATAGTCCAAGAGCCTTCTAGTTAACCTACATAGTCGAAGTGCCCGCTAGGTAACCTAGATAGTCTCAGTGCCCGCTAGGTAACCTAGATAGTCCATGTGCCCGCTAGTTAACCTACATAGTCCAAGTGCCCGATAGAAACCTATATAGTCCAAGTGCCCTTTAAGGAAACCAAATAGTCCAAGTGCCCGTTAGGGAACCAATAGTCTTTTGCTGGCTAGGGAACCTGTATCATCCAAGTGCACGCTAGGTAACCTAGATAGTCCAAGTGCCCGCTAGGTAACCTACATAGTCCAAATGCCCGCAAGGAAACCTACATAGTCTAAATGTCCGCTAGGCAACCTACATAATCCAAGTGCCCGCTCTGGAACATACATAGTCCAAGTGCCCGTTAGCTAACCTAGATAGTCCAAGGGCCCGCTAGTTGACCTACATAGTCCAAGTGCCAGCTAGGTAACCTAGATAGTACAAGTGCCCGCTAGGGAACCTAGATAGTCCAAGTGGTGGCTAGGTAACCTACATAGTCCAATTGCCCATTCGTTAACCTAGATAATCCAAGTGCCCGTTAGGTAACCTAGACAGTCCAAGTGCCCGCTAGTTACCCTACATAGTCCAAGTGCCCGTTAGTTAACCTAGATAGTCAAAGTGCCTGCGAGGTAACCTACATAGTCCATGTGCCTGCTAGGCAACCTAAATAGTCCAAATGCCCGCTAGGGAAACTACATAGTCCAAGTGCCCGCTAGTTAACCTAGATGTTCCAAGTGCCCCCTAGTAAACCTGCATAATCCATGGGCCCGCTAGTTAACCTACATAGTGCAAGGGCCCGCTAGTTATCCTAGATCGTGCAAGTGTCCGCTAGTTAACCTACATAGTCCAAGTGCCAGCTAGGTAACCTAGATAGTCCAATTGCCCGCTAGGGATCCTTCAAAATCCAAGTGCCTACTAGGCAACCTAGATAGTCCAAGTGCCCGCTAGGGAAGGTACATAGTCCAAGTGTCCGCTAGGTAACCTAGAGAGTTCAAGTGCCCGCTAGTTAACCTAGATAGTCCAAGTGCCCGCTAGTTAACCTAGATAGTCCAAGTGCCCGCTAGTAAACCTAGATAGTCCAAGGGCCTGCTAGTTAACCTAGATAGAACAAGTGCCCGCTAGTTAACCTAAATCGTCCAAGTGTCCGCTAGGTAACCTAAATAGTCCAAGTGCCTGCTAGGTAACCTAGATAGTCCAAGTGCCTGATACCTAACCTACATAGTCCAAGTGTCCGTTCGTTAACCTAGATAGTCCAAGTGCCCATTGGGTAACCTACATAGTCCAAGTGCCCGCCTGGTAACCTGGTTAGTCCAAGTGCCCGCTAGTTAACCTCCATAGTCCAAGTGCCTTCTAGAGAGCCTACATAGTCCACGTGACCGCTAGGGAACCTACATAGTCCAAGTGCTCGCTTGGCAACCTACATAGTTCAAGTGCCCCTTAGTTAACCAAGATAGTCAAAGTGCCTGCTAGGTAACCTAGATAGTCCAATTGCCCGCTAGGTAACATACATAGTCCAAGTGCCCGTTAGGTAACCTTGATAGTCCAATTGCCCGTTAGCTAATCTAGATAGTCCAAGTGTCCGCTAGTTAACCTACATAGTCCAAGTGCCCGTTCGTTAACCTAGATAGTCCAAGTGCCCGCTAGGTAACCTAGACAGTCCAAGTGCCCGTTAGGTTACCTACATAGCCCAAGTGCACTTTCGTTTACCTAGATAGTCCAAGTGCCCGCTGGTAACCTACATAGTCCAAGAGCCTTCTAGTTAACCTACATAGTCGAAGTGCCCGCTAGGTAACCTAGATAGTCTCAGTGCCCGCTAGGTAACCTAGATAGTCCATGTGCCCGCTAGTTAACCTACATAGTCCAAGTGCCCGATAGAAACCTATATAGTCCAAGTGCCCTTTAGGGAAACCAAATAGTCCAAGTGCCCGTTAGGGAACCAATAGTCTTTTGCTGGCTAGGGAACCTGTATCATCCAAGTGCACGCTAGGTAACCTAGATAGTCCAAGTGCCCGCTAGGTAACCTGCATAGTCCAAATGCCCGCAAGGAAACCTACATAGTCTAAATGTCCGCTAGGCAACCTACATAATCCAAGTGCCCGCTCTGGAACATACATAGTCCAAGTGCCCGTTAGCTAACCTAGATAGTCCAAGGGCCCGCTAGTTGACCTACATAGTCCAAGTGCCAGCTAGGTAACCTAGATAGTACAAGTGCCCGCTAGGGAACCTAGATAGTCCAAGTGGTGGCTAGGTAACCTACATAGTCCAATTGCCCATTCGTTAACCTAGATAATCCAAGTGCCCGTTAGGTAACCTAGACAGTCCAAGTGCCCGCTAGTTACCCTACATAGTCCAAGTGCCCGTTAGTTAACCTAGATAGTCAAAGTGCCTGCGAGGTAACCTACATAGTCCATGTGCCTGCTAGGCAACCTAAATAGTCCAAATGCCCGCTAGGGAAACTACATAGTCCAAGTGCCCGCTAGTTAACCTAGATGTTCCAAGTGCCCCCAAGTAAACCTACATAATCCATGGGCCCGCTAGTTAACCTACATAGTGCAAGGGCCCGCTAGTTATCCTAGATCGTGCAAGTGTCCGCTAGTTAACCTACATAGTCCAAGTGCCAGCTCGGTAACCTAGATAGTCCAATTGCCCGCTAGGGATCCTTCAAAATCCAAGTGCCTACTAGGTAACCTAGATAGTCCAAGTGCCCGCTAGGGAAGGTACATAGTCCAAGTGTCCGCTAGGTAACCTAGAGAGTTCAAGTGCCCGCTAGTTAACCTAGATAGTCCAAGTGCCCGCTAGTTAACCTAGATAGTCCAAGTGCCCGCTAGTAAACCTAGATAGTCCAAGGGCCTGCTAGTTAACCTAGATAGAACAAGTGCCCGCTAGTTAACCTAAATCGTCCAAGTGTCCGCTAGGTAACCTAAATAGTCCAAGTGCCTGCTAGGTAACCTAGATAGTCCAAGTGCCTGATACCTAACCTACATAATCCAAGTGTCCGTTCGTTAACCTAGATAGTCCAAGTGCCCATTGGGTAACCTACGTAGTCCAAGTGCCCGCCTGGTAACCTGGTTAGTCCAAGTGCCCGCTAGTTAACCTCCATTGTCCAAGTGCCTTCTAGAGAGCCTACATAGTCCACGTGACCGCTAGGGAACCTACATAGTCCAAGTGCCCGCTAGGTAACCTACATAGTCCAAATGCCCGCAAGGAAACCTACATAGTCTAAATGCCCGCTAGGCAACCTACATAATACAAGTGCCCACTCTGGAACATACATAGTCCAAGTGCCCGTTAGCTTACCTAGATAGTCCAAGGGCCCGCTAGTTGACCTACATAGTCCAAGTGCCAGCTAGGTAACCTAGATAATACAAGTGCCCGCTAGGGAACCTAGATAGTCCAAGTGTCTGTTAGCTAACCTAGAGAGTCCAAGTGGTGGCTAGGTAACCTACATAGTCCAAGTGCCCGTTCATTAACCTAGATAATCCAAGTGCCCGTTAGGTAACCTAGACAGTCCAAGTGCCCGCTAGTTACCCTACATAGTCCAAGTGCCCGTTAGTTAACCTAGATAGTCAAAGTGCCTGCGAGGTAACCTACATAGTCCATGTGCCTGCTAGGCAACCTAAATAGTCCAAATGCCCGCTAGGGAAACTACATAGTCCAAGTGCCCGCTAGTTAACCTAGATGTTCCAAGTGCCCCCAAGTAAACCTACATAATCCATGGGCCCGCTAGTTAACCTACATAGTGCAAGGGCCCGCTAGTTATCCTAGATCGTGCAAGTGTCCGCTAGTTAACCTACATAGTCCAAGTGCCAGCTCGGTAACCTAGATAGTCCAATTGCCCGCTAGGGATCCTTCAAAATCCAAGTGCCTACTAGGTAACCTAGATAGTCCAAGTGCCCGCTAGGGAAGGTACATAGTCCAAGTGTCCGCTAGGTAACCTAGAGAGTTCAAGTGCCCGCTAGTTAACCTAGATAGTCCAAGTGCCCGCTAGTTAACCTAGATAGTCCAAGTGCCCGCTAGTAAACCTAGATAGTCCAAGGGCCTGCTAGTTAACCTAGATAGAACAAGTGCCCGCTAGTTAACCTAAATCGTCCAAGTGTCCGCTAGGTAACCTAAATAGTCCAAGTGCCTGCTAGGTAACCTAGATAGTCCAAGTGCCTGATACCTAACCTACATAGTCCAAGTGTCCGTTCGTTAACCTAGATAGTCCAAGTGCCCATTGGGTAACCTACATAGTCCAAGTGCCCGCCTGGTAACCTGGTTAGTCCAAGTGCCCGCTAGTTAACCTCCATAGTCCAAGTGCCTTCTAGAGAGCCTACATAGTCCACGTGACCGCTAGGGAACCTACATAGTCCAAGTGCCCGCTAGGTAACCTACATAGTCCAAATGCCCGCAAGGAAACCTACATAGTCTAAATGCCCGCTAGGCAACCTACATAATACAAGTGCCCACTCTGGAACATACATAGTCCAAGTGCCCGTTAGCTTACCTAGATAGTCCAAGGGCCCGCTAGTTGACCTACATAGTCCAAGTGCCAGCTAGGTAACCTAGATAATACAAGTGCCCGCTAGGGAACCTAGATAGTCCAAGTGTCTGTTAGCTAACCTAGATAGTCCAAGTGGTGGCTAGGTAACCTACATAGTCCAAGTGCCCGTTCATTAACCTAGATAATCCAAGTGCCCGTTAGGTAACCTAGACAGTCCAAGTGCCCGCTAGTTACCCTACATAGTCCAAGTGCCCGTTAGTTAACCTAGATAGTCAAAGTGCCTGCTAGGTAACCTAGATAGTCCAAGTGCCTGCTAGATAACCTACATAGTCCAAGTGCCCGCTAGGTAACCTAAATAGTCCAAATGTCCGCTAGGGAAACTACATAGTCCAAGTGCCCGCTAGTTAACCTAGATAGTCCGAGTGCCCCCTAGTAAACCTACATAATCCATGGGCCCGCTAGTTAACCTACATAGTGCAAGGGCCCGCTAGTTAACCTAGATAGTCCAAGTGCCCGCTAGGTAACCTACATAGTGCAGGTGTCCGCTAGGTAACCTACATAGTCCAAGTGCCCGCTAGTTAACATAGATAGTCCAAGTGCCCGCTAGGGAAGGTACATAGTCCAAGTGCCCGCTGGGTAACCTAGAGAGTGCAAATGCCCGCTAGTTTACCTACATAGTCCAAGTGCCTGCTAGGTAACCTACATAGTGCAAGTGTCCGCTAGTTAACCTACGTAGTCCAAGGAACCCCTAGTTAACCTAGATAGTCCAAATACCCGCTAGTTAACCTAGATCATCCAATTGTCCGCTAGTTAACCTACATAGTCCAAGTGTCCTTTAGGGAACCTAGATAATCCAAGTGCCCGCTAGTTAACCTACATAGTCCAAGTGCCCGCTAGGCAACCTACATAATCTAAGTGCCCGCTAGGTAACCTATATAGTCCAAATGCCCGCTAGGGAAACTACATAGTCCAAGTGCCCGCTAGTTAACCTAGATAGTCCAAGTGCACGCTAGTTAACCTACATAGTCCAAGTGTCCGCTAGGTAACCTAGACAGTCCAAGTGACCACTAGGTTACCTACATAGTCCAAGTGCCCGTTCGTTAACCTACATAGCCCAAGTGCCCGCTAAGGAACGTACATAGTCCACGTGCCCGCTAGGTAACGTAGATAGTCCAAGTGCCCGCTAGTTAACCTACATAGTCCAAGTGCCTTCTAGGTAAACTACATAGTCCAAGTGCCTACTAGGTAACCTAGACAGTCCAATTGCCCGCTAGTTAACCTAGACAGTCCAAGTACCCGCTAGGGAACCTACATAGTCCAAGTGCTCGTTTGGCAACCTACATAGTTCAAGTGCCCCTTAGTTAACCAAGATAGTCAACGTGCCTGCTAGGTAACCTAGATAGTCCAATTGCCCGCTAGGTAACATACATAGTCCAAGTGCCCGTTAGGTAACCTTGATAGTCCAATTGCCCGTTAGCTAATCTAGATAGTCCAAGTGTCCGCTAGTTAACCTACATAGTCCAAGTGCCCGTTCGTTAACCTACATAGTCCAAGTGCCCGCTAGGTAACCTAGACAGTCCAAGTGCCCGTTAGGTTACCTACATAGCCCAAGTGCACTTTCGTTTACCTAGATAGTCCAAGTGCCCGCTGGTAACCTACATAGTCCAAGAGCCTTCTAGTTAACCTACATAGTCGAAGTGCCCGCTAGGTAACCTAGATAGTCTCAGTGCCCGCTAGGTAACCTAGATAGTCCATGTGCCCGCTAGTTAACCTACATAGTCCAAGTGCCCGATAGAAACCTATATAGTCCAAGTGCCCTTTAAGGAAACCAAATAGTCCAAGTGCCCGTTAGGGAACCAATAGTCTTTTGCTGGCTAGGGAACCTGTATCATCCAAGTGCACGCTAGGTAACCTAGATAGTCCAAGTGCCCGCTAGGTAACCTACATAGTCCAAATGCCCGCAAGGAAACCTACATAGTCTAAATGTCCGCTAGGCAACCTACATAATCCAAGTTCCCGCTCTGGAACATACATAGTCCAAGTGCCCGTTAGCTAACCTAGATAGTCCAAGGGCCCGCTAGTTGACCTACATAGTCCAAGTGCCAGCTAGGTAACCTAGATAGTACAAGTGCCCGCTAGGGAACCTAGATAGTCCAAGTGGTGGCTAGGTAACCTACATAGTCCAATTGCCCATTCGTTAACCTAGATAATCCAAGTGCCCGTTAGGTAACCTAGACAGTCCAAGTGCCCGCTAGTTACCCTACATAGTCCAAGTGCCCGTTAGTTAACCTAGATAGTCAAAGTGCCTGCGAGGTAACCTACATAGTCCATGTGCCTGCTAGACAACCTAAATAGTCCAAATGCCCGCTAGGGAAACTACATAGTCCAAGTGCCCGCTAGTTAACCTAGATGTTCCAAGTGCCCCCTAGTAAACCTGCATAATCCATGGGCCCGCTAGTTAACCTACATAGTGCAAGGGTCCGCTAGTTATCCTAGATCGTGCAAGTGTCCGCTAGTTAACCTACATAGTCCAAGTGCCAGCTAGGTAACCTAGATAGTCCAATTGCCCGCTAGGGATCCTTCAAAATCCAAGTGCCTACTAGGTAACCTAGATAGTCCAAGTGCCCGCAAGTTAACCTACATAGTCCAAGTGCCCGCTAGGTAACCTAGAGAGTTCAAGTGCCCGCTAGTTAACCTAGATAGTCCAAGTGCCCGCTAGTTAACCAGATAGTCCAAGTGCCCGCTAGTAAACCTAGATAGTCCAAGGGCCTGCTAGTTAACCTAGATAGAACAAGTGCCCGCTAGTTAACCTAAATCGTCCAAGTGTCCGCTAGGTAACCTACATAGTCCAAGTGCCTGCTAGGTAACCTAGATAGTCCAAGTGCCTGATACCTAACCTACATAGTCCAAGTGTCCGTTCGTTAACCTAGATAGTCCAAGTGCCCATTGGGTAACCTACATAGTCCAAGTGCCCGCCTGGTAACCTGGTTAGTCCAAGTGCCCGCTAGTTAACCTCCATAGTCCAAGTGCCTTCTAGAGAGCCTACATAGTCCACGTGACCGCTAGGGAACCTACATAGTCCAAGTGCTCGCTTGGCAACCTACATAGTTCAAGTGCCCCTTAGTTAACCAAGATAGTCAAAGTGCCTGCTAGGTAACCTAGATAGTCCAATTGCCCGCTAGGTAACATACATAGTCCAAGTGCCCGTTAGGTAACCTTGATAGTCCAATTGCCCGTTAGCTAATCTAGATAGTCCAAGTGTCCGCTAGTTAACCTACATAGTCCAAGTGCCCGTTCGTTAACCTAGATAGTCCAAGTGCCCGCTAGGTAACCTAGACAGTCCAAGTGCCCGTTAGGTTACCTACATAGCCCAAGTGCACTTTCGTTTACCTAGATAGTCCAAGTGCCCGCTGGTAACCTACATAGTCCAAGAGCCTTCTAGTTAACCTACATAGTTGAAGTGCCCGCTAGGTAACCTAGATAGTCTCAGTGCCCGCTAGGTAACCTAGATAGTCCATGTGCCCGCTAGTTAACCTACATAGTCCAAGTGCCCGATAGAAACCTATATAGTCCAAGTGCCCTTTAGGGAAACCAAATAGTCCAAGTGCCCGTTAGGGAACCAATAGTCTTTTGCTGGCTAGGGAACCTGTATCATCCAAGTGCACGCTAGGTAACCTAGATAGTCCAAGTGCCCGCTAGGTAACCTACATAGTCCAAATGCCCGCAAGGAAACCTACATAGTCTAAATGTCCGCTAGGCAACCTACATAATCCAAGTGCCCGCTCTGGAACATACATAGTCCAAGTGCCCGTTAGCTAACCTAGATAGTCCAAGGGCCCGCTAGTTGACCTACATAGTCCAAGTGCCAGCTAGGTAACCTAGATAGTACAAGTGCCCGCTAGGGAACCTAGATAGTCCAAGTGGTGGCTAGGTAACCTACATAGTCCAATTGCCCATTCGTTAACCTAGATAATCCAAGTGCCCGTTAGGTAACCTAGACAGTCCAAGTGCCCGCTAGTTACCCTACATAGTCCAAGTGCCCGTTAGTTAACCTAGATAGTCAAAGTGCCTGCGAGGTAACCTACATAGTCCATGTGCCTGCTAGGCAACCTAAATAGTCCAAATGCCCGCTAGGGAAACTACATACTCCAAGTGCCCGCTAGTTAACCTAGATGTTCCAAGTGCCCCCTAGTAAACCTACATAATCCATGGGCCCGCTAGTTAACCTACATAGTGCAAGGGCCCGCTAGTTATCCTAGATCGTGCAAGTGTCCGCTAGTTAACCTACATAGTCCAAGTGCCAGCTAGGTAACCTAGATAGTCCAATTGCCCGCTAGGGATCCTTCAAAATCCAAGTGCCTACTAGGTAACCTAGATAGTCCAAGTGCCCGCTAGGGAAGGTACATAGTCCAAGTGTCCGCTAGGTAACCTAGAGAGTTCAAGTGCCCGCTAGTTAACCTAGATAGTCCAAGTGCCCGCTAGTTAACCGAGATAGTCCAAGTGCCCGCTAGTAAACCTAGATAGTCCAAGGGCCTGCTAGTTAACCTAGATAGAACAAGTGCCCGCTAGTTAACCTAAATCGTCCAAGTGTCCGCTAGGTAACCTAAATAGTCCAAGTGCCTGCTAGGTAACCTAGATAGTCCAAGTGCCTGATACCTAACCTACATAGTCCAAGTGTCCGTTCGTTAACCTAGATAGTCCAAGTGCCCATTGGGTAACCTACATAGTCCAAGTGCCCGCCTGGTAACCTGGTTAGTCCAAGTGCCCGCTAGTTAACCTCCATAGTCCAAGTGCCTTCTAGAGAGCCTACATAGTCCACGTGACCGCTAGGGAACCTACATAGTCCAAGTGCCCGCTAGGTAACCTACATAGTCCAAATGCCCGCAAGGAAACCTACATAGTCTAAATGCCCGCTAGGCAACCTACATAATACAAGTGCCCACTCTGGAACATACATAGTCCAAGTGCCCGTTAGCTTACCTAGATAGTCCAAGGGCCCGCTAGTTGACCTACATAGTCCAAGTGCCAGCTAGGTAACCTAGATAGTCCAAGTGCACGCTAGGTAACCTAGACTGTCCAAGTGCCTGCTAGGAAACCTACATAGTCAAAGGCCCCGCTAGGTAACCTAGAATCCAAGTGCTCGCTAGTTAACCTACATAGTCCAAGTGCCCGCTATGTAACCTAGATAGTCAAAGTGCCCGCTAGGTAACTTACATTGTCCAAGTTCCCGGTAGGTAACCTAGATACTCAAAGTGCCCGTTACCTAACCTAGATAGTCCAAGTGCCCGCTAAGCAACCTACATAGTCCAAGTGCCTGTCGTTAACCTAGAAGTCCAAGTGCCCGCTAGGTAACCTAGACAGTCCAAGTACCCGCTAGGTTACATGCACATACCAAGTGCCCGTTCGTTAACCTAGATAGTCCAAGTGCCCGTTAGTTAACATAGATAGTCCAAGTGCCCGCTAGTAAACCTAGATAGTCCAAGGGCCTGCTAGTTAACGTAGATAGTCCAAGTGCCCGCTAGTTAACCTAAATCGTCCAAGTGTCCGCTAGGTAACCTAGATAGTCCAAGTGCCTGATAGCTAACCTACATAGTCCAAGTGTCCGTTCGTTAACCTAGATAGTCCAAGTGCCCATTGGGTAACCTACATAGTCCAAGTGCCCGCTAGTTAACCTACATAGTCCAAGTGCCTTCTAGGGAGGCTACATAGTCCACGTGACCGCTAGGGAACCTACATAGTCCAAGTGCCCGTTAGGGAACCTACATAGTCCAAGTGCCCGCTAGGTAACCTACATAGTCCAAAGCCCGCAAGGAAACCTACATAGTCTAAATGTCCGCTAGGCAACCTACATAATCCAAGTGCCCGCTCTGGAACATACATAGTCCAAGTGCCCGTTAGCTAACCTAGATAGTCCAAGGGCCCACTAGTTGACCTACATAGTCCAAGTGCCAGCTAGGTAACCTAGATAGTACAAGTGCCCGCTATGGGACCTAGATAGTCCAATTGCCTTTTAGCTAACCTAGATAGTCCAAGTGGTGGCTAGGTAACCTACATAGTCCAAGTGCCCGTTCGTTAACCTAGATAATCCAAGTGCCCGTTAGGTAACCTAGACAGTCCAAGTGCCCGCTAGTTACCCTACATAGTCCAAGTGCCCGTTAGTTAACCTAGATAGTCAAAGTGCCTGCTAGGTAACCTAGATAGTCCAATTGCCCGCTGGGCAACCTACATAGTCCGAGTGCCCGTTCGTTAACATAGAAGTCCAAGTGCCCGCTAGGTAACCTAGACAGTCCAAGTGCCCGCTAGGTTACCTGCATAGTCCAAGTGCCCGTTAGGTAACCTACATAGTCCAAGTGTCCGCTAGTTAACCTACATAGTCCAAGTGCCAGTTAGCTAACCTAGATAGTCCAAGGGCCCGCTAGTTGACCTACATAGTCCCAGTGCCCGCTAGGTAACCTAGGTAATCCAAGTGCCCGCTAGGTAACCTAGATAGTCCAAGTGCCCGCTAGGTTACCTACATAGTGCAAGTGTCCGCTAGTTAACCTACGTAGTCCAAGGAACCCCTAGTTAACCTAGATAGTCCAAGTACCCGCTAGTCAACCTAGATCATCCAATTGTCCGCTAGTTAACCTACATAGTCCAAGTGTCCTTTAGGGAACCTAGATAATCCATGTGCCCGCTAGTTAACCTACATAGTCCAAGTGCCCGCTAGGCAACCTACATAATCCAAGTGCCCGCTAGGTAACCTATATAGTCCAAATGCCCGCTAGGGAAACTACATAGTCCAAGTGCCCGCTAGTTAACCTAGATAGTCCAAGTGCACGCTAGTTAACCTACATAGTCCAAGTGTCCGCTAGGTAACCTAGACAGTCCAAGTGACCACTAGGTTACCTACATAGTCCAAGTGCCCGTTCGTTAACCTACATAGCCCAAGTGCCCGCTAAGGAACGTACATAGTCCACGTGCCCGCTAGGTAACGTAGATAGTCCAAGTGCCCGCTAGTTAACCTACATAGTCCAAGTGCCTGCTAGGTAAACTACATAGTCCAAGTGCCTACTAGGTAACCTAGACAGTCCAATTGCCCGCTAGTTAACCTAGACAGTCCAAGTACCCGCTAGGGAACCTACATAGTCCAAGCGCCCGCTAGGGAACCTACATAGTCCAAGTGCTCGCTTGGCAACCTACATAGTTCAAGTGCCCCTTAGTTAACCAAGATAGTCAAAGTGCCTGCTAGGTAACCTAGATAGTCCAATTGCCCGCTAGGTAACATACATAGTCCAAGTGCCCGTTAGGTAACCTTGATAGTCCAATTGCCCGTTAGCTAATCTAGATAGTCCAAGTGTCCGCTAGTTAACCTACATAGTCCAAGTGCCCGTTCGTTAACCTACATAGTCCAAGTGCCCGTTCGTTAACCTAGATAGTCCAAGTGCCCGCTAGGTAACCTAGACAGTCCAAGTGCCCGTTAGGTTACCTACATAGCCCAAGTGCACTTTCGTTTACCTAGATAGTCCAAGTGCCCGCTGGTAACCTACATAGTCCAAGAGCCTTCTAGTTAACCTACATAGTCGAAGTGCCCGCTAGGTAACCTAGATAGTCTCAGTGCCCGCTAGGTAACCTAGATAGTCCATGTGCCCGCTAGTTAACCTACATAGTCCAAGTGCCCGATAGAAACCTATATCGTCCTAGTGCCCTTTAGGGAAACCAAATAGTCCAAGTGCCCGTTAGGGAACCAATAGTCTTTTGCTGGCTAGGGAACCTGTATCATCCAAGTGCACGCTAGGTAACCTAGATAGTCCAAGTGCCCGCTAGGTAACCTACAAAGTCCAAGTGCCCGCTAGGTTATCTATATAGTCCAAATGCCCGCTAGGGAACCTACATAGTCCACGTACCCGCTAATTAACCTACATAGTCCAAGTGACCATTAGCTAACCGAGATAGTCTAAGGGCCCACTAGTTAACCTACATAGTTCAAGTGCCCGCTAGGTAACTTAGATAATCCAAGTGCCCACTAGTTAACCTACATAGTCGAAGGGCCCCTTAGTTAACCTAGATAGTCCACGTGCCCGCTAGTTAACCTAGATTGTCCAAGTGTCCGCTAGTTAACCTACATAGTCCAAGTGCCCTTAGGTAACCTACATAATCCAAGTTCCCGCTAGGTAACCTAGATAGTCAAGGGCCCGTTACCTATCCTAGATCGTCCAATTGCCCGCTGGGCAACCTACATAGTCCGAGTGCCCGTTCGTTAACATAGAAGTCCAAGTGCCCGCTAGGTAACCTAGACAGTCCAAGTGCCCGCTAGGTTACCTGCATAGCCCAAGTGCCCGCTAGTTAACCTACATAGTCCAAGTGCCAGTTAGCTAACCTAGGTAGTCCAAGGGCCCGCTAGTTGACCTACATAGTCCAAGTGCCCGCTAGGTAACCTAGATAATCCAAGTTCCCGCTAGGGAACCTTCATAGTCCAAGTGCCAGCTAGGTAACTTAGATAGTCCAAGTGCCCGCTCGTTAACCTAGATAGTCCTAGTGCCCGTTAGTTAACCTAGAGTGTCCAAGTGCCCACGAGGGGACGTACTTATTCCAAGTGCCCGTTAGCTAACCTAGATAGTCCAAGGGCCCCGCTAGTTAACATTGATCATCCAAGTGCCCGCTAGTTAACCTACGTAGTCCAAGGACCGCTAGTTAACCTAGATAGTCCAAGTGCTCGCTAGTTAACCTACATAGTACAAGGGCCCGCTAGTTGACCTAGATAGTCCAAGTGCCCGCTAGTTAACCTAGATAGTCCAAGTGCACGCTAGTTAACCTACATAGTCCAAGTGTCCGCTAGGTAACCTAGACAGTCCAAGTGACCACTAGGTTACCTACATAGTCCAAGTGCCCGTTCGTTAACCTACATAGCCCAAGTGCCCGCTAAGGAACGTACATAGTCCACGTGCCCGCTAGGTAACGTAGATAGTCCAAGTGCCCGCTAGTTAACCTACATAGTCCAAGTGCCTGCTAGGTAAACTACATAGTCCAAGTGCCTACTAGGTAACCTAGACAGTCCAATTGCCCGCTAGTTAACCTAGACAGTCCAAGTACCCGCTAGGGAACCTACATAGTCCAAGCGCCCGCTAGGGAACCTACATAGTCCAAGTGCTCGCTTGGCAACCTACATAGTTCAAGTGCCCCTTAGTTAACCAAGATAGTCAAAGTGCCTGCTAGGTAACCTAGATAGTCCAATTGCCCGCTAGGTAACATACATAGTCCAAGTGCCCGTTAGGTAACCTTGATAGTCCAATTGCCCGTTAGCTAATCTAGATAGTCCAAGTGTCCGCTAGTTAACCTACATAGTCCAAGTGCCCGTTCGTTAACCTACATAGTCCAAGTGCCCGTTCGTTAACCTAGATAGTCCAAGTGCCCGCTAGGTAACCTAGACAGTCCAAGTGCCCGTTAGGTTACCTACATAGCCCAAGTGCACTTTCGTTTACCTAGATAGTCCAAGTGCCCGCTGGTAACCTACATAGTCCAAGAGCCTTCTAGTTAACCTACATAGTCGAAGTGCCCGCTAGGTAACCTAGATAGTCTCAGTGCCCGCTAGGTAACCTAGATAGTCCATGTGCCCGCTAGTTAACCTACATAGTCCAAGTGCCCGATAGAAACCTATATAGTCCTAGTGCCCTTTAGGGAAACCAAATAGTCCAAGTGCCCGTTAGGGAACCAATAGTCTTTTGCTGGCTAGGGAACCTGTATCATCCAAGTGCACGCTAGGTAACCTAGATAGTCCAAGTGCCCGCTAGGTAACCTACAAAGTCCAAGTGCCCGCTAGGTTATCTATATAGTCCAAATGCCCGCTAGGGAACCTACATAGTCCACGTACCCGCTAATTAACCTACATAGTCCAAGTGACCATTAGCTAACCTAGATAGTCTAAGGGCCCACTAGTTAACCTACATAGTTCAAGTGCCCGCTAGGTAACTTAGATAATCCAAGTGCCCGCTAGTTAACCTACATAGTCGAAGGGCCCCTTAGTTAACCTAGATAGTCCACGTGCCCGCTAGTTAACCTAGATTGTCCAAGTGTCCGCTAGTTAACCTACATAGTCCAAGTGCCCTTAGGTAACCTACATAATCCAAGTTCCCGCTAGGTAACCTAGATAGTCAAGGGCCCGTTACCTATCCTAGATCGTCCAATTGCCCGCTGGGCAACCTACATAGTCCGAGTGCCCGTTCGTTAACATAGAAGTCCAAGTGCCCGCTAGGTAACCTAGACAGTCCAAGTGCCCGCTAGGTTACCTGCATAGCCCAAGTGCCCGCTAGTTAACCTACATAGTCCAAGTGCCAGTTAGCTAACCTAGGTAGTCCAAGGGCCCGCTAGTTGACCTACATAGTCCAAGTGCCCGCTAGGTAACCTAGATAATCCAAGTGCCCGCTAAGGAACCTTCATAGTCCAAGTGCCAGCTAGGTAACTTAGATAGTCCAAGTGCCCGCTCGTTAACCTAGATAGTCCTAGTGCCCGTTAGTTAACCTAGAGTGTCCAAGTGCCCACGAGGGGACGTACTTAGTCCAAGTGCCCGTTAGCTAACCTAGATAGTCCAAGGGCCCCGCTAGTTAACATTGATCATCCAAGTGCCCGCTAGTTAACCTACGTAGTCCAAGGACCGCTAGTTAACCTAGATAGTCCAAGTGCTCGCTAGTTAACCTACATAGTACAAGGGCCCGCTAGTTGACCTAGATAGTCCAAGTGCCCGCTAGTTAACCTAGATAGTCCAAGTGCACGCTAGTTAACCTACATAGTCCAAGTGTCCGCTAGGTAACCTAGACAGTCCAAGTGACCACTAGGTTACCTACATAGTCCAAGTGCCCGTTCGTTAACCTACATAGCCCAAGTGCCCGCTAAGGAACGTACATAGTCCACGTGCCCGCTAGGTAACGTAGATAGTCCAAGTGCCCGCTAGTTAACCTACATAGTCCAAGTGCCTGCTAGGTAAACTACATAGTCCAAGTGCCTACTAGGTAACCTAGACAGTCCAATTGCCCGCTAGTTAACCTAGACAGTCCAAGTACCCGCTAGGGAACCTACATAGTCCAAGCGCCCGCTAGGGAACCTACATAGTCCAAGTGCTCGCTTGGCAACCTACATAGTTCAAGTGCCCCTTAGTTAACCAAGATAGTCAAAGTGCCTGCTAGGTAACCTAGATAGTCCAATTGCCCACTAGGTAACATACATAGTCCAAGTGCCCGTTAGGTAACCTTGATAGTCCAATTGCCCGTTAGCTAATCTAGATAGTCCAAGTGTCCGCTAGTTAACCTACATAGTCCAAGTGCCCGTTCGTTAACCTACATAGTCCAAGTGCCCGTTCGTTAACCTAGATAGACCAAGTGCCCGCTAGGTAACCTAGACAGTCCAAGTGCCCGTTAGGTTACCTACATAGCCCAAGTGCACTTTCGTTTACCTAGATAGTCCAAGTGCCCGCTGGTAACCTACATAGTCCAAGAGCCTTCTAGTTAACCTACATAGTCGAAGTGCCCGCTAGGTAACCTAGATAGTCTCAGTGCCCGCTAGGTAACCTAGATAGTCCATGTGCCCGCTAGTTAACCTACATAGACCAAGTGCCCGATAGAAACCTATATAGTCCTAGTGCCCTTTAGGGAAACCAAATAGTCCAAGTGCCCGTTAGGGAACCAATAGTCTTTTGCTGGCTAGGGAACCTGTATCATCCAAGTGCACGCTAGGTAACCTAGATAGTCCAAGTGCCCGCTAGGTAACCTACAAAGTCCAAGTGCCCGCTAGGTTATCTATATAGTCCAAATGCCCGCTAGGGAACCTACATAGTCCACGTACCCGCTAATTAACCTACATAGTCCAAGTGACCATTAGCTAACCTAGATAGTCTAAGGGCCCACTAGTTAACCTACATAGTTCAAGTGCCCGCTAGGTAACTTAGATAATCCAAGTGCCCGCTAGTTAACCTACATAGTCGAAGGGCCCCTTAGTTAACCTAGATAGTCCACGTGCCCGCTAGTTAACCTAGATTGTCCAAGTGTCCGCTAGTTAACCTACATAGTCCAAGTGCCCTTAGGTAACCTACTGAGTCCAAGTTCCCGCTAGGTAACCTAGATAGTCAAGGGCCCGTTACCTATCCTAGATCGTCCAATTGCCCGCTGGGCAACCTACATAGTCCGAGTGCCCGTTCGTTAACATAGAAGTCCAAGTGCCCGCTAGGTAACCTAGACAGTCCAAGTGCCCGCTAGGTTACCTGCATAGTCCAAGTGCCCGTTAGGTAACCTACATAGTCCAAGTGTCCGCTAGTTAACCTACATAGTCCAAGTGCCAGTTAGCTAACCTAGGTAGTCCAAGGGCCCGCTAGTTGACCTACATAGTCCACGTGCCCGCTAGGTAACCTAGATAATCCAAGTGCCCGCTAGGGAACCTTCATAGTCCAAGTGCCAGCTAGGTAACTTAGATAGTCCAAGTGCCCGCTCGTTAACCTAGATAGTCCTAGTGCCCGTTAGTTAACCTAGAGTGTCCAAGTGCCCACGACGGGACGTACTTAGTCCAAGTGCCCGTTAGATAACCTAGATAGTCCAAGGGCCCCGCTAGTTAACATTGATCATCCAAGTGCCCGCTAGTTAACCTACGTAGTCCAAGGTCCGCTAGTTAACCTAGATAGTCCAAGTGCTCGCTAGTTAACCTACATAGTACAAGGGCCCGCTAGTTGACCTAGATAGTCCAAGTGCCCGCTAGTTAACCTAGATAGTCCAAGTGCCCGCTAGATGGCCTAAGTAGTCCAAATGTCCGATAGGGATCCTACATAGTCCAAGTGCCCGCTAGGTAACCTATATAGTCCAAGTGCCCGTTCGTTAACCTAGATAGTCCAAGTGCACGCTAGGTAACCTAGACTGTCCAAGTGCCCGCTAGGTTACCTACATAGTCCAAGTGCCCGTTCGTTAACCTAGATAGTCCAAGTACCCGCTAGGAAACCTACATAGTCAAAGGCCCCACTAGGTAACCTAGAATCCAAGTGCTCGCTAGTTAACCTACATAGTCCAAGTGCCCGCTATGTAACCTAGATAGTCAAAGTGCCCGCTAGGTAACTTACATTGTCCAAGTTCCCGCTAGGTAACCTAGATACTCAAAGTGCCCGTTACCTAACCTAGATAGTCCAAGTGCCCGCTAAGCAACCTACATAGTCCAAGTGCCTGTCGTTAACCTAGAAGTCCAAGTGCCCGCTAGGTAACCTAGACAGTCCAAGTACCCGCTAGGTTACATGCACATACCAAGTGCCCGTTCGTTAACCTAGATAGTCCAAGTGCCCGTTAGTTAACATAGATAGTCCAAGTGCCCGCTAGTAAACCTAGATAGTCCAAGGGCCTGCTAGTTAACGTAGATAGTCCAAGTGCCCGCTAGTTAACCTAAATCGTCCAAGTGTCCGCTAGGTAACCTAGATAGTCCAAGTGCCTGATAGCTAACCTACATAGTCCAAGTGTCCGTTCGTTAACCTAGATAGTCCAAGTGCCCATTGGGTAACCTACATAGTCCAAGTGCCCGCTAGTTAACCTACATAGTCCAAGTGCCTTCTAGGGAGGCTACATAGTCCACGTGACCGCTAGGGAACCTACATAGTCCAAGTGCCCGTTAGGGAACCTACATAGTCCAAGTGCCCGCTAGGTAACCTACATAGTCCAAAGCCCGCAAGGAAACCTACATAGTCTAAATGTCCGCTAGGCAACCTACATAATCCAAGTGCCCGCTCTGGAACATACATAGTCCAAGTGCCCGTTAGCTAACCTAGATAGTCCAAGGGCCCACTAGTTGACCTACATAGTCCAAGTGCCAGCTAGGTAACCTAGATAGTACAAGTGCCCGCTATGGGACCTAGATAGTCCAATTGCCTTTTAGCTAACCTAGATAGTCCAAGTGGTGGCTAGGTAACCTACATAGTCCAAGTGCCCGTTCGTTAACCTAGATAATCCAAGTGCCCGTTAGGTAACCTAGACAGTCCAAGTGCCCGCTAGTTACCCTACATAGTCCAAGTGCCCGTTAGTTAACCTAGATAGTCAAAGTGCCTGCTAGGTAACCTAGATAGTCCAATTGCCCGCTGGGCAACATACATAGTCCGAGTGCCCGTTCGTTAACATAGAAGTCCAAGTGCCCGCTAGGTAACCTAGACAGTCCATGTGCCCGCTAGGTTACCTGCATAGTCCAAGTGCCCGTTAGGTAACCTACATAGTCCAAGTGTCCGCTAGTTAACCTACATAGTCCAAGTGCCAGTTAGCTAACCTAGATAGTCCAAGGGCCCGCTAGTTGACCTACATAGTCCCAGTGCCCGCTAGGTAACCTAGGTAATCCAAGTGCCCGCTAGGTAACCTAGATAGTCCAAGTGCCCGCTAGGTTACCTGCACATACCAAGTGCCCGTTCGTTAACCTAGATAGTCCACGTGCCCGTTCGTTAACCTAGATAGTCCAAGTGCCCGCTAGTAAACCTAGATAGTCCAAGGGCCCGCTAGTTAACCTAGATCGTGCAAGTGTCCGCTAGTTAACCTACATAGTCCAAGTGCCCGCTAGGTAACCTACATAGTGCAGGTGTCCGCTAGGTAACCTACATAGTCCAAGTGCCCGCTAGTTAACATAGATAGTCCAAGTGCCCGCTAGGGAAGGTACATAGTCCAAGTGCCCGCTAGGTAACCTAGAGAGTGCAAATGCCCGCTAGTTAAACTACATAGTCCTAGTGCCTGCTAGGTAACCTAGATAGTCCAAGGGCCTGCTAGTTAACCTAGATAGTCCAAGTGCCCGCTAGGTAACCTACATAGTGCAAGTGTCCGCTAGTTAACCTACGTAGTCCAAGGAACCCCTAGTTAACCTAGATAGTCCAAGTACCCGCTAGTTAACCTAGATCATCCAATTGTCTGCTAGTTAACCTACATAGTCCAAATGTCCTTTAGGGAACCTAGATAGTCCAAGTGCCCGCTAAGGAACCTACATAGTCCAATTGTCCGCTCTGGAACATACATAGTTCAAGTGCCTGTTAGTTAACCTAGATAATCCAAGTGCCCGCTAGTTAACCTACATAGTCCAAGTGCCCGCTAGGCAACCTACATAATCCAAGTGCCCGCTAGGTAACCTATATAGCCCAAATGCCCGCTAGGGAACCTACATAGTCCAAGTGCCCGCTAGTTAACCTAGATAGTCCACGTGCCCGCTAGTTAACCTACATAGTCCAAGTGTCCGCTAGGTAACCTAGACAGTCCAAGTGACCACTAGGTTAGCTACATAGTCCAAGTGCCCGCTAGGTAACGTAGATAGCCCCAGTGCCCGCTAGGGTACGTACATAGTCCAAGTGCCCGCTAGGTAACCTAGATAGTCCAAGTGCCCGCTAGTTAACCTGCATAGTCCAAGTGCCTGCTAGGTAAACTACATAGTCCAAGTGCCCACTAGGTAACCTAGACAGTCCAATTGCCCGCTAGTTAACCTAGACAGTCCAAGTACCCGTTAGGAAACCTATATAGTCCAAGCGCCCGCTAGGGAACCTACATAGTCCAAGTGCTCGCTTGGCAACCTACATAGTTCAAGTGTCCCTTAGTTAACCAAGATTGTCAAAGTGCCTGCTAGGTAACCTAGATAGTCCAATTGCCCGCTAGGTAACCTACATAGTCCAAGTGCCCGTTAGGTAACCTTGGTAGTCCAATTGCCCGTTAGCTAATCTAGATAGTCCAAGTGTCCGCTAGTTAACCTACATAGTCCAAGTGCCCGTTCGTTAACCTAGATAGTCCAAGTGCCTGCTAGGTAACCTAGACAGTCCAAGTGCCCGTTAGGTTACCTACATAGCCCAAGTGCACTTTCGTTTACCTAGATAGTCCAAGTGCCCGCTGGTAACCTACATAGTCCAAGAGCCCGCTAGGTAACCTTGATAGTCCAAGTGCCTTCTAGTTAACCTACATAGTCCAAGTGCCCGCTAGGTAACCTAGATAGTCTCAGTGCCCGCTAGGTAACCTAGATAGTCCATGTGCCCGCTAGTTAACCTACATAGTCCAAGTGCCCGATAGAAACCTATATAGTCCAAGTGCCCTTTAGGGAACCTACATAGTCCAAGTGCCCGTTAGGGAACCAATAGTCTTAGTGCTGGCTAGGGAACCTGTATCATCCAAGTGCCCGCTAGGTAACCTAGATAGTCCAAGTGCCTGCTAGGTAACCTAGACAATCCAAGTGCCCGTTAGGTTACCTACATAGCCCAAGTGCACTTTCGTTTACCTAGATAGTCCAAGTGCCCGCTGGTAACCTACATAGTCCAAGAGCCCGCTAGGTAACCTTGATAGTCCAAGTGCCTTCTAGTTAACCTACATAGTCCAAGTGCCCGCTAGGTAACCTAGATAGTCTCAGTGCCCGCTAGGTAACCTAGATAGTCCATGTGCCCGCTAGTTAACCTACATAGTCCAAGTGCCCGATAGAAACCTATATAGTCCAAGTGCCCTTTAGGGAACCTACATAGTCCAAGTGCCCGTTAGGGAACCAATAGTCTTAGTGCTGGCTAGGGAACCTGTATCATCCAAGTGCCCGCTAGGTAACCTAGATAGTCCAAGTGCCCGCTAGGTAACCTACAAAGTCCAAGTGCACGCTAGGTTATCTATATAGTCCAAATGCCCGCTAGGGAACCTACATAGTCCACGTACCCGCTAATTAACCTACATAGTCCAAGTGACTATTAGCTAACCTAGATAGTCTAAGGGCCAACTAGTTAACCTACATAGTTCAAGTGCCCGCTAGGTAACTTAGATAATCCAAGTGCCCGCTAGTTAACCTACATAGTCCAAAGGCCCGCTAGTTAACCTACATAGTCCAAGGGCCCGCTAGTTGACCTACATAGTCCAAGTGCCCGCTAGGTAACCTAGATTGTCCTATTGCCCGTTAGTTAACCTAGATAGTCCAAGTGCCCGCTAGGTAACCCAGATAGTCCAAGTGCCCCCTAGGGTATGTACATAGACCAAGTGCCCGCTAGGTAACCTAGATAGTCCAAGTGCCCGCTAGTTAACCTACATAGTCGAAGGGCCCCTTAGTTAACCTAGATAGTCCACGTGCCCGCTAGTTAACCTAGATTGTCCAAGTGTCCGCTAGTTAACATACATAGTCCAAGTGCCCTTAGGTAACCTACTGAGTCCAAGTTCCCGCTAGGTAACCTAGATAGTCAAGGGCCCGTTACCTATCCTAGATCGTCCAATTGCCCGCTGGGCAACCTACATAGTCCGAGTGCCCGTTCGTTAACATAGAAGTCCAAGTGCCCGCTAGGTAACCTAGACAGTCCAAGTGCCCGCTAGGTTACCTGCATAGTCCAAGTGCCCGTTAGGTAACCTACATAGTCCAAGTGTCCGCTAGTTAACCTACATAGTCCAAGTGCCAGTTAGCTAACCTAGGTAGTCCAAGGGCCCGCTAGTTGACCTACATAGTCCACGTGCCCGCTAGGTAACCTAGATAATCCAAGTGCCCGCTAGGGAAACTTCATAGTCCAAGTGCCAGCTAGGTAACTTAGATAGTCCAAGTGCCCGCTCGTTAACCTAGATAGTCCTAGTGCCCGTTAGTTAACCTAGAGTGTCCAAGTGCCCACGACGGGACGTACTTAGTCCAAGTGCCCGTTAGCTAACCTAGATAGTCCAAGGGCCCCGCTAGTTAACATTGATCATCCAAGTGCCCGCTAGTTAACCTACGTCGTCCAAGGTCCGCTAGTTAACCTAGATAGTCCAAGTGCTCGCTAGTTAACCTACATAGTACAAGGGCCCGCTAGTTGACCTAGATAGTCCAAGTGCCCGCTAGTTAACCTAGATAGTCCAAGTGCCCGCTAGGTGGCCTAAGTAGTCCAAATGTCCGATAGGGATCCTACATAGTCCAAGTGCCCGCTAGGTAACCTATATAGTCCAAGTGCCCG
Organism: Tenrec ecaudatus; assembly: GCF_050624435.1. Taxonomy (NCBI): domain Eukaryota; kingdom Metazoa; phylum Chordata; class Mammalia; order Afrosoricida; family Tenrecidae; genus Tenrec; species Tenrec ecaudatus. The sequence goes on along the minus strand of NC_134548.1, from coordinate 68,982,106 downwards.
TTCGTTAACCTAGATAGTCCAAGTGCACGCTAGGTAACCTAGACTGTCCAAGTGCCCGCTAGGTTACCTACATAGTCCAAGTGCCCGTTCGTTAACCTAGATAGTCCAAGTACCCGCTAGGAAACCTACATAGTCAAAGGCCCCGCTAGGTAACCTAGAATCCAAGTGCTCGCTAGTTAACCTACATAGTCCAAGTGCCCGCTATGTAACCTAGATAGTCAAAGTGCCCGCTAGGTAACTTACATTGTCCAAGTTCCCGCTAGGTAACCTAGATACTCAAAGTGCCCGTTACCTAACCTAGATAGTCCAAGTGCCCGCTAAGCAACCTACATAGTCCAAGTGCCTGTCGTTAACCTAGAAGTCCAAGTGCCCGCTAGGTAACCTAGACAGTCCAAGTACCCGCTAGGTTACATGCACATACCAAGTGCCCGTTCGTTAACCTAGATAGTCCAAGTGCCCGTTAGTTAACATAGATAGTCCAAGTGCCCGCTAGTAAACCTAGATAGTCCAAGGGCCTGCTAGTTAACGTAGATAGTCCAAGTGCCCGCTAGTTAACCTAAATCGTCCAAGTGTCCGCTAGGTAACCTAGATAGTCCAAGTGCCTGATAGCTAACCTACATAGTCCAAGTGTCCGTTCGTTAACCTACATAGTCCAAGTGCCTTCTAGGGAGCCTACATAGTCCACGTGACCGCTAGGGAACCTACATATTCCAAGTGCCCGTTAGAGAACCTACATAGTCCAAGTGCCCGCTAGGTAACCTACATAGTCCAAAGCCCGCAAGGAAACCTACATAGTCTAAATGTCCGCTAGGCAACCTACATAATCCAAGTGCCCGCTCTGGAACATACATAGTCCAAGTGCCCGTTAGCTAACCTAGATAGTCCAAGGGCCCACTAGTTGACCTACATAGTCCAAGTGCCAGCTAGGTAACCTAGATAGTACAAGTGCCCGCTATGGGACCTAGATAGTCCAATTGCCTTTTAGCTAACCTAGATAGTCCAAGTGGTGGCTAGGTAACCTACATAGTCCAAGTGCCCGTTCGTTAACCTAGATAATCCAAGTGCCCTTTAGGTAACCTAGACAGTCCAAGTGCCCGCTAGTTACCGTACATAGTCCAAGTGCCCGTTAGTTAACCTAGATAGTCAAAGTGCCTGCTAGGTAACCTAGATAGTCCAATTGCCCACTGGGCAACCTACATAGTCCGAGTGCCCGTTCGTTAACATAGAAGTCCAAGTGCCCGCTAGGTAACCTAGACAGTCCAAGTGCCCGCTAGGTTACCTGCATAGTCCAAGTGCCCGTTAGGTAACCTACATAGTCCAAGTGTCCGCTAGTTAACCTACATAGTCCAAGTGCCAGTTAGCTAACCTAGATAGTCCAAGGGCCCCCTAGTTGACCTACATAGTCCCAGTGCCCGCTAGGTAACCTAGGTAATCCAAGTGCCCGCTAGGTAACCTAGATAGTCCAAGTGCCCGCTAGGTTACCTGCACATACCAAGTGCCCGTTCGTTAACCTAGATAGTCCACGTGCCCGTTCGTTAACCTAGATAGTCCAAGTGCCCGCTAGTAAACCTAGATAGTCCAAGGGCCCGCTAGTTAACCTAGATCGTGCAAGTGTCCGCTAGTAAACCTACATAGTCCAAGTGCCCGCTAGGTAACCTACATAGTGCAGGTGTCCGCTAGGTAACCTACATAGTCCAAGTGCCCGCTAGTTAACATAGATAGTCCAAGTGCCCGCTAGGGAAGGTACATAGTCCAAGTGCCCGCTAGGTAACCTAGAGAGTGCAAATGCCCGCTAGTTAAACTACATAGTCCTAGTGCCTGCTAGGTAACCTAGATAGTCCAAGGGCCTGCTAGTTAACCTAGATAGTCCAAGTGCCCGCTAGGTAACCTACATAGTGCAAGTGTCCGCTAGTTAACCTACGTAGTCCAAGGAACCCGTAGTTAACCTAGATAGTCCAAGTACCCGCTAGTTAACCTAGATCATCCAATTGTCTGCTAGTTAACCTACATAGTCCAAATGTCCTTTAGGGAACCTAGATAGTCCAAGTGCCCGCTAAGGAACCTACATAGTCCAATTGTCCGCTCTGGAACATACATAGTTCAAGTGCCTGTTAGTTAACCTAGATAATCCAAGTGCCCGCTAGTTAACCTACATAGTCCAAGTGCCCGCTAGGCAACCTACATAATCCAAGTGCCCGCTAGGTAACCTAGATAGTCCACGTGCCCGCTAGTTAACCTACATAGTCCAAGTGTCCGCTAGGTAACCTAGACAGTCCAAGTGACCACTAGGTTAGCTACATAGTCCAAGTGCCCGCTAGGTAACGTAGATAGCCCCAGTGCCCGCTAGGGAACGTACATAGTCCAAGTGCCCGCTAGGTAACCTAGATAGTCCAAGTGCCCGCTAGTTAACCTGCATAGTCCAAGTGCCTGCTAGGTAAACTACATAGTCCAAGTGCCCACTAGGTAACCTAGACAGTCCAATTGCCCGATAGTTAACCTAGACAGTCCAAGTACCCGTTAGGAAACCTACATAGTCCAAGCGCCCGCTAGGGAACCTACATAGTCCAAGTGCTCGCTTGGCAACCTACATAGTTCAAGTGTCCCTTAGTTAACCAAGATTGTCAAAGTGCCTGCTAGGTAACCTAGATAGTCCAATTGCCCGCTAGGTAACCTACATAGTCCAAGTGCCCGTTAGGTAACCTTGATAGTCCAATTGCCCGTTAGCTAATCTAGATAGTCCAAGTGTCCGCTAGTTAACCTACATAGTCCAAGTGCCCGCTAGGTAACCTAGATAGTCCAAGTGCCTGCTAGGTAACCTAGACAGTCCAAGTGCCCGTTAGGTTACCTACATAGCCCAAGTGCACTTTCGTTTACCTAGATAGTCCAAGTGCCCGCTGGTAACCTACATAGTCCAAGAGCCCGCTAGGTAACCTTGATAGTCCAAGTGCCTTCTAGTTAACCTACATGGTCCAAGTGCCCGCTAGGTAACCTAGATAGTCTCAGTGCCCGCTAGGTAACCTAGATAGTCCATGTGCCCGCTAGTTAACCTACATAGTCCAAGTGCCCGATAGAAACCTATATAGTCCAAGTGCCCTTTAGGGAACCTACATAGTCCAAGTGCCCGTTAGGGAACCAATAGTCTTAGTGCTGGCTAGGGAACCTGTATCATCCAAGTGCCCGCTAGGTAACCTAGATAGTCCAAGTGCCTGCTAGGTAACCTAGACAGTCCAAGTGCCCGTTAGGTTACCTACATAGCCCAAGTGCACTTTCGTTTACCTAGATAGTCCAAGTGCCCGCTGGTAACCTACATAGTCCAAGAGCCCGCTAGGTAACCTTGATAGTCCAAGTGCCTTCTAGTTAACCTACATAGTCCAAGTGCCCGCTAGGTAACCTAGATAGTCTCAGTGCCCGCTAGGTAACCTAGATAGTCCATGTGCCCGCTAGTTAACCTACATAGTCCAAGTGCCCGATAGAAACCTATATAGTCCAAGTGCCCTTTAGGGAACCTACATAGTCCAAGTGCCCGTTAGGGAACCAATAGTCTTAGTGCTGGCTAGGGAACCTGTATCATCCAAGTGCCCGCTAGGTAACCTAGATAGTCCAAGTGACTATTAGCTAACCTAGATAGTCTAAGGGCCAACTAGTTAACCTACATAGTTCAAGTGCCCGCTAGGTAACTTAGATAATCCAAGTGCCCGCTAGTTAACCTACATAGTCCAAAGGCCCGCTAGTTAACCTACATAGTCCAAGGGCCCGCTAGTTGACCTACATAGTCCAAGTGCCCGCTAGGTAACCTAGATTGTCCTATTGCCCGTTAGTTAACCTAGATAGTCCAAGTGCCCGCTAGGTAACCCAGATAGTCCAAGTGCCCGCTAGGGTATGTACATAGACCAAGTGCCCGCTAGGTAACCTAGATAGTCCAAGTGCCCGCTAGTTAACCTACATAGTCGAAGGGCCCCTTAGTTAACCTAGATAGTCCACGTGCCCGCTAGTTAACCTAGATTGTCCAAGTGTCCGCTAGTTAACCTACATAGTCCAAGTGCCCTTAGGTAACCTACTGAGTCCAAGTTCCCGCTAGGTAACCTAGATAGTCAAGGGCCCGTTACCTATCCTAGATCGTCCAATTGCCCGCTGGGCAACCTACATAGTCCGAGTGCCCGTTCGTTAACATAGAAGTCCAAGTGCCCGCTAGGTAACATAGACAGTCCAAGTGCCCGCTAGGTTACCTGCATAGTCCAAGTGCCCGTTAGGTAACCTACATAGTCCAAGTGTCCGCTAGTTAACCTAGATAGTCCTAGTGCCCGTTAGCTAACCTAGATAGTCCAAGGGCCCCGCTAGTTAACATTGATCATCCAAGTGCCCGCTAATTAACCTACGTAGTCCAAGGACCGCTAGTTAACCTAGATAGTCCAAGTGCTCGCTAGTTAACCTACATAGTACAAGGGCCCGCTAGTTGACCTAGATAGTCCAAGTGCCCGCTAGTTAACCTAGATAGTCCAAGTGCCCGCTAGGTGGCCTAAGTAGTCCAAATGTCCGATAGGGATCCTACATAGTCCAAGTGCCCGCTAGGTAACCTATATAGTCCAAGTGCCCGTTCGTTAACCTAGATAGTCCAAGTGCACGCTAGGTAACCTAGACTGTCCAAATGCCCGCTAGGTTACCTACATAGTCCAAGTGCCCGTTCGTTAACCTAGATAGTCCAAGTACCCGCTAGGAAACCTACATAGTCAAAGGGCCCGCTAGGTAACCTAGAGTCCAAGTGCTCGCTAGTTAACCTACATAGTCCAAGTGCCCGCTATGTAACCTAGATAGTCAAAGTGCCCGCTAGGTAACTTACATTGTCCAAGTTCCCGCTAGGTAACCTAGATACTCAAAGTGCCCGTTACCTAACCTAGATAGTCCAAGTGCCCGCTAAGCAACCTACATAGTCCAAGTGCCCGTCGTTAACCTAGAAGTCCAAGTGCCCGCTAGGTAACCTAGACATTCCAAGTGCCCGCTAGGTTACCTGCACATACCAAGTGCCCGTTCGTTAACCTAGATAGTCCAAGTGCCCACTAGGTAACCTAGATAGTCCAAGAGCCCGCTAGGTAACCTAGATAGTCCAAGTTCCCGCTAGGTAACCTAGATAGTCCAAGGGCCCGCTAGTTAACCTACATAGTCCAAGGGCTCACTTGTTAACTTTGATATTCCAAGTGCCCGCTAGTTAACCTAGATCGTCCAAATGCCTGCTAGTTAACCTAGATTGTCCAAGTGCCCGCTAGTTAACCTACATAGTCCAAGGGCCCACAAGTTAACCTAGATAGTCCAAGTGTCCTCTAGTTAACCTACATAGTCCAAGTGCCCGCTAGTTAACCTATATACCAAGTGCCCGCTACGTAACCTAGATAGTCCAAGTGCCCTCTAAGGAACCTACATAATCCAAGTGCACACTAGTTAACCTAGATAGTCCAAGTGCCTGCTAGGTAACCTACATAGTGCAAGTGTCCACTAGTTAACCTACATATTCCAAGTGCCCGCAAGTTAACATAGATATTCCAAGTGCCCGCTAGGGAACGTACATAGTCCAAGTGCCCGCTAGGCAACCTAAAGAGTGCAAGTGCGCGCTAGTTAACCTAGATAGTTCAAGTACCCGCTAGGTAACCTAGACTGTCCAAGTGCCCGCTAGGTTACCTACATAGTCCAAATGCCCGTTCGGTAACCTAGATAGTGCAAGTGCCCGGTAGTTAACCTACATAGTCCAAGTGCCCAGGGGGCCAGTTTACTGTACCTCAGGCTATTGGAGAGGCAGACTATAGTTAAAAAAAACAACAAAAATTATGAAAAAATTCATGTGCACCATGCACATCTTGATTTGAAGTTCAAAAAAAAAATAAATGCGTCACATACACCCGGCAGAAAGGCTCAATGTCCTCGGCTGTCTGCATGTGGCCCATAGGCTGTAGTTTGAGGACCCATGCTCTAGGCGGTCACCAAGAGGATGTGGTTTTAACCCAATAGCTTGGAGACACTACAATTTGTTTAAAAGTAATGGGGCAGAAGGAGTCCCTGATTGACCCACGCAAGATTAGTTTTCCCATCCCCTATTACTAAGAGTTCATAGTTATGGTTAAGGGGAACCAGGACATTCCGATCTGATCCCTTTAATTCAAGTGTGGGCTGACATTGCCAGGAAGAAGCCTGCAAATATAAGACTTACTCCCTCCCTCAAAGACAGGGTCCTTGTTTCCAAGGTTTCAGGAAACATGGCAGGAGCGGAAAAACAAACGGTCCAAGTTCCCAAAACCACATAGGTGGAGGCCATCCCTCCCCTACCCCCTCCCCCACCACCTCCCTCTCCCCCATCTTCCCCTCCCCTCCCCTCCCGATCTCTCTCCCATAATCGGCTTTATCCCATTTTGCAGGAGAACTCTGGGAGTGGGAGAGCTGGCTTCAGACCCTTTGGTTCCAACCCCGCCCTATAAGTTTTCTAGGGTCCAGAAATAGAAAACTTCTAACAGGCCCTTATTGAGTCACTCCCTCTCCCACCGCCCCCACCAAACTCACCCCCACCCCCAACCAGCAGCCCCCCCCCCACACACTAGTACTGGTATGTCTTCCATACTCATCAGCCCACCTGTATGATTGCCAGCAACTTCTCCAGGTGCTGTTCACCACGGAGGAAGGGTAGCCCTTCCAGACAGAGGCCCAGTAAGCAGTCAGTGAACCTGATGGTCAGCGAGCGGGCACTCCCCACTTGAGAGAAACTCCTTTGGCCACTACGGATCAATGTGGGATCTCAATTCCTAGCAAGGCCCAGAGAACTTTACCAGGTATCACCCATTGCTCTTACATGACCCTCTGCGGAAGAACTAGGAAACCTATGACTGTATCTAAGGTCAGTGAGAATTTTCAGGCTCTTATAAGAGAATGTCCGCCTGCCTTTCTAGAGTAGCTGATGTAAGCCTACGGGCTTTATACCCCTAACGGCCCCGAGAACCGGAGGGCAATAAGTATTGCCTTTATTTCTCAGTCAGTCTGTCTCAGACATGAAAAAGAAGTTGGAAGGGTTTGAACGGAAAAATCTTAGTGATTTGGTACAAGTGGCTCATTGAGTGTATAACAACAGAGATGACCCTAGCACGACAGAGACAAAGAAACTAGCTAAAATACTAGTAATTGCCATGAGAGACCCCAGAGACTCAGGAAAAGGAGAGCATGGCCCACTCACGGAGAGACTAACCTGTGGGCACCGCCAAGCCATGGGGAAGGATCAATGTGCCTACTGCAGGAAAGAAGGACACTGGAAAAATCAGTGTCTTGAAACCCCAGGAGAGGTGCACGACCCTCCACTAGAGTGGACGGGCCTCATATGCACCTAGAAAAACCAAGCAAGAGACAATAATGCTTGAAGAAGCTGAATGAAGGGGTCAGAGCTCTTTTTCCCTTCGCCACCAAGCCCAGGCTAACTCTCCTTGTAGGGGGCCAGCCAGTAAATTTCTTGGTGGACACCGGGGCCACCTTCTCAGGTTCAGAAAGGAATACGGGCACATTTTCAAAAAGAAAGATGTGAATTACTGTGAGCCTATGATTCCTTCCACAGATCACTCACACCAGAAGGTTTTCATGGAGGTTAGGTGGGCTTCCCAAGACAACAAGATAACAAATATCTATCAGCCCTTTGGCCCAGTTAGCCACCTGGTTATGATATCACTGGCTCCAGGCTCAGCTGCTGAGCCAGTGAAGCAGTTATAGCAGGAGAAGACTAGGTGGCCAGTGGCCATCAACTGAAGGACCATATCTCCACAGTGGGCTTCCTGTTTCAATATGGAGCCACGTATGTCACCTGCTGGACACCATCTCTATCCTGAGCTCATAATTGCCATCCCAGGCCTAGAATGCGGCACGCAGGTACACACTATATGAAACAGTCTCTGATTAACTCCTCTGGATAACTTGCTGACATGGGAGTCTGGATAATCCAGTACATTTACTTTCCAGATGAGAAAACTCACTAAAAAACACACAGGAGTTGACCCAGAGACACACAATTGGTTAACAACAAAGTCATATTCACAACCAGCGTCTGCACCAAGAGCACGGTGCCGCAAAGAACTGTGCCCATCAAGCAGTCAATATCTCCTGGACTCTCAAAAGATCTGAGCTGACACCCATCCCCCACATCCTTGCAGCCCCCAAAGATTGTATTTCACAGGATGGCACCGGATCTGCAGCTCGCGGAGAGGGACATATCTGATCAGAGAACACAGGGCAGAACAAGGGGGAGGAGGGGAGAATGGAGCACATCCTGGCCCTCTACACCTTGAGGATGATGTTCCCAATCAGAGAAGCCAGTCCACAGAGAAGACCACATGGGCAGCCCCACGATGAGAAACGTCCCTCAAAGACCCATAGCCCAAGAGTGGACAACACTGGAGACACAGTGTGGGAACTGCGCCCGAACTGATCCTGCCACATCGAGGCATGACACTAAGAGAGTGCAGCGGAAGAGAAAGAAAATGGAGCATCAAAGTCCCCGGGGAATGCCAAAGGTGGACTTTGTGGTCAGGGCTCGGTGCCCCAACAGACTGGACTGGAAAACACTCCTAAAGTTCACCACACAGTCCTTGTACTTTTCTTTCTTGGTTAGTGTTGTTTTCTTGTAGTGTCATTGGATTTTGGTTGGGTTTTGTTTTCATTTTTGTATGTTTTTTTTCTTTTTGCTGCTTGGTTTAGCTCAGTCTTGTTTTGTGCATGTTATTACCTTTACAGGTCTGTCTAATTAAGAGAGGCTGGATGAACAATCTGGAGGAGTAAACATGTGACCGGCCCTTTCCATTGGGCATGGGAGTGAGCACGCTGGGGGTAAAGGGAGTGGTGTAAAGAAACCCAGAGACAAGGGAACAACAAGTGATGGAAATCGGTGATTAGGGGGATGTAGGAGGCCTGGTAGGGCATAATCAAGGGTAATGTAACCAAGAGGAATTACTAAAACCCAAAGGAAGGCTGAGCATGGCAGTGGGCACAAGAGGAAAATCAAAGGGTATAGAAGAGTGAGCTGGGAAGCAAGGGCCAGTTATAGACGTCTAAATAAAGTCATGTACATATATTTTCAAAGAGGCATGGGGAAATAGATCTATGTCCATATGTTTATAGATTTAGTATTAAGTAGGCAGATGGACATAGGGCCTCCGCTCAAGGACTCCCTCATTGCAAGAACAGTGTTCTATTAATTTGGCATTCTACAATGCTCACCTTCCCTACACGATCACTCAGCACAAAGCGGCTGCATAAGCAAATGTGGTGAAGAAAGCCGATGGTGTCCAGCTACCAAAAGATATAGCGTGTGGGGTCTTAAATTCTTGAAGGTACAGAAGCAGCCATGTAGCTCAGAAGCAACAGAGCCCACATGGAGGAAGCATACCAGCCTGTGTGATCACAAAGTTTCAAAGGGATAAGGCAACAGGCATCATGAAAACAAATAAAACTTATCACGGAAAATGAGAGGGGACTGCCGGGTATAGAACCAAAACCTATTTGCAGTGCACTGGACATCCCCTTACAGAAGAATCTCAGAGAGGAGATTAAAGAATACAGGTTATGAGACAGCAAAGATGAAACACAACTTTCCTCTAGTTCTTAATGCTTCCTCTTGCCCCACTATCATGATCCCAGTTCTACCATACTAATCTGGCCAAACTAGAGAAGGTATTCTAGTACCGATAGGAATTTCAAACACGGGGAATCCAGGGTGGATGGGCCCTTTAGGACCAGTGTTATGAGTGGAGATATTGGGAGGGTGGAGGAAGGGCAGAATGGAAAGTGGGTACCGATTACAAGGATCTTCATTGACCTCAAAAGAAAGGTGGGTGAAGATATGACAAAAGAATTAGTACATTTCCAAGGATTGATGAGGGATGGGTGGCGGGCATTGAGGGGGGGAAAATGAGGAGCTGAGCCCAGGGGCTTGGGTGAAGAGTAGATATTTTGAGAATAATGAGGGCACTTAATGTACAGATGTGCATCAAACAGCTGATGTATATATATTTTGTGGGTAGTGTTGTAGGAGCCACTAATGAAAAGATCATAAAAGAAACAAAAATAATCTGGGCAGAGGGCTCATGCAAGGATGATCTCAGGCTGGATGAGACCAGTCAAAACAGCTACTGGAGTCCCCTCACCCTGTGTCAATTCCTGAGTCAGGCATGAAGCTTAGGGCCCACAGCCCCAGCAGCTGGCTAGTGAGGGACGTGGGTCTCTGAGGCCATTCCACAGGGGGAATGGTCCTCTTTCCTGCAGGGCCCACCCTCCTATGTAAGCGTGCTGTCTGGGACAGGGCTTACATGGAGTCCACACCATGGGAGCTCTACTACTCATGGGGGATTGGCAGGAAGCCTCTGCTCATGTGCATACACCACCACCTAGCTGGAGGATCTCCGTGAACAAAGCCTGAGGCAGACAACAAGCCCACTAACTGATGCTGTAAGAGATACAATCAGCATCCAGAAACCTGCAACTGGGAGTAAGAGGCAGCATACCTTGGTCCCAGCCCCTCCCACTCTAATCTACAAGGAGTGACATTGCAAAGCAGAGGGTTTTCATAAAGCACTGCCAGGACCGTGAAAGTAGCAGCCTCATTTGTGGAAATGGATACTCTGTGATCCAGACGTACTACCTCCTCCCTTCCAGTCAGCTGAGACAAAAACCCTTGCAAGCAGAAAGCTATGCATCTGAACAGTATACACCAGCCACTCATGTGCAGACTTACTGCCTACAAAGAGCCTTCCTGAGTGACAGAGAATTCACGCAGAAGCCTGGTCTGTCACTCAAGTGAGTTTTATTAGCGCTAGGGAGGCGTGGTGGGCAAGTCTGGCCGACCCCAGTGGCTGAATTGAATTTACATGGCCTAGATTGGTCAACCCAGGTACGGGAACCACCCAGGTGACCTCCCCTTCATGGCCAGGACTTGTACCTCTGAGCATGCACAGGGTGCCTCTCCTAACTGGGCTCTTATCTTGGCCCTATGGGCATGCTTAAGAGATGCCCCAGTCCCTAGCATAGCTACCTAACATTTGCCCGCCTGAAGAGATATGGACCCAAATCTTTGGGGTACTGGGCGACAACATTTCTAGCTACTTCCTGATGGAAAAAGGGGCGAGGTGGGGCTTTGGGTCCATACCCTTCCTACATTGCTGGGAGGGATTGTCCATTGAGGGCAACTTTATCTAGGATGGATAAGGTTGAGGTGCTCCAGGAGATGTTAGTCATGGACCTGACACACTTGGTTCGGAAGCTTTAGTCACCCGATAACTTCTGGGAAAAACAAACGGGCTAAAAGGTGAGCAGTGTAACTGCGACAAGGCTAAGCTTGTGAGGTGGCAGTGGCCTTGAAATTAGGTGAGTGTAACAGGCAACAAAAAAAATCTTAGGATCACCAGACATGTGTGTTTGTTCATTGGAAGTCCAGGAAGAGGGATAAAAGCATTCACACATTCCCCTAGGTGGGCACAGGTTTGGGCACTACTAGGTGCAGTGGGATCACTGATTCATTTATGATGCTAAGGTCTTGGACCCGCTGATAAGACCCATCCTTCTTTTTAACCCTATAACACTTCAATTTTAATTTTGGAAAAAAATTATTTTCTTTTTGTTGTGGACTTTCATAGTTTTAAATATATATATGAATTAATATATACATTTTTAAAAATGTTATGAAAACATCATGCTCCGCGTTATAGAGTTAAATTGCAATAATGGGCAAGCACTGGAGGAGTCAAAAGTGAACAAAATAGAGTAACTGCCTAAGTCACTTTGAAGTTTCCTGGGTTCAATTGGAGTAAAGGCTTGTAAATTACCCGGGGTCCAAATTCCCATGGTGCCTCCTACCACGTGTAGAATGTTCAGGGGTGTTTCAGGGCTGGGAGATTAGTAACCCTTAAGTCCAGGATACATTAGGGCAGAGGTCCTGAAACTGTTTACCCAGGGGGCCAGTTCACTATCCCTCAGGCCTTTTGAAGGAAAGACTATAGTATAAAAAAACAAATATTACGAAAAAATTCATGTGCACACTGCACATATTGATTTGAAGTTCAAAAAAAAAATAAATGGGGCACATACACCCTGCAGAAAGGATCAACATACTCGGCTGTCTGCATGTGGCCCACAGGCTGTAGTTTGAGGACCCCTGCTCTAGGCGTTCACCAAGAAGATGTGGTTTCAACCCAAAAGCTTGGAGACTCTACAATTTGTTTAAAAGTGATGGGGCAGAAGGAGTCCCTGATTGACCCACGCAAGACTAGTTTTCCCATCCCCTATTACTAAGAGTTCATAGTTAGGGTTATGGGCAACCAGGACATCCCGATCTGATCCCTTTAATTCAAGTGTGGGCTAACATTGTCAATTAGAATCCTGCAAATATAAAAGACTTACTCCCTCCCTCAAAGTAAGGGTCCTTGTTTCCAAGGTTTCAGGAAACATGGCAGGACTGGAAAAACACACGGTCCAAGTACCCAAAACCAAATAGGGCGAGGCCATCCCTCCCCGTACCCCACCCTGACCCCCTCCCCATCCCTTCCCCTCCCCTCCTCTCCCGATCTCTCTCCCCTAATCTGCTTTATCCCATTTTGCAGGAGAACTCTGGGAGTGGGAGAGCTGGCTTCAGACCCTTTAGTTCCACCCCCGCCCTATAAGGTTTCTAGGGGACACAAATAGAAAACTTCTAACAGGCCCTTATTGAGTCATGCCCTCCCTCACCGGCACCCCACCCCATCCCCCACCCTACCAGCAGCCCCCCACACACACTAGTCCTGGTATGTCTTCCATACTCATCAGCCCACCTGGAATGATTGCCAGCAACTTCTCCAGGTGCTGTTCACAACGGAGGAAGGGTAGCCCTTCCAGACTGAGGACCAGTAAGCAGTCAGTGAACCTGATGGTCAGCGAGCGGGCACTACCCACTTAAGAGAAACTCTTTTGGCCACTACACGAACAATGTGGGATCTCAATTCCTAGCAAGGCCCAGAGGGCTTTACCAGGTATCACCCGTTGCTCTTACATGACCCTCTGTGGAAGAGTTAGGAAACATATGAATTTATCTAAGGTCAATGAGAATTTTCAGGCTCTTATAAGAGAATGTCCGCCGGCCTTTTTAGAGTGGCTGATGGAAGCCTACGGGCTTTATACCCCTAACTGCCCAGAGGCCCCGAAACAGGAGGGCAATAAGTATTGCCTTTATGACTCAGTCAGTCTGCCTAAGACATGAAAAAGCAGTGGGAAGGGTTTGAACGGAAAAATCTTAGTGATTTGGTACAAGTAGCTCATTGAGTGTATAACAACAGAGATGACCCTAGCACGACAGAGACAAAGAAACTAGCTAAAATACTAGTAATTGCCATGAGAGACCCCAGAGACACAGGAAATGGAGAGCATGGCCCACTCACGGATAGACTAACCTGTGGGCACCGACAAGCCATGGGGAAGGATCAATGTGCCTACTGCAGGAAAGAAGGACACTGGAAAAATCAGTGCCTTGAAAACCCCAGGAGAGGTGCACAACCCTCCACTAGAGTGGACGGGCCTCATCTGCACCTAGAAAGACCCAAGCAAGAGACAATAATGCTTGAAGAAGCTGAGTGAAGGGGGTCAGGGCTCTGTTTAACTTCACCACCAAAAGCCCAGGCTAACTCTCCATGTAGGGGGCCAGCCAGCAAATTTCTTGGTGGACACAGGGGCCACCTTCTCAGGTTCAGAAAGGAATACAGACACATTGTCAAAAAGAAAGATGTGAATTACTGTGAGCCTATGATTCCTTCCACAAATAACTCACACCAGAAGGTTTGCATGGAGGTTAGGTGGGCTTCTCAAGACAACAAGATAACAAATATCTATCTGCCCTTTGTCCCAATTAGCCACCTGGTTATGATGGCACTGGCTCCTAGCTCAGCTGCTGAGCCAGTGAAGCAGTTATAGCAGGAGAAGACTAGGTAGACGGTGGACATCAACGGAAGGACCAAATCTCCACAGTGGGCTTCCTGTTTCAATATGGAGCCACGTATGTCACCTGTAGGACACCATCTCTATTCCGAGCTCAAAATTGCCACCCCAAGTCTAGAATGCAGCGCGCAGGTACACACTATATGAAACAGTCTCTGATTAACCCCTCTCGATAACTTGCTGACATGGGAGTTGGATAATCCAGTTCATTTACTTTCCAGATGAGAAAACTCACTCAAAAACACACAGGAGTTGACCCAGAGACACACACCTGGTTAACAACAAAGTCATATTCACAACCAGCATCTGGACTTAGAGCACGGTGCCCCAAAGTACTATGCCCATCGAGCAGTCAATATCTCCTGGACTCTCAAAAGATCTGAGCTGACACCCACCCATCCCCACATGCTTGCAGCCCCCGAAGATTGTATTTCACAGGATGGCACCGGATCTGCAGCTCGCGGAGAGGGACATATCTGATCAGAGAACACAGGGCAGAACAAGGGGGAGGAGGGGAAAATGGAGCACATCCTGGCCCAATATACCTTGAGGATGATGTTCCCGATCAGAGAAGCCAGCTCACAGAGAGGACCACATGGGCAGCCCCACGATGAGAAACGTCCCTCAAAGACCCATAGCCCTAGAGGGGACAACACTGGAGACACAGTGTGGGAACAGCGCCCGAACTGATCCTGCCACATCGAGGCATGATACTAAGAGAGTGCAGCGGAAGAGAAAGAAAACGGAGCATCAAAGTCCCCGGGGAATGGCAAAGGTGGACTTTGTGGTCAGGGATCGGTGCCCCCACAGACTGGACTGGAAAACACTCCTAAAGTTCGCCACACAGTCCTTGTACTTTTCTTTCTGGTTAGTGTTGTTTTCTTTTAGTGTCATTGGATTTTGGTTGGGTTTTGTTTTCATTTTTGTTTGTTTTTTTTCTTTTTGCTGCTTGGGTTTGCTCAGTCTCGTTTTGTGCATGTTATTACCTTTACAGGTCTGTCTAATTAAGAAAGGCTGGATGAATTATCTGGAGGAGTAAACATGTGACCGGCCCTTTCCATTGGGCATGGGAGTGTGCACGGTGGGGGGAAAGGAAGTGGTGTAAGGAAACCCAGAGAGAAGGGAACAAAAAGTGATGGAAATCGGTGGTGAGAGGTATGTAGGAGGCCTGGTAGGGCGTGATCAAGGGTAATATAACCAAGAGTAATTACTGAAACCCAAAGGAAGACTTAGCATGGCAGTGGGCACAAGAGGAAAATCAAAGGGTATAGAAGAGTGAGCTGGGAAGCACGGGCCAGTTATAGATGTCTAAATAAGGGCATGTACATATATTTACAAAGGGGCATGGGGAAATAGATCTATGTCCATATGTTTATAGATTTAGCATTAAGGTAGCAAATACACTTTGTGCCTCCGCTCAAGGACTCCCTCATTGCAAGAACATTGTTCTATTAAATTGGCATAAATTGATGCTCACCTTCCCTACACGATCACTGACCACAAAGAGGCTGCATAAGCAAGTGTGGTGGAGAAAGCCGATGGTGTCCAGCTACCTAAAGATATAGCGTGTGGGGTCTTAAAGGCTTGAAGGTACAGAAGCAGACATCTAGCTCAGAACTAACAGAGCCCACATGGAGGGAGCATACCAGCCTGTGTGATCACAAAATTTCAAAGGGATAAGGCAACAGGCATCATGAGAACAAAAAAATCTTATCATGGAGAATGAGAGGGGACTGCCGGGTATAGACCCAAAACCTATTTGCAGTGCACTGGACATCCCCTAACAGAAGGAGCTCAGAGAGGAGATTAAACAATACAGGGTATGAGACAGCAAAGTTGAAACACAACTTTCCTCTAGGTCTTAATGCTTCCTCTTGCCCCACTATCATGATCCCAGTTCTACCATACTAATCTGGCCAAACTAGAGAAGGTATTCTACTACAGATAGGAATTTCAAACACGGGGAATCCAGGGTGGATGGGCTCTTTAGGACCAGTGTTTTGAGTGGAGATACTGGAAGGGTGGAGGAAGGGCAGGATGGAAAGTGGGAACTGATTACAAGGATCTTCATTGACCTCAAAAGAAAGTTGGGTGAAGATATGACAAAAGAATTAGTACATTTTCAAGGATTGATGAGGGATGGGTGGTGGGCTTTGAGGGGGAAAAAATGAGGAGCTGAGGCCAGGGGCTTGGCTGGAGAATGGAGATTTTGAGAATAATGAGGGCAATTAATGTACAGATGTGCTTCAAACAGCTGATGTATATATGGATTGTGGTTAGTGTTGTAGGAGCGACTAATAAAAAGATCATAAAAGAAACAAAAATAATCTGGCCAAAGGGTTAATGCAAGCATGATCTCAGGATGGATTAGACCAGTCAAAACAGCTACTGGAGTCGCCTCACCCTGTGTCTATTACTGAGTCAGCCATGAAACTTAGGGACCACAGCCCCAGCAGCTGTCCAGTGAGGGAGGTGGGTCTCTGAGGCAATTCCACAGGGGGAATGGTCCTCTGTATTGCAGGGCCCAACCTCCTTTGTAAGCGTGCTGTCTGGGGCACGGCTTTCATGGATTCCACACCATGGGAGCTCTACTACTCATGGGGGATTGGTAGGAAGCCTCTGCTCATGCGCACACACCACCAACTAGCTGGAGGATTTCCGTGAACAAAGCCTGAGGCATACAAGAAGCCCACTAACTGATGCTGTAAGAGATACAATCAACATCCAGAAATCTGCAAGTGGGAGTAAGAGGCAGCATACCTTGGTCCCAGCGCCTCCCACTCTAATCTACAAGGAGTGACATTGCAAAGCAGAGGGTTTTCATAAAGCACTGCCAGGACTGTGAAATGAGCAGCCTCATTTGTGGACATGGATACTCTGTGATCCAGACGCACTACCTCCTCCCTTCCAGTCAGCTGAGACAAAAACCCTTGCAAGCAGAAAGCCATGCATCTGAACAGTATCCACCAGCCACTCATGTGCAGCCCCGCTGCCTCCAAAGAGCCTTCCTGAGTTAGAGAGAAATCACGCAGAAGCCTGGTCAGTCACTCACATGAGTTTTATGAGCGTTAGGGAGGTGTGGTGGGGAAGCCTGGCGGACCCCAGTGGATGAATTTAATTTACATGGCCTAGGTTGGTCAATCCAGGTACAGGACCCACCCAGGTGTACCTCCCCTTCATGGCCAGAACCTGGACCTCTGAGCATGCACAGGGTGCCTCTCCTAACTGGGCTCTTATCTTGGCCCTATGGGCATGCATAACGGATGCCCCAGTCCCTAGCATAGCTACCTAACATTTGTCCCCCTGAAGAGATATGGACCCAAATCTTTGGGGTACTGGGCGACCATATCTGTAGCTACTTCTTGCTGGCAAAAGGGGCAAAGTGGGGCTTTGGGTCCATACCCTTCCTACACTGCTGGGAGGGGTTGTCCATTGAGGGCAACTTTATCCAGGATGGATAAGGTTGAGGTGGTTCAGGAGATGGTAGTCGTGGAGCTGGCACACTTGGTTCGGAAGCTTTAGTCACCCGATAACTTCTGGGAAAAACAAACTGTCAAAAAGGTGAACATTTTGAATGCGACAAGGCTAAGCTTGTGAGGTGGCAGTGGCCTTGAAATTAGGTGAGTGTCACAGGAAACAAAAAAAATCTTAGGATTACCAGACATGTGTGTTTGTTTATTGGAAATACAGGAAGAGGGATAAAAGCATTCACACTTTCCCCTAGGAGGGCACAGGTTTGGGCACTACTAGGTGCAGTGGGATCACTGAAACATTTATGATGTTAACGTATTGGACCCGCTGATAAGACCCATCCTTCTTTTTTCCCTATAACGCATCACGTTTAATTTAGGGAAAAAATTATTTCCTTATTGTTGTGGACTTTCATAGTTATAAATATATATATATATGAATATATACATTTTTAAATGTTATGAAAACATCATTCTCCGCGTTATAGAGTTAAATGTAAATAATGGGCTAGTACAGGAGGAGTCAAAAGTGACCAAATAGAGTAACTGCCTAAGTCATTTTGAATTTTCTTGGGTTCAATTGGAGTAAAGGCTTGTAAATTACCCGGGGTCCAAATTTCCATGGTGCCTCCTACAATGGGTAGAATGTTCAGGGATGTTTCAGGGCTGGGAGATTAGTAACCTCTAAGTCCAGGATACCTTAGGGCAGCGGTCCTGAAACTGTTTACCCAAAGGGCCAGTTCACTGTCCCTCAGGCCATTGGAGGGACAGACTAGAGTTTAAAAAAAACAAAAATTACGAACAAATTCATGTGAACACTGCACATCTTGATTTGAAGTTCAAAAAAAAAATTAATGGGGCACATACAAACGTCAGAAAGGATCAATGTCCTCGGCTCTCTGCATGTGGCCCACAGGTTGTAGTTTGAGGACTCCAGCTCTAGGCGTTCACCAAGAGGATGTTGTTTCAACCCAAAAGCTTGTAGACTCTACAATTTGTTTAAAAGTGATGGGGCAGAAGGAGTCCCTGATTGACCCACACAAGACTAATTGTCCCATCCCCTATTACTAAGAGTTCATAGTTATGATTAAGGGGAACCAGGACATCCCGATCTGAACCCTTTAATACAAGTGTGGGCTGACTTTGAGACTAAGAAGCCTGCAAATATAAAAGACTTACTCCCTCCCTCAAAGAAAGGGTCCTTGTTTCCAAGGTTTCAGGAAACATGGCACCGGAAAAAGAAACGGTCCAAGTTCCCAAAACCACATAGGTGGAGGCCCTCCCTCACTTTCCCCCTCCCCAACCCCCTCCACTTCCCCCTCCTTTCCGCTCCCCTCCCCTCCCGATCTCTCTCCCCTAATCGGATTTATCCCATTTTGCAGGAGAACTCTGAGAGTGGGAGAGCTGGCTTCAATCCCTTTCTTTCAACCCCCGCCCTATAAGGTTTCTAGGGTCCAGAAATAGAAAACTTCTAACAGGCCCTTATTGAGTCACTCCCTCCCCCACCGGCCCCCCAACCTCACCCCCACCCCTAACAAGCAGCCCCACACACACACTAGTACTGGTATGACTTCCATACTCATCAGCCCACCTGTAATGCTTGCCAACAACTTTTCCAGGTGCTGTTCACAACGGAGGAGGGTAGCCCTTCCAGACAGAGGCCCAGTAAGCAGTCAGTGAACCTGATGGTCAGCGAGCGGGCACTCCCCACATGAGAGAAACTCTTTTGGCCACTACACCAACAATGTGGGATCTCAATTCCTAGAAAGGCCCAGAGGGCTTTACCAGGTATCACCCATTGCTCTTACATGACCCTCTGCGGAAGAGCTAGGAAACCTATGAATTTATCTAAGGTCAGTGAGAATTTTCAGGTTCCTATAAGAGAATGTCCGCCTGCCTTTCTAGAGTGGCTGATGTAAGTCTACGGGCTTTATAACCCTAACGGCCCGGTGGCACTGAGAACAGGAGGGCAATAAGTATTGCCTTTATGACTCAGTCAGTCTGCCTCAGACATGAAGAAGAAGTGGGAAGGGTTTGAAGGGAAAATCTTAGCGATTTGGTACAAGTGGCTCATTGAGTGTATAACAACAGAGATGACCCTAGCACGACAGAGACAAAGAAGCTAGCTAAAATAATCGTAATTGCCATGAGATACCCCAGAGACTCAGGAAAAGGAGAGCATGGCTCACTCACGGAGAGACTAACCTGTGGGCACCGCCAAGCCATGGGGAAGGACCAATGTGCCTACTGCAGGAAAGAAGGACACTGGAAAAATCAGTGCCTTGAAAACCCCAGGAGAGGTGCACGACCCTCCACTAGAGTGGATAGGCCTCATCTGCACGTAGAAAGACCCAAGCAAGAGACAATAATGCTTGAAGAAGCTCAATGAAGGGGTCAGGGCTCTGTTTCACTTCGCCGCCAAAAGCCCAGGCTAACTCTCCAAGTAGGAGGCCAGGCAGTAAATTTCTTGGTGGACACAGGGGCCACCTTCTCAGGTTCAGAAAGGAATATGGGCACATTTTCAAGAAGAAAGATGTGAATTACTGTGAGCCCATGATTCCTTCCACAGATAACTCACACCAGAAGGTTTGCATGGAGGGTAGGTGGGTTTCCCAAGACAACAAGATAACAAATATCTATCAGCCCTTTGGCCCAGTTAGCCACCTGGTTATGATATCACTGGCTTCTGGCTCAGCTGCTGAGCCAGTGAAGCAGTTATAGCAGGAGAAGACTAGGTGGCCGGTGGCCATCAACGGAAGGACCAAATCTCCACAGTGGGCTTCCTGTTTCAATATGGAGCCACGTATGTTACCTGCTGGACACCATCTCTATCCTGAGCTCATAATTGCCCTCCCAGGTCTAGAATGCGGCGCGCAGGTACACACTATATGAAACAGTCTCTGATTAACTCCTCTGGATAACTTGCTGACATGGGAGTCTGGATAATCCTGTACATTTACTTTGCAGATTAGAAAACTCACTCAAAAACACACGGGAGTTCACCCAGAGACACACAACTGGTTAACAACAAAGTCATATTCAAACCAGCGTCTGGACCAAGAGCACGGTGCCCCACAGAACTGTGCCCATCGAGCAGTCAATATCTCCTGGACTCTCAAAAGATCTGAGCTGACACCCACCCCCCCCCCCACATCCTTGCAGCCCCAAAAGATTGTATTTCACAGGATGGCACCGGATCTGCAGCTCGCGGAGAGGGACATATCTGATCAGAGAACACAGGGCAGAACAAGGGGGAGGAGGGAAGAATGGAGCACACCCTGGCCCAATACACCTTGAGGATGATGTTCCCAATCAGAGAAGCCAATCCACAGAGAAGACCACATGGGCAGCCCCACGATGAGAAACGTCCCTCAAAGACCCATAGCCTTAGAGGGGACAACACTGGACACACAGTGTGGGAACTGCGCCCGAACTGATCCTGCCACTTCGAGGCATGACACTAAGAGAGTGCAGCGGAAGAGAAAGAAAACGGAGCATCAAAGTCCCCGGGGAATGCCAAAGGTGGACTTAGTGGTCAGGGTTCGGTGCCCCCACAGACTGGACTGGAAAACACTCCTAAAGTTCACCACACAGTCCTTGTACTTTTCTTTCTGGTTAGTGTTGTTTTCTTTTAGTGTCATTGGATTTGGGTTGGGTTTTGTTTTCATTTTTGTTTGTTTTTCTTTTTGCTGCTTGGTTTAGCTCAGTCTTGTTTTGTGCATGTTATTACCTTTACAGGTCTGTCTAATTAAGAGAGGCTGGATGAAGAATCTGGAGGAGTAAACATGTGACCGGCCCTTTCCATTGGGCATGGGAGTGAGGAGGGTGGGGGGAAAGGAAGTGGTGTAAAGAAACCCAGAGACAAGGGTACAACAAGTGATGGAAAACGGTAGTGAGGGGGATGTAGGAGGCCTGGTAGGGCGTGATCAAAGGTAATGTAACCAAGAGGAATTACTGAAACCCAAAGGAAGACTGAGCATGTCAGTGGGCACAAGAGGAAAATCAAAGGGTATAGAAGAGTGAGCTGGGAAGCAAGGGCCAGTTATAGACGTCTAAAAAAAGGCATGTACATATGTACATATATTTACAAAGGGGCATGGGGAAATAGATCTATGTCCATATGTTTATAGATTTAGTATTGAGGTAGCAGATGGACATAGGGCCTCCGCTCAAGGAATCCCTCATTGCAAGAACACTGTTTTATAAAATTGGCATTCTAAGATGCTCACCTTTCCTACACAATCACTGACCACAGAGCGGCTGCATAAGCAAATGTGGTGAAGAAATCCGATGGTGTCCAGCTACCTAAAGATATAGCGTGTGGGGTCTTAAAGGCTTGAGGGTAAAGAAACAGCCATCTGGCTCTGAAGCAACAGAGCCCACATGGAGAAAGCATACCAGCCTGTGTGATCACAAAGTTTTAAAGGGATAAGGCAACAGGCATCATGAGAACAAAAAAATCTTATCATGGAGAATGAGAGGGGACTGCCGGGTATAGACCCAAAACCTGTTTGCAGTGCACTGGACATCCCCTTACAGAAGGATCTCAGAGTGGAGATTAAAGAATACAGGGTATGAGACAGCAAAGATGAAACACAACTTTCCTCTAGTTCTTAATGCTTCCTCTTGCCCCACTATCATGATCCCAGTTCTACCATACTAATCTGGCCAAACTAGAGAAGGTATTCTAGTACCGATAGGAATTTCAAACACGGGGAATCCAGAGTGGATGGGCCCTTTACCAGTGTTATGAGTGGAGATACTGGGAGGGTGGAGGAAGGGCAGGATGGAAAGTGGGAACCGATTACAAGGATCTTCATTGACCTCAAAAGAAAGGTGGGTGAAAATATGACAAAAGAATTAGTACATTTCCAAGGATTGATGAGGGATGGGTGGCGGGCATTGAGGGGGGAAAAATGAGGAGCTGAGGCCAGGGGCTTGGGTGGAGAGTGGATATTTTGTGAATAAGGAGGGCAATTAATGTACAGATGTGCTTCAAACAGATGATGTATTTATGGACTGCGGTTAGTGTTGTAGGAGCCACTAATGAAAAGATCATAAAAGAAACAAAAATAATCTTGGCAAAGGGCTCATGCAAGGATGATCTCAGGCTGGATGAGACCAGTCAAAACAGCTACTGGAGTGGCCTCACCCTGTGTCTATTACTGAGTCAGCCATGATGCTTAGGACCCACAGCCCCAGCAGCTGGCCAGAGAGGGAGGTGGATCTCTGAGGCCATTCCACAGGGGGAATGGTCTTCTGTCCTGCAGGGCCCACCCTCCTTTGTAAGCGTGCTGCCTGGGGCAAGGCTTTCATGGAGTCCACACCATGGGAGCTCTACTACTCATGGGGGATTGGCAGGAAGCCTCTGCTCATGTGCATACACCACCACCTAGCTGGAGGATCTCAGTGAACAAAGCCCGAGGCAGACAACAAGCCCACTAACTGATGCTGTAAGAGATACAATCAGCATCCAGAAACCTGCAACTGGGAGTAAGAGGCAGCATACCTTGGTCCCAGCCCCTCCCACTCTAATCTACAAGGAGTGACATTGCAAAGCAGAGGGTTTTCATAAAGCACTGCCAGGACAGTGGAATGAGCAGCCTCGTTTGTGGACATGGATACTTTGTGATCCAGACGTACTACCTCCTCCCTTCCAGTCAGCTGAGACAAAAACCCTTGCAAGCAGAAAGCCATGCATCTGAACAGTATCCACCAGCCACTCATGTGCAGCCCAGCTGCCTCCAAAGAGCCTTCCTGAGTGTGAGAGAAATCATGCAGAAGCCTGGTCTGCACTCAAGAGAGTTTTATGAGCGTTAGGGAGGCGTGGTGGGCAAGTCTGGCCGACCCCAGTGGCTGAATTGAATTTACATGGCCTAGATTGGTCAATCCAGGTACAGGAACCACCCAGGTGACCTCCCCTTCATGGCCAGAAATCTGGACCTCTGAGCATGCACAGGGTGCCTCTCCTAACTGGGCTCTTATCTTGGCCCTATGGGCATGCATAACGGATGCCCCAATCCCTAGCATAGCTACCTAACATTTGTCCCCCTGAAGAGATATGGACCCAAATCTTTGGGGTACTGGGCGACGACATCTCTAGCTACTTCCTGCTGGCAAAAGGGGCGAGGTGGGGCTTTGGGTCCATACCCTTCCTACACTGCTGGGAGGGGTTGTCCATTGAGGGCAACTTTATCCAGGATGGATAAGGTTGAGGTGGTCCAGGAGATGGTAGTCGTGGACCTGGCACACTTGGTTCAGAAGCTTTAATCACCCGATAACTTCTGAGAAAAACAAACGGTCTAAAAGGTGAACAGTTTGACTACGACAAGGCTAAGCTTGTGAGGTGGCAGTGGCCTTGAAATTAGGTGAGTGTCACAGGAAACAAAAATAATCTTAGGATTATCAGACATGTGTGTTTGTTCATTGGAAGTACAGGAAGAGGAATAAAAGCATTCACACTTTCCCCTAGGAGGGCACAGGTTTGGGCACTACTAGGTGCAGTCGGATCACTGATTCATTTATGATGCTAAGGTCTTGGACACGCTGATCAGACCCATCCTTCTTTTTAACCCTATAACGCTTCAATTTTAATTTTGGGAAAAAATTTTCTTTTGTTGTGGACTTTCATAGTTATAAATATATATATATGTATTAATATATACATTTTTTAATGTAATGAAAACATCATGCTTTGCGTTATAGAGTTAAATGGAAATAATGGGCTAGTGCAGGACGAGTCAAAAGTGACCAAAATAGAGTAACTGCCTAAGTCATTTTGAATTTTCTTGGGTTCAATTGGAGTAAAGACTTGTAAATTACCCGCGGTCCAAATTCCCATGGTGCCTCCTACAACGGGTAGAATGTTCAGGGATGTTTCAGGGCTGGGAGATTAATAACCCCTAAGTCCAGGATACCTTAGGGCAGGGGTCCTGAAACTGTTTACCCAGGGGGCCAGTTCACTATCCCTCAGGCCTTTTGAAGGAAAGACTATAGTTTAAAAAAACAAATATTACGAACAAATTCATGTACACACTGCACATATTGATTTGAAGTTCAAAAAAAAAATAAATGGGGCACATACACCCGAAGAAAGGATCAAAGTCCTCGGCTGTCTGCATGTGGCCCACAGGTTGTAGTTTGAGGACCCCTGCTCTGGGCATTCACCAAGAGGATGTGGTTTCAACCCAAAAGCTTGGAGACTCTACAATTTGTTTAAAAGTGATGGGGCAGAAGGAGTCCCTGATTGACCCATGCAAGACTAGTTTTCCCATCCCCTATTACTAAGAGTTCATAGTTATGGTTAAAGGGAACCAGGATATCCCGATCTGATCCCGTTACTTCAAGTGTGGGCTGACATTGCCACTAAGAAGCCTGCAAATATAAAAGACTTACTCCCTCCCGCAAAGAAAGGGCCCTTATTTCCAAGGTTTCAGGAAACATGGAAGGACCGGAAAAACAAACGGTCCAAGTTCCCAAAACCACATAGGTGGAGGCCATCCCTCCCCATCACCCTCCCCCACCCCTCCCCTCCCCATCACCCTCCCCCACCCCTCCCCTCCCCATCACCCTCCCCCGCCCCACCTCTCCCCAACCCCTCCCCTCCCCTCCCCTCCCCTCCCCTCACGATCTCTCTCCCCTAATCGGCTTTATCCCATTTTGCAGGAGAACTCTGAGAGTGGGAGAGCTGGCTTCAATCCCTTTCTTTCAACCCCCGCCCTATAAGGTTTCTAGGGTCCAGAAATAGAAAACTTCTAACAGGCCCTTATTGAGTCACTCCCTCCCCCACCGGCCCCACAACCTCACCCCCACCCCTAACAAGCAGCCCCCCACACACACTAGTACTGGTATGACTTCCATACTCATCAGCCCACCTCTAATGCTTGCCAACAACTTTTCCAGGTGCTGTTCACAACGGAGGAGGGTAGCCCTTCCAGACAGATGCCCAGTAAGCAGTCAGTGAACCTGATGGTCAGCGAGCGGGCACTCCCCACTTGAGAGAAACTCTTTTGGCCACTACACCAACAATGTGGGATCTCAATTCCTAGCAAGGCCCAGAGGGCTTTACCAGGTATCACCCATTGCTCTTACATGACCCTCTGCGGAAGAGCTAGGAAACCTATGAATTTATCTAAGGTCAGTGAGAATCTTCAGGTTCCTATAAGAGAATGTCCGCCTGCCTTTCTAGACTGGCTGATGTAAGCCTACGGGCTTTATACCCCTAACGGCCCGGAGGCACTGAGAACAGGAGGGCAATAAGTATTGCCTTTATTACTCAGTCAGTCTGCCTCAGACATGACAACGAAGTGGGAAGGGTTTGAAGGGAAAATCTTAGCGATTTGGTACAAGTGGCTCATTGAGTGTATAACAACAGAGATGACCCTAGCACGACAGAGACAAAGAAGCTAGCTAAAATAATCGTAAATGCCATGAGATACCCCAGAGACTCAGGAAAAGGAGAGCATGGCTCACTCACGGAGAGACTAACCTGTGGGCACCGCCAAGCCATGGGGAAGGACCAATGTGCCTACTGCAGGAAAGAAGGACACTGGAAAAATCAGTGCCTTGAAAACCCCAGGAGAGGTGCACGACCCTCCACTAGAGTGGATGGGCCTCATCTGCACGTAGAAAGACCCAAGCAAGAGACAATAATGCTTGAAGAAGCTCAATGAAGGGGTCAGGGCTCTGTTTCGCTTCGCCGCCAAAAGCCCAGGCTAACTCTCCAAGTAGGAGGCCAGGCAGTAAATTTCTTGGTGGACACAGGGGCCACCTTCTCAGGTTCAGAAAGGAATATGGGCACATTTTCAAGAAGAAAGATGTGAATTACTGTGAGCCCATGATTCCTTCCACAGATAACTCACACCAGAAGGTTTGCATGGAGGGTAGGTGGGTTTCCCAAGACAACAAGATAACAAATATCTATCAGCCCTTTGGCCCAGTTAGCCACCTGGTTATGATATCACTGGCTTCTGGCTCAGCTGCTGAGCCAGTGAAGCAGTTATAGCAGGAGAAGACTAGGTGGCCGGTGGCCATCAACGGAAGGACCAAATCTCCACAGTGGGCTTCCTGTTTCAATATGGAGCCACGTATGTTACCTGCTGGACACCATCTCTATCCTGAGCTCATAATTGCCATCCCAGGTCTAGAATGTGGCGCGCAGGTACACACTATATGAAACAGTCTCTGATTAACTCCTCTGGATAACTTGCTGACATGGGAGTCTGGATAATCCTGTACATTTACTTTGCAGATTAGAAAACTCACTCAAAAACACACGGGAGTTCACCCAGAGACACACAACTGGTTAACAACAAAGTCATATTCAAACCAGCGTCTGGGCCAAGAGCACGGTGCCCCACAGAACTGTGCCCATCGAGCATTCAATATCTCCTGGACTCTCAAAAGATCTGAGCTGACACCCCCCCCCCCCCCACATCCTTGCAGCCCCAAAAGATTGTATTTCACAGGATGGCACCGGATCTGCAGCTCGCGGAGAGGGACATATCTGATCAGAGAACATAGGGCAGAACAAGGGGGAGGAGGGAAGAATGGAGCACACCCTGGCCCAATACACCTTGAGGATGATGTTCCCAATCAGAGAAGCCAATCCACAGAGAAGACCACATGGGCAGCCCCACGATGAGAAACGTCCCTCAAAGACCCATAGCCTTAGAGGGGACAACACTGGACACACAGTGTGGGAACTGCGCCCGAACTGATCCTGCCACTTCGAGGCATGACACTAAGAGAGTGCAGCGGAAGAGAAAGAAAACGGAGCATCAAAGTCCCCGGGGAATGCCAAAGGTGGACTTTGTGGTCAGGGTTCGGTGCCCCCACAGACTGGACTGGAAAACACTCCTAAAGTTCACCACACAGTCCTTGTACTTTTCTTTCTGGTTAGTGTTGTTTTCTTTTAGTGTCATTGGATTTGGGTTGGGTTTTGTTTTCATTTTTGTTTGTTTTTCTTTTTGCTGCTTGGTTTAGCTCAGTCTTGTTTTGTGCATGTTATTACCTTTACAGGTCTGTCTAATTAAGAGAGGCTGGATGAAGAATCTGGAGGAGTAAACATGTGACCGGCCCTTTCCATTGGGCATGGGAGTGAGGAGGGTGGGGGGAAAGGAAGTGGTGTAAAGAAACCCAGAGACAAGGGTACAACAAGTGATGGAAAACGGTAGTGAGGGGGATGTAGGAGGCCTGGTAGGGCGTGATCAAAGGTAATGTAACCAAGAGGAATTACTGAAACCCAAAGGAAGACTGAGCATGTCAGTGGGCACAAAAGGAAAATCAAAGGGTATAGAAGAGTGAGCTGGGAAGCAAGGGCCAGTTATAGACGTCTAAAAAAAGGCATGTACATATGTACATGTATTTACAAAGGGGCATGGGGAAATAGATCTATGTCCATATGTTTATAGATTTAGTATTGAGGTAGCAGATGGACATAGGGCCTCCGCTCAAGGAATCCCTCATTGCAAGAACACTGTTTTATAAAATTGGCATTCTAAGATGCTCACCTTTCCTACACAATCACTGACCACAAAGCGGCTGCATAAGCAAATGTGGTGAAGAAATCCGATGGTGTCCAGCTACCTAAAGATATAGCGTGTGGGGTCTTAAAGGCTTGAGGGTAAAGAAACAGCCATCTGGCTCTGAAGCAACAGAGCCCACATGGAGAAAGCATACCAGCCTGTGTGATCACAAAGTTTTAAAGGGATAAGGCAACAGGCATCATGAGAACAAAAAAATCTTATCATGGAGAATGAGAGGGGACTGCCGGGTATAGACCCAAAACCTATTTGCAGTGCACTGGACATCCCCTTACAGAAGGAACTCAGAGTGGAGATTAAAGAATACAGGGTATGAGACAGCAAAGATGAAACACAACTTTCCTCTAGTTCTTAATGCTTCCTCTTGCCCCACTATCATGATCCCAGTTCTACCATACTAATCTGGCCAAACTAGAGAAGGTATTCTAGTACCGATAGGAATTTCAAACACGGGGAATCCAGAGTGGATGGGCCCTTTACCAGTGTTATGAGTGGAGATACTGGGAGGGTGGAGGAAGGGCAGGATGGAAAGTGGGAACCGATTACAAGGATCTTCATTGACCTCAAAAGAAAGGTGGGTGAAGATATGACAAAAGAATTAGTACATTTCCAAGGATTGATGAGGGATGGGTGGCGGGCATTGAGGGTGGAAAAATGAGGAGCTGAGGCCAGGGGCTTGGGTGGAGAGTGGATATTTTGTGAATAAGGAGGGCAATTAATGTACAGATGTGCTTCAAACAGATGATGTATTTATGGATTGCGGTTAGTGTTGTAGGAGCCACTAATGAAAAGATCATAAAAGAAACAAAAATAATCTTGGCAGAGGGCTCATGCAAGGATGATCTCAGGCTGGATGAGACCAGTCAAAACAGCTACTGGAGTGGCCTCACCCTGTGTCTATTACTGAGTCAGCCATGATGCTTAGGACCCACAGCCCCAGCAGCTGGCCAGAGAGGGAGGTGGATCTCTGAGGCCATTCCACAGGGGGAATGGTCTTCTGTCCTGCAGGGCCCACCCTCCTTTGTAAGCGTGCTGCCTGGGGCAAGGCTTTCATGGAGTCCACACCATGGGAGCTCTACTACTCATGGGGGATTGGCAGGAAGCCTCTGCTCATGTGCATACACCACCACCTAGCTGGAGGATCTCCGTGAACAAAGCCTGAGGCAGACAACAAGCCCACTAACTGATGCTGTAAGAGATACAATCAGCATCCAGAAACCTGCAACTGGGAGTAAGAGGCAGCATACCTTGGTCCCAGCCCCTCCCACTCTAATCTACAAGGAGTGACATTGCAAAGCAGAGGGTTTTCATAAAGCACTGCCAGGACAGTGGAATGAGCAGCCTCGTTTGTGGACATGGATACTCTGTGATCCAGACGTACTACCTCCTCCCTTCCAGTCAGCTGAGACAAAAACCCTTGCAAGCAGAAAGCCATGCATCTGAACAGTATCCACCAGCCACTCATGTGCAGCCCAGCTGCCTCCAAAGAGCCTTCCTGAGTGTGAGAGAAATCATGCAGAAGCCTGGTCTGCACTCAAGAGAGTTTTATGAGCGTTAGGGAGGCGTGGTGGGCAAGTCTGGCCGACCCCAGTGGCTGAATTGAATTTACATGGCCTAGATTGGTCAATCCAGGTACAGGAACCACCCAGGTGACCTCCCCTTCATGGCCAGAAATCTGGACCTCTGAGCATGCACAGGGTGCCTCTCCTAACTGGGCTCTTATCTTGGCCCTATGGGCATGCATAACGGATGCCCCAATCCCTAGCATAGCTACCTAACATTTGTCCCCCTGAAGAGATATGGACCCAAATCTTTGGGGTACTGGGCGACGACATCTCTAGCTACTTCCTGCTGGCAAAAGGGGCGAGGTGGGGCTTTGGGTCCATACCCTTCCTACACTGCTGGGAGGGGTTGTCCATTGAGGGCAACTTTATCCAGGATGGATAAGGTTGAGGTGGTCCAGGAGATGGTAGTCGTGGACCTGGCACACTTGGTTCAGAAGCTTTAATCACCCGATAACTTCTGAGAAAAACAAACGGTCTAAAAGGTGAACTGTTTGACTACGACAAGGCTAAGCTTGTGAGGTGGCAGTGGCCTTGAAATTAGGTGAGTGTCACAGGAAACAAAAATAATCTTAGGATTATCAGACATGTGTGTTTGTTCATTGGAAGTACAGGAAGAGGAATAAAAGCATTCACACTTTCCCCTAGGAGGGCACAGGTTTGGGCACTACTAGGTGCAGTCGGATCACTGATTCATTTATGATGCTAAGGTCTTGGACACGCTGATCAGACCCATCCTTCTTTTTAACCCTATAACGCTTCAATTTTAATTTTGGGAAAAAATTTTCTTTTGTTGTGGACTTTCATAGTTATAAATATATATATATGTATTAATATATACATTTTTTAATGTAATGAAAACATCATGCTTTGCGTTATAGAGTTAAATGGAAATAATGGGCTAGTGCAGGACGAGTCAAAAGTGACCAAAATAGAGTAACTGCCTAAGTCATTTTGAATTTTCTTGGGTTCAATTGGAGTAAAGACTTGTAAATTACCCGCGGTCCAAATTACCATGGTGCCTCCTACAACGGGTAGAATGTTCAGGGATGTTTCAGGGCTGGGAGATTAATAACCCCTAAGTCCAGGATACCTTAGGGCAGGGGTCCTGAAACTGTTTACCCAGGGGGCCAGTTCACTATCCCTCAGGCCTTTTGAAGGAAAGACTATAGTTTAAAAAAACAAATATTACGAACAAATTCATGTACACACTGCACATATTGATTTGAAGTTCAAAAAAAAATAAATGGGGCACATACACCCGAAGAAAGGATCAACGTCCTCGGCTGTCTGCATGTGGCCCACAGGTTGTAGTTTGAGGACCCCTGCTCTGGGCATTCACCAAGAGGATGTGGTTTCAACCCAAAAGCTTGGAGACTCTACAATTTGTTTAAAAGTGATGGGGCAGAAGGAGTCCCTGATTGACCCATGCAAGACTAGTTTTCCCATCCCCTATTACTAAGAGTTCATAGTTATGGTTAAAGGGAACCAGGATATCCCGATCTGATCCCGTTACTTCAAGTGTGGGCTGACATTGCCACTAAGAAGCCTGCAAATATAAAAGACTTACTCCCTCCCGCAAAGAAAGGGCCCTTGTTTCCAAGGTTTCAGGAAACATGGAAGGACCGGAAAAACAAACGGTCCAAGTTCCCAAAACCACATAGGTGGAGGCCATCCCTCCCCATCACCCTCCCCCACCCCTCCCCTCCCCATCACCCTCCCCCACCCCTCCCCTCCCCATCACCCTCCCCCACCCCTACTCTCCCCAACCCCTCCCCTCCCCTCCCCTCCCCTCCCCTCACGATCTCTCTCCCCTAATCGGCTTTATCCCATTTTGCAGGAGAACTCTGAGAGTGGGAGAGCTGGCTTCAATCCCTTTCTTTCAACCCCCGCCCTATAAGGTTTCTAGGGTCCAGAAATAGAAAACTTCTAACAGGCCCTTATTGAGTCACTCCCTCCCCCACCGGCCCCACAACCTCACCCCCACCCCTAACAAGCAGCCCCCCACACACACTAGTACTGGTATGACTTCCATACTCATCAGCCCACCTGTAATACTTGCCAACAACTTTTCCAGGTGCTGTTCACAACGGAGGAGGGTAGCCCTTCCAGACAGATGCCCAGTAAGCAGTCAGTGAACCTGATGGTCAGCGAGCGGGCACTCCCCACTTGAGAGAAACTCTTTTGGCCACTACACCAACAATGTGGGATCTCAATTCCTAGCAAGGCCCAGAGGGCTTTACCAGGTATCACCCATTGCTCTTACATGACCCTCTGCGGAAGAGCTAGGAAACCTATGAATTTATCTAAGGTCAGTGAGAATCTTCAGGTTCCTATAAGAGAATGTCCGCCTGCCTTTCTAGACTGGCTGATGTAAGCCTACGGGCTTTATACCCCTAACGGCCCGGAGGCACTGAGAACAGGAGGGCAATAAGTATTGCCTTTATTACTCAGTCAGTCTGCCTCAGACATGACAACGAAGTGGGAAGGGTTTGAAGGGAAAATCTTAGCGATTTGGTACAAGTGGCTCATTGAGTGTATAACAACAGAGATGACCCTAGCACGACAGAGACAAAGAAGCTAGCTAAAATAATCGTAAATGCCATGAGATACCCCAGAGACTCAGGAAAAGGAGAGCATGGCTCACTCACGGAGAGACTAACCTGTGGGCACCGCCAAGCCATGGGGAAGGACCAATGTGCCTACTGCAGGAAAGAAGGACACTGGAAAAATCAGTGCCTTGAAAACCCCAGGAGAGGTGCACGACCCTCCACTAGAGTGGATGGGCCTCATCTGCACGTAGAAAGACCCAAGCAAGAGACAATAATGCTTGAAGAAGCTCAATGAAGGGGTCAGGGCTCTGTTTCACTTCGCCGCCAAAAGCCCAGGCTAACTCTCCAAGTAGGAGGCCAGGCAGTAAATTTCTTGGTGGACACAGGGGCCACCTTCTCAGGTTCAGAAAGGAATATGGGCACATTTTCAAGAAGAAAGATGTGAATTACTGTGAGCCCATGATTCCTTCCACAGATAACTCACACCAGAAGGTTTGCATGGAGGGTAGGTGGGTTTCCCAAGACAACAAGATAACAAATATCTATCAGCCCTTTGGCCCAGTTAGCCACCTGGTTATGATATCACTGGCTTCTGGCTCAGCTGCTGAGCCAGTGAAGCAGTTATAGCAGGAGAAGACTAGGTGGCCGGTGGCCATCAACGGAAGGACCAAATCTCCACAGTGGGCTTCCTGTTTCAATATGGAGCCACGTATGTTACCTGCTGGACACCATCTCTATCCTGAGCTCATAATTGCCATCCCAGGTCTAGAATGTGGCGCGCAGGTACACACTATATGAAACAGTCTCTGATTAACTCCTCTGGATAACTTGCTGACATGGGAGTCTGGATAATCCTGTACATTTACTTTGCAGATTAGAAAACTCACTCAAAAACACACGGGAGTTCACCCAGAGACACACAACTGGTTAACAACAAAGTCATATTCAAACCAGCGTCTGGGCCAAGAGCACGGTGCCCCACAGAACTGTGCCCATCGAGCATTCAATATCTCCTGGACTCTCAAAAGATCTGAGCTGACACCCCCCCCCCACATCCTTGCAGCCCCAAAAGATTGTATTTCACAGGATGGCACCGGATCTGCAGCTCGCGGAGAGGGACATATCTGATCAGAGAACATAGGGCAGAACAAGGGGGAGGAGGGAAGAATGGAGCACACCCTGGCCCAATACACCTTGAGGATGATGTTCCCAATCAGAGAAGCCAATCCACAGAGAAGACCACATGGGCAGCCCCACGATGAGAAACGTCCCTCAAAGACCCATAGCCTTAGAGGGGACAACACTGGACACACAGTGTGGGAACTGCGCCCGAACTGATCCTGCCACTTCGAGGCATGATACTAAGAGAGTCAGCGGAAGAGAAAGAAAACGGAGCATCAAAGTCCCCGGGGAATGCCAAAGGTGGACTTTGTGGTCAGGGTTCGGTGCCCCCACAGACTGGACTGGAAAACACTCCTAAAGTTCACCACACAGTCCTTGTACTTTTCTTTCTGGTTAGTGTTGTTTTCTTTTAGTGTCATTGGATTTGGGTTGGGTTTTGTTTTCATTTTTGTTTGTTTTTCTTTTTGCTGCTTGGTTTAGCTCAGTCTTGTTTTGTGCATGTTATTACCTTTACAGGTCTGTCTAATTAAGAGAGGCTGGATGAAGAATCTGGAGGAGTAAACATGTGACCGGCCCTTTCCATTGGGCATGGGAGTGAGGAGGGTGGGGGGAAAGGAAGTGGTGTAAAGAAACCCAGAGACAAGGGTACAACAAGTGATGGAAAACGGTAGTGAGGGGGATGTAGGAGGCCTGGTAGGGCGTGATCAAAGGTAATGTAACCAAGAGGAATTACTGAAACCCAAAGGAAGACTGAGCATGTCAGTGGGCACAAGAGGAAAATCAAAGGGTATAGAAGAGTGAGCTGGGAAGCAAGGGCCAGTTATAGACGTCTAAAAAAAGGCATGTACATATGTACATATATTTACAAAGGGGCATGGGGAAATAGATCTATGTCCATATGTTTATAGATTTAGTATTGAGGTAGCAGATGGACATAGGGCCTCCGCTCAAGGAATCCCTCATTGCAAGAACACTGTTTTATAAAATTGGCATTCTAAGATGCTCACCTTTCCTACACAATCACTGACCACAAAGCGGCTGCATAAGCAAATGTGGTGAAGAAATCCGATGGTGTCCAGCTACCTAAAGATATAGCGTGTGGGGTCTTAAAGGCTTGAGGGTAAAGAAACAGCCATCTGGCTCTGAAGCAACAGAGCCCACATGGAGAAAGGATACCAGCCTGTGTGATCACAATGTTTTAAAGGGATAAGGCAACAGGCATCATGAGAACAAAAAAATCTTATCATGGAGAATGAGAGGGGACTGCCGGGTATAGACCCAAAACCTATTTGCAGTGCACTGGACATCCCCTTACAGAAGGAACTCAGAGTGGAGATTAAAGAATACAGGGTATGAGACAGCAAAGATGAAACACAACTTTCCTCTAGTTCTTAATGCTTCCTCTTGCCCCACTATCATGATCCCAGTTCTACCATACTAATCTGGCCAAACTAGAGAAGGTATACTAGTACCGATAGGAATTTCAAACACGGGGAATCCAGAGTGGATGGGCCCTTTACCAGTGTTATGAGTGGAGATACTGGGAGGGTGGAGGAAGGGCAGGATGGAAAGTGGGAACCGATTACAAGGATCTTCATTGACCTCAAAAGAAAGGTGGGTGAAGATATGACAAAAGAATTAGTACATTTCCAAGGATTGATGAGGGATGGGTGGCGGGCATAGAGGGGGGAAAAATGAGGAGCTGAGGCCAGGGGCTTGGGTGGAGAGTGGATATTTTGTGAATAAGGAGGGCAATTAATGTACAGATGTGCTTCAAACAGATTATGTATTTATGGATTGCGGTTAGTGTTGTAGGAGCCACTAATGAAAAGATCATAAAAGAAACAAAAATAATCTTGGCAGAGGGCTCATGCAAGGATGATCTCAGGCTGGATGAGACCAGTCAAAACAGCTACTGGAGTGGCCTCACCCTGTGTCTATTACTGAGTCAGCCATGATGCTTAGGACCCACAGCCCCAGCAGCTGGCCAGAGAGGGAGGTGGATCTCTGAGGCCATTCCACAGGGGGAATGGTCTTCTGTTCTGCAGGGCCCACCGTCCTTTGTAAGCGTGCTGCCTGGGGCAAGGCTTTCATGGAGTCCACACCATGGGAGCTCTACTACTCATGGGGGATTGGCAGGAAGCCTCTGCTCATGTGCATACACCACCACCTAGCTGGAGGATCTCCGTGAACAAAGCCTGAGGCAAACAACAAGCCCACTAACTGATGCTGTAAGAGATACAATCAGCATCCAGAAACCTGCAACTGGGAGTAAGAGGCAGCATACCTTGGTCCCAGCCCCTCCCACTCTAATCTACAAGGAGTGACATTGCAAAGCAGAGGGTTTTCATAAAGCACTTCCAGGACAGTGGAATGAGCAGCCTCGTTTGTGGACATGGATACTCTGTGATCCAGACGTACTACCTCCTCCCTTCCAGTCAGCTGAGACAAAAACCCTTGCAAGCAGAAAGCCATGCATCTGAACAGTATCCACCAGCCACTCATGTGCAGTCCAGCTGCCTCCAAAGAGCCTTCCTGAGTGTGAGAGAAATCATGCAGAAGCCTGGTCTGCACTCAAGAGAGTTTTATGAGCGTTAGGGAGGCGTGGTGGGCAAGTCTGGCCGACCCCAGTGGCTGAATTGAATTTACATGGCCTAGATTGGTCAATCCAGGTACAGGAACCACCCAGGTGACCTCCCCTTCATGGCCAGAAATCTGGACCTCTGAGCATGCACAGGGTGCCTCTCCTAACTGGGCTCTTATCTTGGCCCTATATGGGCATGCATAACGGATGCCCCAGTCCCTAGCATAGCTACCTAACATTTGCCCCCCTGAAGAGATATGGACCCAAATCTTTGGGGTACTGGGCGACGACATCTCTAACTACTTCCTGCTGGCAAAAGGGGCGAGGTGGGGCTTTGGGTCCATACCCTTCCTACACTGCTGGGAGGGGTTGTCCATTGAGGGCAACTTTATCCAGGATGGATAAGGTTGAGGTGGTCCAGGAGATGATAGTCGTGGACCTGGCACACTTGGTTCAGAAGCTTTAATCACCCGATAACTTCTGAGAAAAACAAACGGTCTAAAAGGTGAACAGTTTGACTACGACAAGGCTAAGCTTGTGAGGTGGCAGTGGCCTTGAAATTAGGTGAGTGTCACAGGAAACAAAAATAATCTTAGGATTACCAGACATGTGTGTTTGTTCATTGGAAGTACAGGAAGAGGGATAAAAGCATTCACACTTTCCCCTAGGAGGGCACAGGTTTGGGCACTACTAGGTGCAGTGGGATCACTGATTCATTTATGATGCTAAGGTCTTGGACCCGCTGATAAGACCCATCCTTCTTTTTAACCCTATAACGCTTCAATTTTAATTTTGGGAAAAAATTTTCTTTTTGTTGTGGACTTTCATAGTTATAAATATATATATATATGTATTAATATATACATTTGTTAATGTTATGAAAACATCATGCTTTGCGTTATAGAGTTAAATGGAAATAATGGGCTAGTGCAGGATGAGTCAAAAGTGACCAAAATAGAGTAACTGCCTAAGTCATTTTGAATTTTCTTGGGTTCAATTGGAGTAAAGGCTTGTAAATTACCCGGGGTCCAAATTCCCATGGTGCCTCCTACAACGGGTAGAATGTTCAGGGATGTTTCAGGGCTGGGAGATTAATAACCCCTAAGTCCAGGATACCTTAGGGCAGGGGTCCTGAAACTGTTTACGCAGGGGGCCAGTTCACTATCCCTCAGGCCTTTTGAAGGAAAGACTATAGTTTAAAAAAACAAATATTACGAACAAATTCATGTACACACTGCACATATTGATTTGAAGTTCAAAAAAAAAAAATAAATGGGGCACATACACCCGGCAGAAAGGACCAACGTCCTCGGCTGTCTGCATGTGGCCCACAGGTTGTAGTTTGAGGACCCCTGCTCTCGGCATTCACCAAGAGGATGTGGTTTCAACCCAAAAGCTTGGAGACTCTACAATTTGTTTAAAAGTGATGGGGCAGAAGGAGTCCCTGATTGACCCACGCAAGACTAGTTTTCCCATCCCCTATTACTAAGAGTTCATAGTTATGGTTAAAGGGAACCAGGATATCCCGATCTGATCCCGTTACTTCAAGTGTGGGCTGACATTGCCACTAAGAAGCCTGCAAATATAAAAGACTTACTCCCTCCCGCAAAGAAAGGGCCCTTGTTTCCAAGGTTTCAGGAAACATGGAAGGACCGGAAAAACAAACGGTCCAAGTTCCCAAAACCACATAGGTGGAGGCCATCCCTCCCCATCACCCTCCCCCACCCCTCCCCTCCCCATCACCCTCCCCCACCCCTCCCCTCCCCATCACCCTCCCCCGCCCCTCCCCTCCCCAACCCCTCCCCTCCCCTCCCCTCCCCTCACGATCTCTCTCCCCTAATCGGCTTTATCCCATTTTGCAGGAGAACTCTGAGAGTGGGAGAGCTGGCTTCAATCCCTTTCTTTCAACCCCCGCCCTATAAGGTTTCTAGGGTCCAGAAATAGAAAACTTCTAACAGGCCCTTATTGAGTCACTCCCTCCCCCACCGGCCCCACAACCTCACCCCCACCCCTAACAAGCAGCCCCCCACACACACTAGTATTGGTATGACTTCCATACTCATCAGCCCACCTGGAATGCTTGCCAACAACTTTTCCAGGTGCTGTTCACAACGGAGGAGGGTAGCCCTTCCAGACAGAGGCCCAGTAAGCAGTCAGTGAACCTGTTGGTCAGCGAGCGGGCACTCCCCACTTGAGAGAAACTCTTTTGGCCACTACACCAACAATGTGGGATCTCAATTCCTAGCAAGGCCCAGAGGGCTTTACCAGGTATCACCCATTGCTCTTACATGACCCTCTGCGGAAGAGCTAGGAAACCTATGAATTTATCTAAGGTCAGTGAGAATCTTCAGGTTCCTATAAGAGAATGTCCGCCTGCCTTTCTAGACTGGCTGATGTAAGCCTACGGGCTTTATACCCCTAACGGCCCGGAGGCACTGAGAACAGGAGGGCAATAAGTATTGCCTTTATTACTCAGTCAGTCTGCCTCAGACATGACAACGAAGTGGGAAGGGTTTGAAGGGAAAATCTTAGCGATTTGGTACAAGTGGCTCATTGAGTGTATAACAACAGAGATGACCCTAGCACGACAGAGACAAAGAAGCTAGCTAAAATAATCGTAAATGCCATGAGATACCCCAGAGACTCAGGAAAAGGAGAGCATGGCTCACTCACGGAGAGACTAACCTGTGGGCACCGCCAAGCCATGGGGAAGGACCAATGTGCCTACTGCAGGAATGAAGGACACTGGAAAAATCAGTGCCTTGAAAACCCCAGGAGAGGTGCACGACCCTCCACTAGAGTGGATGGGCCTCATCTGCACGTAGAAAGACCCAAGCAAGAGACAATAATGCTTGAAGAAGCTCAATGAAGGGGTCAGGGCTCTGTTTCGCTTCGCCGCCAAAAGCCCAGGCTAACTCTCCAAGTAGGAGGCCAGGCAGTAAAGTTCTTGGTGGACACAGGGGCCACCTTCTCAGGTTCAGAAAGGAATATGGGCACATTTTCAAGAAGAAAGATGTGAATTACTGTGAGCCCATGATTCCTTCCACAGATAACTCACACCAGAAGGTTTGCATGGAGGGTAGGTGGGTTTCCCAAGACAACAAGATAACAAATATCTATCAGCCCTTTGGCACAGTTAGCCACCTGGTTATGATATCACTGGCTTCTGGCTCAGCTGCTGAGCCAGTGAAGCAGTTATAGCAGGAGAAGACTAGGTGGCCGGTGGCCATCAACGGAAGGACCAAATCTCCACAGTGGGCTTCCTGTTTCAATATGGAGCCACGTATGTTACCTGCTGGACACCATCTCTATCCTGAGCTCATAATTGCCATACCAGGTCTAGAATGCGGCGCGCAGGTACACACTATATGAAACAGTCTCTGATTAACTCCTCTGGATAACTTGCTGACATGGGAGTCTGGGTAATCCTGTACATTTACTTTGCAGATTAGAAAATTCACTCAAAAACACACGGGAGTTCACCCAGAGATACACAACTGGTTAACAACAAAGTCATATTCAAACCAGCGTCTGGACCAAGAGCACGGTGCCCCACAGAACTGTGCCCATCGAGCAGTCAATATCTCCTGGACTCTCAAAAGATCTGAGCTGACACCCACCCCCCCCCCCCCACATCCTTGCAGCCCCAGAAGATTGTATTTCACAGGATGGGACCGGATCTGCAGCTCACGGAGAGTGACATATCTGATCAGAGAACACAGGGCAGAACAAGGGGGAGGAGGGAAGAATGGAGCACACCCTGGCCCAATACACCTTGAGGATGATGTTCCCAATCAGAGAAGCCAATCCACAGAGAAGACCACATGGGCAGCCCGACGATGAGAAACGTCCCTCAAAGACCCATAGCCTTAGAGGGGACAACACTGGACACACAGTGTGGGAACTCCGCCCGAACTGATCCTGCCACTTCGAGGCATGATACTAAGAGAGTCAGCGGAAGAGAAAGAAAACGGAGCATCAAAGTCCCCGGGGAATGCCAAAGGTGGACTTTGTGGTCAGGGTTCGGTGCCCCCACAGACTGGACTGGAAAACACTCCTAAAGTTCACCACACAGTCCTTGTACTTTTCTTTCTGGTTAGTGTTGTTTTCTTTTAGTGTCATTGGATTTGGGTTGGGTTTTGTTTTCATTTTTGTTTGTTTTTCTTTTTGCTGCTTGGTTTAGCTCAGTCTTGTTTTGTGCATGTTATTACCTTTACAGGTCTGTCTAATTAAGAGAGGCTGGATGAAGAATCTGGAGGAGTAAACATGTGACCGGCCCTTTCCATTGGGCATGGGAGTGAGGAGGGTGGGGGGAAAGGAAGTGGTGTAAAGAAACCCAGAGACAAGGGTACAACAAGTGATGGAAAACGGTAGTGAGGGGGATGTAGGAGGCCTGGTAGGGCGTGATCAAAGGTAATGTAACCAAGAGGAATTACTGAAACCCAAAGGAAGACTGAGCATGTCAGTGGGCACAAAAGGAAAATCAAAGGGTATAGAAGAGTGAGCTGGGAAGCAAGGGCCAGTTATAGACGTCTAAAAAAAGGCATGTACATATGTACATATATTTACAAAGGGGCATGGGGAAATAGATCTATGTCCATATGTTTATAGATTTAGTATTGAGGTAGCAGATGGACATAGGGCCTCCGCTCAAGGAATCCCTCATTGCAAGAACACTGTTTTATAAAATTGGCATTCTAAGATGCTCACCTTTCCTACACAATCACTGACCACAAAGCGGCTGCATAAGCAAATGTGGTGAAGAAATCCGATGGTGTCCAGCTACCTAAAGATATAGCGTGTGGGGTCTTAAAGGCTTGAGGGTAAAGAAACAGCCATCTGGCTCTGAAGCAACAGAGCCCACATGGAGAAAGCATACCAGCCTGTGTGATCACAAAGTTTTAAAGGGATAAGGCAACAGGCATCATGAGAACAAAAAAATCTTATCATGGAGAATGAGAGGGGACTGCCGGGTATAGACCCAAAACCTATTTGCAGTGCACTGGACATCCCCTTACAGAAGGAACTCAGAGTGGAGATTAAAGAATACAGGGTATGAGACAGCAAAGATGAAACACAACTTTCCTCTAGTTCTTAATGCTTCCTCTTGCCCCACTATCATGATCCCAGTTCTACCATACTAATCTGGCCAAACTAGAGAAGGTATTCTAGTACCGATAGGAATTTCAAACACGGGGAATCCAGAGTGGATGGGCCCTTTACCAGTGTTATGAGTGGAGATACTGGGAGGGTGGAGGAAGGGCAGGATGGAAAGTGGGAACCGATTACAAGGATCTTCATTGACCTCAAAAGAAAGGTGGGTGAAGATATGACAAAAGAATTAGTACATTTCCAAGGATTGATGAGGGATGGGTGGCGGGCATTGAGGGGGGAAAAATGAGGAGCTGAGGCC
This sequence comes from Tenrec ecaudatus, assembly GCF_050624435.1. Lineage (NCBI taxonomy): Eukaryota > Metazoa > Chordata > Mammalia > Afrosoricida > Tenrecidae > Tenrec > Tenrec ecaudatus. The sequence continues at coordinate 68,940,891 of NC_134548.1, read as the reverse complement.
AGGGGCTTGGGTGGAGAGTGGATATTTTGTGAATAAGGAGGGCAATTAATGTACAGATGTGCTTCAAACAGATGATGTATTTATGGATTGCGGTTAGTGTTGTAGGAGCCACTAATGAAAAGATCATAAAAGAAACAAAAATAATCTTGGCAGAGGGCTCATGCAAGGATGATCTCAGGCTGGATGAGACCAGTCAAAACAGCTACTGGAGTGGCCTCACCCTGTGTCTATTACTGAGTCAGCCATGATGCTTAGGACCCACAGCCCCAGCAGCTGGCCAGAGAGGGAGGTGGATCTCTGAGGCCATTCCACAGGGGGAATGGTCTTCTGTCCTGCAGGGCCCACCCTCCTTTGTAAGCGTGCTGCCTGGGGCAAGGCTTTCATGGAGTCCACACCATGGGAGCTCTACTACTCATGGGGGATTGGCAGGAAGCCTCTGCTCATGTGCATACACCACCACCTAGCTGGAGGATCTCCGTGAACAAAGCCTGAGGCAGACAACAAGCCCACTAACTGATGCTGTAAGAGATACAATCAGCATCCAGAAACCTGCAACTGGGAGCAAGAGGCAGCATACCTTGGTCCCAGCCCCTCCCACTCTAATCTACAAGGAGTGACATTGCAAAGCAGAGGGTTTTCATAAAGCACTTCCAGGACAGTGGAATGAGCAGCCTCGTTTGTGGACATGGATACTCTGTGATCCAGACGTACTACCTCCTCCCTTCCAGTCAGCTGAGACAAAAACCCTTGCAAGCAGAAAGCCATGCATCTGAACAGTATCCACCAGCCACTCATGTGCAGCCCAGCTGCCTCCAAAGAGCCTTCCTGAGTGTGAGAGAAATCATGCAGAAGCCTGGTCTGCACTCAAGAGAGTTTTATGAGCGTTAGGGAGGCGTGGTGGGCAAGTCTGGCCGACCCCAGTGGCTGAATTGAATTTACATGGCCTAGATTGGTCAACCCAGGTACAGGAACCACCCAGGTGACCTCCCCTTCATGGCCAGAAATCTGGACCTCTGAGCATGCACAGGGTGCCTCTCCTAACTGGGCTCTTATCTTGGCCCTATGGGCATGCATAACGAATGCTCCAGTCCCTAGCATAGCTACCTAACATTTGCCCCCCTGAAGAGATATGGACCCAAATCTTTGGGGTACTGGGCGACGACATCTCTAGCTACTTCCTGCTGGAAAAAGGGGCGAGGTGGGGCTATGGGTCCATACCCTTCCTACACTGCTGGGAGGGGTTGTCCATTGAGGGCAACTTTATCCAGGATGGATAAGGTTGAGGTGGTCCAGGAGATGGTAGTCGTGGACCTGGCACACTTGGTTCAGAAGCTTTAATCACCCGATAACTTCTGAGAAAAACAAACGGTCTAAAAGGTGAACAGTTTGACTACGACAAGGCTAAGCTTGTGAGGTGGCAGTGGCCTTGAAATTAGGTGAGTGTCACAGGAAACAAAAATAATCTTAGGATTACCAGACATGTGTGTTTGTTCATTGGAAGTACAGGAAGAGGGATAAAAGCATTCACACTTTCCCCTAGGAGGGCACAGGTTTGGGCACTACTAGGTGCAGTCGGATCACTGATTCATTTATGATGCTAAGGTCTTGAACACGCTGATCAGACCCATCCTTCTTTTTAACCCTATAACGCTTCAATTTTAATTTTGGGAAAAAATTTTCTTTTTGTTGTGGACTTTCATAGTTATAAATATATATATATGTATTAATATATACATTTGTTAATGTTATGAAAACATCATGCTTCGCGTTATAGAGTTAAATGGAAATAATGGGCTAGTGCAGGACGAGTCAAAAGTGACCAAAATAGAGTAACTGCCTAAGTCATTTTGAATTTTCTTGGGTTCAATTGGAGTAAAGGCTTGTAAATTACCCGGGGTCCAAATTCCCATGGTGCCTCCTACAACGGGTAGAATGTTCAGGGATGTTTCGGGGCTGGGAGATTAATAACCCCTAAGTCCAGGATACCTTAGGGCAGGGGTCCTGAAACTGTTTACCCAGGGGGCCAGTTCACTATCCCTCAGGCCTTTTGAAGGAAAGACTATAGTTTAAAAAAACAAATATTACGAACAAATTCATGTGCACACTTCACATATTGATTTGAAGTTCAAAAAAAAAAATAAATGGGGCACATACACCCGGCAGAAAGGATCAACGTCCTCGGCTGTCTGCATGTGGCCCACAGGTAGTAGTTTGAGGACCCCTGCTCTCGGCATTCACCAAGAGGATGTGGTTTCAACCCAAAAGCTTGGAGACTCTACAATTTGTTTAAAAGTGATGGGGCAGAAGGAGTCCCTGATTGACCCACGCAAGACTAGTTTTCCCATCCCCTATTACTAAGAGTTCATAGTTATGGTTAAAGGGAACCAGGATATCCCGATCTGATCCCGTTACTTCAAGTGTGGGCTGACATTGCCACTAAGAAGCCTGCAAATATAAAAGACTTACTCCCTCCCGCAAAGAAAGGGCCCTTGTTTCCAAGGTTTCAGGAAACATGGAAGGACAGGAAAAACAAACGGTCCAAGTTCCCAAAACCACATAGGTGGAGGCCATCCCTCCCCATCCCCCTCCCCCACCCCTCCCCCTCCCCCACCCCTCCCCCTCCCCCACCCCTCCCCTTCCCTCCCCTCCCCTCCCCTCCCCTCCCCTCCCGATCTCTCTCCCCTAATCGGCTTTATCCCATTTTGCAGGAGAACTCTGAGAGTGGGAGAGCTGGCTTCAAACCCTTTCTTTCAACCCCCGCCCTATAAGGTTTCTAGGGTCCAGAAATAGAAAACTTCTAACAGGCCCTTATTGAGTCACTCCCTCCCCCAACGGCCCCACAACCTCACCCCCACCCCTAACAAGCAGCCCCCCACACACACTAGTACTGGTATGACTTCCATACTCATCAGCCCACCTGGAATGCTTGCCAACAACTTTTCCAGGTGCTGTTCACAACGGAGGAGGGTAGCCCTTCCAGACAGAGGCCCAGTAAGCAGTCAGTGAACCTGATGGTCAGCGAGCGGGCACTCCCCACTTGAGAGAAACTCTTTTGGCCACTACACCAACAATGTGGGATCTCAATTCCTAGCAAGGCCCAGAGGGCTTTACCAGGTATCACCCATTGCTCTTACATGACCCTCTGCGGAAGAGCTAGGAAACCTATGAATTTATCTAAGGTCAGTGAGAATTTTCAGGCTAAGAGAAAGTCTGCCTTCCTTTCTAGAGTGGCTGATGGAAGCCTACAGGCATTATACCCCTAACGGCCCGGAGGCCCCGAGAACAGGAGGTCAATAAATATTGCCTTTATGACTCAGTCAGTCTGCCTCAGACATGAAAAAGAAGTGGGAAGGGTTTCAAGGGAAAAATCTTAGTGATTTGATACAAGTGGTTCATTGAGTATATAACAACCGAGATGACCCTAGCACGACAGAGACAAAGAAACTAGCTAAAATACTAGGAATTGCCATGAGAGACCCCAGAGACTCAGGAAAAGGAGTGCATGGCCCACTCACGGAGAGACTAACCTCTGGGCACCTCCAAGCCATGGGGATGTATCAATGTGCCTACTGCAGGAAAGAAGGACACTGGAAAAATCAGTGCCTTGAAAACCCCAGGAGAGGTCCACGACCCTCCACAAGAGTGGACGGGCCTCATCTGCAACGAGAAAGACCCAAGCAAGAGACAATAAGGCTTGAAGAGCTGAATGAAGGGGTCAGGGCTCTGTTTCACTTCGCCGCCAAAACCCAGGCTAACACTCCATGTAGGAGGCCAGGAAGTAAATTTCTTGGTGGACACAGGAGCCACCTTCTCAGGTTCAGAAAGGAATACGGGCACATTTTCAAAAAGAAAGATGTGTATTACTGTGAGCCTATGATTCCTTCCACAGATAACTCACACCAGAAGGTTTGCATGGAGGTTAGGTGGGCTTCCCAAGGCAACAAGATAACAAATATCTATCTGCCCTTTCTCCCAGTTAGCCACCTGGTTATGATATCACTGGCTTCTGGCTCAGCTGCTGAGCCAGTGAAGCAGTTATAGCAGGAGAAGACTAGGTGGCCGGTGGCCATCAACGGAAGGACCAAATCTCCACAGTGGGCTTCCTGTTTCAATATGGAGCCACGTCTGTCACCTACTGGACACCATCTCTATTCTGAGCTCATAATTGCCACCCCAGGTCTCGAATGCAGCGCGCAGATACACACTATATGAAACAGTCTCTGATTAACCCCTCTCAATAACTTGCTGATATGGGCTTCTGGATAATCCAGTACATTTACTTTCCAGATGAGAAAACTCTCTCAAAACACACAGGAGTTGACCCAGAGACACACAACTGGTTAACAACAAAGTCATATTCACAACCAGCTTCTGGACCAAGAGCACGGTGCCTCACAGAACTGTGCCCATCGAGAAGTCAATATATCCTGGACTCTCAAAAGATCTGAGCTGATGCTCCCCCTCCCACCTCCTTGCAGCCCCCAAAGATTGTATTTCACAGGATGGCACCGGAGCTGCAGCTCGAGGAGAGGGACATATCTGATCAGAGAACACAGAGCAGAACAAGGGGGAGGAGGGGAGAATGGAGCACATCCTGGCCCACTACACCTTGAGGATGATGTTCCCAATCAGAGAAGCCAGTCCACAGAAAAGACCACATGGGCAGCCCCACGATGGGAAACGTCCCTCAAAGACCCATAGCCCTAGAGGGGACAACACTGGAGACACAGTGTGGGAACTGCGCCCGAACTGATCTTGCTACATCGAGGCATGACACTAAGGGAGTGCAGCGGAAGAGGTAGAAAACGGAGCATCAAAGTCCCCGGGGAATGCCAAAGGTGGACTTTGTGGTCAGGGCTCGGTGCCCCAACAGACTGGACTGGAAAACACTCCTAAAGTTCACCACACAGTCCTTGTACTAACTATGAGCTTTTCTTTCTTGGTTAGTTTTGTTTTCTTTTAGTGTCATTGGATTTTTGTTGTCTTGGTTTTTTTGGGTTGCTTGTCTTGGTTTTGTGCATGTTATTACCTTTTCTGGTCTGTCTAAATTAGATAGGCTGGATGTCCAATCTGGAGGACAAAACCCAGGACCAACACTTCTGGGGGGTGGGGCATGGGAAAGAGGGAGGTGGGCATAAAGGAAGCGGTGTTAAGAAACCCAGAAACAAGAGAACAGGAAGTCATGCATATCCGTGGTGAGGTAGATGTAGGAGGCCTGGTAGGGCGGGATCAAGGGTAATGGAACCAAGAAGAATTACTGAAACCCAAAGGAAGACTGAGCATGGCAGTGGGCACAAGAGGAAAATGAAAGGGAAATAGAAGAGCAAGCCAGGAAGCAAGGGCCTATTATAGAGGTCTTTAAAAAAGTATGTCCATATGTAAATATATTCATATATGAGCATGGGGAAATAGACCTACGTCCATATATTTATAGGTTTCGTATTAAGGTAGCAGATGGACTCTGGGCCTCCACTCAAGTACTCCCTCATTGCAAGAATACTTTGTTCTATTAAATTGGCATTCTATGGTGCTCACCTTCCCCACAGGTACACTGAAGACAAAGCTGATGGTGCCCAGCTGTCAAAAGATATAGCGTCTGAGGTCTTAAAAGCTTGAATGTAAACAAGCGGCCACCTAGCTCAGAAACAACAAAGCCCACATGGAATAATCACACCAGCCTATGAGATCACGAGGTTTCGAAGGGATCAGGTGTCAGGCATCATCAGAACAAAAACATCTTATTGGGAATGAGAAGAGTGCTTGGTAGAGACCCAAAGCCCATTTCCAGACCACTGGACAATACCTTACAGAAGGGTCTCAGAGAGGAGATGAGCCAAGACTAGGTACGAGATAGCAATGATGAAACACAACTTTCCTCTAGTTGCTAAATGCTTTCTCTCCCCCCATTATCATGACCCCAATTCTACCTTACAAATCTGGCTAGACTAGAGAATGTACACTGGTACAGATAGCAACTGGAAACACAGGGAATCCAGGGTGGATGAGTCCTTTAGGACCAGTATTATGAGTGAAGACACTGAGAGGGTAAGAGGGAGGGCAGTTTGGAAACGGGGAACTGATTACAAGGATGTACATTTTACTTCAACAGAAAAGTGGGTGAAGGGGGATATCAGACAGTGCAAGATATGACAAAAATTAGTAAATTACCAAGGATTGATGAGCGAGGGGTAGCGCACATGGGGGGTGGGGATGGGAATGAGGAGCTGAGGCCATGGGCTTGGGTGGAGAGTGGATATTTTGAGAATGAGGGAAATGAATGTACAAATGTGCTTTACACAACTGATGTATGCATAGAATGTGTTTAGTGTTGTATGAGCCCCTAATAAAACGTTAAAAAAAAAGATCTGGGCAGAGGACTCATTCAAGGATTATCTCAGGCTGGATTAGACCCTTCTAAGTAGAAAGTCCTGCATCTGAACAGTATCCACCAGCCATTCATGTCCAGTTATGCTGCCTCCAAAGAGCCTTCCTGGGTTTGTCAGATCTCTCTGGGGACAGACAGACCTTGGTCCTCTGCTCTGCGTGAGAAAGAATGCATGTAGAAGCCTGATTGTCATCCAAGTGGGTTTTATGAGCATTAGGGAGGCATGGTGGGCAACCCTGGTCAACCCCAGCAGCTGAATTTAATTTACTTGGCCTTGGTGGGTCAATCAAGTTGCAGCACTCACCCAGGTGTACCTCCTCTTCCTGGCCGGAAACCTGAACCTCTGAGCACGCACAGTGTGCCACTCCTTCTTGGGCTGCTACCTTGGCCCTCTGGGCATGCATAATGGACACCCCAGTCCCTAGGATAGCTACCTAACATTTGCCCCCTGAAGAGGTATGGACCCAAATCTTTGGGGTACTGGGCGACGACATCTCTAAGTACTTCCTGCTGCAAAAGGGGCAAATGGGGTTCAGAAGGGATTGTCCACTCAGGTCCCAGGATGGATAAAGTTGAGGTTGTTCAGGAAATCGTGGTCCTGCAGCTGGCACACTTGGTTTGGAGGCCTTGGTAACCTGAGAACTTCTGGAAAAACAAACAAAAAGACAAAAGGTTGAAGAGTTTAAGTGAGACAAGTCTAAGATTCGGAGGAGGTCGTTCCCTTCAAGTTAGGTGAGTGTCACAAGAAATAAATATACTTAGGATTATCAGGCATGTGTTTGTTCACTCTAAGTACAGGAACGGGGATTAAAGCATTCACAATTTCCCTAGGAGGGCACAGGGTTTGGGCACTACTAGGTGCAGTGGGATCACTGCTTCATTTATGATCCTAAGGTCTTACACCTGCTGATAAGACCCATCCTTTTTAACCCTATAATGGCTCAATTTTCAATTTGGGGGAAATGTTTTTGTTTTTATTCTTTATTTTCAAAGTTATCTACCTATTTATCTGTCTGTTTATCTATCTATCTATTAATATATACATTTCTTTATATGTTATGGAAATATGCTCAGCGTTATAGAGTTAAATGGTAATATTGGGGTACTACAGGGGCAGTCAACCGTAATCAAAAGTAGAGTAACTGCCTAAGTCATTTTTAATTTTCTTGGCTTCAATTTGAATAAAAGGCTGGTAAATTACCCAGGGACCAAATTTCCCTGGTGCCTCTACTATGGGTAGAATGATCAGGGGTGTGTCAGGGCTGCGAGAATAGTAACCCCTAAGTCCAGGATCCCTTAGGGCAGGGGTTCTCAAACTGTTTACCTAGGGGGCCAGTTCTGTCCCTCAGATCATTGGAGGGTCAGACTATAGTTTTTTAAAAACCTATGAACAAGTTCCTATGCACACTGCACGAGTCGGCTGCTAAGCAGGACAGGCAGAGGCAGCAAAAACACCCTGAGGGTGGAATAAATATCGTCAGGCCACATGTGTCCCACGGGCCACAGTTTGAGGACGCCTGCCTTAGGGGTTCCTGTGTGCACTGGGGATGAAGGTCTCTACTGCTCCTCAAAAGGAGAAATGCTCTAACTTCTGGCATCTCCGCCCATTTCCCATCACTCTACAGAACTGTTCCAGGTGAATCAGGGTTGGAAGGAAAAGTGTGCCATTCTCTGGCCACCATTCTCCTTTCTCAAATAAAGTTGCATAGTGTATCAGCTTTTGTTTGTCTAGCCTCTGTGTCAACTCTATCCCAATTGGACAGGATTCATGCAAGGGGGCAATTCCTGAGTATGAAGCTGCTAAGTCCCATCTGGAAAGCACAAAACAAGGCTATTTAGAGCTTGCTGCCTCAAGGTCAATAACCCCGCTTCAGAGCAGACCCCTGGTGTGTTATTAAACTGATGCCTCTGACAGGTGCCCCCACCATAGACAAAGGGTCAAAGAGCAGTTGCTGTGGGCGACTTTAGGTCCAACCATTTTCTAGACAATAAGCTAGGAGGACCACTGCTTGGGATGGCCCCACAGCCTTCCAAGATGCCTGCTGGCAGGAGCAGACTCTCAAATCTCTGAAGGGAAGGGGCATCTGGCAGCTCAGGGAACCTTTAGGAAAATAGGAATTTCTGGCTGGAACATCATGGCAGCTGAGCTATATTAAGAGCTGTCCCCAAAAGTGCATGAAGAAACACCACTGAAAGCCTAAAAGTAAGGGTTACCCAGGCTAGGCTTCCGAACGCCTTTGTCTTAAGACTGAGCAACGGAAAACCAGCCAGTAACAAGGAACAGACCTACACTGGTAGAACACTAACCCTAGAACACCTGAAGTTTTCAATGCAGGAAATAATATTTTTTTGTTTTTATTCTTTACTTTCATTGTTATCAATATATATGACAACCAAAGTATATTTTAAAAGTATAAATTTTCAAAAATATAACCAAATTGTCATATTTATAATATATAATTTTGGTACCAGATACATTTTAATTAAATGTTACAAAAAAGTCCTGCTCAGTGTTATAGGGCTCAAGCAGCTTGTTTTAAAAACCAGGAGAAAGGCAAAGGGAACGGAGGGGAAAAGGGAAACATTTGGCTGCCGGGACAAGGCAGGGCTATCTCCCAGGCCTAAATCAACCAGCTCCCGAGGCAGTGCCCTTCCACGTGTTTGGACTGGTGGGCACCATTTTGGCCAGGGTCATAGGCCCTGTTTCCCCATGGCGGCTATGTAGGTTCTCTGGGAAAAGCATAAAGAGCCTTGATAATGGTGAAGCCATTCTGAACTGACAGAAGCCACCATGAAAGGTAAATAAAGTAGCTATGAACTGTCAATGAACTAGCTGATATTGGGGTGGTAGGCCGTGCAGACGTAGCCCAAGGGAATGTCCCAAAGGAAATGGATGTTCAGAAGGCTTTTGAGAACAAGAGCAGTTTTTGTTCAACTAAGAATGGCTAACCGCAACACCCCACTTCTCTACTCTGCCTGCTTGCACACCTGCACATTGCACAAGTATAAAAACCTTTGGAAAATTCAACTGGGGGCTGCTCAGTCTCCTCTCAAGAGGGCTGACAGACCCTGTGCAGAAAATAAAACTTTTTCTGTTGAACTTGCCGGTGGTCGGAGATGCTTTCTTTCTGGGAATGGACAGTAGCTACAACATTTCGAGGTGCACCGAGATCCGAGTGCCACTGTCGGAGCCTGCTTAGAAAGGGGAACCAGGACATCCTGATCGGATCCCTTAAATTCATGTGTGGATTGACATTGCCACTAAGAAGCCAACATATATAAAAGACTTCCTCCCCCAACATAAAGAGTTCTTGTTTCCAAGATTTCAGTAAACATGGCAGGACCGGAAAAACAACCTGTCCAAGTTCCTAAAACCACCAAGGTGGAGGCTGTCCCTGTCCCTCCCCCTCCCTTCCCCCTTTCCCTCCCTGTCTGATTTATCCCATTTTGCAAGAGGACTCTGGGAGCAGGAGAGCTGGCTTCCGACCCTTGGTGCCGCTGCCACCCTATCAGGTTCCCAAGGGGCCGGAGAGAGGAATACTCACAGCCTCTTTTTGAGCCCCCCCACCCCACAACAAATACACTAGGGCAGGCATGTCTTAACAACCCCCAGAGAAAGATCACTCAGCAGCAGCCATTCTCCCCTTAAGGCAAGCAGCCCCCAAACCTGGGAAGACTCCCGAATCCCTTTTTCAGTATATGTTCCCTTTTGTTCCAGGGATTTGTATAATTGGAACCAACAAAACCCCTTTTTTCTGACAAACCATAAGGTCTGATTTCTTTGCTAGATATGGTTTTCCATACGCATCAGCCCACCTGAGGTGATTTCCTGCAACTTCTCCAGGTGCTGTTCATATCAGAGGAATGGGACCCCTTCCAGAGAGGCCCAGAAGGCAGTCAATGGACCTAATGGTCAGCCAGCGGGCACTCCCCACTTGAGAGAAATTTTTTTCCCCACTGCACAACCAATGTGGGATCCAAACTCCTAGCAAGGCCCAGAGGGCTTAAGCAGATATCACCAGTTGCTCTTGCAGGGCCTCCGCTTAACCACTAGGAAGCCTATAAATTTATCTAAGGTCAGTGAGAATTCTCAGGCTCCTACAAGAGAATGTCTGCCTGCCTTTTTAGAGTGGCTGATGGACGCCTACGGGCTTTATACCCCTATTGACCTGAAAGCCCCCTGAGAACAGGAGGGAAGTAAGTATTGCCTGTATTATTCAGTCAGTCTGCCTCAGACATGAAAAAGAAGTGGGAAGGGTTTGAAGGGAAAAATCCTAGTGATTTGGTAGAAGTGGCTCATTGAGTGTATAACAACAGAGACAAAGAAACTAGCTAAAATACTAGTAATTGCCATGAGAGACCCCAGAGGCTCAGGAAAAGGAGAGCATGGCCCACTCACGGAGAGACTAACCTGTGGGCACCACCAAGCCCCGAAGAAGGATCAATGTGCCTACTGCAGGAAAGAAGGACATTGGAAACATCAGTCCCTTGAAAACGCCAGGAGAGGTGCACGACCCTCCACTAGAGAGGACGGGCCTCATTCACACCTAGAAAGACCCAAGCGAGAGACAATAATGCTTGAAGAAGCTGAATGAAGGTGTCAGGGCTGTTTCACTTGGCCTCCAGGATCCCACGCTAACACTCCAAAAAGGGGGCCAGCCAGTAAATTTCTTGGTGGACACAGGGGCCACCTTCTTGGTTTTGGAAAAGACTACAGGTGCATTGTCAAAAGGAAAGATTTTAATTACAGGTGCCACATGGCAGACCCAAGCATACCCATGGACAACGGCCAGAATAACAGATTTAGCACAAGAGACAGTTCCACACTCCTTCCTGGTAATGCCTCAGGGCCCCTTTCCCCTAATTGGTCGGGATTTATTACGATAAATGGTGGCCATGATTACTTTCTCATCTGCTGCAACCACCTTAACCCTTGAACTTGAAAAGGCAAAGATTTTGCTCACCGCTCCACTGCCAGAGGGATATGTGTTTTATCAAAGAGCAGAAGAAACCTCCTCAAAGGAACTTCTTGATAAATGGCTAAAAGATATTCCTTTTGTTTGGGCAGAGAACAACCTGCCAGACCTTCCTGAACATCAGGTGCCTGCGGTCGTACAACTTCTGAGCTCAGCCACACTGGTGAGTGTCAAGCAAAACCCTACTCCCTGGAAAGCACAGGTGGGTATTGCTGTTCACATATGCAGACTAAAGAGGACAGGCATTTTGGTGCCCTGCAAGTCCACATGGAACGCTCCCCTGCTGCCCATGCCGAAACCGGGAACTGAGGACTTCCAAATGGTGCAGGATCTCGGAGAGGTAAATGCGAGGGTAGAAACTGTCCACTCCACGGTACCAAACTCCGAGACCCTCCTGAGTACTATCCCGTCAAACTGAATTTGTTATACTGTTTTGGACTTAAAGGATGCTTTTTTCTCCATACCCTTGTCCTCTGTACGTCAACCCAATGAAGACTTACAGGAATACAAGGAGGAACACCCCCAAACCCCCTTGCTCCAGTATGCAGATGACCTCCTCCTGGCCTCCGAAACCCTGGAGGAATGCCCAAGTGCTACCGAGGACCTGTTAATAGTCCTTGGCCAATTGGGGTCCAGGGAATCTGAAAGAGAGGCTCAACTGTGTGTCAATAAAGCTGTATACCTAGGCTACCAACTGGAGGAGGGAAAACAGACCTTGTCCCCCAGCCGCACTGAGGTGATCCTCAAAATCCCAGTCCCTGAGACTAAGAGGCAGGTGTGAGAGTTTCTAGGATTTGTGGGGTACTGTCCATTGTGGAATTTGGGATTTGAGGGATTAGCCAAACTCCTATATGCAAGTACTGGGGAAAGGAAAAAACTTCAATGGACTGAAGTAGAACAGCAAGCCTTTGAATCCTTAAAAACGTCGTTCATATGGGCACCCTCTCTTCCCCTTCCAGACATAGAAAATCCCTTCCAATTGTCTATGAGGCCAGGGGCACAGCAAAAGGAATGCTAACTCAGAACTTGCAGCCATGAAAGAGACCTGTGGCCGATCTTTCAATCACACTAGACTCTGCAACTGCAGGATGGCCGAGCTGCATGCGAGCTGAGGCTGCCATGGCCATCCTAGTTATAGAAGCTAGGAAGCTTACACTGGGGCAGGATATTGCTGGGGTAGGGGGACCTATGGTTGAGCCCCTCCTAACAAGTCCCCTGGACCGGTGGATCTCGAATGCCAGGATTATACCACAAATCCCCAAGGTAATGGCCATGACCATGCCATCCCCAGTGTTACTGCCACAACCTACATACTCGGAAAATGATCTAAAGGTAAGCCAAGAGCTGGGCTGCCAAAGAAACTCGGAGCATCCAGGTGGCTGCTCCATCCTGATGGAAGAAGATTCATGCCAGAAGCTCTGGGAGAGATCTGATTCAAGGACTACATGAAGGTATGCACTCAGGATCCTCTAAATGGTCTCAGTTGCTCCTCAGGTACTTTTACATACCCAGGCTTGGACACTGGGTGGCAGATGACACCACTGTTGCTTGCACTGTGCTCGCTCGGGGAAACATCCCTACAAAAGAAAAGGAGCAACCCCAACCACAAGCTCGAGGTAGTACTCCTGGAGAATTCTGGGAGGTGGACTTTATGGATATCAAACTTAGAAAGTATGGCTACGGGTATTTGCTGGTGCTAGTGGACACCTATTCTGGATGGGTGGGAGCCTTCCCAACGAAGAAGGACACTGCTGCCACTGGGTGTAAATTATTAGTAACTAAAATTGTCCCTAGATTTGGCTTCCCACCACCTTGGGGTCCAACAATGGCCCAGTATTCATTGCTCAAATTACTAAAGTATTAGCAATGCTTCTAAATATTAACTGGAAGCTCTACTGGGCTTATAGGCCCCAAAGTTCAAGGCAAGTAGAAGGAATAAACAGAACCCTAAAGGAATTGTTAGTTAAGTTGCATTTAGAAACTGGCGAGAACTGGATTGATCCTTTCTTTACCTTTTGCCCTACTTCGAGTCCGATGCACTCCCTATGTGAAAAGCACGACCCCGTTTGAATTTAAGTTTGGCAGACCTTCCCCAATCCTCCCAAGACTGAAGGAAGTAGAAGTAATGGAAGTCACTACTTGTTCCTTCATGAAGTGCCTGCAGGCTGTCCAGCAGCAGGTGAGACAAATCATCTGCTCCGACACCTTCATTTTGGGCCCAACCAAGGGAAAGGTGAAGAGGCAGCCCACAACTTGCAACCTGGAGACTGAACGTGGGTAAAGAAGCACTGACCCGAGACCTTAGAACCTAGGGGGACTGGCCCATACTAGGTGATATTATAACACCAACTGCTATTAAAGTAGTGGGGAAGGGGCCGTGGATTCATCAGTCACAAGTCAAAAAAAGCCCTCCCTGAGCATATCCTGAAAAGATGAACACTCAGAAAGACAGAAAAACCCTCAAAATTAAGGCTTTACAGAACTTAATTGTTTTTGTCTGAGCATTGCTGACAGCACCCGCCATTTCGCCCAACCACAAACACATCTGTGGACTGCTACTCGAACCTCCAACAGTGAATATGTAACTTCTTACACTGGGTCTGACCCCCGTTTCTGCTTTGATTTGTTTGATTTGCTAGGAAAGAGCTGGCATTCCGGATCCTTTAAAGGTAAAGGGCACAATGGGGCCCATAACCGGAATCCCGTCCTATGGGTGCGGAATACCCTCTATAGAAAGAAGGCTCCAAACACACCATTTCTATAGATGCCCGGCTCATGGGCTCCCTAACTGCCAAGGGGAGGGACATTGCCATTGTGCAGCTTAGGGTTGTGAAACTATCATCTTCAGGGTGGAAACTTGTTAAAGACGACCCTATTGTTTTTACAAGAATGGGACTCAAGTCGGAGGGGTTTGATCCCACCACGTGTATGGTTTCCAAATGTAACCCAATAAGAACTGGATTCAAGCGTTATTGGGTTCACTGGGAACACATGGGGAATTCAGTATTATGTAAATGATAGAGATCCCGGGACAACCTTTACTATGCAGCAAAGTAAAATATGGCAACTTCCTGTCCATAAATAGGCCCAAACCTGGTGATAAATCCTGAAGAGCCACAGCTGGGTATCATTAAGATTCCTTTGCCGCACCCTCCAGACTCTTCAGTAACTTTCCCGTTCACTGCCAGCCCAACTCAAAGGGCCCTTCCCATTCAGGAGCCACCTCAAGGTTCTGTGTTTGATACTCTGGATGCTGTATTCCAATTTATGAACTCAAATCCTAACCTCGCAACTGATTGTTGGCTTTGTCTGAACCCTGCTCCCCCTTACTCGGTAGGCACAGCTACAAATAGCACTATTGGTGCAGAGCGTAATCCAATTAGAAATGTTAGTAAGAAGGATTACACGAAGCAGCAGTCTGTAGGTGAGGTTAGAGTGGACTCAACTCTAGCTCACTTTAAAAGATTACCAAGGGCGAAGACTGTTTTTATTCATCTAATTATCCCTTTAATATATCAAAATATCAAGATTTTTGCCTTCAAGCTGTTCCTATTGAACCAAATGGTGATCCTTATTTGTTATCTGCCACAACGGGTACTTGCTTTACTTGTTCCACAGGACTAGCACCCTGTCTCCTTTCCCCAGTATTAGCAGCAGACCCGGGTATTTGTGTCCTAGTGCATGTTATTCCTCAAGTGTACCTGTGTTCTGGTGAAGGAGGTAGGGATAACTTTGGAATTTCTGGATGAGCTAAAAGAGCCCCAATGTCAGTCCCACTGTTAACGGGGCTTGGGATTATGGGATTAGCTGCAGTCGGGTCAGTTGCTTTAATACAAGGAAACTTAAACTATCAGACTCTTAGTCAGCAAATTGCTTTAGATATACAGGGATAAAAATACCATGTTTCCCATTTAGAAAGATCCTTAGACTCCCTTGTAGAAGTGTGTTGCCAAACCGCCGAGGGCTTGACTTGCTCCTTTTGAAACAAGGAGTGTTGTGCATGGCATTAGGAGAAACTTGTTTTATGCAAACCATTCAGGAATCATTAAAGATAGTTTAGCCCTGGTTAGGAAAAGATTAGAGGAAAGAGTCAAGAAAAGAAATGAAGAAACCAATTGGTTTGAAAAGCTACTTAATTGGGCAACCTGGCGAACCACCCTAGTAACGCCCCTAGCCGGACCCCTAATCCTCCTCCTGCTAAACCTCACGTTTGGACCAATAATAACCAATAAGCTAGTGGCAGTCCTCACACAGAAAGTACAAACCATAAAACTCTTAGTGCTGAGCCCACCATACACTGGGCTGGCTACCGCAGATTCAATGATTTGAACTCGGCTAAGAAGAGGAGGGAATGTAGCAGCTCTGGGCAAAGCTTAAACAGCCTTGACAAGAGAAGTCATTTTGAGCTGATAGAAGCCATTATGAACAGTAAATAAACTAGCTATGAACTGTCAACGAACTAGCTGATATTGGGGAGGTAGGCTGTGCAGACATAGCCCAAGGGAACGTACAGAAGGAAAGACCAGAGCATGTAATGTTCAACTAAGAATGGCTAACTGCAACACCCTGCTTCTCTACTCTACCTGCTTGCACACCTGCACATTGCAAAAGTATAAAAACCTTTGGAAAATTAGACTGGGGGCCACTCAGTCTCCTCTCAAGAGAGCTGACAGTCTCTGCGCAGAAAATAAAACTTGTTCTGTTGAACTTGCCCGCGGTCTGGGTGGCTTTCTTTCTGGGAAGAGACAGTAGCTACAACAGACACAGGTGGCGCCATTCTGCCTGGGAGTGGAGTCATGTGGCTGGGAAAATGGAAGACGCAGATTGTGGCCTAGCCGAAAGCCAGCCTGGAGCCAACCACCCAGCCAGAGACCTGCCCAAATCAACAGGGTAGATGTGGGCGCTCCCAGCCATCTTGCTTGGCGGAGCCGCAGCACACCACTGTGTCCCAGTCTTGGTGCAACAGACTCCATTTTGAGGCCTGCACCTCCATCTTAGCTCTCAAGACTGACCCCTAACCGACCTCCCCTCCCCTGCTCTACCCCAAATTCCTGGAACCAGCTCGTCCCAAAGCCAGAATGTTTTCTGAATATATGGTCACTCCAACCCTCCCTCACATATAGATAAGATTAACGACCCCTCTGAAGCACCTATGTGCACAGATCCTCCCCAGCCATGATCGAAATACTCTACGGACAACCTTTTCTTTTCTCGCCTCTTCCTGCAACTGATTGCCCTCCGCTAGCTTCGTACCTTCCATACTTGTCCTTGCTCCGCAACCTTCTTAGACAACACAAAAACTCCCCCATCCCTGAACCATCTCCGACCTCTGCTGATCACCAAAAACCAGTGCATCCTGGAAATGCTGTGTTAATTAAATCCCTAGCACCCAGACCCTTAGCACCCCGGTGGGAAGGCCCTTACACCGTAGTGCTCACCACTCCCTTGGCAGTCAAGGGTCTTGGAATAGATTCCTGGGTACATTTGTCCCGAGTCAAGGCAGCAGTGAACTCTGACCATGGCTCCCAGTGGTCTGGCTCAGTCTACTGGTCCTATGTCTCTCCGCCTCACTCGCCTCACCAAGCCAGCCAGCTAAACCTAATATAATTTCCCCTTTTGCTGGCGATTTTACTTGACTGAAAACTATACCAATTACGCCCGCACTAAGCGTTATGATTATTTGCTGGCCACCGCTGACTGCCCACCCACAGGGTGCAGAACACCCATATATTTAATTTCACTGACTTTAAGCGGCATCAAGGAAAAGCTGATCCCATCATTTGCTACCTGTATGACCAGAAGGCAACTACCCAATGTGCAAAAAGGTGAATACAGAAAAATGTAGGGTGTCCTTGGTCTTCCTGCCAGATACTTTACCTTTCCCTTTGTCCCCAGGGATGATTCTACTACCATCGATCTAAATACACTCTCACAATCCCAGACCCCTGGGATAGCCGCTGGACACCTCTGGTTCCAGGAGCGTGGTACGCCACTCGCCGAGAGAAATTTCCAGACGCCAAACTCTATGTATGGAGGTCGCTACTCCAGGTCCAATCCACCATCCACTGTAATATTCAGATCCAAGACCTTCAACTCACTAAGCAAATTTCTAAACCTTCTGAGTCTCCCTTCTCCCAGCTTACCCTGCTACAGCAGGGTCTGGCCATCGCCACTTTGCTGGACTAGGCAACCTCTCCACCTGCTGCATGTGTGCAGCCCTAGAACGCCCTCCTCTGGTAGCAGTACCAGGTCCTGCCCTGTCATTTTCATCCAACGTAAAGACCACAAAACCCATAACCATCCCCAATATTCCTCTGTACATCCAACCAGAAAACACTCAAGTGCCCTTTTGCTACTCCAATCCATCGACACAGACATGTAATGTCACCCAAATCCCCTCCAAACCACTAACAGCGCCAGAAAAAAATTTTCTTTTGGTGCAACTATACACTAAGCATTTAAACATCAGTTCTACCTTGCCCTTTTGTGCTTGCCCGTCACTCTGGTTCCGCAGCTCACTACATACACTCCGGCTGAGGTCCAGGACAAATACATCCAGGTATACAGTCGCCAAACTAAAAGAGCAGTTTTTCTTCCGATAGCAGTGAGAATCTCCTTAGCCTCAGCAGCAGGTGCAGTAGGACTCAGCGGCGGGACCCTTAGACCCTCTATCACCACAGCAGACAAGTTATCCACACGCTTCCAGCTGGCAGTCGATGCCTCTGCCAAATCTCTAGCCTCCCTGCAGAAACAAACAACCTCTGTTGCCCAAGTTGCCTTGCAGAGCCGTTGCACTTTAGACCTCATCACTGCTGAAAAAGGAGGAACCTGCTTATTCCTCCAGGAGGAATGCCGTTATTACATCAATAAGCTGGGAATTGTGGAAACTAGAGTCCAGACCCTCAACAAGCTAAACCGTGAGCTGCAAAACAGATTCAGAACAGACGGATCCTCTTCCTGGTGGAACTCTTCTCTGTACTCCTTCCTAGCCCCCATACTAGAACCCATAATTTTAGTAGTAATTTTGCTCTTAATTGCTCCTTGTCTCCTTCAGCTCCTGCAAAGTCGACTCCGCGAAATCACCCGTATAGCAGTCCGCGAAATCACCCGTATAGCAGTCCACCAGCAACAACAACCTCTCCACCCTGTGCCAGGCCGCAACTCCCAGTACTCTGCCTGGAAAAGCCCCTCCCCTTGCTCTTCGCCCACTACCCACAGGAAGCAGTTACAGAAATGGACTAATGTTGTCCCTTTTCCCTATAGGGTCAGTCTAAAACGTCCTGTCTTGGCACAACAGACTCCATTTTAGCTCTCAAGATTGACCCCTAACTGACCTCCCCTCCTCTGCTCAACCCCAAATTCCTGGAACCAGCTCCTCCCAAAGCCAGAAGGTTTTCTGAAGATATGGTCACTCCACGCGTCCCTGACATATATAGGCAAGATTAACGACCTTCTCCCTTCGGAAGCACCTGTGTGCGCAGATCCAACCCCCCCCCCCCAAGCTATGATTCTCCCCAGCTGTGCCTGCCAGCAGTGGGCATAAAAACGCCGCCAGGATTTTTTCCCTGGCGTGGCTTCAATAGCTCAATACCCTGAGTTGCTGAACCCGCCACAAGTTCGCAATAAAGCCTGCTTCTAAAACTTAATTAATTGGGTCTTTGATTCTGTTTTCGAGTCCAAATAAACTTTTACACTGAGCCTCGAGAAGGCTTTGGGAGTCAAAATCCTCCCAGCCTCCAGGCAGCAGCGTCCCAGCCCCCTCCCAAATGCAGCCCGGGAAGGCAGGCACAGAGAGGCACATCAAGTCCCGCACACCAGCAAGGAACGGCGCAAAGACCGACACCAGCAAGAAACGGCGCAAAGACAGACACCAGCAAGAAACGGCGCAAAGACCGACACCAGCAAGAAACGGCGCAAAGACCGACACCAGCAAGAAACGGCGCAAAGACCGACACCAGCAAGAAACGGCCCAAAGTCCGACACCAGCAAGAAACGGCGCAAAGACCGACACCAGCAAGAAACGGCGCAAAGACCGACACCAGCAAGAAACGGCGCAAAGACCGACACCAGCAAGAAACGGCGCAAAGACCGACACCAGCAGGAAACGGCGCAAAGACCGACACCAGCAGGAAACGGCGCAAAGACTGACACCAGCAAGAAATGGCGCAAAGACCGACACAAAAGGCTGGGGCTGCGGCAATACGCTACAAGCGTCCCCAGGGGCCTCCACCGTATTGGGTGGGGCGCCACTTGGATTGGCTCACCTAGGCCAGGTGAACTCAACCCAACAATTCTCCCAAGGGTGGTGAGGTGAAAGGAGCCCAGAGGGGCCCACAACCCGTGAGACCAGCATGGGAAGGCCCACTCCTGGGGCCGGCTTACCTCATAGCTTCCAGTCACACAGCACCGCTTCTGTTGGACCTCACCTGGGGCAGGTGTGCCTCGGTCCGCGGCTCCACCCAGAAACAGCTCATGCCGAGGCCTGGTTTGGGATCCTCTTGAGTTTTATGAGCGGTTAGGGAGGCGTGGTCGATGACGTAGTTCGACCTCATTGGCTGTATTGTTGAATTGAATTCACCTGGCCTAGGTGAGCCAATGCAGGTACAGCGCCCACCCAGGCGTAGCTCCCCCTGCTGGCTGGAAACCTGAACTTCTGAGCATGCAGTGAGCCTCTACTTCATGAGCCGGTAGCTCAGACCTCTGAGCTTGTGTAATGGGCCTGCCAGTCCCTATGCTAGCTCCCTAACAGGTTTTCCAGCCAAAGGTCTGCCTTCTGGGGCTGTTCTACAGAAAGCACTTGGTTCCTGACCCCTACGCATTCGGGGTGGTGGATGCCCTTGCTTCCATGCTTGCTTCTATGTAATTCTGGAATGGTCCTTGTTTCACACGGTCGGCGAGGTCAGGAATTCTGGACTGGTTGTTGGCTACCAGGCACAAAATAAATAGCCAACGGATTGAAATCTCAACCCCTATATTGGTTTATTATGGACCACACAGACTTGTCTTCTGGAACTTCCCTCCTCAATTTCTGAACCCTTGAACTCCTTGCCACCTCTATGTGGAAAACAAGGATTCCAAACTCCGATCACCACATCTGCCTGCCCCCCCCCCAGTCCCTCTGTGGTCCCCCTTGTCTTCCAGAGGTGCATTGTCAACCAGCAAAGTCGGGCCTCTCCATTTCTCAGAAGCTGCAGATTGTTACGTGACATCACCCTGTGTTTAAATGTTAGTGATTATGCTATCTAAAAAACAAATCTGAGACAACTGGGGACAAACAAAACTCATTTCAAACACCAGCTCTGTCTCCCATAAGGTCCCGTGTACAACTGCTACAACACAACAGTGGGTCCTGCTGGGTCTCCACTAGCATCTGGGAGGAAGGCTATTTATTACCGGGAATCCTACCTTGGTCCCTTGGTGTTAATTGCAGACTCACTGGGTGACGGATTGTATCTGACACGCACCATGTTTCCCGCAGCAAACACAACACTTTGTCAAACTCCGTTTGGTATTGCTCCATCCCTCCATCATTCTCCCTAATGACAAAAATAATTAACACATTCATATAAAAGCACAGGATGAGGAGAGCTTTAATTTATTCATCTAGTTCAGGGTCATCCCTGTTATCAATATATGACAAGTTAATGTCATATATTAATTAAAAAGCAACAGTGAAGCAATTTAGGAAACTGAGGGATTGTCATGGGTCCTGGTTGTGACAGCATGTTTTGGGCATCATGGAAGATTACAGATTTGCCTTCTGTGGTATCTCATATCCATCATCCAAAAACTACCTGCTCTTAAGGGTAGAGAAAGCGAGCTTGTCTTTGAAAAAGGTGCCTGGGTCTCTTTTCCGGTTGCCGCAGCGCTAGGAACCATGAGTACCAAAGTCTCTCGCGACACCCTCTACGAGGCGGTGCGGGAAGTCCTGCACAGGAACCAGCGCAAGCGCCGGAAGTTTTTGGAGACGGTGGAGCTGCAGAGCAGCCTGAAGAACTACGACCCTCAGAAGGACAAACGCTTCTCTGGCACCGTCAGGCTTAAGTCCACCCCGCGCCCCAAGTTCTCAGTGTGTGTCCTTGGGGACCAGCAGCACTGCGACAAGCGAAGGCCGTGGAGATCCCTCACATGGACATCGAGGCGCTCAAGAAGCTCAACAAGAATAAGAAGTTGGTCAAAAAGCTGGCCAAGAAGTATGATGCCTTTTTGGCCTCAGAGACCCTGATCAAGCAGATTCCTCGAATTCTGGGCCCGGGCCTGAACAAGGCCGGGAAATTCCCTTCCCTGCTGACCCACAATGAGAACATGGTGGCCAAGGTCGACGAGGTGAAGTCCACCGTCAAATTCCAGATGAAGAAGGTGCTGTGTCTGGCAGTGGCAGTTGGCCATGTGAAGATGACAGATGATGAACTCGTGTACAACATCCACTTGGCTGTCAACTTTTTGGTTTCGCTGCTGAAGAAGAATTGGCAGAATATCCGTGCTTTGGACATTAAGAGCACCGTGGGGAAACCCCAGCGCCTGTACTAAGCTACGGTTCAATAAACTTCATTGTTCCTGTTAAAAAAAAAAAAAAGAAAGAAAAAAGTGCCTGGGTTTGGTAGCTGCTCACAGGATGGCAGGTGTAACGTATTATGAGAATTTAACAAGGCTCTGAGAAGACGGTTATTGGAAGTTCTGGCTGGAGGGCAAGGCCATGACTCCTGAAAGATTCTGGATCCAAAAGTCAAGTCAGAACTGGATGCCACAGACTTTCTCAATCCAGCCCTCTTTGCCCCTCCCCTAAGGCCAATACATTTCTTTTTTTTTTTCTTTCATTCTTTATTTATTTATTTTAATCGTTTTATTGGGGCTCATAAGGCTCTTATCACAATCTGTACATACATCAATTGAGCAAAGCACCCTTATACATTCGTTGCACTCATCACTCTCATAATTCACCTTCCACTTGGGTTCCTGGAATCAGCTCGGTTTCCCTTTTTTTCCCCCCATCCCCCTCCCTCCCCGATCCCACCCCTGGTCCCTTGATAATTTATAAATAATTATTATATCTTATCTTACACTCCCCGGCGTCTCCCCTCACCCGCCTCCCCCTTGCCAATCTCCCAGAGAGGAGGTAACACATAGATCTCTGAGATCGGTTCTCCCTTTCTACATGCCCTTCCCTCCTGGTGTCGCCACTCCCAAAGCTGGTGTTGAGGGGTTCGTCTGTCCTAGATTCCCTGTGCCTCCAGATCCCCACTGCACCGCTGTACATCCTCTGGTATAACCAGGTCCGCAAGGCAAGGTAGGATTGGGGTCATGATGATTGGGAGGGGAGGAAGCGTTCAGGAACTAGGGGAAGGTTTTGAGTTTCATTGTTGCTACACTGAACCCTGAGTGGCCCATCTCCTCCTCACTACCCCTCTGGAAGGGGTGTCCAGCTGTCTACAGGTGGGCGTTGGGTCCCCATCATGCACTCCCCCTCTTTCACGGTGATGTGATTCTCACCACCACCCCACCTTTGATGTTGGAGACCTGGTCTCCTCTGTCCTTCATGATCACCTATGTTGGTGTGCTGCTTCCGTGTGGGCTCGGTTGCTTCTGGGCTAGATAGCTGCTTGTTTGCATTCAAGCCTTTAAGTCCCCAGACGCTATATCTCTCAGTAGCCGGGCACCATCCGCCTTCTTCACCACACTTGCTTTTGCACACTTTCGTCTTCAGCCATTATGTGAGGGAGGTGATCACACAATGATTGTTTTTGTTCCTTTGTATCTGCTACATGGTCCATTCAACACTTTGTATTCGCTTAGGCCGTGTGCTTCTTCTCTGTGGGCTTTGTTGCTTCTGAGCTAGATGGCCGCTTATTTGCCTTCAAGCCTTTAAGACCCCAGACGCTATATCTTTTTTTGATAAGCCGGGCACCATCAGCTTTCTTCACCACATTTGCTTACACACACGGCTGTCTTCAGTGATCATGTCGGGAAGATGGGTATCCTGCAATGGCTGCTTAGCAGGGCGAGGTGCTATTGTATTGGGGGATTATGCATGAGGAGGCCCAATGTCCATCTGCTACCCTACTACTGAACCTATAAATATATGCATATAAATCTATTGCCCCCATAATCATAAATATGTTTACATATGTACATGTCTGTATTTAGGCTTCTCTGTATGCACTTTGCCTCCTACTCCTTTCCCCTATTTCCTTTCGCTTTCCTCCCGACCCATTACCATGTTTAGCCTTCATTCTGGATTCAGTAGTTCCTCTCAGTTACCTTGCTCTTGGTCACTCCCTTCCAGTCCTCCCCTCCCCTCCCTCCTCTGGTTTTGAACCATTCGCTGTTCCCTTGTCCCTGTGTTGGGCGACACCTCCTCCCTTCCCCTACCTCCCACGCTCTCATGTCCCTCCAGGACCGTTGGTCCTGTTGTTTTCTTCTCTCATTATTTGTCCAGCCTATCTTGTCTAGGTGGACCTGCTGACATAGTAATACGTGCATACAAATGGATATGACTTTGACTGCGCCCAAGTGGCCCATAAGAACATGGCTTTGACAGAAGCAACATCGACACGCTGATAAGCAGAAAAGCCACTAACATACAAAATTTACTGGGTAAAAAAACAAAACAAATTTTAAAAGACTAAACAAAAAGATAGCAAATATTAAAAGAAAAAAATGCTAGTAGTTCAAGGTCCTTTCATTGGCCTTTAGGAGTGTTTTCTAGGTGTAGCTTGTGAGGCGCCACGTCCTGGCCCAGAAGACCATCCTTTCTACTCCCTCGGGCTCCCTTTGCTCTGCTTCCTCCGCTGCTCCATTGCATGTCCCCAGTGTTTGCCTCAGTGTGGCGGGGTCAGCTCAGTTGCCCATCCCCCATTGTGTCTCAGGTGCTGTCCCGTGTAGGGCCATGTGTTGGTGCAGGATGTCATATCTCGTAGTGTGGTCAGCTGAATGGTCCTCTCTGTATGATGGGCTCTTCTAGCTGGTCTATCGACTTTGGGCTTGGTGGACCCAGGTGTACTCCACTATGTCCTTTCTCCTTCTTTTGTTTCAGCTTCGTTCTGGATGTGGTGTGGTGGGTCAGTTCCTTTCCCACTCCAGACAATCTATTTTTGTTTTCTGTGGTATTCCCTTCGAGTGTGGGGGTCGGCCTAATTCTGGTTTGGGCCGGCTTGTCGTCCAGCCTCTTTGTGTAGACCTCTGTACTTTGCGTTGTCCTCCTTGTTTGGTGTGTCGTGTTGGGGTCCGTATGCATGTTCCAAATCTGTGGGGACATAACCGATACTCTCCCCCGGGTGGGTTAGTACCCTGCCCCCCCCCATACCATCCATTCGGATTCTCCCCCTCCCGGTTCTCCCTCTCCCTACCCCACTACCCCTTCTTTATGCTGGACTCTTATGTACCTCCCTAGGTGTGGCCTGTCCTCCCTCCAACTATCTATGCTTCCTCCCGTTTATTGTGGGATGGATGTTTATTCTATTTCTGTCATGCTGATTGTACTTACCTCAGGGGACTCATGTTGTACCTGTCCCTTTGGGTCTGGCTTACCTTGCTTAACATAATTCCTTCCAGCTCTTCCCATGAAATAACGTGTTTCATGTGCTCATCGGTGCTTTTCAGTGCTGCATAATACTCCATTGTGTGTATGTGCCAAAGTTTGCTAATCCACTCGTCTGTCGATGGAAACTTAGGCTGTTTCAAAGTCTTTGCCATTGTGAATTGTGCCGCAATAAACATTGGAGCGCATATGACTGGTCGTGTTTTATTTGCTGCTTCAACCGGGTATATGCCCAGTAGAGGGATGGCTGGGTCATGAGGTAGATCAATTTCCATTTTCTTTAGGTATCGCCAGATTGCTTTCCACAGTGGCTGTACAAATGTACACGACCACCAGCAGTGGAGGAGGGTTCCTACTTCACCACAGCCCCTCCAACACTTGTTGCTCTCTGATTTACTGATCTGGGCTAGCCTCAGGGGTGTTAGGTGGTATCTCATGGTTGTTTTGATTTGCATTTCTCTTATGGCAAGGGACTTTGAGCACTTTCTCATATGTTTATTGGCCATATTGATCTCCTCTCTAGTGAAAGTTCTTCTCATTTCTTTTGCCCACTTCCTTAGGGGGTTAACTGTTTTCCTCTTTTTGCAGGTCACGATGGTGTTGTAGATTTTAGTAATGAGCCCTTTGTCTGATGTGTCATTACTAAAAATCTTCTCCCAGTCTGTGGGTTGCCTTGTCACCCTCTTGGCAAAGTCTTTCGAGGTGCACATGCATTTTATTCTTATTAGATCCCATTTGTCGATTTCCAATTCACCTGTGTGTGTCCCCTTCCCTGTTGCAGTGAGCCTATGTGCTCCCTGGGCCAGTACTCTGAGATTGTCCCGATTCCCTCCTTAATGGTCCTGATGGTTTGGGGTTTGACTTCTAGATCTGTGATCCACCTTGAGTGTATTCTTGTGCATGGGGTGAGGTAGACGTCTTATTTCAACTTTCTACATGTGGATATCCATTGTTTCCAGCACCACTTATTAAAGAGGGCATCTGCTTCCCACTTGACATTTTTGGGACCCTTGTCGAAGATCAGTTGTCTATATGCTGATGATTTTACTCCTGGGCTTTCTATTCTTTTCCACTGGTCTGAGTGTCTATCATTGTGCCAGTACCATGCTGTTTTGACCACTGTAGCTGTGTAATAGGCATTGAAATCAGGTAGGGCGAGTCCTCCAATTGTGTCCTTCTTCTTGAGGAGTTCTCTGCTAATTCTGGGTTTCTTCCCTCTCCATATGAAGTTGGTGGTCAGTTTTTCCAATTCTTTGAAGAAGGTTGAGGGTAATTGGATTGGTATAGCAGGCCAATACATTTCTAAGGGTTATGGATTCTACTTCAGAATCATTCTCAATCTCAATCCCAGGGCCCTCTTCACCATTGCTGGCTAGACCTGTTCACCTCTTGCCATATATGTGTGTGTGTGTGTGTGTGTGTGTGTGTGTATATCACACACACACACACACACACACACACATATGGGTTTATTGTAAGTCTGGGTCTGTAGGTTTCTCGGGTGGGAAATGTCTCGGTCCTTGGCTACACACTAGAAAGAAATTCACACCAAAGCCTGGTTGATGATCCGAGTGGGTTTATATACAGGAGAGAAGAAGGTTCCGGCGTTACAGTAAACTGAACACGGGCACCCTCATGACACTGTACACCCAGCCCTGCTGAGCGGAAGGCAGAGAAGCAGCTGAAGGGAAGGTTCCAGCCTTTTAAGGGCTTTCAGCTGTGAGGCGTCAATTAAGCTCTCCTGGCTTGGCCTTGAATTGGTGCATGCCCTTTAGCCTGCATTGGCTTCCAACCTCCTGTAGGGGGCCCCCTAAGCATGGAGAGGAACAACCCCTTGTCTTGCTACCTAACAGGTCTACATTCCTGTATGGTTACATTGAGATGGAAGTAGCCCCTTTAGACAGCCTGTGAGGTTCACCAGGAGCCACAGGCCCCAGCGTTCCCTGTTACCACCTTAACCTTAAACTACTGTTGGAGTTTATATTATCTGTGCGGGTCTGTGGACATGGAATGTTTCCATGCCAGACCCTGAAGTTGCACAAATAGGCATCCAGAACAGAACTCATACAGGCTCTAATAAGATGCTCAGATGCTTCTTGCTAGGATGAGAATTCATCGAAGTTTGTGAGCAGTTCAGATCTTGTAAGGGAGAACAGGTCAGTAGTGTATCCAGAGAAGAGAGCAAAGGTCAGGGGAAAGGGAGGAGGCCCACAGACATCTGTGCTCTGTGTTTGGCCACAAGACAAGAAACCAGGTCTCCCTGAAAAAGAAAGCAGAACAGCAAGTCCCTCGGAACTAGGACATCTTTAAACCTGACCTATACAACACTCGGCTCAGGGAGGCGCCTTGGAAAACCGTAAAAGCCCAAAAAGAGGGACAAGGAGGAAGCCCAAGTCTTTGGTTTTCCCTGCTGTGCTTTCAGTGTTGAAACGTCTGTGCACGGAGCCTTTGAAATTTCAGAATCAGAGAGTGGATTCATAAGCCAAGCTCCTGCTTTATTCTTCAATGCATTTTAGCCCAACTCCTCCTTGGTGACACATGTAACAGAAATTCTGGACTTAGGAGCCACTTGGTCCTTGGACACTAGGAGATTACAGTGGAATCTGAAACAGGGCTCTAACCACCAACTGGACTGGCCTAGGAAGCCCAAGTATTCAGTCTCCCAAACACCAACCTCCTGTTGCTCTTCATCTGCCTCCACCTTGTTCAGCTTTAGTTGTCCGTGGAAGCGTTTGGCACCCATCTGATGCTTCAGAACCCAGAAAGGAGGAAAGGTAAAACTGGGATTCAAATGAAACAAGATGTGCCCGGGGCTCCTCGTGGCATTTGTCACCTTCAGTTCCCTCTTCGGACGCAGATGTGGCAAGGTTCACAAACAAGCTTTACCAGAAAGAACAGCCTGCTTCCAAGTGAGAAAAAGCCCTTTACACATGAGTTCCTGAGGTCAGCCCAGCCCTGTGCGCCCCCCACCCCTCCCAGAGTCCCCTGCTCTCCGGCGAAGCATTAAAGCAAGTGGAAGCAGAGATTTGCTCAGAATAAAAAATCATTTTTCACAATAGCATGCCACATTCTGGATGGCAATCACGGCTGCACAAACCGTATCCATCCCCCAGTCATAATGTTGCCGCCTCAGTGACCACACACACACATTGTGTGGTGAGACTCAGAGTCTATTCCATTTGTGATCAATTGTTTCCTCCCTCTCCACACTTTGCACTTAGGAGACATGCTCTCTGGAGGCGGTTGAGGCTTGTCTTGTGGCCAATAATCATCTCCTACGCCTTCCTTTCCAGTCACTAATTTGATGTCTTCACTCAAAGAAATGCCCATAAGTTGAGGTTTCAGAGGAGAGCTCCTTGAGCTCCCCAGACAACAAGGGGGCCGAGTGTCACCGTCATTATCCTGAGCTGGGAGGGAACACTAGTGTTCCGGAGGCTGGGAATCCGTCACTGCCTGCCCATCGCACAGACAGAGCAGGTGCTGGTTATAATTGCTTCTAGACGTCCTGCCATGCTCAGTTGAACGTCAAAGCCATAAACGCTGCCCGACTACAATAAAACTGGAGTACGCAGACATTTCGTCATCATTGCCGGGTGAAAATACACTGAGTGGAGTTGGATGAGATGGCAGCAAGCGCTTAAGGAGGGGGTGCTGTGGGAATACCAACAAGATGACTGCCAGTCTCCGTTTCCTCCTCTCGTCTGCTTTGTGTTTTCTTTCAGGACCAGAAGAAATGATGCATATGTAAGGATAAAAAATTTTTCCATTTCCAGAGGAGTTTTCCACCCCCCAATTTACCCGCAGCCTCCTTTGAGCAAGCCAGTAAAAGCTTTTTTTTTTTTTATTTTAAACCTGCCTTCTCACTATGGCAATTTCCGGAGCTGCTATGTGGCTGTGTTTAAAAGTCCCCCTTGGGATCCAGAGTGCAATCCATATCACAAAGGCATCCTCCCAGTCCCAAATAGCAATGCGACCTCAATTCAGAAGGTTGTTCTTGTTTCCATAGACCCAGAATGGAGTTTAAGCTGTTGATCTTGACTGTGGTTGTCGCGTCAGCCTCTCATGGGCACCTCATGGGCAGTGGAGCAAACTGTGCCTATCTGTGCTACCACCAGGACTGGGAGAGGAAGCCAACAGTGGTGGGCCGTAGGTCAATGTGTGGATGGGGATGATCAGATCTTTCTTCATTATTCTGTTTCAGTCTGGAAACACCACTGATGCCTGCTCAGTGTCATAGCAACACACAAACCTTCACTGACAGTCTGGGGCACATTGGCTGCAAATCAAACCCGGGTCTTCCCGGTGAAAGTCGATGAGAGGTCTACCACTGAAGCACCGTGGCCCTCACCTCAAACCAGGGCAGTCATTTCCGGAGTTCAAACCAGACCACAATGCAGGATGACTGAGATTGCCACCAGAATCTGATACTGATGCAGAAAAAAACCTAACTACCATTTTATTGACTCCCAATAGGACAAAGATCTGCCCCTTTGGGGTTTTGAGACTTTAAATCCTTACAGCAGGGGTCGCAACCTGTGGGTCGCGACCCCTTTGGGGATCAAATAACCCTTTAACAGGGGTCATCCAATTCATAACGATAGCAAAATTACAGTTATAAAGTAGCAATGAAAATAATTTTATGGTTGCAGGTGACCACAACATGAACTGTATTAAAGGGTGGCGGCATTCAGAAGGTTGAGAACCATTGCCTTACAGAAATAGACAACCTCATATTTCTCCCACGGACGGGCTAGTCAGTTCAAACCCCTGACCTTGCGATTAGCAGGTTAATGCATAGTCCACTACACCACCAGGGCTCCTAATGATATAATAAGAGATACTATTGTTAGATCTCTCGTGGGAGAAATATACCTCAGTCCTTGGCTTCGCGTGAGAAAGAATTCACTCCGCAGCCTGGATTGTGATCCAAGGGAGTTTTTTGAGAGAAGAAGTTTCAGGTTTACACAGGCACCTCAGGGCCCCTCACCCCTGCACAGCTTGCCTAGAAGCTGCTGGAGAGAAAGTCACTACGTGGGCTCCAGGATCCTGCCTTTTCTTTTTTTTTTAAATCGTTTTATTAGGGGCTCATACAATTCTTATCACAATCCATACATACATCAATTGTGTAAAGCACATTGTACACTCACTGCCCTCATTATTCTCAAAACATTTGCCTCCACTTAAGCCCCTGGCATCAATCAAGTCCTCATTTTTACCCCTTCCTCCCCGCTCCCCCATCCCTCAAGAAACCTTGATAATTTGTGAGTGGTGATAGTGGGAGGGTAGAGGGAGGGTGGATTGGAAAGAGGAAACCGATTACAAGTATCTACATGTGACCTCCTCCCTGGGGGACGGACAACAGAAAAGTGGGTGAAGGGAGACATCGGAGAGGTCAAGATCCTGCCTTTTCAATTCCTCCATAGGGAGGCATGGTTGATGGTCCTGGTCAACCCCATTGGCTGGATTGAATTCACCTGGCCCAGATGGGCCAATCCAGGTGTAACACCCACCTAGGTGTACCACCCCTTCCTGGCCGGAAGTTTGAACCTGAGCATATGTAATGGATGACCCAGTCCCTATGCTAAGCTACCTAACAGTATTTGCAAGATGCCGAGCAATGTTCTAAGCTTTTTGTATATAATAATTCAATTATTTCACTTAACAAGCCTATGTGTGGACTCTATTCTTGCCTCATTTTACAGATGAAAAATCAGTGGCACAGGATGATAAAGTCATGAGCCTATGACCACACAGTGAGGAAGTGGAAAGGAGAGATTTGAACCCAGGCTGCAGAGTCCATGCCTTGGGTGCCTACAGCGCCACATAGGACACAGGAAAGCATGGAGCAGACTCGGCGTAAGACCTAGCATGTATGTGCTAGCACTGCATGAGAGTAGCTGCTACTCAGATCCAGAAGAGAATACAAGGCTATTGCAAAAATTATTTTTTCCAAGAGAGGGTGGAATTCTGCATCTTGTGCGAAATCCCCCAACCTGCACATGGCACAGCTACTTCAGAAGGTTCCCAACAATGTGTGCTGTGTGGCAAACCAAACTGAGCTCAGGGGGAGCTGGTCTGTGGGTTATGTTACCCAGAAGGTGAGCAGTTTGAACTCACCAGCCACCACTCCAAGGGAGAAAGAGAAGGCTTTCTGCTCCCATGGACTTACAGTCTTTGAAGTGGCAGGGAGCATTTCCATGCAGCCTATGATTAGGATCTAGGAGGGTGAGGGTGGATGGAGTTGGTTGAGACCTGGCTTCAGGGCATTTCCCAGAAGGGCTTCCTGCAGTGACTCTGCCTTCAGGAATGTCTGGTGACCCTGAGGGCAGCAAAGTCCTAAGCACCCTCAGGCAGTGGTTCTCAACCTTCCTAATACAGGTCCTTTTGTTGTGGTGACCCCCCGACCATTAAATGATTTTCTTGCTACTTCATCACTGTAATTTTGCTACAGTTATGAATTGGACGAGCCCTGTGAAAGGGTCATATGACTCCCAAAGGGGTCGCAACCCACAGGGTGAGAACCACTGCACTAAGGGTTCCCCTTCCGGGCAGCTCTACCAGTGTCTGGTGTGCATAGTTCTGTGAGGTGAGAGAAATGAACTTAGTGTCTGCTTCTGGTGACAGTTGATGTGGGTGGGCTTTCTCCCTATGTCAAATCCCTCTCAAGCCATTTGTCACCACAACATAAAGCAAGAAGAGGAGGCAGCATAGCAGGACGGTAAGCAGAACAAAGATTGAATAAACACAATTCACTTCAATCATGAATCGGGTGCCCTTGAGATGTGAGGAAGACCCCAGTCTAGTGACATTAGATCAGGTTTAGGGATTGAGTGACGGGACCCTCTTGGCTCCCCTCAGCCCCTATCTTGCTTTCCCATTGACCCTGCCCCTTACATCGTGATTGGTCCTTATTCCAGCATGATGGTTGGTTTCATAAGCACGACATGTGGGAATGTGTTAGTCGATAGGTTATACAGGCACAGTCTCTGGAATGGGTAAGTGAGGAGGCGTGACTGGTGACATGACTGGTGGAATGGATCATGTGAAGTGATTTGAGATCGTTGTTCAGACCTGATAGGTCATCCAGGCCTCTAGTTGATCCTGGCAGTACTCTAGTTTAAGGAAACAGAATGTTAGGCATTTAAGTCATATTTGAGCTTAAATTTTGAGCAATAGGCTGTGGCTCACAGTGAGAGTCTATGTGGAGACCCTGAATCCATTTTGAGGGGCCACACATTCAGCCACCATTGAGTTCTTTCCTACTGCTGACCGGCAGTGGAAAGCTTGACCCGCAGGCAGTGTGCTTGCGTCCACTCCCCGGGCCAGACTCAGCGATATACGGTCGTGTGCACATCCCAATGAAGGTCCCGCTCATGCTCTCACAGGCCCTCCCGCAACTCCATGAATTGATCCGTCTTCAGGGACAGTTTTGTGACAAAGGTGTTTGTTTTCCATGTCTCATTTAAGCTTTCAGGAGCTCAGGTGGTGATGCTGGATAGTGTTGGACTATTAACAGCAAGGTCGCTGGTTCAAAGCCACTAGTCATTCCACAGGAGAAAGATGAGGTTATTGCTTCCTGTAAAGGTAGCAACTTCAGGATCCCTACACAGAGTCACTATGAGTCAGAGTCAGCAGGACAGAATGGGTGTCATTTTATTTAAGTAACTGTGGCTGTGGGTCCTTCCGACACCATTTTGGCCTCATGCGGATGCCCTCCTTCATCCAGAACAGCGGTTTGTGACTTTTTCTTGTGTAAAACATAGCAAAGGAGTTCCTAATAAAATATAGTTGAATTGGGAGTCTTTTTTCCCTCAAACAAAGTAAATCCATAAATAGAAATGAGACTATGGTGCTAATAACCAGTTGGAGAGTTGAGAGAGCTGAACTCTCAATCCTGGTAGAAACCCATTGTGACTTTAAAAACTTGCTCAAGGTCATCCATAGCCTATGAGGTTGAGTTGAGCAGACACAAAACAGATGTGTTGGGGAGTAATTGTGTACATTAAGTAAACAATTTATCTTTCTAAAGGTTCTGTCTAAAACTTACTTTAAATAGTAAGTTTTCCCCTGGGCTAGGGAAAGGTGAGGGAGCTTAACCCCCTAGTATCCACCCCCTCTCAGCATTCATCATGTTAGGCCAGAGGAGCCAAATCACACCCACTACCCAGGGAGCACTGCTTCCAAAAGCCCATTGCCTGTGCCGGGGCAGAGGGCAGGTACCCGGACCAGAAATGCTGACGGAGTGGAACCAGCGGGCTCAGCCCCCAGCTTCCTGAGAGAGCAGCTGTGATGGTTCACTTTTGGAAAAATGTCAATGCATGACTTGGGCAGCACGAAAAGCAGATGTGCAGAGGTTGTTCGCTGTATTCCAGAAGTTCACACACTCTCCGGAGGCTCCTTGGCTCAATGGCAGGAAGTCGTTGGTGGCTTCCACCTTCAATCCCAAAAGGCCACTGCCGTCCAGTGGATTCCAACCACAGTGACCCTATATGGAGTTTTCAAGACTGTAAATCTTCATGGGAGCCAGCAGTCTCATTGTCCTCCTTGGGACAGGGAGCTAGCAGCCCGTTTCACCTCCAGCACCCCTTCCTCTCTAATTCTGGATCCAGTCCCTCCAAATATCCTGCCCTGCCCTTGTCTAGGCTTCTTAAATGCGTTCCATGCTGCTTGTGTTAGTCTGGGTGCCTTAGCGAAACAAATCCACAGAAACGCGTATGTATAAGAGAGAGTTTTATGTAAAGGGTGAGTGCACATCAAGAAAACATGCCCACATTTGCTTATGCACCCGCTTTGTCTTCAGCGATCATGTTGGGGTAGGCTGGTGTGCTTTTTCCATGTGGGCTTTGTTGTTTCTTAGCTAGATGGCCCCTTGTTTATCTTCCAGTCTTTAAGACCCTGGACACTATATCTTTTGATAGCCGGGCCCCAGGGTGCTTAACCAATACACCACAAGGGTTCATTAGCATGTGACTTATCTCCTGCCATTCACACTAGATGCTCAAAATAGCAGGAAACCAGGTTTCTCCTTTGTGGCCACACCAGGTACTGACAGAACCAAGAACAGAGACATGCTTAGTTATATATCTTGACTATCATTAGCATATTATATGCCAGGCAATCTGTAAGCCTTCGCTCCCCTGACCTCTCACAGCCTTGGTAAAATGAAGCTAACAAAAGTAGTGCTCTCACAAGCTTGGTAGGAGATTAAACAACTCATGTAAGGCTACACAGCCTATCAACAAGGAGGCGAGATGAGGCAGTGTGTGGCTGCTGAACCCACACCCTTCACAACACCTCCATTAAAATGACTGAGGGCTATGAGGAACCAGACAGAAGCAGGTTCACAGCCCAGATTGAGTCAATTTAACTGCCTATTGTGCCTGACCCTTCTATCACTGATCTTAGAAATAGTGTTAACAACAACAAAACACTGTAGAAGAAATGTCCAGCAGATGACAGGCACGCGATTAAACAACAAAAAATAAATCAGTTAAGTTGAAATTTGAACTCCTGGAAACCCCTCACATGCGTGCAGAGAAGGATTGGGCCCCATGTGGTGTTTCCAGTGCCCCCGTCCTTCCCCCCTAAAATGAGCAGTTGAGAAGGTAATGCCTGGATTGTTCCAAGCCCCAGACTGTGGAGAACTAAAGGAAAGCCCAGCATTATGAATCTTTGAGCACAGCCCTGCTGGGAAACCGCCCTGCAGTCACTTGTTGAAGACTGGAGGAGGGACAAGAGTAGGGAGAAGAACGAGGACTGAATGTGACACATAAGCAGGGGTGGCCTACATTCCATAAAGGAAAAAACTCAAGGTCTGCTTTTCTGGTGCCTGAAAGTTAAAACCCATCTGGTGCAGTTGAAAAGGTGTGTGTGTGTAGTGGGGGGGGGTGTGTGTTAGGGAGGAGGGGCGATGAGTCCAAAGGATGAACTCCATCTGCAATTGTGTCCTCAACTGCTTTCCCCTGCTAGCCACATGATATTTGTGGCTGGCCTGCCCTGCTTTTGTTATCAAGCCCAGAGAGGGCAAGAGACTAGCTCGAAGTCACACTGCAAGTTGGCAGCAGAATCAGGCCGAGAACTCTGGATGCTTAGAAAGCTTCACACAGACCTGAGAAAGTACCAAGGGAAGACCTGTTCGCTAACTGGGCAGCACTCACTGCATGCCAGCGCTGTTCCAGTGCCCCAGCCAGGGCATTGCTCCCTGTGTCCGTGTGTCTTCAGTGATGCACACAGGTGACGGATTGGCTTTTAATAGCATGCTTGGAAGGTTGAGGCCACCCAGCGGCACCTAGAAAGAAGGGCCTGCAAATCTACTTCAGACCAAGCAGCCTTTCAAGACCCTGGGGAGCACAGTTCTTCTTGGACACACAAGGAGGCCAGGAGTTGAAGTTGATTCCATGCTGTAGTTGATTCCATGGTTACCGGTTGTAGCTATACCTAGAGTCACATCCACATTCATGTTTATATCTCTTCACTCCATGGGGTGTTCATGGCTCCAACTCTTCTGAAGCAGACCACCAGGATTTTGTTTAAGAGGCCTCTGGATAGGTTTGAACTGCCAACCTTTTAGTTTGTAGCTGAGTGCTAAACAACTTGTGCCATGCAGGGTGCTAAGCTCAGAAACTCAGTCGGTGCTTCATGATCTCAGTTGGAATTATAGAGAGGGTCAGTGATGATCCATTGACTGCTGGGTAATTGTTGATGTAGTCTCCCTGTGCAGACATGTAAAGTACCTGAAAACTTAAAATCCAACTCATTGAGTGCATCATCCTGCCGTGCGCCAGCCCAGCAGCATGCTCTGTTGGGGACATTTGCCATGCCTGGAGACATTCTGAAGAAGGGAGCCCCACTGCCATCTAGTGGGCTGAGACCAGGGATGCTCGCTTAGCATCCTGGTGCAGGGAACAACACAGCCCCACAAAAATGATGTTGACCAAAATGTCAGCAGAGCTGCCACTGGGAAAATGGTCTACTCCAAGCGCTGACCTTCATAGAGGAAGAAAGCCAATCCAGAGCAGCTAAGTGACCTGCTGTGGGTTGCACAGCCTGATTCCAAGCCCAGTACTATACCCATAGCTGTTACCACGTCCAAAATTAAACAGCAATAGCTGCCCAAAGGCCTCTTAGTTTGAGGACCAAGTAAGACAGTAAATGAGAAAGCCCTTTGACAAATGTGGCATGCTGCACAAACATGAGATGTTATTACCCAGGTACTTTTGATATATGTAAATGGATCTTGTACCAGGTCAGTTAATTTTCCAACTGCTCTATCTGAGCTTTCAGATGGCAGCACCTCTGTCCAACCCAGGAAAGGACTCCTGTGCAGGCTGAGCAGCCGTGGAAAGCCTCATGCCTGGCTTCTCCCACCCCTCAGCTAATCTCCAAGTGATTAATAAGGGCTCTCACTATGTTGTGCCTCCCAGCTGACAGATACTAGGCTATCAAGGCATTCGTATCACCTCCTTGATGCCTGAGGAGGAATATAGTTTCATGTGTGAGAGTGCCCCAACCCGCGGGACTCAGTTATTCGAGGGGTTCCAAGGAGGACCCAGCCTGAAAGAGAAACGGGCGAGAGAGAGGAGCGAGACCAAGCAGATTCTTGTCAAGGTCTGAGTTTATTGCTACACAAGCCTCTCTATAAAGGGTGAGGCAAACAAGGGAGTTCAAAGGGGAGATAAAAAAAAGGAAGGGCGGGGGTGTAGAGCACACAGGGCAGGCGGCCGCAAGTCTGCAGTTGGAATGTCCGGTGCTGGAGCAGACAAGGGTGGGCCATCTGGTGTGTGTCAGGGTAAGATAAGGTTGAGGTGACGTGGCTTTAGCCCTGCTGGGCAGGCAATATGGCCTTGGTTTTGTCAGGCTGATTATGTCCGGTTCCCAACATGAGAGAAGCCAGGAATATCTCCTCTCACAACTGTGCAGCAAACGAGATCAGATCTCCCAATCTGATTTTCAGCCCTCCTGTCTTTCCAAGTGAAGTGGATGGTCCATTTCACATTGTCTCAAGTCTTTGCACATTGCATGCCAACATTGCGACACAGGGTGCGGCTGTGGGTCTTAGTAGACAAAGCCCCCACCCAGAACCCTGTCCCCAGAGCTCCTTGGTCACCCTGCACAACGCAGGTCCAGGCCGGTCTCCACACTGCAAGGCGATCAACCCTGACCCTCCAGTGTGGACGTCCTCACACGCTCCCACATCCACCTAGAAGGACTGGAGATGAGAGATTCCGGAAGCTCCCTGCCTCATCTGCCTCCCTCCCCAGAGCGACAGAGCAACTGTAACTGATTAGGCAGGATGCAGCCTCGTTCCCAGTCCCCACCCTCTCTGGGAAAGCAGGGATGTCTGGCACCTCATCCAAGGCCTTTCCCCTGTGATCTCATTACTAAGGAGCTGCTCCTCTACCGCCCAATTCCATCACCTCATCTACATATGGGGGAGATGAGTATGTCTTCTTTGCTGCTCCTTCCCTGAGTCCACCCCAGGAGCTCCCTGAACAGATCATCAATCACTTCTCATTACACCTGCAGCAGCCATCAGATACTGCTGAACAGAGACAGGCGCCTCCCCTGCTGCTGCCAGGCTCCAGTGCACATGTGCACACACACGTGCACACACATTGTACAGGCACACTCACATGGACACACAAGCATGCACACCCATGTGCACAAACTTTGTTCAGAGGTGGGAATTCTGCCCATTTTAGCCTCTAATATTGCAATCAGAGAGTGAGAGAACAATGAAAGATGAAGGTGGATGAAGGAAGATCTATTTATTCCCTTACTTGTTACATAACCATTCAGGGCTCTTTTTTTATCCGTACAAACACACCACCACACCATCAACAATCATCAAGTAGCTGTCATGTATGCAGTGCTGCCCTATTCAAGGCGGTGCTGAGTATGTGAGGAGGATTCTCTCTAAAGCACAGCTCTGAGGAAGTCTGTCTCCTTCGCACTTTTACACACACAGGGTGAGGAGCCTGCAGGAGGCTCCGTGCGTTGGGTGAAGCCACACGATGAGTGAGGAGACCGAGTGTGAAGCCAGGGGAGTGAGAGCGCAGAGTTCACCACTTCACCACCATGCTGGTGTGCACATTCGATGAAAGGGTGGCAGCCAGCAGCAGGACAGAAAAAAAGTAAAGCATGTAACTTGTGGTTTTATCTCTGGCTTACTTCCAAAAGGAATTGTTTTTGTTGTTCTAAAAAGCTTTATACCAAAAAAAAAAGAAAGAAAGAAAGCTTTATACCTCTATAAAAACAAAAGGCTACTGCTGTCAAGCACCTTCAGACTCAAGCCAGAGGAGAGCTCTCCCAGTGGGCTTCCAAGCTGAAAATCTTCACAGAAACACAGTACCTCCTGTGGAGTAGCTGGTTGGTTCAAGCCAGCAACCTGGCAGTTAACAAGTACGTCCCTTGTACCTGTAATACCTGTATAAAGTGTATTAAATATGAACTACTCCTGGTGTGTAATTTTAAATTGAATTATTGTGCCTGGAACTTTTTTTTTAATACCTAAGAATGGTGAAATCAGACTCCTTTAGATGTTATGATAAGAATACACACTACACAGGGCTTGGACCCAACCCAGCTTAATTCAAAGGAAGGCAGATTTATTTTCTTCTGCTTCCCAGAAGGTTCCCCAGCAGAACGTGTGTTAAAATTGTTTAGCTATGGAAAAGAGCAATCTCCTCTTGGGAAGATCCTGGTAGAAAGGGGCTTTGGTTACATATCCAGCTCAACCCAGCCCCAGAGGCCTCGTCATGTTTTATTTTGTTTTGCCCTTGACACTGATTGTCGTGGGAACTGTGGCCCCCGAGCAATGGCCAGGAAGTCAGGTCTTCTTGATGTAAATCCTCTAATATCCCCTACAATGATTTTCAGTGCCAATGGTAAGGCCCGCCCAGTGGCTGCCACATGCCCCTGAGCAGACACGTCAGAGCAGATGAGAGCATGAGACAGCATTTAAGAGAACGGTAGGCTGGCCTTGACTTAGCTGTTTGGCCTCTCCTCAGAAGTCATTTGTGACACTGACTGTCATGGGTTTCATTAAGAACAAGTCTATCTCTACCAAAGAAAACTGCAAGGTAAGAGGACTTTCAGCTCCAGCTACATATGTCTCCAAACTTACTTACATATTGTCCTGTTTTCAGAAGAAAAAAAATGTACTCAGTGCCTCCCGGGCAAATAAAAACTTTGGTACTACAACCTACAATCCCAGATAAAGTGTAGGTATCTGCTTTGGCAGCTCCCCTGGATCGAGCTGCTCCAGTAGCTCTCCACAAAAACCCTGTGAAGAGATGATCAGGCAGGGTAGCCTAGTCTGTTCTGCAGAAAGAAGCTACCCCTGGAACCTCAGTGGCTTAAAATCTAGAAGTTTATTTCTTGTTCATGCAAATTCTGACACTGGAAGGGCAATTCTACAGGGTGTTTGTCCTGCACACCGTCCGTCAGTGATTCGGGCTGCTTCACAAATATGGTGCCACCAGATCAAAAGGTGGATTCCAGGTCATCACAGAAGAGGAAGAGAGAAGTGGGGGTTGTGGATCAGTCTTTACATGCTTTGACACTTTAGTTGACATAGATCGCTGGATAGGGCTGCTTATATAAAGGTTATCAGTTCAAACCACCTAGCTGTACCACAAAAGGAAGGAGTCATCTGCTTTCATAAAGGGTACAGCCTAGCCAACCTCATGCAACAATTGTACTCTGTACCACAAGGGGTGAGCATGAGTCAGAACTGACTTGAAGGCAACAGGATTTGGGGGTTTTTTTGTTTGTTTGTTTGTTTGGTTGGTTGGTTGGTTGGTTGGTTGGTTGATTGGTTTGGTTTGGTGAGTGGGAGGTGGTTCTACCTACAGCATATTAATCTGAAGTAGTCACTTTAGGTTTTTTTGTTTGTTTTTTGAGAGATGTGGAAAAGCTCATTGGCTTTAATGGGGAGTTAACTCTGCCGCAGACGGCCTCCTCAAAATTTCCCTCCCGCTTCAGAAACTAGCAGAGATTTTCAATGAAGGAGCCTGCTGGCACCCGCTGGACATCTCCTTGCAAGGTCAGTCCTTTGGAGCCATTGGGAGGGAGAAAAAAGAGACTTTTATTCCTGTAAAGAATTCCAGCCCCAGAAATCCTGAGGGGGAAATTCTGCCCTGTCCTCTCGGGTCGCTATGAGTCCGAATTGAATTTATGGCTATGAGTTGAGTTGTAATTCCATTCACTTACTGCTCTTGACAGGTTGCTAGATTAGGGCTTGTCTTCCCAAATGCCAGCACTAAACGAAAATGAGCTGTCCGGGCCACAACAAAGGGGTTGGAAATACATCAGGCACACTCATTAGACACCTATGGCAAAATTCAGAACTGAGCATGCTCTGACCCAAGTCATGTAGACCCAGGTGGAAGGTCCACCTGGTCATACAGAATAGGACTTCACAAAAGTGCACCGAAATCAACCAATA
Source organism: Tenrec ecaudatus (assembly GCF_050624435.1). Taxonomy (NCBI): domain Eukaryota; kingdom Metazoa; phylum Chordata; class Mammalia; order Afrosoricida; family Tenrecidae; genus Tenrec; species Tenrec ecaudatus. The sequence goes on along the minus strand of NC_134548.1, from coordinate 68,900,545 downwards.
CGATCGACCAATGTCCTCCAGTGGTGTTGGGAGGTGATAGAAGTAGGCCTGGGCTCCTTGTCGCCCTCCCTTGTTCACGTGCTCTGCAAGTGGAGGGTGAGGCCCTTGGGGGTTCCTGCCGTGGCTCCTCAGCTGGTTCTGCACTCCTGCTCAGGTATTCCTCCCATGAAACCGCCATATTCAGCTGCAAACTTTCCCCACCCCTGCCATGCAGCCCGGCGTGCTTTCCGGAGATAGTGGGGACTTTTGGGGACTGCGATACCTGAAACTTTCTTTCATAACATTCACTTGGATTTACAAAAGTGCTTCTGCCATATGAATTCTTTCAGCGTTGCTAAGCAAGAACTGAGGTCAACCACCCCAGAAACCTAACACTATCAAGTCGATTCTGACTTATATCAATCTAGGGGGTCCTCAAACTATGGCCTGCGGGCCACATGGCCCTCAGAGGACATTTATTCAGTGCGCCGGGTGTTTTTGCCCCGTTTTTTTTTTTTTTTTACTTCAAATTAGGTATGTGCAGTGCGCATAGGCATTTGTGCATAGTTTTATTTTTAAACTATCGTCCGGCCCTCCAGCGGGTTTGAGGGACAATGAACTGGCCTCCTGTTTAAAAAGTTTGAGGACCCCTGAAAGGACAACTTAGAACTATGCCTGTGGGTTCCCGAAGTTCTAAATCTTTACAGGAGCTGAGAACCGCATCTTTCTCTGTGAGCCACTAGCGGATTCCAACTGGCCGGCCTCATGGTCACACACATTCCACCAGGCTCCTTGAGCCTTAACTTGATAATTTAATGAAATGATACTTCTCCAAGTCACACTGTATCATGGTCTATAATCTTGCTATTCTAATATCAAATTTAAAATAAGGAATATAGTTAAGCTCCAAATCCATAAGCAATAAGATCATTGAATCTCTTTGGACACTATTACTTAAAAAAAGAAAAAACTCTGTCCAATTATTTTCAGCACAGAAAAGCTTCCAGTGTTTACAGCTTAGTATTTAATTGCTTTTTCTCTTCTTCTTTTGCATTGGTGAATCATTTTGAGCTTATAATAATGTCAAAATAAATAGTTTCCAGAGCCTCCAGGCATTCACTGTGTAATGATCATTTAAAAGATTTCTTGGTTAGAGGGTCCTCAAAAGAATAAAAAGCGTGTCCGCATCCCTGGTCATTTCTATATTCAAAAGAAGAAATTGCTCATCAAATGCTACAAGCCAATTTCTTTCTTCAGCCAAACTGCCCATTTTAGCATCACTGAATTAAGCAAATGGTTCTACATTTCAAAGTCAACAATGATACTCTTTTCCCTTTAACACGAGCATCTTAAACAGCTCAAAAAGTAGTCGAGCTCTTTATTATGGCTTTTCCTGAGAAAGCTGTTTCGTTGTTTATTTTACTTATTCATCTAGACTTTCATGTTAAGATTTGTGTATTTTAAGTTCTGCTAGTCAGGACATTTCAAATGGAGCCAGATTTTTTTTATACTTTGTCTTTTAAAATATAATGAGGCTGAGCCGTACATCCCTTAATAAAATATAAAGTCTTCCTATTTCTGTTTGTTTGTAATTTCCCTAAGGATAACTCTTAAAGTAGTAAAACCAAAACCCGCCATAATGAATTACATTTGGTCTACTGGGGGTTGTGGCCAACCTTTAGATAGAAAAATCCAGAGACTCCCTTCTGCATCTCCTTTCCCAACCAAACCCCGGTGGCTGGAGGCTGGAAGGAAGAAAGAGGCTGGGCTGCTGGGGCAGGGTGGGGAAGGGGTAACCTTGCTGATTATTTCAAATTCTACTCTGAAGGCAGAAAGTTATCCCAATGAGATAGCTAGAGATTCACTTCCTTAGAAAAAGATTGAAATTAATGTGTCCCTTAGAAAAGCCAAAGGAAAAAAGTTGTTATTAATTTAGGCAATTGAAGAACTTTGAAAGCCATGTCTAGTACATAAAAACACCTGTCCCTAGAGCCCATCGGCCTAGGAAACTGAATTTTTATACCATGTAAAATAAAGGAAGGTCATTTCTTAGACTTGCTCAACAGAAGATTGTCATTTTAAACCGGTTACTGTAATGAGAAGCTGGGTTTTCGTAAAAAGGACTGAATGCTTGAGTCAGTGTGAAATGAAATTAGAGATGCATGTTCTGCGCATGGCAGCATTTCCGGAGGAGTCTGTGTTCCCGTGACTGCTCTCAATCTGTGTCGTGCCTTCTGGGAAACTCACAGCGTGGTGCCCACATCTAGTCTCTCGGACTTTCTTGCCAGCTTTGGAAAGGTGTTGAGTCTGTTGGATATGCTGCACAGAGACAGCATGCAAGTGGACCCTTCCCACATTCCTCAGAGAGCAGCCCCCCAGTGTAAAGCTGTGGGTGAGGTTTGATGAACTTTGCCCCTTCATCATCCCGCATTCTTTGACAGACCCAAGAGCTCCCCCGAGGCATTACCGGAGAAGCAGCTACCCCATAGTTTCCAGATGGTGGGTATCAGCCTGTGTGCTCATTGGGATCGCCAGAGAGCTGTCCAAAAGACATCTTTGTCCCATCTCCACTGAGTCCGATTTTATTGGCCTGGAATGCAGCCTAGGTGCTTGGATTTTTTTCTCTCTCATAAGTTTTTATTGTGAATTGGGTGAAGGTTTACCAAGATCCTCAGTTTTTTATTCAACAATTCACACACATTGTGTTTTATGCCACTTATTGCAATCTCCACAATATAATATGACTTATTCCACTCCCTACTTATGTCTTCTGTTTCCCTTCCTCCTCTCTTCCTACCCTTCTGAACTTGGGCCTTGGATTAATACTGCCCTTTTGAGATCAAATGGTTTGCTGTTTTCAGGTTTGTGTGCCTCACTTGTGTAATTGCTCCCATTATAGACCAATCTATTATTTGGCTGAATATTGAACCACAGGTAGGAGTTCATTTTCAAACTTAGTGAATAAGGACCATCATTTCAGAGGTTCTGTTAGTCCCTATCCAGCCAATAAGCCTGGTCTCTTTTATGACTGTGAATTTTGCTTCACTATCTAGGACCTTTTGATGTGATCCCTTTCAAAGAAGTTGGAATTGATAGTTGGAGATCATCTAGTTATTCTGTGCTCAGAGTCATGAAGTCTAATGTTCATGTGGTCCACTCACCACTCTTTCCTCCAGAGTGAGGGTGACAATACTTGCCACCTAGATGGCCACTTGTGAGCTTCTGAGATCCAGCTGCTACGCACCAGCGTGGATGTCGACCATAGTCTTTACAGTCTAGGTAATGACAATTGTTCTTGGTGTCCTTCACAACTATAATCCCCAGCCCCCAAGCCCAATAAAGCACTCCCTCCAGTTGTTCGGTTATGCCTAAGGAGTTTTGATAACTTCATCTTCTGTGTGCTCCGGAATATTCAATTCCCTGGATGATCAGAATGCTCAATCAGGGCTCAGAATCTTGGTGTTAAGGCTCCTGGTGAGATCCTGGCACATCAGACACAGAGGTTGTGAGGCTAGAGGATGGGCAGAAGGGGATCATACTGAGTCTAACAAGGAAAGAAAAGGAAATGAAGGATATACGCAATTAAAAGCAAGCTCATAAATAGATACAAATACACAGATGGCCCTTGCAACATTATTCCCAATCTCGCAAACGTGTCAACGGTCTAAATACCCATCAATAGGTGAATGGATAAGTCAAACATGTTGCCTACGGTATATACAATGGACTACTACTCAGCCATAAAGAGAAATGAACTCTTGACACAGGCTACAAGAGGAATGAACCTCATAAGCATTATGCTGAGTGAAATAAATCAGCTTCAAAAAGGACACATTTTGCTTAATTCCACTTACAAGAAATATCTAGGCTAGGAAAATGAATAGAGACAAACATCTCCCAATTGTTTCCAGGGATAGGTAGGAAGGTAAGTATGGTTGTTACATAATGCCATGTCAATTGGACAAATAAGTGAGGCGGAGTCTTTCTTATACCTATATGAGTGTCCTTGGATTTATTTCTCTAGTCAACCCAGCCTAACCCAGTAGGGCCTGGAGGGGAAGTGCCATCCCTGAGACGATACTGAGCTTCCATAAGGGTGATGACATAATTTTGGAATGGGTAAGGATGATAATATGAACAACATGCAGAATGCCACTTAGTTATAATCTTGTAGAGCGTGGAAGTGACGAATGTTTTGATGCATGTATATTTAGTACGATTTTTAAAGAGTGTACGCAAAAGAGCAATATGGCAAGTCTGTGTTGCCATTTGCTGTTGCTCAGCTAAAAGCGATTCGGGCCTGTGTAGTCCAAAGGGAACCACAGAGGCTCAGGAGGAAAGCTGGTACCATCTCCAACTAAGACTTGTCTGACCAAATGCAGAGTCTCCCTTCAAGTAACTGACAGGTCAGAGGCAGCTCATCTCTGCTGCAGAAGCAATGATTTGTCTCAATTCCCAGACCACTGTCACAACCATGTCTTGTTGCCCTCGGTGCCCCCCTTCCCCACCACAATAAGTCACTAGAAAGCCATGCTTCATTTAAAAACTAACAAATAAACCCCTTCTGCCTCATTCCTGGCACTGTTTCAGCTTATTTAGCATCATAACATATGTCATCTGTTTCCCTAAACAATCTAACATGGACATGGCACGATGGGACTGATGAGTTAGGCAAATGAGAACCAGCCTGCCCTCTGAACACACACGGTGGCATTTGACTTGCTGTCAGTAGATGCTGTCGCGTTTCTCCTCCTCTTTCCTGGAAAATAAATATAGAAAAGAAAGAGGCCATGAAAAGGGCTGCAAGATGTTTAGCTCTGGTCTTTCTAGAAAGTGTAGAAAAAAAACATGTGACCCCTGCCTGCCTTTAGATGCCCCACTCCTCTGGCAAACAAGGATTGCGCACTGACCATGGACAAGACATCTGGATCTGGGGGGAGGATATAACAATTGCCCCCACCAGCAAAGAGTTTCCAGATTTACGGGACTGCACAGGCCAGGGAGCAGCTCATAAAAAGAACAAGAAGAATCGCAAAGGAGGGTGTGCTCCAGCACCACTTCGTCCAGCTGCAGACACATGAAGGCAAAGTTTCCTTTGCTTTCAGTCAAGTTTATGATTTCCGCGGCATCCCTTACCAACACCTTCACAAAGATCTAGGTTCTTGGGTTGTTTCGTTCCAGGGCGGACATCACCTTGGTAAAGCCACACTTTATGGACAGCTCATGGTCCAAGAATTCCACCTATATGTTTTGAAAGGGGCCACGTTAAAACCCCTGGCTCAGACTTTCAGGACTGGGCACAATACAGCTAACCCACCATGGGGACAGCAGGATTTGGTAACACTCTCATCTCCATCACAACCTGGACCTGGCAAAGCTATTTTCTTCCACTCACCATCTTTCAATCAATATTTACTCAGCTATTAGTTGCTCCCCAGGCTCAGCATCAGAAAAGTGTTCAAACGTTACCGAATTGTCCATCTAATGGTAGAGGTCTGTGCAAGGGATATGAGAGCAAGAGGCTCAGAGATGATCAGTGGGTAACGAGAGAGGGATTCACCTTTATCATTTGTAGAAAGCCCCTGAGGCTTAGTCACATTGGCAGACTTTCCCTGGAGCAAGCAAATAAAGCTGCTCCCGGCTCAGCTCCATTCCTGATCTGGTCTTGCCATGAGACTATCCAGGCTTTGTCCCAATCCCACGTTCTGGAAAGCACGAGTGGAAGGAGGTGGATCTTGGGGATACCATGGAAAAGAATGGGCATTGCACAACACTTCATTGTACTCATATGGAGCTTATACAAAGGCCAAGAGATAGAACCAGGTGAGACTGTGAACAGGACAAGGTGATACTGCATGGTTTAAAATCAGAAAAGGTGTGCATCAGGGTTGTATCCTTTCACTGTTCTTATTCCATCTGTATGCTGAGCAATTTATACAAGAAGCTGGTCTATGTGAAAAAGAACATGGCATCAGGATTAGAGGAAGACCCAAGTAATGTCATTAGGAACATTTTCTCACTAAAAATTTTAGGTCATGGCATCAAAAAAGTGTCATTTTAACCTAAATGGGTTTTTAGACCAGTGAAATAACAGCGAGAGTGAGTCAGCATTGTGCACAGAATTGAGCGATACTGGTTCTTTGGGAAATTCATAATCCAACACTGACACTGCTGAGATAAAGGATGACAGTGAGGAAGATTCTACACCTGAGCTCTGTGATGGGCCAACGTGGTGCTCTACTCTCTTCAGGAATGGATGAGCCAGCTCCACCAAGATTCCCCTTTACTGGAGCACCTGCTATGTATGTAGACGTTGAACACAAGAACGCTTTGGCGTTCCTACAATGATTTCTGACCGATGAGGTCATCGAAAAATTGATTATGATAGCCCGGAGGTTTACTTTCAGGTTTTAACCCCTCTTCAGTTAATTTCTGTGCATGGGGGAAGGTTTGGGGCTTGCTTCATTTTCCTACATACGGTATCTCAGTTTGTCCAACACCATTTGTTGAGCAAGCAGAATTTGTCCCTTTGGATATTTCTGTGTCCTTTTTCGAAGGCTAGTTTCCTGTTGACTGGTGAATATATGTGTAGCTTTTCTGTTCGAATCCATTGATCTATATACCTCTCAGTGTACCAATACACTGCTCTCCCTTAGGGAAAAACAACAACAAAAGTTGTATGAGCCCCTATATAATGATTTTTTTTAATGGACGATGAACTATTTTCCAGGCCAGCACTATCCTATGTTTGAGCACATTGTTGCAGCCACTGTGTCAATCCATCATGCCTTATAGCCTGCGGTACTCATGTTCAGGTATAGTGTTCTGCCATTCACAAGGTTCACACTGGCCAGTTCTTTCAGAAGTGGAAGACCAGGTCCTCCTCCCTCGTCTCTCTGTCTGGAAACTGCTGAAGTCTACCTGCAGTGAGTGACCCAGCAGGCATTTGAACTACTGGCTGCAAAATTTCCACCATTACAGCCAAATGCAGGCCACCACAGTACAACAGACAGTAACAGCATCTTAACACCACACAAAGGCTCCTCCCTGGGGAGACCACGTGTTCAGGCAATTGCTGCTGTTACACATGTAAGTGGGGGCTACATGAAGTCGCACCATCTCCCGTGGCCCTTCCAGGAACAGGCCATTCTGCTGTTGTTTCTACTGGACTTAGGCTCAGCTGCCAACCTGCCCTCTGCACGCATTCTTCTCCTTACCCTTCCATGTCACCTTCTCTTTGCCCAAGTCAATACTGCTGGTCAGTCACCTACTGGTGGATGCTTGCTTCTGAAGTTTCTGAACCACATTTCCCCATGGTTATGAGACATTGCTGCTGCCACTGCGAGCATTTAACAGGTTACTTTACACCTTCAATGAGAAATCTAGGGGAATAGAAAGAAAGCTTCTTCTTTCTCCCAAGGAGTGGGTGGTGGTTTTGAACCGTTTCCCTTGAGGTTAGCAGCCCAATGTGTAACCCACTACACCAGTAGAGCCTTGGTGGCACTGTCCAGCAATTATTAGACTGCTAAACATGAGGTCAGGGTTTCAAACCTACCAACTTCTCCTTGGGAGAACGATAAAGCTGTTCCCATAAAAGACTGACAGCTCCAGAAGCCCTCTATAGGCTGGCTATGAGTTGGAATTTTGCGGTCATTTAGGGCTTTTTGGTGGCATGTGATTTTTTAGGGCTTTTAGGTTGTTTGTGGACGTTCAAGGTGTGTTTTGAGCATTCGGGTGGTTTGGGGTTTTTAGGGTGTTTTATAAGATTTTAGGGAGTGTTTAAGGGATTTAGGGGTGGTTTTTTAGAGTGTATAGGTATTTTTCAGCACAGTATGGTGTTTTTAGTGATGTTACAGAGTTCTTTAGGGATTTTAGGGTATTTTTAATATTATATGTGTTTTTCCCCCCAGCATTTTAGGTTTTCTTAGGGCTTTCATGGTGTTTTCAGGGCATATATGGGGTTTAGGAATGTTTAGGGTTTGGGAATCTTCTAAGGATGATTTTTTGAAGTTTCACATGTTTGGGTGGGCATTTGGTGTTTTTTTGTGGCTTTTGAGTGTTTATGGGATCCTGTCAATTTGCAGCTTTAATTCCGCAAAGAAAAGTCAGACAGCAAGCCAGAAAGGAGCAGGAAATGAAGGGGAAGCCCAGGCCACATGTTACAGCTGCCAAGTCTGGAGAACCTAGGTGTGGTCGTTGGCTACCTGGGACCGGGAGTGGGGCTGTGCTCCTGCCCAAGGGTGCTAGGGAGTAAACCAATCTCAGCTGGACGTTTGGCTTTTCTACTACTTAGCCGACTCCATGAACTTTCCCAAGGGCAGCTGGCGAATTGCCAGGGGAACCCAGCTAGACCCCCCACACAAAAACACAGGGATGGTTACAGGAACAGGAGGTTTCACACAGTGGATGTGCAGGGCTTGGGATCGGGATTGGGGGCCAAGGTGAGGAAGGGGCAGCAATAAGGCCTGGTCCCAAATAATCAGACACTGAGCAATAAAAGTACAAGGACTGCCAAGAGAACATGGGGACAAAGGATGGCTGGACTTCATTTGATATCTTTGGACGTGCTGTCAGGAGAGACCAGTCCCTGAAGGGACATCAAGTCCATGAAGGACATGATGCTTGGCAAAAAGTGGAGGACGGGCAATAAAACAGCTCGAACCAGCGGCTACATCAGTGGGCATAGTAACAATGGTGAGGATGGTTCGAGACCTGGCAGTGTTTTATTTTACTGCTTGTGTTTTTCTAGAACTGTCTTTCCTGGATGCACGAGGAAGGATAACTGTGCTTGTGGGAAGCAAATGCACAGTGGGCAGCGCTTTGGCCAACTAGGTACACCACCGGCACACAGTGCCCCCTTACTTGGCATCCAAAGTGACAGGATTTGTCTTTCCCCAGAGCTCTCCAGCCCTGGGGGAAGCGGCCCAGCCTTCGGCGCGCCGCCAGGGGGCAGCACTGCTGCTCTCTCACTGGCTACATCTGTGAGGACCCAGAGAGCAGCTCCTTTCTGCTGCTCTCCTCTCAGACTTCTGCCAGAAGCCTTGGCTCCTCCTGGATCCTCCCTTGATTCCCACTCTGCACCTTTGGGGACGCCCAGCCCATTAACTCTCTCCCATCCTTCCTTGCTGCCTCTTCTCCAGATGCCTGAGCTGGGCTTCAAGTAGTTGTAATGTTATGCTTAGGTGAGATGTGTTCAGCTTGTTTACTGTCTGTATACAAGAAAAGAGTGCAGCCCAAGACATCCACCCTTTTGTTCCTCTATGGAAAGCCTGTTACGTGTCATAGTCTTCTCTCTGTGCAGTGCTTTCCTCTGCTGCTGATGCTTTTACATGAAATAGGACTCGGTGTGTCACCGCTACAGGAAATTATCTCTGAAAAAATAATATGCCCAGAACTCAGAAACAGTGTCAGCTTGCATCTGGCATCATGGAAGCATCATGGGTGTGTTTCCATTCATTCGCTCCTGAGTGTCACATGTTAAACTCAGTGCATAGCATAAACAGCAGCAGGCACAAACTGAGACAAAGCACACCCTTTGCTGTGAAGCACATTCCGACTCCTGGCTGCCCCTGTGCCACAGAGTAGAACTGCCCCGCAGGGGCTCCCTAGCTGTCATCTTTACAGAGGCACATGGCCACACCTCCCTTTTGGGAAGCCACTGGGTAGGTTTGAACTTCAGGGTTGTAGTAGTTGATATTGTAGAGCCCTGGAGTCAGTTCGGATTCATAGGGGCCTGTGCACTAGAGAGAGAAACAAAGCCCAGTCCTGCGCCATCCTCACACTTGTTACTGTATTTGAGCCGATTCTCGCAGCCACGGTGTCAATCCACCTAAGTAAGGGTCTTCCTCTTGTTTGCTAACCCTCTGCCAAAAATGATGCCCTTCTTGCAGGACTGGTTCCACCATAGTAATATGTCCAAAGTACCTGAGACAACGTCTCCGCATCCTCTTTCAGATCTCCTGCCTTTAGTTTGTCAGCTCACTTCGATGGAGTCGATGCTGAGCCATAGCGACTCTATGAGATCAGAGCAGAACTATCTCTGTGGGTTTCCCAAAGGCTAACTCTATGGGAGTAGAACGCCTCATCCTTTTCTTCTGAGGACTGACTGGTGGTTCCCCACTGCTGACATTACAGTTGACAACCAAGGCATAAGCTACTATGCCACCAGAAGTCCCTTGCCCCTGTGCAATAACCAACACCACCTACACACAAAACCCACCCCTTCTCTGTCAGTTTGATGTATGGTGATGGCTTGAGTTGCTATGAAATTGGAAGCTACTAGGGGGAACCCGACAAAAACTACAATTTTTTCAAAACTATGCATTTAAATTTTTTATCCCCTTCATAGTACTCTCCATTACACTTCACACATTTGTCTAATCTGTGATTACATTCTTGGAAACATTTTTCAAACTCAGCAGTTTGGGTGACACCCTTGTTTTTACCCCCACCTCTTCTGTGTTGTCAAACCACTGTCCTTCATTCATGGAAACAGAAAGAAGTCACATGGAGTGAGTTCAGGTGATTAAGATATGAGGGACAAGATAGGCATGCTTTTTGGGGGGATGTTTTCATACTGTTATTTCTTTTTTCTTTTTTTATAATCATTTTTTGGGGCCTCATACAACTCTTATCACAATTGATACATACATCATATTTGTACATTCATTGCCCTCATCATTCTGAAAACATTTGCTCTCCACTTAATCCGCTGGCATCAGCTGATAATTATTCCCCATCCCTCATGAACCCTGAATAATTTCTAAATTATTATTTTGTCATATCTTACACTATACAATATCTCCCTTCAGCCACTTTTCTGTTGTCTGTCCCCCAGGGAGATGGTTATATGTAGATCCTTGTCATCGGTTTCCCCTTTCCATTCCTCCCTCCCTCTACCCTCCTCGTATCGCCACTCTCACCACTGGTCCGGAAGGGATCATCCGCCCTGGATTCCCTGTGTTTCCAGTTCCTATCTGTACCAGTGTACATCCTCAGGTCTAGCTAGATTTGTAAGGTAGAATGGGGATCATTTTAGTTGTGGGGGAAGAAGCATTTAGGAGCTAGAGGAAAGTTGTATGTTTCATTGTTGCTACAGTGCACCCTGACTGGCTCCTCTCCTCCCTGCTACCCTTCTGTAAGGGGATGTCCAATTATCTACAAATGAGCTTTGGGTTTTCACTCCACACTCCCCCGTATTCACAAAGATATGATTTTTTTGTTCCGATGATGTCTGATACCTGATTCTTCCGACACCTCGTGATCACACATGCTGGTGTGCTTCTTTCATGTGGGCTTTGTTGCTTCTCAGCTACATGACCACTTGTTTAACTTCAAGCTTTTAAGACCCCAGAATGTATAACTTTTGATAGCCGACCACCATCAACTTCAGTCACCACATTTGCTTATGCACCCATTTGCCTCCAGCAATTGTGTTGGGGAGGTGAGCATCACGGAATGCCACTTTAATACAACAAAGTATTTTTGCATTGAGGGAGTACTTGAATGGAGGCCCAATGTACATCTGTTACCTTAATACTAAACCTATAAATATATGCATATAGATCTATTTCCCCATCGTTATACATAAATATATTTACATATGCACATGCCTTTATTTAGACCTCTATAAATGCCCTTTGCTTCCTACCTCTTTCCTTGATTTCCTTTTACTTTCCGATTGTCCCACTCTCATGTTCAGCCTTCATTTGTGTTTCAGTAATTCCTCTCGGTTACATTACTCTTGGTTACACTCTACCAAGCCTCCTACACCCTCCTCACCATCTATTTGGATCACTTGGTGTTCCCTTGTCCCTGGGTTTGTTAACAGCACTTCCTTTTTCCCTACATCCCCCTTTCCCATCTCCCCCCCCACCAGCTGTCAGTCCCATTGTTTTCTCCTCCAGATTGTTCATCCAGCCTATCTCATTTAGACAGACCTGTGGAAATCATAGCATGCACAAAAACGAGACAGAGCAAACCCAAGCAACAAAATGAAACAAAAGAACAACACCACCACCAACAAGCCAATGACAAAAAGCAAAACAAAACACAAGAAAGAAAAGCTTTTAGTTAGTTCAAGGACTGTTTGTTGGCCTTTAGGAGTGTTTTCTCATAGAGTATGATGGGTCAGCTAGCCCTGGCCCCAAAGTCTATTTTTGGTATTCCCTGGGGACTTCGTTGCTCTGTTCCCCTTCCTGTTCTGTTGTACACCCTTAGTATTTTGCCTCGGTGTGCTGGGATCAGATCGGGCGATAGAGGCATGCTGTTTTTTGTGTGTGAGCAGGTGCACTGTCATGGTGGCAAAACCAGTCCCCTGTCTACCACTAATCAGTCCTTTTTATTTTAAATAAATCATTTTATTGGGGGATCTTACAGCTCTTGTAACAATTCATACACCAATTTGTATGAAGCACATTTGTACATACATTGCTATCATCATTTCCAAACATGTTCTTTCTCCTTGAGCTCCTTTTTTCCCCTCCTCCCACCCACGTGAACCACTGATACTTTATACATACTTTTTATTTTTATATTTTACGCCTCTGCTGTATCCCTTCACCCAAACTTCTGCTGTTTGTTCCCCTGGGTGGTGGAGTGGGGCTGTATGTCCATCATTGAGATTGGTTTCCCCTTTCTTCTGCTTCTCCCCCCTACCTTCCCTCGTGGTGTTGCTACTCTCAGTATTGGTCCTGAGGGGTTTATCTGTCCTGGATTCTGTGTGTCGGAACTTCTAGTCAATAGCAGTGTGCAAGCTCTGGTCTAGCCAGACAACTCAGACCTTCTTACACAATATCTTCAGAACCTCTATATAGGAAGCTTGATTAACAGTCTGACCTAGTGCAATGACTAAACTCCAAATGCACTATCACCCTCACATCAACAAAACCAAACAAATGAGCATCTTCTTGAAGTTTGAGTTCACTTGACGAGGTGTATTTGAGTGAGGTGATGATGGCGTCTTACACTGACTTGATTTATGTTTGCATTCTGGCTTGTGAGAAGAGCACAAGGTCTTGTCACCAGCAATGACCTTGGGAAAAAAGTGTGGGTGCACTAGCTCAGAGCAAGTTGCCAGATGCCTGCCCAAACAGGAGAATGTATATTTTGAAATGTGTACCCAGTGGAGCTTTGTACCGCTTGGTTTTTTGGCGGGGGTGGGGTGGGGGTGGGGGGAAGGCCGGCTACTCCTTTGTAGGTTAGATAATACAGCATCCAGAGTATCAAACACAGAACCTTGAGGTGGCTCCTGAATGGGAAGGGCCCTTTGAGTTGGGCTGGCAGTGAACGGGAAAGTTACTGATGAGTCTGGAGGGTGCGGCAAAGGAATCTTAATGATACCCAGCTGTGGCTCTTCAGGATTTATCACCAGGTTTGGGCCTATTTATGGACAGGAAGTTGCCATATTTTACTTTGCTGCATAGTAAAGGTTGTCCCGGGATCTCTATCATTTACATAATACTGAATTCCCCATGTGTTCCCAGTGAACCCAATAACGCTTGAATCCAGTTCTTATTGGGTTACATTTGGAAACCATACACGTGGTGGGATCAAACCCCTCCGACTTGAGTCCCATTCTTGTAAAAACAATAGGGTCGTCTTTAACAAGTTTCCACCCTGAAGATGATAGTTTCACAACCCTAAGCTGCACAATGGCAATGCCCCTCCCCTTGGCAGTTAGGGAGACCATGAGCCGGGAATCTATAGAAATGGTGTGTTTGGAGCCTTCTTTCTATAGAGGGTATTCCGCACCCATAGGACGGGATTCCGGTTATGGGCCCCATTGTGCCCTTTACCTTTAAAGGATCCGGAATGCCAGCTCTTTCCTAGCAAATCAAACAAATCAAAGCAGAAACGGGGTCAGACCCAGTGTAAGAAGTTACATATTCACTGTTGGAGGTTCGAGTAGCAGTCCACAGATGTGTTTGTGGTTGGGCGAAATGGCGGGTGCTGACAGCAATGCTCAGACAAAAACAATTAAGTTCTGTAAAGCCTTAATTTTGAGGGTTTTTCTGTCTTTCTGAGTGTTCATCTTTTCAGGATATGCTCAGGGAGGGCTTTTTTTGACTTGTGACTGATGAATCCACGGCCCCTTCCCCACTACTTTAATAGCAGTTGGTGTTATAAGTATCACCTAGTATGGGCCTGTCCCCCTAGGTTCTAAGGTCTCGGGTCAGTGCTTCTTTACCCACGTTCAGTCTCCAGGTTGCAAGTTGTGGGCTGCCTCTTCACTTTTCCCTTGGTTGGGCCCAAAATGAAGGTGTCGGAGCAGATGATTTGTCTCACCTGCTGGACAGCCTGCAGGCACTTCATGAAGGAACAAGTAGTGACTTCCATTACTTCTACTTCCTTCAGTCTTGGGAGGATTGGGGAAGGTCTGCCAAACTTAAATTCAAACGGGGTCGTGCTTTTCACATAGGGAGTGCATCGGACTCGAAGTAGGGCAAAAGGTAAAGAAAGGATCAATCCAGTTCTCGCCAGTTTCTAAATGCAACTTAACTAACAATTCCTTTAGGGTTCTGTTTATTCCTTCTACTTGCCTTGAACTTTGGGGCCTATAAGCCCAGTAGAGCTTCCAGTTAATATTTAGAAGCATTGCTAATACTTTAGTAATTTGAGCAATGAATACTGGGCCATTGTTGGACCCCAAGGTGGTGGGAAGCCAAATCTAGGGACAATTTTAGTTACTAATAATTTACACCCAGTGGCAGCAGTGTCCTTCTTCGTTGGGAAGGCTCCCACCCATCCAGAATAGGTGTCCACTAGCACCAGCAAATACCCGTAGCCATACTTTCTAAGTTTGATATCCATAAAGTCCACCTCCCAGAATTCTCCAGGAGTACTACCTCGAGCTTGTGGTTGGGGTTGCTCCTTTTCTTTTGTAGGGATGTTTCCCCGAGCGAGCACAGTGCAAGCAACAGTGGTGTCATCTGCCACCCAGTGTCCAAGCCTGGGTATGTAAAAGTACCTGAGGAGCAACTGAGACCATTTAGAGGATCCTGAGTGCATACCTTCATGTAGTCCTTGAATCAGATCTCTCCCAGAGCTTCTGGCATGAATCTTTTTCCATCAGGATGGAGCAGCCACCTGGATGCTCCGAGTTTCTTTGGCAGCCCAGCTCTTGGCTTACCTTTAGATCATTTTCCGAGTATGTAGGTTGTGGCAGTAACACTGGGGATGGCATGGTCATGGCCATACCTTGGGGATTTGTGGTATAATCCTGGCATTCGAGATCCACCGGTCCAGGGGACTTGTTAGGAGGGGCTCAACCATAGGTCCCCCTACCCCAGCAATATCCTGCCCCAGTGTAAGCTTCCTAGCTTCTATAACTAGGATGGCCATGGCAGCCTCAGCTCGCATGCAGCTCGGCCATCCTGCAGTTGCAGAGTCTAGTGTGATTGAAAGATCGGCCACAGGTCTCTTTCATGGCTGCAAGTTCTGAGTTAGCATTCCTTTTGCTGTGCCCCTGGCCTCATAGACAATTGGAAGGGATTTTCTATGTCTGGAAGGGGAAGAGAGGGTGCCCATATGAACGACGTTTTTAAGGATTCAAAGGCTTGCTGTTCTACTTCAGTCCATTGAAGTTTTTTCCTTTCCCCAGTACTTGCATATAGGAGTTTGGCTAATCCCTCAAATCCCAAATTCCACAATGGACAGTACCCCACAAATCCTAGAAACTCTCACACCTGCCTCTTAGTCTCAGGGACTGGGATTTTGAGGATCACCTCAGTGCGGCTGGGGGACAAGGTCTGTTTTCCCTCCTCCAGTTGGTAGCCTAGGTATACAGCTTTATTGACACACAGTTGAGCCTCTCTTTCAGATTCCCTGGACCCCAATTGGCCAAGGACTATTAACAGGTCCTCGGTAGCACTTGGGCATTCCTCCAGGGTTTCGGAGGCCAGGAGGAGGTCATCTGCATACTGGAGCAAGGGGGTTTGGGGGTGTTCCTCCTTGTATTCCTGTAAGTCTTCATTGGGTTGACGTACAGAGGACAAGGGTATGGAGAAAAAAGCATCCTTTAAGTCCAAAACAGTATAACAAATTCAGTTTGACGGGATAGTACTCAGGAGGGTCTCGGAGTTTGGTACCGTGGAGTGGACAGTTTCTACCCTCGCATTTACCTCTCCGAGATCCTGCACCATTTGGAAGTCCTCAGTTCCCGGTTTCGGCATGGGCAGCAGGGGAGCGTTCCATGTGGACTTGCAGGGCACCAAAATGCCTGTCCTCTTTAGTCTGCATATGTGAACAGCAATACCCACCTGTGCTTTCCAGGGAGTAGGGTTTTGCTTGACACTCACCAGTGTGGCTGAGCTCAGAAGTTGTACGACCGCAGGCACCTGATGTTCAGGAAGGTCTGGCAGGTTGTTCTCTGCCCAAACAAAAGGAATATCTTTTAGCCATTTATCAAGAAGTTCCTTTGAGGAGGTTTCTTCTGCTCTTTGATAAAACACATATCCCTCTGGCAGTGGAGCGGTGAGCAAAATCTTTGCCTTTTCAAGTTCAAGGGTTAAGGTGGTTGCAGCAGATGAGAAAGTAATCATGGCCACCATTTATCGTAATAAATCCCGACCAATTAGGGGAAAGGGGCCCTGAGGCATTACCAGGAAGGAGTGTGGAACTGTCTCTTGTGCTAAATCTGTTATTCTGGCCGTTGTCCATGGGTATGCTTGGGTCTGCCATGTGGCACCTGTAATTAAAATCTTTCCTTTTGACAATGCACCTGTAGTCTTTTCCAAAACCAAGAAGGTGGCCCCTGTGTCCACCAAGAAATTTACTGGCTGGCCCCCTTTTTGGAGTGTTAGCGTGGGATCCTGGAGGCCAAGTGAAACAGCCCTGACACCTTCATTCAGCTTCTTCAAGCATTATTGTCTCTCGCTTGGGTCTTTCTAGGTGTGAATGAGGCCCGTCCTCTCTAGTGGAGGGTCGTGCACCTCTCCTGGCGTTTTCAAGGGACTGATGTTTCCAATGTCCTTCTTTCCTGCAGTAGGCACATTGATCCTTCTTCGGGGCTTGGTGGTGCCCACAGGTTAGTCTCTCCGTGAGTGGGCCATGCTCTCCTTTTCCTGAGCCTCTGGGGTCTCTCATGGCAATTACTAGTATTTTAGCTAGTTTCTTTGTCTCTGTTGTTATACACTCAATGAGCCACTTCTACCAAATCACTAGGATTTTTCCCTTCAAACCCTTCCCACTTCTTTTTCATGTCTGAGGCAGACTGACTGAATAATACAGGCAATACTTACTTCCCTCCTGTTCTCAGGGGGCTTTCAGGTCAATAGGGGTATAAAGCCCGTAGGCGTCCATCAGCCACTCTAAAAAGGCAGGCAGACATTCTCTTGTAGGAGCCTGAGAATTCTCACTGACCTTAGATAAATTTATAGGCTTCCTAGTGGTTAAGCGGAGGCCCTGCAAGAGCAACTGGTGATATCTGCTTAAGCCCTCTGGGCCTTGCTAGGAGTTTGGATCCCACATTGGTTGTGCAGTGGGGAAAAAAATTTCTCTCAAGTGGGGAGTGCCCGCTGGCTGATCATTAGGTCCATTGACTGCCTTCTGGGCCTCTCTGGAAGGGGTCCCATTCCTCTGATATGAACAGCACCTGGAGAAGTTGCAGGAAATCACCTCAGGTGGGCTGATGCGTATGGAAAACCATATCTAGCAAAGAAATCAGACCTTATGGTTTGTCAGAAAAAAGGGGTTTTGTTGGTTCCAATTATACAAATCCCTGGAACAAAAGGGAACATATACTGAAAAAGGGATTCGGGAGTCTTCCCAGGTTTGGGGGCTGCTTGCCTTAAGGGGAGAATGGCTGCTGCTGAGTGATCTTTCTCTGGGGGTTGTTAAGACATGCCTGCCCTAGTGTATTTGTTGTGGGGTGGGGGGGCTCAAAAAGAGGCTGTGAGTATTCCTCTCTCCGGCCCCTTGGGAACCTGATAGGGTGGCAGCGGCACCAAGGGTCGGAAGCCAGCTCTCCTGCTCCCAGAGTCCTCTTGCAAAATGGGATAAATCAGACAGGGAGGGAAAGGGGGAAGGGAGGGGGAGGGACAGGGACAGCCTCCACCTTGGTGGTTTTAGGAACTTGGACAGGTTGTTTTTCCGGTCCTGCCATGTTTACTGAAATCTTGGAAACAAGAACTCTTTATGTTGGGGGAGGAAGTCTTTTATATATGTTGGCTTCTTAGTGGCAATGTCAATCCACACATGAATTTAAGGGATCCGATCAGGATGTCCTGGTTCCCCTTTCTAAGCAGGCTCCGACAGTGGCACTCGGATCTCGGTGCACCTCGAAATGTTGTAGCTACTGTCCATTCCCAGAAAGAAAGCATCTCCGACCACCGGCAAGTTCAACAGAAAAAGTTTTATTTTCTGCACAGGGTCTGTCAGCCCTCTTGAGAGGAGACTGAGCAGCCCCCAGTTGAATTTTCCAAAGGTTTTTATACTTGTGCAATGTGCAGGTGTGCAAGCAGGCAGAGTAGAGAAGTGGGGTGTTGCGGTTAGCCATTCTTAGTTGAACAAAAACTGCTCTTGTTCTCAAAAGCCTTCTGAACATCCATTTCCTTTGGGACATTCCCTTGGGCTACGTCTGCACGGCCTACCACCCCAATATCAGCTAGTTCATTGACAGTTCATAGCTACTTTATTTACCTTTCATGGTGGCTTCTGTCAGTTCAGAATGGCTTCACCATTATCAAGGCTCTTTATGCTTTTCCCAGAGAACCTACATAGCCGCCATGGGGAAACAGGGCCTATGACCCTGGCCAAAATGGTGCCCACCAGTCCAAACACGTGGAAGGGCACTGCCTCGGGAGCTGGTTGATTTAGGCCTGGGAGATAGCCCTGCCTTGTCCCGGCAGCCAAATGTTTCCCTTTTCCCCTCCGTTCCCTTTGCCTTTCTCCTGGTTTTTAAAACAAGCTGCTTGAGCCCTATAACACTGAGCAGGACTTTTTTGTAACATTTAATTAAAATGTATCTGGTACCAAAATTATATATTATAAATATGACAATTTGGTTATATTTTTGAAAATTTATACTTTTAAAATATACTTTGGTTGTCATATATATTGATAACAATGAAAGTAAAGAATAAAAACAAAAAAATATTATTTCCTGCATTGAAAACTTCAGGTGTTCTAGGGTTAGTGTTCTACCAGTGTAGGTTTGTTCCTTGTTACTGGCTGGTTTTCCGTTGCTCAGTCTTAAGACAAAGGCGTTCGGAAGCCTAGCCTGGGTAACCCTTACTTTTAGGCTTTCAGTGGTGTTTCTTCATGCACTTTTGGGGACAGCTCTTAATATAGCTCAGCTGCCATGATGTTCCAGCCAGAAATTCCTATTTTCCTAAAGGTTCCCTGAGCTGCCAGATGCCCCTTCCCTTCAGAGATTTGAGAGTCTGCTCCTGCCAGCAGGCATCTTGGAAGGCTGTGGGGCCATCCCAAGCAGTGGTCCTCCTAGCTTATTGTCTAGAAAATGGTTGGACCTAAAGTCGCCCACAGCGACTGCTCTTTGACCCTTTGTCTATGGTGGGGGCACCTGTCAGAGGCATCAGTTTAATAACACACCAGGGGTCTGCTCTGAAGCGGGGTTATTGACCTTGAGGCAGCAAGCTCTAAATAGCCTTGTTTTGTGCTTTCCAGATGGGACTTAGCAGCTTCATACTCAGGAATTGCCCCCTTGCATGAATCCTGTCCAATTGGGATAGAGTTGACACAGAGGCTAGACAAACAAAAGCTGATACACTATGCAACTTTATTTGAGAAAGGAGAATGGTGGCCAGAGAATGGCACACTTTTCCTTCCAACCCTGATTCACCTGGAACAGTTCTGTAGAGTGATGGGAAATGGGCAGAGATGCCAGAAGTTAGAGCATTTCTCCTTTTGAGGAGCAGTAGAGACCTTCATCCCCAGTGCACACAGGAACCCCTAAGGCAGGCGTCCTCAAACTGTGGCCCGTGGGACACATGTGGCCTGACGATATTTATTCCACCCTCAGGGTGTTTTTGCTGCCTCTGCCTGTCCTGCTTAGCAGCCGACTCGTGCAGTGTGCATAGGAACTTGTTCATAGGTTTTTAAAAAACTATAGTCTGACCCTCCAATGATCTGAGGGACAGAACTGGCCCCCTAGGTAAACAGTTTGAGAACCCCTGCCCTAAGGGATCCTGGACTTAGGGGTTACTATTCTCGCAGCCCTGACACACCCCTGATCATTCTACCCATAGTAGAGGCACCAGGGAAATTTGGTCCCTGGGTAATTTACCAGCCTTTTATTCAAATTGAAGCCAAGAAAATTAAAAATGACTTAGGCAGTTACTCTACTTTTGATTACGGTTGACTGCCCCTGTAGTACCCCAATATTACCATTTAACTCTATAACGCTGAGCATATTTCCATAACATATAAAGAAATGTATATATTAATAGATAGATAGATAAACAGACAGATAAATAGGTAGATAACTTTGAAAATAAAGAATAAAAACAAAAACATTTCCCCCAAATTGAAAATTGAGCCATTATAGGGTTAAAAAGGATGGGTCTTATCAGCAGGTGTAAGACCTTAGGATCATAAATGAAGCAGTGATCCCACTGCACCTAGTAGTGCCCAAACCCTGTGCCCTCCTAGGGAAATTGTGAATGCTTTAATCCCCGTTCCTGTACTTAGAGTGAACAAACACATGCCTGATAATCCTAAGTATATTTATTTCTTGTGACACTCACCTAACTTGAAGGGAACGACCTCCTCCGAATCTTAGACTTGTCTCACTTAAACTCTTCAACCTTTTGTCTTTTTGTTTGTTTTTCCAGAAGTTCTCAGGTTACCAAGGCCTCCAAACCAAGTGTGCCAGCTGCAGGACCACGATTTCCTGAACAACCTCAACTTTATCCATCCTGGGACCTGAGTGGACAATCCCTTCTGAACCCCATTTGCCCCTTTTGCAGCAGGAAGTACTTAGAGATGTCGTCGCCCAGTACCCCAAAGATTTGGGTCCATACCTCTTCAGGGGGCAAATGTTAGGTAGCTATCCTAGGGACTGGGGTGTCCATTATGCATGCCCAGAGGGCCAAGGTAGCAGCCCAAGAAGGAGTGGCACACTGTGCGTGCTCAGAGGTTCAGGTTTCCGACCAGGAAGAGGAGGTACACCTGGGTGAGTGCTGCAACTTGATTGACCCACCAAGGCCAAGTAAATTAAATTCAGCTGCTGGGGTTGACCAGGGTTGCCCACCATGCCTCCCTAATGCTCATAAAACCCACTTGGATGACAATCAGGCTTCTACATGCATTCTTTCTCACGCAGAGCAGAGGACCAAGGTCTGTCTGTCCCCAGAGAGATCTGACAAACCCAGGAAGGCTCTTTGGAGGCAGCATAACTGGACATGAATGGCTGGTGGATACTGTTCAGATGCAGGACTTTCTACTTAGAAGGGTCTAATCCAGCCTGAGATAATCCTTGAATGAGTCCTCTGCCCAGATCTTTTTTTTTAACGTTTTATTAGGGGCTCATACAACACTAAACACATTCTATGCATACATCAGTTGTGTAAAGCACATTTGTACATTCATTTCCCTCATTCTCAAAATATCCACTCTCCACCCAAGCCCATGGCCTCAGCTCCTCATTCCCATCCCCACCCCCCATGTGCGCTACCCCTCGCTCATCAATCCTTGGTAATTTACTAATTTTTGTCATATCTTGCACTGTCTGATATCCCCCTTCACCCACTTTTCTGTTGAAGTAAAATGTACATCCTTGTAATCAGTTCCCCGTTTCCAAACTGCCCTCCCTCTTACCCTCTCAGTGTCTTCACTCATAATACTGGTCCTAAAGGACTCATCCACCCTGGATTCCCTGTGTTTCCAGTTGCTATCTGTACCAGTGTACATTCTCTAGTCTAGCCAGATTTGTAAGGTAGAATTGGGGTCATGATAATGGGGGGAGAGAAAGCATTTAGCAACTAGAGGAAAGTTGTGTTTCATCATTGCTATCTCGTACCTAGTCTTGGCTCATCTCCTCTCTGAGACCCTTCTGTAAGGTATTGTCCAGTGGTCTGGAAATGGGCTTTGGGTCTCTACCAAGCACTCTTCTCATTCCCAATAAGATGTTTTTGTTCTGATGATGCCTGACACCTGATCCCTTCGAAACCTCGTGATCTCATAGGCTGGTGTGATTATTCCATGTGGGCTTTGTTGTTTCTGAGCTAGGTGGCCGCTTGTTTACATTCAAGCTTTTAAGACCTCAGACGCTATATCTTTTGACAGCTGGGCACCATCAGCTTTGTCTTCAGTGTACCTGTGGGGAAGGTGAGCACCATAGAATGCCAATTTAATAGAACAAAGTATTCTTGCAATGAGGGAGTACTTGAGTGGAGGCCCAGAGTCCATCTGCTACCTTAATACGAAACCTATAAATATATGGACGTAGGTCTATTTCCCCATGCTCATATATGAATATATTTACATATGGACATACTTTTTTAAAGACCTCTATAATAGGCCCTTGCTTCCTGGCTTGCTCTTCTATTTCCCTTTCATTTTCCTCTTGTGCCCACTGCCATGCTCAGTCTTCCTTTGGGTTTCAGTAATTCTTCTTGGTTCCATTACCCTTGATCCCGCCCTACCAGGCCTCCTACATCTACCTCACCACGGATATGCATGACTTCCTGTTCTCTTGTTTCTGGGTTTCTTAACACCGCTTCCTTTATGCCCACCTCCCTCTTTCCCATGCCCCACCCCCCAGAAGTGTTGGTCCTGGGTTTTGTCCTCCAGATTGGACATCCAGCCTATCTAATTTAGACAGACCAGAAAAGGTAATAACATGCACAAAACCAAGACAAGCAACCCAAAAAAACCAAGACAACAAAAATCCAATGACACTAAAAGAAAACAAAACTAACCAAGAAAGAAAAGCTCATAGTTAGTACAAGGACTGTGTGGTGAACTTTAGGAGTGTTTTCCAGTCCAGTCTGTTGGGGCACCGAGCCCTGACCACAAAGTCCACCTTTGGCATTCCCCGGGGACTTTGATGCTCCGTTTTCTAGCTCTTCCGCTGCACTCCCTTAGTGTCATGCCTCGATGTGGCAGGATCAGTTCGGGCGCAGTTCCCACACTGTGTCTCCAGTGTTGTCCCCTCTAGGGCTATGGGTCTTTGAGGGACGTTTCCCATCGTGGGGCTGCCCATGTGGTCTTTTCTGTGGACTGGCTTCTCTGATTGGGAACATCATCCTCAAGGTGTAGTGGGCCAGGATGTGCTCCATTCTCCCCTCCTCCCCCTTGTTCTGCTCTGTGTTCTCTGATCAGATATGTCCCTCTCCTCGAGCTGCAGCTCCGGTGCCATCCTGTGAAATACAATCTTTGGGGGCTGCAAGGAGGTGGGAGGGGGAGCATCAGCTCAGATCTTTTGAGAGTCCAGGAGATATTGACTTCTCGATGGGCACAGTTCTGTGAGGCACCGTGCTCTTGGTCCAGAAGCTGGTTGTGAATATGACTTTGTTGTTAACCAGTTGTGTGTCTCTGGGTCAACTCCTGTGTGTTTTGAGAGAGTTTTCTCATCTGGAAAGTAAATGTACTGGATTATCCAGAAGCCCATATCAGCAAGTTATTGAGAGGGGTTAATCAGAGACTGTTTCATATAGTGTGTATCTGCGCGCTGCATTCGAGACCTGGGGTGGCAATTATGAGCTCAGAATAGAGATGGTGTCCAGTAGGTGACAGACGTGGCTCCATATTGAAACAGGAAGCCCACTGTGGAGATTTGGTCCTTCCGTTGATGGCCACCGGCCACCTAGTCTTCTCCTGCTATAACTGCTTCACTGGCTCAGCAGCTGAGCCAGGAGCCAGTGCCATCATAACCAGGTGGCTAACTGGGAGAAAGGGCAGATAGATATTTGTTATCTTGTTGCCTTGGGAAGCCCACCTAACCTCCATGCAAACCTTCTGGTGTGAGTGATCTGTGGAAGGAATCATAGGCTCACAGTAATACACATCTTTCTTTTTGAAAATGTGCCCGTATTCCTTTCTGAACCTGAGAAGGTGGCTCCTGTGTCCACCAAGAAATTTACTTCCTGGCCTCCTACATGGAGTGTTAGCCTGGGTTTTGGCGGCGAAGTGAAACAGAGCCCTGACCCCTTCATTCAGCTCTTCAAGCCTTATTGTCTCTTGCTTGGGTCTTTCTCGTTGCAGATGAGGCCCGTCCACTCTTGTGGAGGGTCGTGGACCTCTCCTGGGGTTTTCAAGGCACTGATTTTTCCAGTGTCCTTCTTTCCTGCAGTAGGCACATT
Organism: Tenrec ecaudatus; assembly: GCF_050624435.1. Taxonomy (NCBI): domain Eukaryota; kingdom Metazoa; phylum Chordata; class Mammalia; order Afrosoricida; family Tenrecidae; genus Tenrec; species Tenrec ecaudatus. Next base: position 68,876,303 of record NC_134548.1, on the reverse strand, counting down.
GATACATCCCCATGGCTTGGAGGTGCCCAGAGGTTAGTCTCTCCGTGAGTGGGCCATGCTCTCCTTTTCCTGAGTCTCTGGGGTCTCTCATGGCAATTCCTAGTATTTTAGCTAGTTTCTTTGTCTCTGTCGTGCTAGGGTCATCTCGGTTGTTATATACTCAATGAACCACTTGTATCAAATCACTAAGATTTTTCCCTTGAAACCCTTCCCACTTCTTTTTCATGTCTGAGGCAGACTGACTGAGTCATAAAGGCAATATTTATTGACCTCCTGTTCTCGGGGCCTCCGGGCCGTTAGGGGTATAATGCCTGTAGGCTTCCATCAGCCACTCTAGAAAGGAAGGCAGACATTCTCTTAGCCTGAAAATTCTCACTGACCTTAGATAAATTCATAGGTTTCCTAGCTCTTCCGCAGAGGGTCATGTAAGAGCAATGGGTGATACCTGGTAAAGCCCTCTGGGCCTTGCTAGGAATTGAGATCCCACATTGTTGGTGTAGTGGCCAAAAAGTTTCTCTCAAGTGGGGAGTGCCCGCTCGCTGACCATCAGGTTCACTGACTGCTTACTGGGCCTCTGTCTGGAAGGGCTACCCTCCTCCGTTGTGAACAGCACCTGGAAAAGTTGTTGGCAAGAATTCCAGGTGGGCTGATGAGTATGGAAGTCATACCAGTACTAGTGTGTGTGGGGGGCTGCTTGTTAGGGGTGGGGGTGAGGTTGTGGGGCCGGTGGGGGAGGGAGTGACTCAATAAGGGCCTGTTAGAAGTTTTCTATTTCTGGACCCTAGAAACCTTATAGGGCGGGGGTTGAAAGAAAGGGTTTGAAGCCAGCTCTCCCACTCTCAGAGTTCTCCTGCAAAATGGGATAAAGCCGATTAGGGGAGAGAGATCGTGAGGGGAGGGGAGGGGAGGGGAGGGGAGGGGTGGGGGAGGGGGAGGGGTGGGGGAGGAGGAGGGGTGGGGAAGGGGGATGGGGAGGGATGGCCTCCACCTATGTGGTTTTGGGAACTTGGACCGTTTGTTTTTCCGGTCCTTCCATGTTTCCTGAAACCTTCGAAACAAGGGCCCTTTCTTTGCGGGAGGGAGTAAGTCTTTTATATTTGCAGGCTTCTTAGTGGCAATGTCAGCCCACACTTGAAGTAACGGGATCAGATCGGGATATCCTGGTTCCCTTTAACCATAACTATGAACTCTTAGTAATAGGGGATGGGAAAACTAGTCTTGCGTGGGTCAATCAGGGACTCCTTCTGCCCCATCACTTTTAAACAAATTGTAGAGTCTCCAAGCTTTTGGGTTGAAACCACATCCTCTTGGTGAATGCCGAGAGCAGGGGTCCTCAAACTACTACCTGTGGGCCACATGCAGACAGCCGAGGACGTTGATCCTTTCTGCCGGGTGTATGTGCCCCATTTATTTTTTTTTTGAACTTCAAATCAATATGTGCAGTGTGCACATGAATTTGTTCGTAATATTTGTTTTGTTAAACTATAGTCTTTCCTTCAAAAGGCCTGAGGGATAGTGAACTGGCCCCCTGGGTAAACAGTTTCAGGACCCCTGCCCTAAGGTATCCTGGACTTAGGGGTTATTAATCTCCCAGCCCCGAAACATCCCTGAACATTCTACCCGTTGTAGGAGGCACCATGGGAATTTGGACCCCGGGTAATTTACAAGCCTTTACTCCAATTGAACCCAAGAAAATTCAAAATGACTTAGGCAGTTACTCTATTTTGGTCACTTTTGACTCGTCCTGCACTAGCCCATTATTTCCATTTAACTCTATAACGCAAAGCATGATGTTTTCATAACATTAACAAAAGTATATATTAATACATATATATATATTTATAACTATGAAAGTCCACAACAAAAAGAAAATTTTTTTCCCAAAATTAAAATTGAAGCGTTATAGGGTTAAAAAGAAGGATGGGTCTGATCAGCGTGTCCAAGACCTTAGCATCATAAATGAATCAGTGATCCGACTGCACCTAGTAGTGCCCAAACCTGTGCCCTCCTAGGGGAAAGTGTGAATGCTTTTATCCCTCTTCCTGTACTTCCAATGAACAAACACACATGTCTGGTAATCCTAAGATTATTTTTGTTTCCTGTGACACTCACCTAATTTCAAGGCCACTGCCACCTCACAAGCTTAGCCTTGTCGTAGTCAAACTGTTCACCTTTTAGACCGTTTGTTTTTCTCAGAAGTTATCGGGTGATTAAAGCTTCTGAACCAAGTGTGCCAGGTCCACGACTACCATCTCCTGGACCACCTCAACCTTATCCATCCTGGATAAAGTTGCCCTCAATGGACAACCCCTCCCAGCAGTGTAGGAAGGGTATGGACCCAAAGCCCCTCCTCGCCCCTTTTGCCAGCAGGAAGTAGCTAGAGATGTCGTCGCCCAGTACCCCAAAGATTTGGGTCCATATCTCTTCAGGGGGGCAAATGTTAGGTAGCTATGCTAGGGACTGGAGCATCCGTTATGCATGCCCATAGGGCCAAGATAAGAGCCCAGTTAGGAGAGGCACCCTGTGCATGCTCAGAGGTCCAGATTTCTGGCCATGAAGGGGAGGTCACCTGGGTGGTTCCTGTACCTGAATTGACCAATCTAGGCCATGTAAATTCAATTCAGCCACTGGGGTCGGCCAGACTTGCCCACCACGCCTCCCTAACGCTCATAAAACTCTCTTGAGTGCAGACCAGGCTTCTGCATGATTTCTCTCACACTCAGGAAGGCTCTTTGGAGGCAGCTGGGCTGCACATGAGTGGCTGGTGGATACTGTTCAGATGCATGGCTTTCTGCTTGCAAGGGTTTTTGTCTCAGCTGACTGGAAGGGAGGAGGTAGTACGTCTGGATCACAGAGTATCCATGTCCACAAACGAGGCTGCTCATTCCACTGTCCTGGAAGTGCTTTATGAAAACCCTCTGCTTTGCAATGTCACTCCTTGTAGATTAGAGTGGGAGGGGCTGGGACCAAGGTATGCTGCCTCTTGCTCCCAGTTGCAGGTTTCTGGATGCTGATTGTATCTCTTACAGCATCAGTTAGTGGGCTTGTTGTCTGCCTCAGGCTTTGTTCACGGAGATCCTCCAGCTAGGTGGTGGTGTATGCACATGAGCAGAGGCTTCCTGTCAATCCCCCATGAGTAGTAGAGCTCCCATGGTGTGGACTCCATGAAAGCCTTGCCCCAGGCAGCACGCTTACAAAGGAGGGTGGGCCCTGCAGGACAGAAGACCATTCCCCCTGTGGAATGGCCTCAGAGATCCACCTCCCTCTCTGGCCAGCTGCTGGGGCTGTGGGTCCTAAGCATCATGGCTGACTCAGTAATAGACACAGGGTGAGGCCACTCCAGTAGCTGTTTTGACTGGTCTCATCCAGCCTGAGATCATCCTTGCATGAGCCCTCTGCCAAGATTATTTTTGTTTCTTTTATGATCTTTTCATTAGTGGCTCCTACAACACTAACCGCAGTCCATAAATACATCATCTGTTTGAAGCACATCTGTACATTAATTGCCCTCCTTATTCACAAAATATCCACTCTCCACCCAAGCCCCTGGCCTCAGCTCCTCATTTTTCCCCCCTCAATGCCCGCCACCCATCCCTCATCAATCCTTGGAAATGTACTAATTCTTTTGTCATATTTTCACCCACCTTTCTTTTGAGGTCAATGAAGATCCTTGTAATCGGTTCCCACTTTCCATCCTGCCCTTCCTCCACCCTCCCAGTATCTCCACTCATAACACTGGTAAAGGGCCCATCCACTCTGGATTCCACGTGTTTGAAATTCCTATCGGTACTAGAATACCTTCTCTAGTTTGGCCAGATTAGTATGGTAGAACTGGGATCATGATAGTGGGGCAAGAGGAAGCATTAAGAACTAGAGGAAAGTTGTGTTTCATCTTTGCTGTCTCATACCCTGTATTCTTTAATCTCCACTCTGAGATCCTTCTGTAAGGGGATGTCCAGTGCACTGCAAACAGGTTTTGGGTCTATACCCGGCAGTCCCCTCTCATTCTCCATGATAAGATTTTTTTTGTTCTCATGATGCCTGTTGCCTTATCCCTTTAAAACTTTGTGATCACACAGGCTGGTATGCTTTCTCCATGTGGGCTCTGTTGCTTCAGAGCCAGATGGCTGTTTCTTTACCCTCAAGCCTTTAAGACCCCACACGCTATATCTTTAGGTAGCTGTACACCATCGGATTTCTTCACCACATTTGCTTATGCAGCCGCTCTGTGGTCAGTGATTGTGTAGGAAAGGTGAGCATCTTAGAATGCCAATTTTATAAAACAGTGTTCTTGCAATGAGGGATTCCTTGAGCGGAGGCCCTATGTCCATCTGCTACCTCAATACTAAATCTATAAACATATGGACATAGATCTATTTCCCCATGCCCCTTTGTAAATATATGTACATATGTACATGCCTTTTTTTAGACGTCTATAACTGGCCCTTGCTTCCCAGCTCACTCTTCTATACCCTTTGATTTTCCTCTTGTGCCCACTGACATGCTCAGTCTTCCTTTGGGTTTCAGTAATTCCTCTTGGTTACATTACCTTTGATCACGCCCTACCAGGCCTCCTACATCCCCCTCACTACCGTTTTCCATCACTTGTTGTACCCTTGTCTCTGGGTTTCTTTACACCACTTCCTTTCCCCCCACCCTCCTCACTCCCATGCCCAATGGAAAGGGCCGGTCACATGTTTACTCCTCCAGATTCTTCATCCAGCCTCTCTTAATTAGACAGACCTGTAAAGGTAATAACATGCACAAAACAAGACTGAGCTAAACCAAGCAGCAAAAAGAAAAACAAACAAAAATGAAAACAAAACCCAACCCAAATCCAATGACACTAAAAGAAAACAACACTAACCAGAAAGAAAAGTACAAGGACTGTGTGGCGAACTTTAGGAGTGTGTTCCAGTCCAGTCTGTGGGGGCACCGAACCCTGACCACAAAGTCCACCTTTGGCATTCCCCGGGGACTTTGATGCTCCGTTTTCTTTCTCTTCCGCTGACTCTCTTAGTATCATGCCTCGAAGTGGCAGGATCAGTTCGGGCGCAGTTCCCACACTGTGTGTCCAGTGTTGTCCCCTCTAAGGCTATGGGTCTTTGAGGGACGTTTCTCATCGTCGGGCTGCCCATGTGGTCTTCTCTGTGGATTGGCTTCTCTGATTGGGAACATCATCCTCAAGGTGTATTGGGCCAGGGTGTGCTCCATTCTTCCCTCCTCCCCCTTGTTCTGCCCTGTGTTCTCTGATCAGATATGTCACTCTCCGCGAGCTGCAGATCCGGTGCCATCCTGTGAAATACAATCTTCTGGGGCTGCAAGGATGTGGGGGGGGGTGGTTGTCAGCTCAGATCTATTGAGAGTCCAGGAGATATTGACTGCTCGATGGGCACAGTTCTGTGGGGCACCGTGCTCTTGGTCCAGACGCTGGTTTGAATATGACTTTGTTGTTAACCAGTTGTGTATCTCTGGGTGAACTCCCGTGTGTTTTTGAGTGAGTTTTCTAATCTGCAAAGTAAATGTACAGGATTATCCAGACTCCCATGTCAGCAAGTTATCCAGAGGAGTTAATCAGAGACTGTTTCATATAGTGTGTACCTGCGCGCCGCATTCTAGACCTGGGATGGCAATTATGAGCTCAGGATAGAGATGGTGTCCAGCAGGTAACATACGTGGCTCCATATTGAAACAGGAAGCCCACTGTGGAGATTTGGTCCTTCCGTTGATGGCCACTGGCCACCTAGTCTTCTCCTGCTATAACTGCTTCACTGGCTCAGCAGCTGAGCCAGAAGCCAGTGATATCATAACCAGGTGGCTAACTGGGCCAAAGGGCTGATAGATATTTGTTATCTTGTTGTCTTGGGAAATCACCTACCCTCCATGCAAACCTTCTGGTGTGAGTTATCTGTGGAAGGAATCATGGGCTCACAGTAATTCACATCTTTCTTCTTGAAAATGTGCCCATATTCCTTTCTGAACCTGAGAAGGTAGCCCATGTGTCCACCAAGAAATTTACTGCCTGGCCTCCTACTTGGAAAGTTAGCCTGGGCTTTTGGCGGCGAAGTGAAACAGAGCCCTGACCCCTTCATTGAGCTTCTTCAAGCATTATTGTCTCTTGCTTGGGTCTTTCTACGTGCAGATGAGGCCCATCCACTCTAGTGGAGGGTCGTGCACCTCTCCTGGGGTTTTCAAGGCACTGATTTTTCCAGTGTCCTTCTTTCCTGCAGTAGGCACATTGGTCCTTCCCCATGGCTTGGCGGTGCCCACAGGCTAGTCTCTCCGTGAGTGAGCCATGCTCTCCTTTTCCTGAGTCTCTGGGATATCTCATGGCATTTACGATTATTTTAGCTAGCTTCTTTGTCTCTGTCGTGCTAGGGTCATCTCTGTTGTTATACACTCAATGAGCCACTTGTACCAAATCGCTAAGATTTTCCTTTCAAACCCTTCCCACTTCGTTGTCATGTCTGAGGCAGACTGACTGAGTAATAAAGGCAATACTTATTGCCCTCCTGTTCTCAGTGCCTCCGGGCCGTTAGGGGTATAAAGCCCGTAGGCTTACATCAGCCACTCTAGAAAGGCAGGCGGACATTCTCTTATAGGAACCTGAAAATTCTCACTGACCTTAGATAAATTCATAGGTTTCCTAGCTCTTCCGCAGAGGGTCATGTAAGAGCAATGGGTGATACCTGGTAAAGCCCTCTGGGCTTTGCTAGGAATTGAGATCCCACATTTTTGGGGTAGTGGCCAAAAGCGTTTCTCTCAAGTGGGGAGTGCCCGCTCGCTGACCATCAGGTTCACTGACTGCTTACTGGGCCTCTGTCTGGAAGGGCTACCCTCCTCGGTTGTGAACAGCACCTGGAAAAGTTGTTGGCAAGCATTCCAGGTGGGCTGATGAGTATGGAAGTCATACCAGTACTAGTGTGTGTGGGGGGTTGCTTGTTAGGGGTGGGGGTGAGGTTGTGGGGCCGGTGGGGGAGGGAGTGACTCAATAAGGGCCTGTTAGAAGTTTTCTATTTCTGGACCCTAGAAACCTTATAGGGCGGGGGTTGAAAGAAAGGGATTGGAGCCAGCTCTCCCACTCTCAGAGTTCTCCTGCAAAATGGGATAAAGCCGATTAGGGGAGAGAGATCGTGAGGGGAGGGGAGGGGAGGGCAGGGGAGGGGAGGGGAGGGGAGGGAGGGGAGAGGAGGGGTGGGGGAGGGGTGGGTGAGGGGAGGGGAGGGGTGGGGGAGGGTGATGGGGAGGGGAGGGGTGGGGGAGGATGATGGGGAGGGGAGGGGGAGGGTGATGGGGAGGAATGGCCTCGACCTATGTGGTTCTGGGAACTTGGACCGTTTGTTTTTCCGGTCCTTCCATGATTCCTGAAACCTTGGAAACAAGGGCCCTTTCTTTGCGGGAGGGAGTAAGTCTTTTATATTTGCAGGCTTCTTAGTGGCAATGTCAGCCCACACTTGAAGTAACGGGATCAGATCGGGATATCCTGGTTCCCTTTAACCATAATAATGAACTCTTAGTAATAGGGGATGGGAAAACTGTCTTGCGTGGGTCAATCAGGGACTCCTTCTGCCCCATCACTTTTAAACAAATTGTAGAGTCTCCAAGCTTTTGGGTTGAAACCACATCCTCTTGGTGAATGCCGAGAGCAGGGGTCCTCAAACTACAACCTGTGGGCCACATGCAGACAGCCGAGGACGTTGATCCTTTCTGCCGGGTGTATGTGCCCCATTTATTTTTTTTTTTTGAACTTCAAATCAATATGTGCAGTGTGCACATGAATTTGTTCGTAATATTTGTTTTGTTAAACTATTGTCTTTCCTTCAAAAGGCCTGAGGGATAGTGAACTGGCCCCCTGGGTAAACAGTTTCAGGACCCCTGCCCTAAGGTATCCTGGACTTAGGGGTTATTAATCTCCCAGCCCCGAAACATCCCTGAACATTCTACCCGTTGTAGGAGGCACCATGGGAATTTGGACCCCGGGTAATTTACAAGCCTTTACTCCAATTGAACCCAAGAAAATTCAAAATGACTTAGGCAGTTACTCTATTTTGGTCACTTTTGACTCGTCCTGCACTAGCCCATTATTTCCATTTAACTCTATAACGCGAAGCATGATGTTTTCATAACGTTAAAAAATGTATATATTAATACATATATATATATTTATAACTATGAAAGTCCACAACAAAAAGAAAATTTTTTTCCAAAATTAAAATTGAAGCGTTATAGGGTTAAAGAGAAGGATGGGTCTGATCAGCGTGTCCAAGACCTTAGCATCATAAATGAATCAGTGATCCGACTGCACCTAGTAGTGCCCAAACCTGTGCCCTCCTAGGGGAAAGTGTGAATGCTTTTATTCCTCTTCCTGTACTTCCAATGAACAAACACACATGTCTGGTAATCCTAAGATTATTTTTGTTTCCTGTGACACTCACCTAATTTCAAGGCCACTGCCACCTCACAAGCTTAGCCTTGTCGTAGTCAAACTGTTCACCTTTTAGACCGTTTGTTTTTCTCAGAAGTTATCGGGTGATTAAAGCTTCTGAACCAAGTGTGCCAGGTCCACGACTACCATCTCCTGGACCACCTCAACCTTATCCATCCTGGATAAAGTTGCCCTCAATGGACAACCCCTCCCAGCAGTGTAGGAAGGGTATGGATCCAAAGCCCCACTTCGCCCCTTTTGCCAGCAGGAAGTAGCTAGAGATGTCGTCGCCCAGTACCCCAAAGATTTGGGGCCATATCTCTTCAGGGGGGCAAATGTTAGGTAGCTATGCTAGGGACTGGGGCATCCGTTATGCATGCCCATAGGGCCAAGATAAGAGCCCAGTTAGGAGAGGCACCCTGTGCATGCTCAGAGGTCCAGATTTCTGGCCATGAAGGGGAGGTCACCTGGGTGGTTCCCGTACCTGGGTTGACCAATCTAGGCCATGTAAATTCAATTCAGCCACTGGGGTCGGCCAGACTTGCCCACCACGCCTCCCTAACGCTCATAAAACTCTCTTGAGTGCAGACCAGGCTTCTGCATGATTTCTCTCACACTCAGGAAGGCTCTTTGGAGGCAGCTGGGCTGCACATGAGTGGCTGGTGGATACTGTTCAGATGCATGGCTTTCTGCTTGCAAGGGTTTTTGTCTCAGCTGACTGGAAGGGAGGAGGTAGTACGTCTGGATCACAGAGTATCCATGTCCACAAACGAGGCTGCTCATTCCACTGTCCTGGAAGTGCTTTATGAAAACCCTCTGCTTTGCAATGTCACTCCTTGTAGATTAGAGTGGGAGGGGCTGGGACCAAGGTATGCTGCCTCTTACTCCCAGTTGCAGGTTTCTGGATGCTGATTGTATCTCTTACAGCATCAGTTAGTGGGCTTGTTGTCTGCCTCAGGCTTTGTTCACGGAGATCCTCCAGCTAGGTGGTGGTGTATGCACATGAGCAGAGGCTTCCTGCCAATCCCCCATGAGTAGTAGAGCTCCCATGGTGTGGACTCCATGAAAGCCTTGCACCAGGCAGCACGCTTACAAAGGAGGGTGGGCCCTGCAGGACAGAAGACCATTTCCCCTGTGGAAAGGCCTCAGAGATCCACCTCTCTCTCTGGCCAGCTGCTGGGGCTGTGGGTCCTAAGCATCATGGCTGACTCAGTAATAGACACAGGGTGAGGCCACTCCAGTAGCTGTTTTGACTGGTCTCATCCAGCCTGAGATCATCCTTGCATGAGCCCTCTGCCAAGATTATTTTTGTTTCTTTTATGATCTTTTCATTAGTGGCTCCTACAACACTAACCGCAATCCATAAATACATCATCTGTTTGAAGCACATCTGTACATTAATTGCCCTCCTTATTCACAAAATATCCACTCTCCACCCAAGCCCCTGGCCTCAGCTCCTCATTTTTCCCCCCTCAATGCCCGCCACCCATCCCTCATCAATCCTTGGAAATGTACTAATTCTTTTGTCATATTTTCACCCACCTTTCTTTTGAGGTCAATGAAGATCCTTGTAATCGGTTCCCACTTTCCATCCTGCCCTTCCTCCACCCTCCCAGTATCTCCACTCATAACACTGGTAAAGGGCCCATCCACTCTGGATTCCCCGTGTTTGAAATTCCTATCGGTACTAGAATACCTTCTCTAGTTTGGCCAGATTAGTATGGTAGAACTGGGATCATGATAGTGGGGCAAGAGGAAGCATTAAGAACTAGAGGAAAGTTGTGTTTCATCTTTGCTGTCTCATACCCTGTATTCTTTAATCTCCACTCTGAGTTCCTTCTGTAAGGGGATGTCCAGTGCACTTTATCTATCTAGGTTAACTAGCGGGCACTTGTACTATCTACCTATGTAGGTTGCCTAGCGAGCACTTGGACTACGTAGGTTCCCTAGCGGGCACTTAGACTATGTAGGTTCCCTATCGGGTACATGGACTGTCTAGGTTAACTAGCGGGCAATTAGACTGTCTAGGTTACATAGTGGGCACTTGGACTATGCATGTTCCGTAGCGGGCACTTGGGCTATGTAGGTTAACGAACGGGCACTTGGACTATGTAGGTTAATGAACGGGCACTTGGACTATGTAGTTTACCTAGCAGGCACTTGGACTATGTACGTTCCCTAGCGGGCACTTGGGCTATCTACGTTACCTAGCGGGCACTTGGACTATGTAGGTTAACGAACGGGCACTTGGACTATGTAGGTAACCTAGTGGTCACTTGGACAGTCTAGGTTACCTAGCGGGAACTTGGACTATGTAGGTTAACTAGCGGGCACTTCGACTATCTAGGTTAACTAGCGGGCCCTTGGTCTACGTAGGTTAACTAGCAGGCCTTTGGACTATGTAAGTTAACTAGAGAGCACTTTGATGATTCTGGTTAACTACCGGGCACTTGGACTATCTAGGTTAACTAGCGGGTACTTGGACTATCTAGGTTAACTAGCGCGCGCTTGGACTATGTAGGTTCCCTAGCGGGCATTTGGACTATATAGGTTACCTAGCGGGCACTTGTACTATCTAGGTTACCTAGCTGGCACTTGGACTATGTAGGTCAACTATCGGGCCCTTGGACTATCTAGGTTAGCTAACGGGCACTTGGACTTTGTATGTTCCAGAGCGGGCACTTGGATTATGTAGGTTGCCTAGCGGGCATTTAGACTATGTAGGTTTCCTTGTGGGCATTTGGACTCTGTAGGTTACCTAGCGGGCACTTGGAATATGTAGTTTCCCTAACGGGCACTTGGACTATGTAGGTTCCCTAGCGGTCCCGTGGACTATGTAGGCTCCCTAGAAGACACTTGGACTATGTAAGTTAACTAGCGGGCACTTGGACTATCCAGGTTACCAGGCGGGCACTTGGACTATGTAGATTACCCAATGGGCACTTGGACTATCTAGGTTAACGAACGGACACTTGGACTATGTAGGTTAGTTATCAGGCACTTGGACTATCTAGGTTACCTAGCGGATACTTGGACGATTTAGCTTAAGTAGCGGGCACTTGGACTATCTAGGTTAAGTAGCAGGCCCTTGGACTATCTAGGTTTACTAGCGGGCACTTGGAGTATCTAGGTTAACTAACGGGCACTTGGACTATGTAGTTTCCCTAGCGGGCATTTGAATTATTTAGGTTACCTAGTGGGCACTTTGACTATGTAGGTTATCCAGCGGGCACTTGGACTACATAGGTTAACTAGAAGGCATTTGGACTATCAAGGTTACCTAGCGGGCTCTTGGACTATGTAGGTTACCAGCGGGCACTTGGACTATCTAGGTTAACGAACGTGCACTTGGACTATGTAGGTAACCTAGCGGGCACTTGGACTGTCTAGGTTACCTAGCGGACATTTGGATTATCTAGGTTACCTAGTGGGCACTTGGACTATGTAGGTTAACTAGCGGACACTTCGACTAATTAGGTTATCTAACGGGCAACTGGACTATCTAGGTTACCTAGCGGGGACTTGGACTATGGAGGTTCCCTAGCGGGCACTTGGACTATCTAGGTTAACTAACGGGCACTTGGACTATGTAGGTTGCCTAGCGAGCACTTGGACTACGTAGGTTCCCTAGCGGGCACTTAAACTATGTAGGTTCCCTATCGGGTACTTGGACTGTCTAGGTTAACTAGCGGGCAATTAGACTGTCTAGGTTACATAGTGGGAACTTGGACTATGTATGTTCCCCAGCGGGCACTTGGGCTATGTAGGTTAACGAACGGGCACTTGGACTATGTAGGTTAATGAACGGGCACTTGGACTATGTAGTTTACAAGCAGGCACCAGGACTATGTACGTTCCCTAGCGGGCACTTGGGCTATCTACGTTACCTAGCGGGCACTTGGACTATGTAGGTTAACGAATGGGCACTTGGACTATGTTGGTAACCTAGTGGTCACTTGGACAGTCTAGGTTACCTAGCGGGAACTTGGACTATGTAGGTTAACTAGCGGGCACTTGGACTATCTAGGTTAACTAGCGGGCCCTTGGTCTATGTAGGTTAACTAGCAGGCCTTTGGACTATGTAAGTTAACTAGAGGGCACTTTGATGATTCTGGTTAACTACCGGGCACTTGGACTATCTAGGTTAACTAGCGGGCACTTGGACTATCTAGGTTAACTAGCGCGCGCTTGGACTATGTAGGTTCCCTAGCGGGCATTTGGACTATATAGGTTACCTTGCGGGCACTTGGACTATGTAGGTTACCTAGCGGGCACTTGGCCTATCAAGGTTAACTAGCGGGCACTTGGATTATCTAGGTTTACTAACGGGAACCTGGACTATGTATGTTCCAGAGCGAGCAATTCGACTATGTAGGTTCCCTAGCGGGCACTTGGACTATCTAGGTTCCGTAAAGGGCACTTGGACTATCTAGGTTATCGAACTGGCACTTGCACTATCTAGGTTACCTAGCGGGCACTTGGACTATGTAGGTTAACTAGCGGACAATTGGACGATCTAGGTTAACTAGCGGACACTTGCACTATGTGGGTTACCTAGCGGGCACTTGGACTATCTAGGTTAACTAGCGGGCACTTTGACAATGTAGGTTAACTAGCGGACACTTCGACTATCTAGGTTATCTAACGGGCAATTGGACTATCTAGGTTACCTAGCGGGCACTTGGACTATGGAGGTTCCCTACGGGCACTTGGACTATTTAGGTTACCTAGCAGGCACTTTGACTATCTAGGTTAACTAACGGGCACTTGGACTATGTAGGTTGCCTAGCGAGCACTTGGACTACGTAGGTTCCCTAGCGGGCACTTAGACTATGTAGGTTCCCTATCGGGTACTTGGACTGTCTAGGTTAACTAGCGGGCAATTGGACTGTCTAGGTTACCTAGTGGGCACTTGGACTATGTATGTTCCCTAGCAGGCATTGGGCTATGTAGGTTAACGAACAGGCACTTGGAGTATGCAGTTTAATGAACGGACACTTGAATTATGTAGTTTACCTAGCAGGCACTTGGACTATGTAGTTTAACTAGTGGGCACTTGGACTATCTAGGTTACCTAAGGGCACTTGAACTATGTACGTCCCCTAGCGGGCACTTGGGCTATCTACGTTACCTAGCGGGCACTTGGACTATGTAGGTTAACTAGCGGGCTCTTGGACTATGTAGGTAACCTAGCGGTCACTTGGACAGTCTAGGTTACCTAGCGGGCACTTGGATTATCTAGGTTAACGAACGGGCACTTGGACTATGTAGGTTACCTAGCCGCCACTTGGACTATCTAGGTTAGCTAACAGGCACTTGGATTATCTAGGTTCCCTAGCGGGCACTTGTACTATCTAGGTTACCTAGCTGGCACTTGGACTATGTAGGTCAACTATCGGGCCCTTGGACTATCTAGGTTAGCTAACGGGCACTTGGACTTTGTATGTTCCAGAGCGGGCACTTGGATTATGTAGGTTGCCTAGCGGGCATTTAGACTATGTAGGTTTCCTTGCGGGCATTTGGACTCTGTAGGTTACCTAGCGGGCACTTGGACTATGTAGTTTCCCTAAAGGGCACTTGGACTATGTAGGTTCCCTAGCGGTCACGTGGACTATGTAGGCTCCCTAGAAGACAATTGGACTATGTAGGTTAACTAGCGGGCACTTGGACTATCCAGGTTACCAAGCGGGCACTTGGACTATGTAGGTTACCCAATGGGCACTTGGACTATCTAGGTTAACGAACGGACACTTGGACTATGTAGGTTAGTTATCAGGCACTTGGACTACCTAGGTTACCTAGCGGACACTTGGACGATTTAGGTTAACTAGCGGGCTCTTGGACTATCAAGGTTACCTAGCGGGCTCTTGGACTATGTAGGTTCCCTAGGCGGCACTTGGATTATGAATGTTCCCTACGGACACTTGAACTATGTAAGTTAACTACCGGGCACTTGGACTATGTAGGTTAACTAGCGGGCCCTTGGTCTATCTAGGTTACCTAGCGGGCACTTGGACTATCTAGATTAACTAGCGGGCACTTGGACTATGTAGGTTAACTAGCGGACACTTGCACTATGTAGGTTACGTAGCGGGCACTTGGACTATGTAGGGTAACTAGAAGGCCCTTGGACTATCTAGGTTAGCTAACTGGCACTTGGACTATGTAGGTTAACTAGCGGACACTTGCACGATCTAGGTTAACTAGCGGGCTCTTGCACTATGTAGGTTAACTAGCGGGCCCATTGACTATGTAGGTAAACTAGTGGTCACTTGGACGATCTAGGTTAACTAGCGGGCACTTGGATTATCTAGGTTACCTAGCGGGCACTTGGACTATGTAGGTTCCCCAGCGGGCATTTGGACTATATAGATAACCCAGCGGGCACTTAGACTCTGAAGGTTACCTAGCGGGCACTTGGACTGTCTAGGTTACCTAGCTGGAACTTGAACTATATATGTTACCTAGCGGGTTCTTGGAGTATGTAGGTTACCTAGCGGGCTGTTGGACTATCTAGGTTACCAAGCGGGCACTTGGACTATCTAGGTTAACTAACGGGCACTTTGACTATGTAGGATCCCTCTCAGGCCCTTGGACTATGTAAGTTCCCTAGCGGGCACTTGGACTATGTGGTTTTCCTGGCGGGCATTTGGACTATCTAGGTTACTTAATGGGCACTTGGACTATGTAGGTTCCCTAGCGGGCACTTGGATTATGTAGGTTCCCTATCGGGCACTTGGACTATCTAGGTTACCTAGCGGGCATTTGGATTATGTAGGGTACCTAGCGGGCACTTGGACTATGTAGGTTCCTTATCGGGCACTTGGAAAAGGTAGGTTAACTAGGGGGCACTAGGACTATGTAGGTTACCTAGAGGGCCCTTAGACTATCTAGGTTACCTAGCGGGCATTTGGACTATGTAGGCTCCCTAGCGGTCATTTGGACTATATAGATTACCTAGCGGGCAGTTAGTCTTTGTAGGTTACCTAGCGGGCACTAGGACTATCTAGGTTACCTAGCAGGCACTTGAACTATCTAGGTTACCTAGCGGGTACTTGGAGAATGTAGGTTACCTACCGGGCTGTTGAACTATCTAGGTTACCTAGCGGGCACTTGGACTATCTAGGTTAACTAACGGGCACTTGAACTATATAGGTTCCCTAGCGGGCCCTTGGACTATATAAGTTCCCTAGCGGGCACTTGGACTATGTGGGTTCCCTAGCGGGCATTTGGACTATCTAGGTTACTTAACGGGCACTTGGACAATGTAGGTTCCCTATCGGGCACTTGGAGAATGTAGGTTAACTAGGGGGCACTAGGACAATGTAGGTTACCTAGCGGGCCCTTGGACTATCTAGGTTACCTAGGGGGAACCTGTACTATGTAGGTTAACTAGTGGGCACTTGGATTATCTAGGTTACCTAGCAGGCACTTGGACTATGTACGTTCCCTAGCGGGCACTTGGACTATCTACGTTACCTAGCGGACACTTGGACTATGTACGTTTCCTAGCGGGTACTTGGACTAGATAGGTTCCCTAGCGGGCACTTGGTCTATCTAGGTTAACTAGCGAGCACTTCGACAATCTAGGTTAACTAGCGGGCATATGGACTATTAGGGCCCCTAGCGGGCATTTGGACTATATTGGTTCCCTAGCGGGCACTTGTACTATGTAGGTTAACTAGCGGACTTGGACAATCTAGGTTAACTAGCGGGTAGTTGGACTAGGTAGGTTAACTAGCGGGCCCTTGAACTATGTAGATTAACTAGCGGCACTTGGACTATCTACGTTAACTACTGGGCCCTTAGACTATGTAGATTCCCTAGCGGACACTTGGACTATCTAGGTTAACTAGCGGGCACTTGGACTATGTAGTTTCCCTAGCCGGCATTTGGATTATTTAGGTTACCTAGTGGGCACTTGGACTATGTAGGTTACCTAGCGGGCACTTGGACTATCTAGGTTACCTAGCGGGCATTTGGACTATGTACGTCCCCTAGCGGGCACTTGGACTATCTAGGTTAACTAGAGGGCCCTTGGACTATGTAGGTTAACTAGCGGGCACTTGGACTCTCTAGATTAACTAGCGGGCCCTTGGACTATCTAGGTTTACTAGCGGGCACCTGGACTATCTAGGTTAACTAGCGGCCACTTGGACTATGTAGTTTCCCTAGCAGGCATTTGGATAATTTAGGTTACCTAGTGGGCACTTGGACTATGTAGGTTACCTAGCGGGCACTTGGACTATTTAAGTTAACTAGAAGGCACTTGGACTATCAAGGTTAACTAGCGGGCACTTGGACTATGTAGGATAACTACCGTGCACTTGCACTATCTAGGTTACCTAGCGGGCACTTGGATCATGTATGTTCCCTAGCGGGCACTTGGACTATCTATGTTAACTAGCGGGCACTTGGAATATGTAGGTTAACTAGGGGACACTTGCATTATGTAGGTTACCTAGCGGCACTTGGACTATCTAGGTTAACTAGCGGGCACTTGGACTATCTGGGTTAACTAGCGTGCACTTGGACTATGTAGGTTCCTTAGCGGGCACTAGGATTATCTAGTTTACCTAGCGGGCACTGGGACTATGTAGGTTAACTAGCGGGTCATTGGACTATCTAGGTTACATAGCTGGAACTTGGACTTTATAGGTTACCTTGCGGGCACTTGGACTATGTAGGTTAACCAAAGACACTTGGACGATCTAGGTTAAATAGTGGGCCCTTGGACTATGTAGGTTAACGAACGGGCATTTGGACTATGTAACTTACCTAGCAGGCAATTGGACTCTCTAGGTTACCTAGCGGGCACTTGGACTATCTAGGTTAACAAACGGGCACATGGACTATCTAGGTTAACTAGCGGGCACTTGGACTATGTAGGTTACCTAGCGGGCACTTGCACTATCTAGGTTACCTATCGGGCACTTGGACTATGTAGGTTAATTAGCGGGCACTTGGACTATCTAGGTTACCGAACGGGCATTTGGACTATGTAGGTTACCTAGCGGGCACATCGACTTCTAGGTTAACGAATGGGCACTTGGACTATATATGTTGCAATGCGGGCAATTGAATTATCTAGGTTAGGTAATGGGCACTTGGACTATCTATGTTACCTAGCGGGAACTTGGACTATGTAGGTTACCTAGCGGGCACTTGGACTATCTCGGTTAAAGAAAGGGCACTGGACTATGTAGGTTACCTAGAGGGCACTTGGATTGTCTAGGTTAGCTAACAGGAACTTGGAATACCTAGGTTACCTAGCGGGCACTTGGACTATGTAGGTTACCTTGCGGGCACTTGTACTATCTAGGTTACCTAACGGGAACATGGACTATGTAGCTTAACTAGCGTACACTTGGACGATCTAGGTTAACCAACGGGCACTTGGAATATCTAGGTTAACTAGCGGGCTCTTGGACTATGTAGGTTAACTAGCGGGCACTTGGACTATCTAGGTTAACTAGCAGGTTCTGGGACTATGTAGGTTAACTAGCGGGCACTTGGACTATCTAGGATAACTAGCTAACCTTGGACTATGTAGGTTAACTATCGAGAAATTAGACTATCTAGGTTAACTAGCGGGCACTTGGACTATCTAGGTTAACAAGCGGGCACTTGCACAATGCAGGTTCCCTAGCGGGCACTTTGACTATGTAGGTTCCCTAGCGGGCACTTGGACTATATAGGTTCCCTAAGGGCACTTGGACTATCTAGGTTCCCTAACGGGCACTTGGACTATGTAGGTTCCTCTGCGGGCACTTGGACAATGTAGGTTCCCTAACAGGCACTTGGACTATGTAGGTTAACTAGCGGGCACTTGGATGATCAAGGTTAACTAGCGGGCACTTGAACTATCTAGGTTAAGTAGCGGGCAATTGGACTATCTAGGTTAATTAGCGGGCACTTTTACAATGCAGGTTCCCTAGCGGGCACTTTGACTATGTAGGTTCCCTAGCGGGCACTTAGACTCTGTAGGTTACCTAGCGGGCACTTGGACTATCTAGGTTGGCAAGCTGGCACTTGAACTATCTATGTTACCTAGCGGGTTCTTGGAGTATGTAGGTTACCTAGCGGGCTGTTGGACTATCTAGGTTACCAAGCGGGCACTTGGACTATCGAGGTTAACTAACGGGCACTTGGACTATGTAAGTTCCCTAGCGGGCACTTGGACTATGTGGGTTTCCTGGCGAGCATTTGGACTATCTAGGTTACTTAACGGGCACTTGGACTATGTAGGTTCCCTAGCGGGCACTTGGATTATTTAGGTTCCCTATCGGGCACTTGGACTATGTAGGTTAACTAGAGGGCATTTGGACTATGTAGGGTACCTAGCGGGAACGTGGTCTATGTAGGTTCCTTATCGGGCACTTGGAAAAATGTAGGTTAACTAGGGGGCACTAGGACTATGTAGGTTACCTAGAGGGCCCTTAGACTATCTAGGTTACCTAGCGGCCATTTGGACTATGTAGGCTCCCTAGCGGTCATTTGGATTATATAGATTACCTAGCGGGCACTTAGACTTTGTAGGTTACCTAGTGGGCACTAGGACTATCTAGGTTACCTAGCATTCACTTGAACTATCTACGTTACCTAGCGGGTACTTGGAGTATGTAGGTTACCTACCGGACTGTTGAACTATCTAGGTTACCTAGCGGGCACTTGGACTATCCAGGTTAACTAACGGGCACTTGGACTATGTAGGTTCCCTAGCGGGCCCTTGGACTATATAAGTTCCCTAGGGGGCACTTGGACTATGTGGGTTCCCTAGCGGGCATTTGGACTTTCTAGGTTACCTAACGGGCACTTGGACTATGTAGGTTCCCTATCGGGCACTTGGAGAATGTAGGTTAACTAGGGGGCACTAGGACAATGTAGGTTACCTAGCGGGCCTTTTGGACTATCTAGGTTACCTAGGGGGAACCTGTACTATGTAGGTTAACTAGTGGGCACTTGGACTATCTAGGTTACCTAGCAGGCACTTGGACTATGTACGTTCCCTAGCGGGCACTTGGACTATCTACGTTACCTAGCGGGCACTTGGACTATGTACGTTACCTAGCGGGCACTTGGACTATGTACGTTTCCTAGCGGGTACTTGGACTAGATAGGTTCCCTAGCGGGCACTTGGTCTATCTAGGTTAACTAGCGAGCACTTGGACTATCTAGGTTAACTAGCGGGCATATGGCCTATTAGGGCCCCTAGTGGGCATTTGGACTATATTGGTTACCTAGCGGGCACTTGGACTATGTAGGTTAACTAGAGGGCATTTGGACTATGTAGGGTACCTAGCGGGCACTTGGACTATGTAGGTT
This sequence comes from Tenrec ecaudatus, assembly GCF_050624435.1. Taxonomy (NCBI): domain Eukaryota; kingdom Metazoa; phylum Chordata; class Mammalia; order Afrosoricida; family Tenrecidae; genus Tenrec; species Tenrec ecaudatus. Next base: position 68,856,553 of record NC_134548.1, on the reverse strand, counting down.
CCTTATCGGGCACTTGGAAAAATGTAGGTTAACGAGGGGGCACTAGGACTATGTAGGTTACCTAGAGGGCCCTTAGACTATCTAGGTTACCTATCGGCCATTTGGACTATGTAGGCTCCCTAGCGGTCATTTGGATTATATAGATTACCTAGCGGGCAC